>NW_025963779.1:88957598-89652598 GCF_023055435.1 Haliotis rufescens | reverse complement strand
TTCTTCAGCATATGCGTATCAATTGGCTTTCTTCTGGACGGGATTACTATAGTTTCTCAGGGCTGCTTCTCGGATATTTTTATGAGATCAGACTGACATGGATCTTGTTTACATGCTACTTGATGTGCCCAACTTATACCATAGATTGCTGCAACAACAGAATGTGATTTCTTACCACCTTGGAGAAGAGACGTGAGATATAAACCAACATGAAAAGATTTTGCTGGTAAACAAGGTACCTCTGCAAAATGTAAACTCCATTTTATCCATAGATTATAATCACTCTTGTACTTGTCGACAGTAGCTGGAGCTTTTGATTTTGACACTATTTCTGGCATTTGTGCTGCTAAACTTATCAAATCCTTATGAACCAAGGAATCTTTCTCTTTCCAGATGCCCAGACCAAACATATCTGCAATATTAACATCAACTTGAATTAATTCTAATGGCCAGAATGTATCCTTTAAATGAATCAAACATAGAAGCTTTGCTTCCACCTTCAACAGCAGTACTGCCTCGAAGTTGTACCATATCTGCAACAAAAGATCTGGGTTTATAACCATCAAACAAGACAGGCCAAAATGACGCAGAGGGCCACATAGGTACAACCATAGTTGTAGGAGCCTTGTTACTCAGAACGAATTTGATTGTTTTTGAAACCAGATGTAAAGGTGGTACAGCCCAGTTGTTGTCTCTTCCCCACTGTTGTGTAAACGCATCGACTGCCTCGGCACCGGGAACCCAAGATCTGGAATTAAATCTTACCAACTTGGTATTAATGTGATTTGCGAATCTGTCTACCGAATGTGGCCCCCATCGTGCATCCAAAATCCTGAAAATTGTATTTTTAACTCTCCAATCATCTGAATCTTCAAATCTGCTTAAAGCATCAGCTTTCTCATTTTCTGACCTTGGGATCCAACTGAACTTCAATGAAATGTTGTACATACTAGCTGTAACGAAAATGACATAGCCAGTTTCTGTAAATGCGTTTTAAAACTACCACATGTTGCGATATGACAACAAGGCTTGCTATCTGTAAACCATTTTATGGTCTTATTACGCAGTATGTTTGAAAATGCAATCAAAGTTAATTCCACAGCTTTCATCTCTCTCCATGTTGAACTGCGCTTAGCTTGATCCAAATCCCAACTGTATTGAAAAATGTAATCAGTATGTTGTATATAGCCGGCACAGCCCGAATCACTGGCGTCTGAAAATACTGAAATCAATGGACCATAATCTTTACGCAGATTCCGACAGTTCAGAAGGGAAACATTGTCCCTTCAAAACATAAGTTCATAGACGCACTCAGGATTATCTAACCTAATCATTCTGTCCCAGGATACTGACCTCTGAATTTCTGTGTGCATCTGTCTAGTCAATAGCCTGCAGATAGAGATATGACCTTCCCTGTCAAACTAGCCAAGCTTCGTGCCTTAAAACGCGGAAGACACGCAAGGAACCCTGCGAATCTAGACCTAACATCTTCCAATTTTATAGACGGAACAGAGAGGATACCCGAGTCTAGATCCCAGATAAAGCCAAGCCACTCTAGTCTAGTTTGAGGATTCCATATAGACTTTTCTACATTGTTAACGAAACCGGCTCTGGTTAAAGTATTCTTAACCATAAATGAGTGTTTTGTACATACGGCCTTTGACACTGAATAACCAAAACCATCGTCCAGGTAAACTACGATGTTAATGGAATGCTTTCTCCAGTACTTGACCAATGGGCGAACACACTTCGTGAAGATGTAAGGAGCTGACGAGAGACCAAAGGGAAGAACTGTGAAACAGTAATACTTCACAACACCTTGGCATTTCCAAGCAAAACCAAGAAAAGTATGTTGAGTAGGGTGAATGTCAATATGATGATAACCTGACTTTAAATCAAACTTGAACATATAACCAGAATTTTCTAAAAAGTCTAGTGCGACTTTATAGCCTTCAAAACGGATTCACCAATCTCAGATCTAAAATCAACCTCTTTTTCCCTGAACGCTGAACAGACACTGAAAGAGGATTAATAATATGAGGTGTAGTATTCACTTCAACTATACATTCGTTTTTCAACAGTTCCTGAATAGACTCTGAAACGAACTCTCAATTTTCCATAGCAGAACTATTATTCTTACTGTGTGTACGGGGTGGGCTATCAACTAAAGGAATAAGGTAACCTTCCTGGATTGTTTTGATAATATATTCTGGTGCATCAATGTTCTTCCAAAATGTAATACACTTCCTTAAACTACCCTTTACGATTGCAGAAGATCATGATTCGAGTTCATATTGATCAATCATAAATATGTCTGAAGGTTCAGAGTCTTGATCTGTACCTCCGAGATTTGAGACATCAGAATCGCCTGTGCTTGAGTTTCCAAAACTGTACTTGACTGGACATTCAGCATCTGTCCTGAGAGAAGTGTCCCGACCAGACATTGCAAAAGGTACCTTGTCGCCGTATATAACCATGTCCGGATCTGCAGGCTTGTTTACAAGCTCTGGAAAAAGATTTTAGACTAATCTCCAATAATCTCCCATAATATGATTGGAACCCCAAAGATGCAAATGTTTCGTTACCTGAAATTAGTTCTTGTCTACTTCTTACTTGGATCTGCTGATGTCTGCACCCCTTGTGTGTGACTGGCTGTCTGGGCTGAGCGTTGAGCAGCAGCAAGGGGACAGGAGGCACGCCAATGCCCGAATCCGCCACAGAAAAAAACACTGTTGGTTTGGTGTTGCTGTACGTTTGAAATGGGGACGAAGGCCTGGGTTTGCAGGGAGGGAGGGACCTGAGAAGGCATGTCGTTATTAGAGTTAGGGAAAGTAGCAGAAGGAGCATTGTGAAAACCTTTGTCACGAGGCCTGTAAGGGGCTGCTCGACGCTTACGGAGTGCTTTACTCTCTGCCTTCTTGAATCGACGTTCTTCATCTGAACCAGAAGCAATGTCGTCTCCCTCCAATTCCACAACTACGGCCCAACCGGACAGGGATCTGTCGGCTAACCTGATATGTTTGTTTCGCTTGAGTATCTCTGAAGCAAGACTTTCAAGGGAATTTGAACATTCAGAATACTTATTATGTTTGATATATCTGAAGGCTGAATCTATTTTCTCCAAAAGACCGCAATTGAATTTATACTGCAACTGGTTTCCTTTAAATTTGAAAAATGGTATTTCAGAATCTTTGCGAGCTCTTTTTAAGGCAAAAAGCGATCTTTGTTCTGACTCTTCAATTATATCACGTTTGAATGTTTTTAGTTTGCAATCCATATATTCTTTGAACAATTGAAAAGTTTCATAACCTTCAACGGAATCCCTTGGTCTGTCAGACTGAATTTCCTCGGCAGCTTCCTCCATTTGATAGCAAATTGAAAATATGCTCGCCTGTGTAATGCGAAGACCTCGAATGGTTCAACACTGTCAGTGAACAAACTCGTAAAAAGTGTTTCAAGTCGAATCCAGGAATCTGTCAAAACCGCCTCCGTTTTCAGTTACCTGAAATATACAATTCCCAACTAAAACTGTGACCAAAGCAAACGTGATATAACAAGTTTCGCAGTTGTTATTCAGAGAGTTTGAAATTATAACCATGATATACTTATCTTAAATTAATCTTCATCTGTGACTGCTGTTTCTTCCGTTTTCCTTGGCTCAGTTTTGGATCCCAACTGTAACTTGACCAGCAACTTCCCACATACCTTACATACCATACCAAACACATCGTACCACTCAAATACAAGGATCTGCCCTACGGCTCAATTTTGCCCAGCGGCTCAACTTTGCCCAACGGCTCAACTTTGCCCAACGGCTCAACTTTGCCCCAACTTTGCCCAACGGCTCAACTTTGCCCAACGGCTCAACTTTGCCCAACGGCTAAACACTCCAATACTTCGCAACCTCAAATTCTTGAGGCAATATTTTGCAAGATGTAAAATATGCTCGACTGTGTAATGCGAAGACCTCGAACGGTTCAACACTGTCAGTGAACACTACACGTCTCCTTCTTCACGTGACTTCGTGACACCACATTCACGTGCAATGTACCTGGCTGCGGCAGGCAAACTCTTACCGTATTTAACCCATAATAAATTCTTTACCACCTTTGGACAAATTATGAAAAACTTGTCTTGTCCCGAGTGCTTAAATAAGTAGAAGCGCTCGTTAAATCTCCAACAAGTCAGCCGGTCTCTGAGCCCACTTGCACAAAGTACAGCAGCGCCACGTAGACCGTACCGCCACGTTCACACAGATTTATCATATGCTGAGATCGGACTGTGCAAGTGGCCCCATGGATTGTATTGGGAGTACACTAGTTTAATCAGACATGGAAATGGCAAGATATTGCATATTCCAACTTTGCTGCATCATGCCATGCTGCTGTAAGTTAGTAAGTTTGGTTCAACGCCTATTTGAGAGTATCTGCTGCTTCACGCGGGAGGGAAAACCTCACCGTGACACAGGTCATACTCTGGTGAAACCCTAACTCGTCGTATTGTAGTGAAACCAACACACGTCGTACTGTGGTGAAATCCACACACATCAAACTGTGATGAAACCCACACACGTCATACTGTGGTGAAATCCACACACGTCATACTGTGGTGAAACCCACACACGTCATACTGTTGTGAAATCCACACACGTCATACTATGGTGAAATCCACATACGTCATACAATGGTGAAACCCACACACGTCATAATGTGTTGAAATCCACACACGTCATACTCTGGTGAAATCCACACACGTCATACTGTGGTGAAATCCACACACGTCATACTGTGATGAAACCCACACACGTCATACTCTGGTGAAATCAACATACGTCATACTGTTTTGAAACCCACACACGTCATACTGTGGTGAAACCCACACACGTCATACTGTGGTGAAACCCACACACGTCATACTCTGGTGAAGCCCACACACGTCATACTCTGGTTAAACCCACACACGTCAAACTGTGGTGAAACCAACACACGTCATACTGTGGTGAAATCCACACATGTCACACTGTTGGGTGAAATCCACACACGTCATACTGTGGTGAAATCCACACACGTCATACTGTGTTGAAACCCACACACGTAATACTCTGGTGAAAACCACACACGTCATACTCTGGTGAAACCCACACACGTCATACCCTGGTAAAACCCACACACGTCATACTGTGTTGGAACCCACACACGTAATACTCTGGTGAAAACCACACACGTCATACTCTGGTGAAACCCACACACGTCATACTCTGGTGAAACCCACACACGTCATACTCTGGTAAAACCCACACACGTCATACTGTGTTGGAACCCACACACGTAATACTCTGGTGAAAACCACACACGTCATACTATGGTGAAATCCACACACGTCATACTGTGGTGAAATCCTCATACGTCATACAATGGTGCAACCCACACACGTTATACTCTGGTGAAACCCAGACACGTCAAACTGTGTCGAAATCCACACACGTCATACTGTGGTGAAACCCACACACGTCATACTGTTGTGCAACCCACCCACATCATACTGTGAATCAACCCACACAAGTCGTACTGTGGTGGAACCCACACACTTCGTACTGTGGTGAAACCCACACAAGTCGTACTGTGGTGGAACCCACACACGTCGTACTGTGTTGAAACCCACACACGTCGTACAAACACACATGCACACACACACACTAGCAAACAATCACACACACGCGCGCACACTCACAAACACACACACTTGTATACACATATACACACGCATGCGCATAGATACACATAATATACTGCAGCTCACAGGAAGCATATGTATAAGATAGTAGTATGTAACCCATCTGGGTATGAGAAAGTAGTGATATAGAATTGTTTAGTTTCATCAAAGAGGAGGCGATGTTACTCAATGTACTCTCACTTTGCATAAAAATGAGATAAAAAAATATCCATTCCTTGCGGGCGAATAATGATAGGCGTTTTAACTTTGAATAAGGCAGACGAGGTGCGTGGTGACTCACGGGGCAGCTGCACGTCACGTGGAGGCCGTGATTGAGATATAGCTTCTTTAAAGTATACTCAACAACAAAAGTTCCTGTGACACGAATATTTTAGTGTATTTTTCAAACATGTAAAGTTTGGTTTTCAATATTGGAGTACATGTAAGGAATCAAGTCACAAAAACGCAACTGCTACAGAAAAGCATGCATTCCATGCAAAAGTTGACTTTTATGCATTTCGATACCCAAGAACGGGTATAAAAACATGTGCGTTAACGGGATTCCATATGCATGACAACAACCACTCAGAAATACAACAAAATTACGCAATTATTCAACTTTACGAAATGCCACGCCTGTCCGAAAATGAGCGCCTGCGAGCCATTGGTATGCTTGAAGCAGGATCGAGTCGACGTGGTGTTGCAAGACAATTTAACGTCCACAGAAACACCATTTGGTGTTTATGGCAACGTTGGCAACAGACGAATGCAGTCAGAGACCATCCCCGGAGAGGCTTTTATATGTTGCAAACCGAAATTGTTTCAGATTTGGTAAAAAACATAACTTTGCATTAAATCTTATTCAATGTCACAGGAACTTTTGTTTTTCAGTATATATACATTCCTTGACATACATACTGGAACTGGTGACATCTTCATAAAGAAATATAGCATTTGTTTGTTTTTTTTTGTTTGCTGTTTAACGCCGCACTCAGCAATATTCCAGCTATATGACGGCGGTCTGTAAATACTCGAGTCTGGACCAGATAATCCAGTGATTTACATCATGAGCATCGATCTTGGCAATTGGGAAACGATGGCATGCATCAACCGAGTCAGCGAGTCTGACCACCTGATCCCGTTAGTCGCCTCTTACGACAAGCATAGTCACTTTGTACGGCAAGCATGGGTTGCTGAAGAGATATTCTAACCCGAATCTTCACGGGTAAAAATATATAGCAAATGAAATTAAATTCATCTGGAATGCATGTACACACACACACACACACACACACACACACACACATTTCCGTGTCGTCAGAGAGTACATACAATATTCCCTAAAGTTGAACAGGTAGACTCCTAAAACTACACACACCCGGTTTAAATTCTACCTAATTTAATTGTTATCTATCATTTATCACAATCACCTTTCACCTGTACACAAATTCCAGCCTGAATGGTATAAAATTCTTTAATTCATAATGGCAAACTCAATGACCTCATTCTGTTATTGTACACCAGCTTATGCAAATATATCAGATTTATCAAACTATAATATTCCACTCTTCCTCATTCACCGACGTTCTCATAAAAATTCACTGACCCGGATGTGTCAACGTAGCAACGTGTCATGCATCGTTTCTGCCTGCATACACCAACCAAATCTAACAACAAACAAAAAAGAGCTGTTTCCCACGAAATGCGTGTATTGCCATCCCAAGTGTACACAGTCAGACGGACGCTATCTACACTGCGGAGCGACATTGGGCACAGGTAATCTTTCAGGACATCTGGCGTGGGTGAGACTGTACCCTGTAGCGTGACCCACCAAATTATCAACGTGCTTGTCAGGATCGCATAACGGACACAGACATATCACTGTTCAACTTCACTGAAATGACTTCTCTCGTGCCTTTTAATGGCTTGTAGGTAGTTTAAAATTGAAGACAAGCGCCCGAACAATCAAAAGCGAGCGGGTCCTACTGGATGTTTACGTGTTGTGATTCCTGACGACATGCTTTATTGACTCTCTTGTGCAATGCAAACAGTAATATGTAGTTGTCAGTGTATGAACTGAACTAACATTCCTTTGATGCGTGGCTTTTATCAATCTTTTCAATTCGTCGTGGATGTATCATCGAAAGCGAGCTTGGGAATTGTGTGGCTGTGTGCCAAGACTCCACGTATTGATCTCAACCTTGCAAGCGAAGAGGCGTGCCTCGTAGTGTTTAGTGAAAAACAACATTGGCATAATACTCGGTCAAGATGAATGCATCGCAGAGAGAAGAGGAAGACTGGATCTACCTCAACCATTGTATAGAAGACCGAGATGTGGGAGCTATCAAACAGTGGTTCGAACCCGGGAACCATCGGGACAGGACGAAACTTCAGTTGTTTACAAACGTGCGTAACCCCGTTTCTCTTGCTGCTGTGGGTGGGGACGAAGAAATATTTGATCTTCTGGTGAGCCAAGGATTCGACCCCCTCACTCCTGATCTGTTGGACGGGGTGTGGCAAAGGAAACCAATACACCTCGCGGTCTCGTCGGGTCATGGTAACCTAGCAACGAAGCTTTTGACAGACTATGGGGTAAATGTTGAAAGCCGTGACGAAACGGGACGGACGCCGTTACACTGGGCAGCAATAACGGGACAAGTGGAGTTGACGAGGAAGCTGTTGGCGTTCGGGGCGTGTGTCAACGCAGCTGAAGGCGACAGCTCAACACCTCTGCATTACGCAGCTGAAGCAGGTAATGGAGGCGTCTGTAAAATACTCATGTCTAACAGCGCTGATGTCAATCTCAAGGACAATAAGGGGTTATCTCCCTTGCATTATGCTGTGCGGTCGCAACCTCCCTCTGTCCACGTTCCGTCCAGTGCGGTGGCAAACCACGAAAGTCTGTGCTGAGGTTATCTACGGACTCCAAGACATTATTTCATTAACTGTGTATATACGGCTGGGTACCCTGTGTAACAAACACAACTCATTCATATCACCGATTAACATTCACAGGTCATTAGAACGCCAAACTGTTAATGAAGTCATTTTGACATGTTGGTACACATCTGTTTTTTTTATTTCTCAAGTAACCATCATTATATATAATTGTACAATTGTTTACATCTTACAATGCACAATAATAATATCTCGTTTTGTACGTTGTACAAAAATAAATATTTTATAGGGTCACGAACATTGTTGTTTTTTATAGATTTAAGTAATTTAAAAATATCACTATAGGTCAATTGAGGTCTTTTCTTGTACACGTGTACTACACTCTAAACTTTGTTATGCTTTCCGTAAAGGCGACTATGCTTGTCGTAAGAGGCGACTGACGGGGTCGTGTGGTCAGGATCGCTGACTTGGTTGATGCATGTCATCGTATCCGAATTGCGTTCTATATCGATGCTCATTATGTCTATCACTTGATTGTCCGGTCCAGACTCGATTATGTACAGACCGCCGTCATAAAGCTGGAATATTGCTGAGTGCGGCGTTAAACAACAACCAAAAAAGAAACAATATTCTAACAGTCGATTGTATCTACATTATCGGTGCACTACTCTTCTACCAGTACCAAGCAGTCTGTTCTCGTGCACCTAGCTGAGGGTTCCGGGACAAGTCTTCAATGCCATATGCGTTTCGTGAAGAGTGGACTCAACCCAGGACCAAGGTTTACAATGAATCAACAGCCGGGTGTGTGTTATTGTTTGTGTTGTTTTGTTTGTTGTTTTGACGCCGCACTCAGCGATATTCTCAGTTATATGACGCCGTTATGTGAATAAATGAGACAATCCAGTGACTGATATCATGAGCATCGGTCTACGCAATTGGGATGCGGCAACATACATCAACAAGTCAACGAGCTTGACCACCCGATCCCTTGGGATCTGTGATGGTCTTCGGAGGAGCAATACGGCAAATATGGACCTTGTGTGAATTATATTGACAATAGGTGCTGAGTCAGGGTCCAGCCAAGAGAATATAATTCCTGACTGATCGAGGTAACGTCGGCCGAGGAAGGAATACCACTATCCTACTACAAACCTATGCATTTGCTCTCAGGGCGTTGTCACCGTTGTCAAGGCCTTTTGCACTTTTCTCAGTTTTTACTTGTACATGTTTCCGTGTTTCCTCAGGTGGACAATTGACTTGCCATTGCATGTGTTTATGGCAGGTGACACCGATGTGGCAGGATACGCTCACCTTGTCACGAACACCTGGTAACAGTACTATTTGATAGTGATTCCTTAACACACGCTTATGATATAGTCGGAATCGTACAATAGACTGTTTCGTCGTTTTATGTATGATGATCGAAATTGTTTTGGGGTAGCGTTTATTATGAACAGATAAGTTCTAAAACTTTACCCAGTGTTTTTCCAAACATTATCCTTGATGATATGTGTATTTGCTACGTACTGACATTTACCTTCAGACAATCATATGCCACCAATACGTGTACATAAAAGCCACAAATCCATTGCCATAATCATATTATTATTTTTTATTAAGAATAACTGAAACATTCAATCTGAAACATCAAGAACAAAAGAAACAGTTCTACATGATTACAGAAATATTGATATGTAACAATGCCATTGTTTGCATCGTATCAGATGATTTTCTCTGACAATACGTTCTAGCATATAAGCAAAGAAATGACAAATCGCATCGGTGAATACATTGCCTTCGATACCGCATCCGTGGTCAAGTGGCAGAGCAGAAGGTCGGGAATTCGAAGCATGCCTTCAGATAACAAACATATTAAAAATATATACCACATACATGAGAAAATCATATCATTTAAGTTATAATGGTTACAAACAGATTTGAAACAGATGTCATAAGCTTGACCTTCATGATAGAGGGCAGAAATATTTCTCATATCATTGTCTCTCCAGCACCAACTTGAATCCAGTTTTCTCTCTGTTTGCATTGTACACTGGTTCCAGTCTGATGCCGTAGTTTCCAATATCCGGTTCTTCAATCCCCAACTCGCCAATTGTTTTAGTATCCTCTAATTCGGTTCCATCAAAGACAAACTTTAACTTTTCAAGTGGAGTATCAATCTGCTCGGATATCGACTTCCTCAGAGTCTTCACTGTTGTTTCCATGCGTAACGATCTATGTATCATCACTTCTCCACGGTCAGTCTTCGAAATCCAACGTCGTGGTCCCAAACCTCCGACTCTACCATAATGATCATCGGGTGTAGCCACAATCGTACTTCCATCTTATATATCGCAATCATCAAAGGTCATGTTGAGATTCAGTTCTTCGACATTGTGAAAAAGAAAGTAGTAAGTGCTGTTTGTCTTCTCTTGTAGGTCCATCATCAGTGTGTTTAGGGAATCCTTCCTGTTCACTTTCAGGTCATAGTTGAGTTCTCTGCCATTTATCTCATATACGTGCACGTGGATGAGCATATTTCTATAGAAAAGATGTGACAACGAGATTACTGAAGAGTATCAGAACGAAATACATATTTTGTTTTATTTTGAGCAAAAACTTAAGGTCAAATTATTTTAAAAGCATTTTCTGCAACATTATATTTTTATATACATTCTAAAATATCAAATTACTAGTCTCAAATAGTATTTAACACATCAATATCATTTTTGCAGTACCTGCTCGACGTGATAACTGTAAAGCTGACATTTAAATTTTTTTAGTGAAGTGTATAGCCTTCGCGGCAACCTTTCCTTCTGCAGAACCACTTGACATATGACTTTGGGGGGTGGTCATACACCTTCTGCATGTTACAATGATGCAGTAAGGTTTTCAAGTTTGAATTACCAAGATGGCCAATAAATTCAGATCTTGTTGTTCGATACCTCTGCGTTGTTATATTTTTTGTTAAAAAAATGTTGTAATTGTATCACATTGTATCTGTGAGACTCAGTAGAAGTTCTTTGCATTGTGTTTTAACAATGGTTATTTGTCGATAATGTTGTACTGTTTGATGTAAGCAGGGGTGTGAAAGTTACTCAATTTAGATACTTTTGGAGTCATCCAGCATGGGTATTTATATCATGTATAAGGGAGCGAGAAATTGCCTCTCTTATCTCAAAATTACATCTCACATTACATCAAGCATCAAGATCATTGTTTTCACTCTGGATATCCAGCCTTGGCCTGTTTTTGAAGCTTGCCCACTGTTGCTGCTAGGGGCACTGTCATATTATTTATAGCGTCATTGTAATTGTACTGCCATTGAAATTTGTACTGCTACTCTGTTGTGTAATACATTTATAATTGCTGTGCAGTAATTTGTATTAAATTGTATACCTAGTAAATTATGTAATACAATTGTTAATTGTATACCATTTATTTGTTGTTTGTTCGTTTCACACTAAGTTCTTTAATGTATAGATTTCTGGGTTAACTTGTTTCTATTTGGAAGTCGACAAGTAACAACGTGAAGACATGGCTCAAGCTGGGCCCGGCCTCTTCATATCACAGCTTGTGTTCGATTTCAAAACCCTGGGCGACCCAGGTGAACCCGTGTTGATCAATATATTAATAACCCAAATTAACCTTGGTTTATCAGTACTTGCGTTCAATTTCAAAACCCTGGACATATAGCGTGTCGACCAAGGTATTACCCAAGTTAACCTTGGCTGACCAGCGTTAGCACATGTTAACATTGACGTCATTCTTCGGTTGACCTAAATTGTCCATACCTACTGAACCCCTAGGGTGCGGTACACTTGTTAGCAGCCTCCTTAAAGCTAATTTGTTTCATTTATTGATTCAATCATCAATAAAAGCATTTTTATGAATATAATAAAATTGGTATTGATTTTATATATGTATGTTATATTTATTCCAAGATGCGCCTGGGACATTTAACTTTCGACTGTAGACATAAATTCAAATGTACTTTAATTAGAATCAATTATGCATGTTTGGAGTCAAGCATTGAATCTCTTGTTAACTTCTTTCATAACAATACTATACGTTTTAGCAGTATCACTCGGGGTACATGTCGTTTTATGCGTCCCGTGTTTTATACCAAGAGCTGTAATATAATTCAAACAAATTCAAAATTGACAGAAAACAACTGTTCAATCGAGCTTGGCTCAACTTGTCTTTCACGGACTCCGTAAAAAGTGTGCGCCTTTTTGCTTCGATGCCGAGTAAAAGGGATTTATTCTCTCTCCCAGAAATCCACGTGCAGCCTGTCATGTTGTGACGGGGTTTAAGTGATTTGTTCTCCCGCTGAGAAACGTTTTTTTCCAAAGCGGGATACATCATAGTTTATCAAGATCACGTGAACCAATCAGATTTCATCATTCTGACATGGAGGTATGATAAACATGGTTGTTGTTTTGGCCTGCCATTTTGTATCGTATCTAGGATTGCACCTTATGCGTTTTATTTCGGGTACTCCTTGATTAACACTGGTTGCAAGAAATGTAACCCCGACTGACTCGTGTCGCTCAAGAATTAATGATCAAATGCACGTAAAATACCATTATGATAAGAAACAAAACATCTTAAACTCTCAGCATTGCATGTGCATCAACCTAACTCTCCTATATATTGATGCATGGAGCTCAGATGTAATCCAGGGCAATCAGGAAAGAGCAGGAAACAGCTTCTCGGGCATAATTACCTGGGATTATTTTCATATTTACTGTTCATAATAAAGGTACGAAATTGTTGTCAGGTGAATTAAATACGAAATGGTCATGAAATATCCGGGAAAACATTTTCAACTCTTGCTCTACCCAAACTAAGTATAAACATTGCATTTTGTCAAATTACCCACTAGTTATAACATCTGTACGCGTAAGTATAACCAAAGACAAAAAAATCTAATTACATATATATTACGAACACGCCTTCGTTCTTATCTTACAACCTGAAGATGAGCCACAATAATACAGTCGACCTACCTTGAGGATTCAACACCACAAAGTTTACGGACACGTCTCAATATAATGTGACAAGATCCAGTTGCAAGATATACCGTCACAAGATATGCCCCGTGATATGCCAGGGTCCACCAGGTTAAGCGTTGATATATTTTAGTAAGCTCCTTTCAGGGATTTTATTATCTCTACATAGTCTATTATAATGTGGTTGAATAAACCGAGCGGTGTTAATGAGTTTTCAATAACTTATATCTTGCGGCGGCGCATTTTATGGCAAGAACAAGTTTAAGAACTCATTTTTATTTTCAGTATAGTTGTATATGTATTTCTTTTTCGGTTTTAACTTAATTAATGAGGATAAAGGGATTATACATGGACATGTGCGTGTGCATCATCATCATCATCATAATGCTGCTGCTGATGATGATAATAATAATCATCATCATCATAATCATAATGACAATCTGTGAAGCATGTCAATACTCACGAAGAAAACAAGGCATTCCACAGTTTTCGTGAACATCCCAAGGATGTGGGACAATATCTCAATGTCAGTGTTGATTTTGTTAATGTTTCTGTACTGCTGGACGGTACAGAAATGAGTGTCAACCAAGCGAAGTGCCATATCAAGTCGGCCCAGACTCAGTTTTTCAGTTTGTGTTGAGAAGATCAGCAGCCCTACAGAGTCCTTCGCTTGGATGAGGTCGGCTGGCCTGAAAAGTGAAACAGAAGGCTTTCTGTTTGCTGCTCAGGACCAGTCACTTCCCACCCGAAACCGTCAATGTGTGAATATGAATTGTAGATTATGTAATGAATTTAATGAGACTGTCCAACACATTGTCAGTGGATGCCCAGCCTTGGCACAGACACAGTATCTTAAGCGACATGATGGACAGTCCATCCACGGTACGACCCGGAATATGTAGAGGGCGTCGTGGAAAAATGATATATACAAAATTCTTTGGAATAGGCCCGTATACAGCCTCAGACGTATCCGGGCCAACAAACCTGATCTTGTCCCTTTTGATAAATCTAATGCTATCATACATATTATTGAATTTTGTCTCTTTTGACACTAATGTGATTGACAAGATTCAGGAAAAAACATGGCAAATATGCAGACCTCGCTTTTGAAATGTCACGCTTGCATCCAAAGTTCCAAGTTGTCCGACTCCCGATTGTTCTCGGTGCCTTAGGTATGGTAACTCCCAATCTGTTGACTGACATTGGGAGAGTACCCGGGTTTACTACCAGGAATACAGATCTTCTGATAATCTGGGTAATGCGGAAGGCTGCAGTGTTGGGGAGTCTTCACATTCTCCGAAAAGTTCTGGGTGGTTTTGACTAGGTTGCGTTTCCTTGGAGAAGTCCCATTCGCTGTCTGGGCTGCAACTGACTAGAGGGGGCAAGGGCTGATGATGGCAGACAATAGATCCCACCACCCTCGTTCTTCCCTCAATCGCTTATATTTACCAATCATAATGGGAGGGCGTGGTTTGATTAATGTTGGGTCTCTTCATGATAGAATTGTTTTGTGCACTTTTGCACACAATTATTTGCCTAATGATCCTCTTGTGAAGCATGTCAAGACTCGCGAAGAAAACAAGGCATTCCACAGTTTTCGTAAACGAGCCAAGGATGTGGGACAATATCTCAATGTCAGTGTTGATATGGTTTATGGTTCTGTACTGCTGGATGGTACAGAAATGAGTGTCAACCAAGCGAAGTGCCATATCAAATCTGCCCAGACTGTTTTTCAAAGAGAGGCTATCTGAACGACTACTGCATCGAGTTTGCCTGGGTAACGCTTCCTGGGAGAAGTCTGGGCTGCGTGTAGAGGGGGCAAGGGCCCTGAGCTGATGATGAGCCTAACCAGCCTGACGGTGCCAGGATCACCCAAGCCCTCTTTGCAGCATTTTTTATTTTAATCCGTACATATTAATAATGGCTTTGTATAGCACCCACGCTGGGGCTGTGCCTGTAATTCCTAAATGATGTCCATGCCTTTGTAGCAATATACCATGGTCGATGGTTTCGAAAGCAGCTGACAGATCTAGCAGAACTAGAAAAACAATCTCCTGTCTGTCCATGGACGTGAGAATATCGTTCTGTGCTCTTAAGAGAGCAGTTTCGGTGCTTTGGTTAGACTTGTAGGCAGATTGGAACACTTCGCCCAGGTTATGATGGTTAATGTGTTGCTGGAGTCGTGGCAACATTATCTTCTCAAGAATTTTCCAGAGAAATGGGAGATTTGAGATGGACCTGTAGATGGAGATGATGGTTTCGTCAAGGGACGGCTTTTTCGGGAGTGATGTTATAATCAATTACATGTACTTACTTAACAGATACACCAGGAAATGAATCTAAATGAGCGCCATCGAAAGATTGGTCAAAAACAAGTGCATCTGCCGTTTCAGGGTTGCTTGGTGATATGAGCGAGTGAGTTTGGTTTTACGCCACAATATCACGGCGGGGGACACCAGAAATGGGCTTCACACATTGTACCCATGTCGGGATTCGAACCTGGGTCTTCGGCGTGACGAGCGAACGCTTTAACCACTAGGCTACCCGACCGCCCCTTGCTGATATGATAGCTCTGAGACTCTTGACTTTGTGTATGAAGAACCGTGCCAGCGAGTCAGCCTGATGTTTGGACTCTTTGGTTTTCATAGCTCAAAGATCAATCAGACGTTTTGTGATTTGCATAAGTTGTCAAGTGTTGTTTTTATTTTCCGAGATTGTGCTCGTAATTTGATTCAATTTTGCAGCCTTCATGAGTATGTCGGTCTGATTTCTCCATTTTTGAAAATTCTGTCTGTGAACTTCTTGAAGCCTCTTGTATTTCCTTTGTCATACAAATGGAGTTGGATCTAATGATGAGTGTGTGCATATGTATAAAATACATGACATCAATACAACAACAAAACTCAGTCCATGTATTCATACCTAATTTACTACAAGTTATGTACATTTTTACAACACTGAAAATGTCAATAAATGTCCAGATACAAAAGAACATGACCAAGTTATGGCAGAGTAAAAGATTAGCACAAGAGTAGAAATACCCATATGACCCTCAGGTACTTCATGACATACAACTAGGCTTATAAACACACTTCCTGAATTAGTGATCATATTAAGGTAAGAAAATATTGATGAAACATTTCATGAGACTTTTGAAGGGACAAAATCAGTGAAAAGAGTTGAAGTTTGAGAGTCAAGCTAAGAATACTACAACTAGTGAACACTGACTGGGTAATGGCACAAATGTACAGACTATTTTATTTTTGAACAAGCTTACCAGCAAGCACTTTGTTTCTTAAAATCACTGAACCAAGATTCATGATGTTGTGATACTCTTGTCATCATTCCTTTACTAGTTTCATTCAAAATGACCTGATGGCCACAATATACTACGCACCATGTTGAAGGGCATCCTAATAACTTTGAAACAAGAGTATGGCATGACATGGCATCTTCAATGAACAAATCATATTTGAGTCATGGGATTCTAAACCTCACAATCTGATACAGAAGCACCCATGCTCTCTTCAGCTACTACCAACACCAAAGTGACATCTATAATTATACAAAGTATACTCACCATACTCACCAACAAAAGAAATGCAAATACCATACATGTTGGTTAATATATGAAGACTTATTCATGTTCAAGAGATATAAGATTGGTTTGATGCACAAACGAACATACTGGTATGTTGTGTGAACTGACACTCATGACATCATAGATCCATGACATGAGATGCACCATTTATCTCGTGCAGGATAAGCGTGTAAAGGTTGGAAATCACGCACAGCATATCGTGATAAGAATATAGACACTCTGTGATAACACTCATTACATGGTACACGTGAGAAACTTTCCTTCTTAACGTACATACTTCTTCATATGTTTCTATAGTTCATGTTTCTTTTGGCAGTGAGTATATTACATGTAAAGGGCTGCAGGATTAATACACAATCACATGACTGCTGACACAACATATTTACAAAACAGCTAGATAAACATAAAAAATGTATTGTTTTATGTACAATAACTTTGCCAATACTTATATATATATTTTGTAAAAAATCAGTTTCACCACAGTTGAGTCCCTTCAATGACGAATGAACTAAGCACATTGCACTGAGTCATCAGTATCTGCACAAGCCGGTCAATGTTCATTGTGTATAGATTCACTCTGTATAATCATCTTCATGTGTTATTGACATGACATGAGTGAGTGAGTTGGGTTTAACGTCGCTTTTAACAGTATTCCAGTTATATCACAGCGTGTCAGCTTAATGTGGGAGGAAAGCCCGAAGTGATGCAGGTCCCAGACGTTTACCACTTCGGTCTATCCCACGAGCACGGGTATGGTGCTGACAAACCTAGAAACAATCGGGGCAAACCGGGATTCGAGCCCACAATCAAAGACGACTTTATCTTAAAACCAGATCATCATCTGAGTATTTACAATGTCTGTGTGACACCACACCCCTTGTTATAGCGTGAATAATCGCGATAACCATGGCCGTCCGAAAACATATGATGTCCGAAATCCTACGATCAGACGATACTCCTGTACACCCTGCCATAGACGCACATGACTCATAATACATATTCAAGGCTCCAAGCTCCAACACATTCAGCTCACGGTAAAGTCCTGTTCCATATGGTCCTCCTTCAGTATATACCCCATGCCCCCTGTAAATACCCCTCACCATAAGCTTGTTGCAAGGACCTCCACACAATCCTCCACAACAAACTGTCATACCGTATTCGACGTAATAAGCGCCCCGCTCTAATAAGCGCCCACAGTGATATTTGGTAATATATTGGCCAGTGAACAATCCAAATTAGCACCCCTTCCGATAGATCAGTGTACACAACACTTATTTATTCACATATAATACGAACTCGTTTGTTATATGCACCCTAATTATGGGCAATTAAATTCCGAAAATATGTATCTCTCGTATATATATATAAACATTTCAGGCTGTCAGTATAAACCACGAAATTTATCTTTCGACTATGTTTTTTTTCCACCAAAATAATAGTCTAATAAGAGCCCCCTATTTCTAATTTTGAGAGTGCCCTGGGCGCTTATTATGTCAAATACGGTAATAGAAAAAAAACTAAACTTACGATCACACCAGGTGACCACTTAATTGGAAATGTTTGTTTGATTGAAATGTTATGATCACACTCGTATTGTTGAACCCGTCTTCATCAGCGTCACACTGGAAGCGTGGAGTGGGTTCGTGGGGAACACTTTGATAGGCATGTCCCACACCATCGTCTCAACGTTCATAGTCGGAGGACCTCGCCATGTGGAGCCGTCGTCAGTCTTCGCCATCTCCACCTCCTCAACCGGGTCACACGATGTCACAAACTCGAAGTGTAATCTCCATCGCAGACACACTGGCACACAGAGACAGATCATGGATTATTTGTTTTAGCAAGTTGGACAAGCGTTTATTGTATCAGTATTCATTATCATTTGAATAACACAAATTTCTTATTATTTGAATAACAAACATTGTTGACAATGGTTTACAAAACAACCATCAACAACTTAGTTGTTATTCAAAATTAAAGATACACTAAAACCTCAATCATTGCAATACATACTTTTGAATCTGAAATCGATTTATCATCCTTCTAAGTTACTACAGCAATGCTAGAATGTTCTATATCATTACTTTGTGAAACACATGAATGGATGTGTTGCTGATCATAATCATAACTAATATCGGAATTGATCCCAATAACAGCAAAATCCTGGTCCAACAAAGGGACACAACTCTGCACAGTGAATTGCTGCATCTTGGTCCACTGAACCACACATATTCCCCAATTCCTCTGGATCACCCGTATTCCCCATGTCAGCTGGACCACCCATATTTCCCCGGTCCACTGGACCACCATATTCCCCAAGTCCACTGGACCACCGTATTCTCAAAATCTACCCGTATTCCTCAAGTCCACTGGACCACCTGTATTCCCCAAGACAACTGGACCATCCGTATTCCTCGAGTCCACTTGACCACCTGTATTCCCCAAGTCAACTGGACCACCCATATTCCCCAAGTCCACTGTACCACCTGTATTCCCCAGGTCAGCTGGACCACCTGTATTTCCCAAGTCCACAAGACCACCATATTCCCCAAGTCCACCCGTATTCCCCAAGCGAACTGAACCACCTGTATTCCCCAAGTCCACCTGTATTCCCCAAGTCAACTGGACCAACCATATTTCCCAAGAAAAAGACTGCTGCCATAATGTAATCTGTATGATTGCACCTGCATCTCACCTATATCTGTTATGAACCCTGGCGATGCTGTGAGAGGAAGTGGAATTGTGATATTTGTTCTGAGTGTGTGGAGACACATCTCCTGGTGCTTGACATAAGATGTAATGGCTGTCCCTTGGCTGGGTTTCCTGCGACACTCCTCTGCAATTTGTTCCTCACTCTGGAGTGTGACCGAGTACTACAAGAAGAGATCAACCATTGTTTCTACAATTTATTACATGACTCGGTAAGTGATGTGGTTCTGACTACCAAACAACCTAACTCGAAGGTATCCGAAATCACCCATTGTTTCTCAGTGGTATCCACTGGTCAAAACAAAGTAGAGAGATATGATAAACACAATGATGTATCAGCAGTATCTCAGGGGGCAAATATTGCTCATGCTTAAGGATTAACTAAAGATGCTATAATCAAGGTTGATCACAATTTGTAGTCACATATTCTCTTCCAACTAATTATGTTTGGCTTAGCACCCCCTCAACGACATTTTGGCCTTTCAAAGTTTGATGTGTCAGCTGAGAGTGTTTCAGTCCATACAGCCTGGTGCTAACTGATTTATACCACAGGGATTGACGCAAAACTGAGAACCAAAGCTCACTCCCCTCTCATCCAAATCGAATTGTCTGACCTCCAAGCAGTGCTAGGAATAATGGATATAACACATCCTACTGGTTTAAAGGACAAATAAGCTGGAATGAATAAACTGGAAAGCAGATAAATCAAGCTGGGCTACTAAAATACACAAGTAATATGTTCACACCAATCAGCTCTATACAACCATTAGAGCTAATGTCTATCATCACAATTACAGAGCAAGTGACAAACGAGGTCTTAGCTCACCTGCACACAGGGAACTGTGCCATCAGAGAAGTCGAATATCCCCACTATGTCCTCCCCTAGTTTGTAGGCTTGCTTGAACAACAGAAACTTGGCCACACGTCCCCTCGCATTGGTAATGTTGTAGGAATCTGGAAGACAAGCACCGGGGGTAGTACATCTGATCCTGCTGTCAATGCATTGGGAATGGCTATGTGCTGACTGCTGATGGCTTTACATTTGTGACAAGTTAAACTAGCTATAGTTGACTTTGGTACCATGTCTTAATATACACTGTTATGACATATAACAGGTACAACAGTGAAAAACACACATAACATCACAACTCATAGTTCACACATTATCATTTACTATCAGAACACATTCACAAGTTTACATCTACTGCAGGTTGTAACACTACTTCCATAAATCTCCCACTTTCCCTCCAGTAATCTACTGATCCAAGGAAATGGAAGCTGTGTGAAACTAGTGTTCAGGTTTAACACCGCTTTTAACAGTATTCAAGTTTCAGCTTACTTTGGAATGAAAGCCCAAAGTGATGCAGGTCTCAGACGTTAACCACTTTGGTGAAAGCCATGAGCATGGGTATGGTGCAGACAAACCTAAAAACATTATTGGAGTGAATCGGGATTCAAACCAACAGTCATAATTTTCTGGCCTGCCCAATTGCCCAAGGGAGGCAACTCTGCACAGTTAATGTGCCCTGTGTTGAGTTAGATATGTCGAATACAGCTGGGAAATAAGAACTGTGGGAAGGTAAAGATGCTCACAAACTATAGTTTTTGTATGAACACATTAATTATTAACTTATAACATTAGGGTAATGAAATGGACCTCATTACTCTCAGTGTAATTTTTTAACACTACAATTTAGTTAGTTCGTACAACAAGCAATGGACTGTGGGGGTCCAAACATAGCCTGGTTCTACAAAGAGTGTACATCTCAAGGAGCAACATGTGTCTTCCGTGCTGACATACTACAAGTTTGAGTCTATTGCTCCTTCCCCTACAGCCGCGAATAGCTGACAATTGCTGATGTGGTGTAAAACACGATTCATTAATTCATTCCCCTACTGTGGCCTGCACTGCTACATACGTGGGGCTTTCCTTGCTGTGACGGTTGAAAGGACCTGCAGTGCGATGTCCAGTACAGAGTTCTCCTTCTGTTGGTTGTTGAGGAAGGGGTTACTCGGTGCATACTCTTCAGACTCATTATATACGCTGATGTCATTTAAACCTGCAATAAACACCAATATTTACCTCTGACAATAAACCCAGGAACAAACCAACATCTTCCCAAGGCACTGGTTTCTGGATCAATCACACTGCTGTAGGAAGCACATAAGATGTTCCCCAATTTTGAGATCTTTACACCTCTTGTTTCTGACTTTGGCATATGTGTTGATTTATCTATTATTTTATCTTAAATTCTGGCAAAAATATATAGAAACTTTATCATGTTTATATCTAAAAAAACATTTGAAGAAGAAAAATTGTGAAAAACTAAGATTTGTATTTCCTCTGAAATTTAAAGTTGGAATACATCCAAGGATGGCAACACATGTCATTTCATGCCTTGAGTCTGTATATTCAGCCCTACTCACCATAGAGAACCATCACTCTGAAGGGGATTCTCAACATCTTGGTCACGTTCTCCAGGCGCTGTGTCCCAATGATCACCTTGTACGAGTATTTCACCGCCTGTCCGCGGAATGATGGAGGTGCATCGGTGGGAATGGCATCTTGGAAAGTGACTGAAATTGAATAACGAACCCATGCACTTGAACATCCATAGTACTTTTCACAATGGTGTCAAGGTATTTATGTTTCAGTGACGCTAATAATACGACTCAAAAGAAGTTAAAGAATGCTTGATTTGTTCATATGACTATAGTTAATCTGTCTTGGCTGATGGGTATTGCAACATACAGGCTTCCAATCGTAGATGTTCTTTAACTTGTTTAAGTAGTATATATCACGTAGGAATGTTTCTGGGCATTTTCAGTGGATGTTACAGAGACCCAAATTTAAGACAAATGTCAGAAATAAGGCAAAATGAATGTAAATTGACCAGTTCCGGTCATCATAACCCTAAATGATGTTGTAGCCTTGCAGCCAAAGTGTACTTCACAAACAACAGGTCCAAACAGAGAAAAGGGCTTTCATTGTCCTACAATATTTCATTGAAGGCAATGTCAAAATATCTCTCAATTCTTAGGAAAATCCCAATAATCCCAAATGGACCAAATAATGTATTATCAAGCTTTGTCCATGTTGTCTGGCAAAGACAGAGACTGAAACCATAGGTACATCCCTGCTCATACATTCTGATGTTAATATTACTTGAAAATGGAGCATTGCACAGCAGTGAGTTACCAAGGCTAGTGTTGCTATGAGGCACTGTCACTGACAGCCATTGACAACACTGTTCAATGTGGTATCAAACCCAGCCCTGTACATGGCAAGGGAAAGAACCCACTTACTGGGCTTACCGACTACCCCTGATATCAAGGAAGGTAAGTTTGGCTCTAAGTGTGTCATCATCCCCGGATAGTGTGGCTCATTGCTCATAATCACTGGATTGTCTTGTCCAGGCCTAATTATTGACAGCCTTCCTTCATACAGTTGGTATAGTGCTTAACGTACTGGTAGTTGTTTGTTGTTTAACGCAACATTCAGCACTGTATCAACTATATGATGGAAAGCTGTCAATGATCCGTCCTGGACAAGACAATCCAGTAATGATGGGCAACAATCCACACTGTCCGGGTATAATGACACAGTATGCGCCAAGTCACTAAACCGTGCCATCCAATCCATTTAGTAGTGGACCCCCACGGGGGTTGAAGATGAAGGAACTACCATAAACACAAGTAGCTCTACTCACATGACTTGGATTCTCCTCGCTGCAGTCTCAGGTCACAAAAGAGAATCTTTGGTTTCGTTGATAAAACTGTCAGCCCTCTTTCTCCTGTCACATGGAAACAATATTAGTGACCTCATATCCCTGGCCATTCATCCTATGAAAGGCTCTTCCGACCATGTCTACATACCTTTACTATTAAATATACACATTATTTAAGTTGACGAGCATGACCAAGGGATTTTCAATCTAAATATTTCTCAAAGCTGATATTATTATAGCTCCATTTATGATTGCTACCGAAACCAGAATGGAAAATGAGCCAGAATTATGACTGCAAAATGATCATTCCTTAGGTCAAAAAAGGGGAAATAGTTGTGTTTCAGGTAACCTGACTAACACATTGTTTCACTTACAACCCAAACGTTTTTATCTCAGCTGGAAGCAGCCATCACAAAACCCACATATAGAACAATGGGGGAAAAGGATGCGTCTACATATCATCATTGCTGTAGCTATATTGACCAACAAATTTGGAATATTGCAACCAACATGAGTTCTACACAAGCCGTATGTGTTAAGCATAAAAGAAATATACAGACTCGATCCTACCTACCGACCCACATCTGATGAGTCCATGTTACCTGAAACACTGGTATTTGTGTGTTCGGCCTAACGCAAACAGGTGCTGACCTTTAGTTGGCACAAATGACGTATCACATCCTGTGGTTGAAGCGTCCTCGGTGGACAGGTTCTGTGCTCGGGGGAGGAGGATCCGCGACTCACTCACTGTACACTGACAGATGATCTGGACACTTGCCCACGCCAGACTGCTCACATCACTGGAACAAGCAGTAGCCAATACACACCCTTCATCATCCTCGTCTTCATAAGGATGCAAGGGTGATATAATATAATAATAATAACCTATTTATATCGCGGATATTTCCACACCATTAATGTGCATGCTCAAAGCGCTATTATTACCCCGGTCACTAGATCAATGTGCACTCAACAATCATTCTCATCTCCCTGGGGAGTATGCAACCAAAGCTGCCTGTTAGGCGCTAGAAGGCTAATAACCACATTACCATCTTATCCTACGGGGTACCCATTCACAGCCAGGTGAACAGAGGCACATTTTGAACAAAGTCACTTGCCAAGGAGACACCACATGTGTAACATGTGCTTCAGTGAAGCCCTAGAAACTCACAGGAATCAAGCTGCCGAAATGCGGTCACTGATCCAAGGACTCTCCGCGACCGACATTGCTTAGCATCACCTGATTTGTGACCTGTGCGCTGTGCATAACACCACATGCCACCACGTTAGGGCTGGGAATGGTAACTCGGGTACTCGGGTCGGGTGCGTCCTGAGTAGGACCAGGGTAACGCAAAGGACTACTGGTTAGTCACATGATATATTGTTTAATGACAATAACTCACTATACTCAATGGTTATACTATATGTTGTTAATGTTCGCATTTCTTTCTGTCGATGCAAACATTCCTTTTGTGCCACACTTTTATATGTTTGAGTATAGATAAAGCTTCAGTCAACTTAAGTGTACCCATGATCTGAATGTTTGATACATGTATCTAAATAATCTTGGCCACGGCTGCAGTAAAACAATTCCCAATCAGGCATTCTGTTCCCAACTCTTGAGACCTGTAGTGGGTACACAGGTAGGGTCGGGTAATAGGGGGTCAGGTACCCGGGTAGTAACTTCAGACTCATCCCAGCCCTACACCGCGTCATGTGTATGTTTGACACATAACATGAAAACTTGACGCTTGACGTCATACTATGGTGTTTTTCAGTTTGGTTTTGGTATCTGCCCAAAATTTCACAAGGTGGAAAAAAATGTAACTTTGAAAAGTATTTTCTTGCTGTTGAATCTGTCAGCTAATTTCAATAATCAAAAACTCTCAAAGTTGGTGTAATAAAGTGTAAGAAGCAACCAACTGACATTTCATAATAAAATCTTTTCTCTTTTTCTCTGTTTGATTTCACAAAACCAACAATAAATGATAGATATAAAATCATGGTAATGAACTGACAAGAAAACTTATACCCAGTACCTTATTATTTTTTAACTTAAGAAATTAGTTTGCTGGGGTAGCCTAGTGGTTATCCCAGGATGCAGAGTTATTTTTCTGATTCTTTACAACCTCTGCAAAGTTAGGAATTGATGTTGCGCAGCACAAACTTGATTTGTAAAACAGAATTTCATGCAATCTTATTAAAATCAGATGTAAGTTCTCGTTGCCGCTAAACAAAGATCTGAGGACATCTCATTACGGGTCAAGTCAGAACAACCTTTCGCGAACTTTGACCGACCACTGAAACAAATAACAAGAAGTTGATATCAGCTATTGAGAAAGCAGCTTTCTCAAGTTTTACAGCACTCGTTTCAACCTGGCGACTTCCATTTCTGACTACGCTTAAAATATCGACCTTTAGTTCTCTATTAAAATTTTGAAAAGTGAACAAACTAACATACCGGAATGTCTAATATATTTTTGAGATTGTATGGCAGTGCCTCACACGTACTGTGCATTACCTTATCTGTTCAAATGTTTATCCCATGGAAGCGAGAGACAGACGATAATTTTGACGGAATCATTCGTACAGGAGGCAACTGGTGTTTGGAATACCCTGGTTTAACGTTTTCAAGGTAGCATGATTAGAAAACACATTCCGACTGTCACTTTCATGATCTGGTAAGTGACACTTTGATTGGTCGGATGAAAGGTTGTTCTGACGTGACCCGTAATGGGATGTCCTCAGATCTTTGTTTAACGATATCAAGAACTAAGATCTGATTTTAATGATTGGAATTTCATGCTTTTAAAATTATCTGTTTTCACTTGTTCATGGCAGGATTGATTAACTCTAAGTAATGTGACAGAATTGGGTCGTTAATAACTTCTTTAAAGTAGTTTATTGAAGTAGTATTGCAAAATAAGGCATGTCAATGAGCATAAAGTTGATATATTCTATTGCAAGAGCTTTGTTATTCAAAAAGACTTATTCCTTGATAAATCAAAAATTAACTCACGGTTCATTCTCTGATCTTGATCC
The DNA here is from genome assembly GCF_023055435.1 of Haliotis rufescens. Classification (NCBI taxonomy): domain Eukaryota; kingdom Metazoa; phylum Mollusca; class Gastropoda; order Lepetellida; family Haliotidae; genus Haliotis; species Haliotis rufescens. Next base: position 89,625,896 of record NW_025963779.1, on the reverse strand, counting down.
AATATTTGTGAAGTAGATTTCACATTGAATTGTCTCCCCTGCTAAGAACACGGGACCCCTTGGGAGGCTCGCGCTCACCTCAATCATTCTGAAATAAGAACAAGAGTATCTGAGGAACAGAAGCTCACCTTAATTCAGTAATTGGGTATACAAAATTTGAGGGGTGAGGAAAACTTTTGCTAAATTGTCTATTTTGCAAAAAAAAACATGCTACCAAACACTTTGATACAACAGGTTTCTGTCATTTTCATGTTCTCTGAACATTTTGTGACACTTTTTAGTGATCATTTCTTTGTCTATGTTGACACGACAATAATGGCCACATAGTCACATTTCACCATCACATTTCGGTCTGTGACTTTAGGCTCTACTCCTAGTCTATTTCCTCATGGTCTTTTAAGAACAGCCGGTGCTAGTTAAGGTACTAAGTTTATAATAGCTGACAATAAAGCCAAAATTCAAGTTCAGGCAAGCAGACCCCATAGCTTACCTACAAAACAGGTTTCTCTGAATATTATCGCCGACTTATAGGAATATGAAAAATTGATGACAATCAGTTCTAGCTTACATAAAGATCACTATTAAGCTGCAAACAAAACATCCACCGTTTGATGGATAACTCATTTCGTATTTGCTATGTTTGCTGCAGTTTCGGATTCAGCTTAATAATTTCAGAGTTGGCATTACAGCAATTAAGTAGTTTTGTGACATGTATGTAGTTTGCACAAATGCTTGCCTTGAACGTCGAAGATATTAGGGTGTCTTGATGCAAACACTTCAAGTACAAATAATAAACATTACATGACATGAGTCACGGTATGATTCTTATTGCGACACTTAAATTGTGAGAAGCTGAGGATGGAGAGAGGGAATAGAAAGGAATATGACGCGCATTTGGGGAAGGGCAGGTGTGTGTGAAACATGTGAATGCAGGTACACAATCAGCATCCATCTCCATAAGAACAATATTGTGCAAGGGATTAGTAGCTAGCAACAAAATGTTGGATAGTAAATGTGTTCAGAGTAGTACACTGCTAGAATTTCTCTGCTAATGCATATATTGCCCATCAGGCTGGGGATTAGCTGTCAATCACTGGTTTGTCTGGTCCAGATTTGATTATTTACATAACGCCATTATATAGCTGGAATATTGCTGAGTGCAGCGTTAAACAACATGAAACAAACAACAGCAAACATTAGCTTCAACTTAACGATTAACATAGTTGTTTTAGATCAGTGATTTTGTTTTTGCATTTATTTATTTTGGGAGGACACTAGCCGAGAGCCGCAATGTAGGGTCATGTCTTGATTGTAGAACCCCATTGCGTCTCTCGAGATATGACACTACATCGTGATGTCGGGTCATGTCTTGACTGTAGGACCCCATTGCGTCTCTCGAGACATGACACTGACTACATCATGATGTCAGGTCATGTCTTGACTGTAGGACCGTCTAGGACACTTGCCTATCACGATCTGTTTTACACACTGTCGGAGTTTCAAGCCACTGATCATTCCAGTCAAAATAGGGAGATGAATGTTATTTTTAGATTTTAAATAGTTTATCAGAATAATCAGTATCTAATAAGTACCATAGTTAATGTACATGATGGATAGCATCCATGTAGATGTTCTGGCTTAGGAAGCCGAAGTTTGAACTAAGATTTATCAATATTCCACAATCATTGTCGAGTGACCATCAAAATAACGCCTTTGTTGGTGATATAATATTTATGCCACACATATTAAATATTATGGGATAGAGAAATGCATTGTACAACCTTGTGTCAAATATTCATACACACATCTGTCAAAGTTTTCCCAGATCTTTCCACGACAAAAGCTGTCTGCCTGTGTTGTGTGCTAAACGTCACCACTTCTAGGTGTCGTAACATGGTTTGTTGATTCAAAAATACGTTTTGAAACATTTAGATTAGATGTTCTATGGGATTCTAGATAGCCTACTATCGTTTTCATTCACAAGATATCTATGTTAAAAGACATAACAGAACATTAATATCACTATGCATCATTTTACGACATAGTTTGATTTACGATACACGAAGACATCACATTAGAAAACTAAATACATGTTATTCGAAGGTGATAAATGAAAAGAAAAGCTTTACATTATAAAAATAGATCTGAAATATATTTCTCATTTTGTATAAAGTTACTGTGTATTTATATAATATACACACTAGAATTGAACTGTAAACAGAGAAAGAAAATATCATATTTACATATTTAATCGATTGTTGTACAGAAAATAGTTTCTTGGAACCGGTCGAGAAGAAGGATTCTTGGGACGTCAACAAAGCTGGAATAACGTTGGTGTCAAACGTGTGCTTCCTTATACTGTTTGTTCTAAAGAGAAAAGCTTTCGATGTCGTTTGTGGGCCCAGATCAGAGTCCAACTACACCTCAGGAACATATTGATGGTGTGCCAGATTTTGGATGGCGTGTACCACTAGATCGTCCAAATCCAGCGAAATGCAATCCCTTCACGACTCCCCGACTGAAGCACATTCCAAGTTTTGTGGGACTCAGTTTGAGGTAAATCATCCTTATCAACGTTTGTTTCTAAGTAGAACATTCGTCGCTTAGCGTCCGACGCCCAATGTATGAGACTTCGGAACGTACTTGGGCGGTGGGGTAGCCTTTTGGTTAAAGCGTTCGTTCGTCACGCCGAAGACCCGGGTTCGATTCCCCACATAGGTGAAGCATGTGTAAAGCACATTTCTGGTGTCCCCCGCCGTGATTTTGCTGGAATATTGCTAAAAGTGCCGTAAAACCATACTCACTTTGAACATACTGTTTCTATCACAAAACATTTGCTCACAGTGAACACCATAGTTGACTTCATGTCATTGTTAATGTAGTGATCGTAGGTTTCCGGAGGTCTTCGGAAAGGTTCGAGTTGGTCGTCCCATGGCTGACCACGGGAGACCCCGAGATTCATGTGTGTTGTCAGCCATCGTTGTAAGTAAACCAGGTCGAGTACCCAGCTCAATGCAGTATTGACTTATATACTGACTTGACGAACTGACAGTCCTTGTAGGTGAGTAGAAAACAAGGTTTGTGAACATGGTGAAACCCGAGACATCGTTTTCACAACATTAACAAATTATGCCAACATGGTAATGAACTGACACGAAAAGTTCTATTTAGTTCCTTGTTATTTTTTATACTTGAATATAGATGAGCTTGGTGGGGTACCCTTGTGGTTATCCAATGATGCTGTCATTTTTCTGCTGTTTCGCTGCACGGACTTTATTTGAAAAACATGTAGTTCATGTATTATAAAACTACCATGTAAATAATTATTAAAATTGAATTGTTTCTATCTTCCAATGTCTGTGTATGTTTTTATTCTCAAGACATACACCTGCAACATGTTCTAGGCATCAATTGGAATAAATCAAATGCTTATTGTAATATTTCGAAAAGTATATATATTTTTTAATATCGGACGTGTGTATTTCATTAGCACATGGTTGTGTCTTATCAATCTTTCTTGTCTCACTATTATGATTATGCATTTATTTAAAGAATCAAACCTTCTCATATGAAATTTTTTAGATCCGCCATATTCTGTTTACTTGGCGCAGCCTATAGCACTAATTGACTCAGGGTGCCATCTGAGGCTCTTGCTTCACACATCTCGCGTGTCTCTTTGACCCTTAGCAGCGTTAGAAGTTGGCACTAGTCCTCTAGTCCTTGCCAAACTGCCCAATGGTAAAGGTATCATAAGGACTAGTAGAAATGTGTCCCTTTCAAGGGTTTTGCTATATGTTATCATTATGAGGACTAGTGGACGAAAACTGTTAGTTTCTAACCCTGCCCTTAGGGATAGTTGTGTTAGGGTATAGGTTGCCCCCAACTCGATCCTTAACCATTGGATACCCTTCCTGATCAAACATCCCTTACGATTGGGCTCCCCTTTATGCCCCTTGGGTTAGTTTTGAGTGTTGGTGTGGGTTTGCTTATCTTTTTTAACAATTACATACAATGTAATTTGAGGAGAATATGTACAATTTAGTTTTGATTTTTGTGCAGAAAATGGCTCCTGCACATGTGCAGAAAGGTAAACAAGCAGGTGCTGACCACTTGGTAAACAAGCACTGATTATTTGTGAGAGCATCCCTTGTAAAGTGTTGGCTAATTACGAAGAGAGGTTGTGTCTATTTTGTAATCCGTTAACTTTTAAGTAATGTCTATCAAACAATACGGGGGCACGGGTGGCCCAGTCGTCTAAGGCGCCGCGATTCGCTGTGCAGAGTTGCGTCCCTTGGGCACGCCAAAAACCTATGATTGTGGGTTCGAATCCCGGTTCACCCCAATTATGTTTCTAGGTTTGTCAGCACCATACCCGTGCTCATGGGTTTCACCGAAGTGGTAAACGTCTGAGACCTGCATCACTTCGGGCTTTCCTCCCACGTTAAGCTGACACGCCGCGATATAACTGGAATACTGTTAAAAGCGGCGTTAAACCCAACTCACTCACTCACTCACTATCAAACAATACAAAGTAGAAGTAATTTATGGATAACAACTTCGAAGTTTCAGTATAAATCCTTATACCGTTGTCAAGCAGGGCTAAATAATGAGCATGGTACAGAATATATATAATACAACAATTGCATACTTCAGAGAGAGTAGATGCAACAATGACAACCAAAGGATAAAACTGTAACAACATGATCGTGATGATGGACAGAGAACACATGATGAGGATGCCAATATGACAGGAAGCCAATTGAACAGGATTAAGTGTTCATAGGTGGGGTGGTTATTGCTTATGAGTTCATAGTAGGTGGATGCTAGGGCTGTTACAATTCACTCGCGTATTCGGTGAATCAAACCGTAACCATTTATGAATTGAATTTGTTATTCATGGTCATGAATATACTATCATGTATATTTACATACCCTGTACCTAAAAATATCCATAACAACATATTATATGAATAGAGTTCTTTCAACATGCTAACTGTTCAATGACAACACTTTAATAATATTTAATTTGACAGTATTGTTGTCACTGGTCATTGTCGCATTTGAGCAGATACTAGTTAGTAGTACCTGGATAAGTGCAGTATATAAATGTATAATTTATTAATAATTAAGAAACCATGTCAAATAATTTATGTTATTGTTTCACTGATTATAATAAGTAATACATAAACTGCTGACTTGTTATTTTAATTGTGAATTAATATTCGTATTCGTTACCCTATATTTGTGATATGAATCGTATTCGCCTGACAGTGTATTCGTTGCAGCCCTAGTGGATGGGATGACATAGCCTTTATCTCTGTTGATTAATGGCTTGTGGCGGCAAGTGTGAACTGCTTCTGTTAGATTTCTTTTAGTGAAGTCATGGAGGTGGAGGTTGTTGGAGATGATTTGGACGTTTTCCCAGTTGATTGTGATTAGGGCAGTTGCTGAGATGTCTGATTTGATGGTTGAAGTTCTGTGCTCTTTGATTCTGATATTGATTGGATGGGATGTTTCATCTACGTAGGATTGTCCCCAGTTACAATCGATTATGTTAACTACTCCTTTTGGTTCTTGGCATTTGGTTGTGTTTCTGCTGTTGGCTCTTAGAAGGGTTTTGAGGGAGGTGGAACAGGTGAAGTAGATGTCAATATTGGCTTGCTGTTTGAGGAAGAGGCTGATGATGTGGGAACCTTTTCCTATGAACGCAAGGGCGGAAGGGCACTGGTTCAGGTTTAGAGGTTGCAGATCTGGATGTGGGATGGAGTACAGAGGAGATGACTTTGTTGACGAGTTTGGGTGGATAATTGTTTGGGTGAGTTAAGACTTAGCGGAGGTGTTCGATCTCAGGGTGAGGGTTGAGATTATGCCAGTCTTAGTTCTGAGGGTATGGTTGGGGTTGAAGTGGATGGGATGATTGGTGTGGGTGGGTTTCTGGTAGACAATGGTTTGGATTCTGTTGGTTGGGATTCTGGAGATGAGGACATCCAGGAAGGGTAGTTGGTTATTCTTTTCTATTTCAATGGTGAACTGTACTCTGGGATGTTGTTGGTTAAGATGTTGTAGTAGCAGGGTTGGGTCTTGGTCTTGTTTAAGGATGACAAAGATTAGATTACCTCATTAGCCGAGATTAGTTTCAAGCTTGCAACTCAGGTTTGATCATCCGTGCGTCACTAATAGAAATCTGGCATAAAGTACGACCGGTTCATTGCATTAATCATTTTGTCAGTTTTAGTCAAACAATGTTTCAATAATAAGACAATGGCTTTATATTAACCCATACGTATGAAATTACCAGAATGTATGGGGGCAAATAGCTAATGTTGTATTTGATATTATCATAATTAAGGGTAACAAGAGGCATGTGCTTCAAACATGTCTTGATTTGGCCCTGTTTTCCCAAATCCAAAGTGGTTATGAATTTGTTATCAAGGCAGCTAGATGCATAGGGCTATCTGTTTTTTTCACAAACATGAAGTGATGTCATTAAACTGGAAGTGGTTGGTACTTTGTTATAAACATGATTAAGGTAGCTATAGACGTGGGAAAAATAATGTTTTTATTAGCACTAGCAAGCCGTTCTTGTTAGGATGGGCGGTCGGGTAGCCCAATGGTTAAAGCGTTCGCTCATCACTCTGAAGATCCGGGTTCGATTCCCAACATGGGTATAATGTGTGAAGCCCATTTCTGTTGTCCCCCCGCTGTGATATTGCTGGAATGTTGCTAAAAGCGGTGTAAACTCATACTCACTCACATTCTAGTTAGATACTTTTTAACTAGTCAATTTCAGATTGACATAGCCATTTGTTTTAATTCTACCAAATACAAGGAGAAATTGGTAGCAGAGGGGGGTTGAGTTTTTTTTATAAATGTGAAAGTGATGTCCTTAAACTGGAAGTGCTTGCATAGAGGCATGGAACTGTGTTGTGTTGCATTAGATGACATAAGTCACATTGATCGAATATCTTGAGAGATGGTTAATGGTGCTGGTCCTGAGTATGTGAAGACGGAATGGTTCATGAACGTGTTTCTGGGGGAAATATATTGGGGTATTCAGGGCTAGATGGGTTTGTGGCTGCTATTACCTTGCATGTAATGCAAACAGCTTTCTAATTACCATGGTTATGTGACATATAAAGGTTTACTTTTTGATCATCATGATCATGACCCTGGGTTGTCGACAGTGAACGAAGCATTCAGACTTGCATGTCTGATTTCTGCATCTCGAAAAGAAACATATAATGACCAATTCCAAATGTTATCATGGTAATAAGTAGGTTCTCGCCATTGTTGTGGATCTTTATACAACCTGTCATTTCTGAGTAAACAAACTAAGCGATATTGATTTTGAAAACTGACATCTCATTCTGACCCACGCATGCCTCATTAAGATTGGAGGGTCAAAGTTCATTTAGGGTCCACCAGGCACGACCTCCCATGGATCATCCGTTGTTCACGAAGAGATATATGTTGTCAGAGTGAAAAGTATAGATCTGATTTTAATGAGATTGCCCAAAATTTATTACCAAGTCCCCTGTCACTACCATGACTACAGTCAATCTGTAATAGGCTGGAGGTGGGGGCCGACATCAACATGTTTACTGTTGCCTCAACAGGTATTCAGTCATAATTCACTGCAGCAAAGGAGTGGTGTTCTGTGGTTAAACCACATTGGTTGTCTCCCTTGGGATTACTGACTCTATTGATTACAGTTGGTCTCAGAATTAACCGCTTCTTGTTAAATAGTTAATTAAGGACATTGTGTTCGTTTCCTTTATTGCTAGCCTGCAGTGTAGGGATGTGGCTGCAGTTGCTGAGATAGGATGGGATACTGTTGAATTGTTGATTCATTACTGTCAGACATCAGTGGTCATATTACTAATCATACTAATATGACATGTGAACAGCGAACACAATGATCAGAATTACATGATTGTCTTTTCAGACAGATCTGAAAATATTTAGAATTCTAAATCTCCAATTTGTTTTCACATACTTTCAAGTTTTGCAATTTCATAAAGAAAAACGATTGTAGGGTCCCTCCTCAAACTCTGATGTCATGCCCTGTCATGAGTTTTCTTTGTACATGGTATACAGATGGTATATGCATGAAATAGGTATCATTAACTTTCTGCATATATCTCAAATATTGTGATTCACATTCCCACAATAAAATACTGTATTATAGGTGTTTTTATGTCAAAATCTCAGTTGTAATGTTTTCACATTTCTTAGCCCACCAATTGTGAATTCCAGTTTTGGATAGATTTATAGCATGTTTAGTATATGTATTATCACAGGACATATGAAATTGTGGTCAGTTGTGTGGATAACGTTGAGAAAAGAGAATTGGAAAATATTGGTTTCATGTTTGTGTCTGTATCTCAAATCACACAACATCTCAAAAAGTTCAACAAGCATAAAATACTCATATCCCCCACAAATACCGCCATTTTCAGTCTAAGTCAAATTCGTTGCTACGGCAACTATAAATGTTTCAAAAATCCCCAATTATCAAAAGGCACCAGTCCACCACTAGACCTATCTATGTGCCAAGCTTGGTTAAGATATCTCTCATGTTTTTTTAGTTCTGCTCCGGAAAAAAACGTGGCGGACGGACAGCCCCCATTCCTATATCCCCCTTCCACTTCGTGGCAGGGGATAATAAACAGTATAATCAGTGTCAAGTCAAGCAAGCATAGCAAGAGGTCCTTGACATAACCTAATATTAAAAGTTAATGATTAGGGCCCCTAGATTCAATTACTATAGAATAACTCAAGGAAAATCTCCAGGGCCTCTACAATTTTGGCAATATTAACACAGACTTTACAAATGCAAATATTAAGAAGTGTCCCATATGCCATGTTTTAGGCACCGATGCATAGCACTCCATCACAATTCCAAAATAGATGAGGTTGATAATAACATCTGTCGACCATTATTCAGTACATCACCAGACTGAGCTGTAATACAATCTGTTAAAAACTGAAATTGAATCATCATTTGACGATATTCAATGCCATTATTTGTAATACAATTCTCTAACTACATTACTTGACAGTAGTGATGGGTTTTGGCCAGACATTCTTCTTGCAATAATGATTCATGTATTGCAATATGTACCACAATATGTCGTGTGTGTTCTTTCAACTGTAATTTGTGGTGAACCTGAATAAGAAAAGACCCATACATCATGAACATTGAATTTCCCCAGCAAATTTTTTCATCCAACATTTTGTTGGGTATTGCTATGGTCACAAAACATGTGTAATAATTATGTACAGGAATATACAGCGAATAGTTTCACTTTTTCGATCAAAGAGGCGGTGGGGTAACCTAGTGGTAAAAGCTTTCGCTAGTCATGCCGAAGACACGGGTTCAATTCCCCACATGGGTACACTGTATGAAGCTCATTTCTGGTGTCCCATGCCATGATATTGGTGGAATATTGCTAAAAGTGGCTTAAAACCATACTTACTCTCTCTCACTTTTCAATCACAGGAATTAAGTTGCTAACTTTTGAATTTCATAATTTCATTTCGACTTGTCATTTATCATGTTTATGTACACATTGCCAACATGATGAAAATTTGCGTGATTTTGAAAATGCAATAAACAGGATAAGTGCCCTTGACAATTAGGCAATTTTCAAAGGATAGCACTTAGTACAACCATACATGTGTTAACTTTGTTGAGATCAGGCGGCAGGGAAGACAATTAGTTCAAATGTCAATCAGTCTGACGCATTTTCGATAATAGATGCAAGGCAATCATTAACCCCTTCTACACTGCTAGTTTCTCTACAAAATCTGTAGTAATAATAACACAAGAAATTATGGACTGTTATGTACACTTTGGGGGGCGCTTTTGAAGATTACTTACAGATTGGTCTAATACCAGTAGTTGGTCGGGGGGCACTTAAAGGAGCACGAAGCCTAATACAGATATCGGTTTACCCATTTGAATAAATCAAAGTATGGTTGCCAGGCAACATATTTGCTACCGGTAAATTTGAAAACGGCAAATGATTGAATACCATTGAGCGTGACAAGCCATGTATATTTGTTGTGTGCAACATGAACATGATCTGTGATCATGAATAGATCATGTCAATCTTAAATTGTTATGTTTTTACTTTTTCCTTCACCAGATACATGACATACTGGATCAGCAAGAAGAGACAGGGACGTAAGATCTTCATTGATCACCTCAACCCCATCAGTCACAAGCCCATTTACGGTGAGTTGCCGTCACTAAATATTCAGGGGAGGTAACCAGCACTAGCGTGGTGAGGGGGTGAGGGTTAAGTTGGGCTTTGATGGAGCTGATGTTTTGTGGTGAGTTGCTGGGTTACTGATATGAATATTCTGGGGAGGTAACCGGCACTATAGTCAGTCAACCATCATTTTGACACCTGGATTTTCACAATTATTTTCCATTAAGTACACAATCACACGACAAAAGTTTGTTATCTAATAATAATCATTGACCTAACTGGAAATACCAGTTTTGTAATATTTCATGTCTGAAAAAAATATTTTCTTTATTGTTATCGTGTAATTTTGTGACCGTTGACATGGCCCTTTAGTGGGAGTTATGAACAGATGATTTACCGTGTCACAACAATGACGTAATCTGTGTTAAACATGCTTGCTGCATGTGACGAGAGAATGGAGTATAGTATCAGTTCGAGGGGTTCATATCTCGATATTGTGATGCACAATGGAGATGGAGGCTGTTATAAAAGTGATTTCTGCTGTTGTCATGTAAGAACCTCCTTTTGAGTCCATTACTGGTGGGTAATGGCAAGTTCAGAGTTCACAAAGTTTGCTTGTCATGTATAATGTATGACCAACCACAGAATACAGTTGCATCTATTGATGTAGAGGTGTGTTTTAGTATTGGACTGGGGAAGGATCTATACTGGCAGAGTTAATTAATTCTTCCCGACCGATCCCAAGGAGCATTGATCATCAATTATCAGTTCTAAATAAAGCATGATTGATTCTAGATATTGTGTGTGCTTTTGAGTACTTTCAGCCTAATTTATGAGACTGTCAGAGAAACTGTGTTTTGGGGGCCATCAACCATGACAAGTGTTAAGGAATAAGTGAGTGTCATATTCATGATTGAACATGACACACATATCATGAGACATCAATGGTGCCTTGTCTATTGGTAAACATGGTAACATGAAACTTGACAAGACTAAGCTGAAACAAAATAGGAAAATCAATTTTTTGCTGTGACCAGGAAATACTCTTGTAAAATATATTGGGGCTGTTGATGGAGTTCAATAATAATTTTAAGGTATTTATGTGAACATTTAGAAGTCCAGGCTCCATCCTACAAATAGTCATATGTGAAGTAGGCTAATCATGCTAATGGGAAGAGTTTTACCTTGACCTTCAAAACTTGGGGTCAAGAAGACACCAATTACTAATTCCAAGGGTCCTTCTAGGTACTGTGAAGGTCCTGTAAGCTGTTGTAATGGTGTGGTGTACTGTACTGTATTAATCAGTAATAACTTTAATTACATCAACTTGATCATTCTTGTCAAGAATTTGGTACAATGAATATTGTGCGTCCATCAGGATGCAATACATGTATTGTTTTGGACGCACATTTCTGCATCGCCTTAAACCCTGAATTGGTCTTCTGTTTTATTTTACTAATCCCCAAATCTCTGGCTATTAGAAAGTTTAGAAATGAAATAGAGATTATTAGCCAAGTATTCCTAATACAGAGCTACAGATAAGCTGCGATTTTGCGTAAAATACCTCCCCAAAATATTCAAAACCCAATTACTTTCAATTACTTGCTTACAGAAACGTATGTATTAAATGAAAAACTCAAATGTATAAAAAAGGCATGCGTAAGTAAACTTACCCAATGAAGCTTTTTCAGCAAGCGTACAACGGAGCTAATGTCTATAACACACATTATGAGCTAATTTACTTTCCAAGTCAAGCCTATATTTAGAACCGTTATATATATCTAAAACATTTCCTCTTTTTTTTAAATTCTCAAAATGTTAACACATTTTGGGAAAACCCTAAAAGAGTGATGAATAGATGAGTGAAAGAATATTGGTTCCCCAATGAAAGTGTAATAAACCAATACAAATAGAACCTTCGAGTAAAAACTCAATTGCTCAAAAAGTTATCTGGAGCTCTGCTAATATATGATAATTTCAATACAGAAATGCACTAGGGTAATATTTGCTTTATCAATATCATATAATGTCATTCTTAAAATAATTGATGTTTGTGACATATTTTTACTCTAATCGGGGGATATAGGAATGGGTGCTGTCTGTCCATCTGTCATGTTTCGTTTTTAGAGCAGAACTCAAAAACCATGAGAGATATCTTAACCAAACTTGGCACATAGATAGGTCTAGTGGTAAATTGGTGCCTATTGGTAGATTGGGATTTTTGAAAAAAATATTTTTCAAGTTTCTATAGCAACGACTTTGACTTTTGAAAATGGCAGTAGTGCTCGTATCCGGAGGGCTAATGCCTTGCACACAGCCAGACATGTCATTTTGGCAGGGGACATGAGTATTTCATGTTTGTTGTATAGTGCCAAATGATTTACTAACAAAATTGTCTACAGAATCATATGGTAATCCTTATCTAAACTTACTGGGAACGTCAGTCAGTAATTTATTGAGACAGTGCAGTGATGTTTGCCGCTTAGCATTGGGTTGTTTCTGCTTATTGACCTCATTTGCATATTTAACACATCATGATACCTTTTTAAAAGAAATATTCACACTGTACATCATGATACATGTCATGTTTGATAGTAGTTTGAGGTTAAACCTGTTTATGACTGTTATTGATCTATTTCTTAACTGTTTCTCCTAGGGTGCCCTATCGGTGGGATTGGAGGCGGTTCCATTGGTCGGGGATACAGAGGGGAGTTCTGTCGCTTCCACATGGTTCCTGGTCTCTATGACTACAATGTAGTTGATGCTGATCAGGTATGTCACTCTTGCATCATCAGCAGGAGATGTTAGTCTTGTCAGATATTACCATTTTCTCCTGTACCAAAAAGAAATAAAATAAAACAAAAACATTATCCTATACAGAAACCTCAAAAGTAAAACTGTTTGGTTTAAAAATGAAAAAAATAATTTGATTTGGGGTAATGACTTGGTGTAGTTGACAGCTAATCAGAGTGGAGCAGAGGTAACTGCCATTCTTCCTATTGATCTCTCCTCACCCGTGACGCCGGGGTAGAATAGGTCGTCAGCAACCCCTGCTTTCTGAAAGAGGCGACTAACGGGATCGGGTGTTCAGGCTTGCTGACTTGGTTGGTGCATGCCAACGTTTCCCAATTTCATAGATCGATGCCCAAGATATCAATCACTGGATTGTATGAACCAGACTTGATTATTTACAGACTGCCATCATATCTGAGTGCGGCGTTAAACAACAAACAAACAAATCATGCTCCGAAGAGTTACGTTTGTATGTGTGAGTGAGTGCAATACACCACTAGTATTGATTGCCTTACATTAGCATGAGCAATAGGAAGATAATACAATATCTGCTTGAAAGCATCCTCATGATATTTCCAAGATAATGTTGATATTGCTACAACAATTAGCTCTAGCAAGGCCACTGGGAACTGAGGAGGGTATTATGGAACATGGATTTGCTTCCTTGGTTTTACACTTTTTGTTTGAATGTACATGTATAGTGTAGTATTTAAAGCAGTTGTTGCCATGGACATTGGTTACATCAAAATGTCTCATCTCAGACAGTACAGATACAGTATTTTTTAAAAGGAAGGGTGCATTTTTATACCCCCTACCTAAAAGGGCAGGATATAGTTATACCAAGGAGTTTTGTCAGTTCATCCTTTTCCGTCCTTCCGAGGACATTTTTTTTTGTGCGACCTGTAATTTGAAAACCACTGCAAAGATTCTTTTCAAATTGGTGAACACTTTCTGTACCAATAGCATTAGGAGAGGTGCATTACGAAGTTTGATATACATTTTTGGATTTCTGAAAAGTGTACAGCTGTTTTTCATTTTTTCACTAAGAATTATTTTACTTAAACATTTGTGCGACATTTTACTCGAAACTACTGCATGGATTCTTTTCAAATTTAGGGAACAGTTTTCAGGAATAGAAGAGGTGCAGTGCAAAGTTTGATTTGGATATGTGAATTCTTTTTTTAAATATGATTTTTTTCATGTTTTTTGACTTAGAATATTTTTTTACTTCAACGTTTGTGCGACCTTTAACTTGAGAACAACTTAATGGATTCTTTTTCAATTAGGGGTATAGTTTCTTTATCAGTAGGAGAGGTGCAGTGCAAAGTTTGCTGCTGTCTGTGACATCATGGTAAAACTATGAGGTCACAAAGGTACAAAGACATATATAAATAAATGCACATTCTTCGAAATGACAATCGATCTTGGGTCAAAATATCAATCAATGTCAAGTCAAGTCAAAATATCAATCAATGTCAAGTCAAGTGTACCGTATCTGGCAAATCTTACCGATGATGCATCGATGCGTCTTTGTATTATGCCCTTACTTTGGTACTTTGTTGTGCTTATTGAGAGAAACCAGCTCTAACATTGTTCTCCAGCCAATTCTTGGAGTCGAGGTATTAGTGAGCCCTGCTCACTTTTTGCCTTGCTTTACTTGGCAATGAATGCTTGGTTTATGTGTAATTCTGATGACTATATATGGACAATGTCGACTGTGGTCTCTCTGTTCGCCTCGGCATGGGAGAGAGTCATGACCAATCTCCGGATCCTGTCCACTCAGGGTAGGCTATTTTCTGACTTGGCAACTCGTCACGATATGGCTGAAATATTGCCGATGTGACGTAAAGCATTAACTCACTCACTCACTCTGACTTGGCAAAGTCATCCACCTGCCTTTTAGGGCATTTGCTTTGCACCTATACGAGTGTACTTTGCCAAAGGGACCACTAGTTTCAGTTGGTAATAACAGTTGTTCGTTGTAAGTATATATACAGCAAATATACAGCAATTTGATGGGAACCAAAAAAACCCAGTTCATTATCTCCGTCAGTTTGTTATGTATGGTTTGTTAAAAACAGCATACTGTATCAGTCACTGAGGATAATTCTCCTCTGGGGTGTGGATGCCCCGACCCCCCTTGTACCATGTCTTGAGGAACAACCAAGGTTTGCTTTTGGATATGTACAAGAAGCTAATTGACTTGGGTGGCTGTGGCGGGTGTGTGGCATGGGGTCACATGGGGTCACATGGTATCAGTCATTGTCTGAGTAATAACTCTCTAAATGAACTCTCCCAGTTGTGAGACAGAAATGACATCACTCTGGAATGCTACAAAGTCTCCCTGGAATTTTATGGCATCATGATACAAATGCTTCCGTTATAACTTAACTCGCCTGGATAGCAGAATGTGTGACAATCCGCTAAATCCAAGTTGTTCTGATACATGATGATGAAATGTTTATATTCAGTTAGAGTGGTATCTACTGCGCCACATCAAATGGCATGTTTTTCAAATTTTGGCTTTGGGAAGAAAGAAAATACTTATCAAGAAATATATTTACGTGTGGTGAATAGTCCAGGAAATGTTCGGGCATCAAATCACATTTAATCACATTTTTCAACCAATCAGATTGCAGCAGCATGCACTCCTATATGTTTTGCAATGATGATAAGTAAAAAAGGGATTTGCACACCCTCCGTCCCCCATCTGGACCTGTACAGTAACATGGTGACACAGTGTTGACAGCATAAGGCAGCAGTTGTCATTGGCATACAGTGGCTTCACTTTCAGTGCTTGAACCTCTACAGGGTACTGATTTGGTGACCCATGAAGATCCGGGTTAGAATAAGCCCGTAAAAGGCGACTATGCATGTTGTAAGAGGCGACAAGAGGGATTGGGTGGTTAGGCTTGCTGACTTGGTTGATGCATATCATTGTATCCCAATGCGTAGATCGATGCTCATGATGTCAATCACTGGATTGTCAGGTCTAGATAATTTACAGACCACTGTCATATTCTTGGAATATTTGCTGAGTGCAGTGTTAAACAACAAACAAACAAACTGTTTTGGCTGATCATATTTAGCATTCTGACCAAATTAACTAACTTGATTAAATCTTACATAGTAAAGACAACTCACTCACTCTTGCCACGGCAGATTCTCTCTCCTTTGTTGATTGATATGGTAAGTCCATTGCAAGCTGCAGGGCTCTGGATGTACACCATTTATTTACATGGGAGAGAAAATCTTTAAATCGTTGTTCTGCCAATGACAGCCATAATGTCTGAAACAAGATGCCATTTGCAAAGCGACAATTTCTGTTTGACGCAAGTTGCCAATGAAACATCGGTAATGTCCATTTAACCAAAGTTGCCAATGACACAGCGATAATGTCTGTTTGGCACAAGTTGCCAATGACACAGCGATAATGTCTGTTTGACCCAAGTTGCCAATGACACATCAACAACGTCTGTTTGACCAAAGTTGTCAATGACACATCGATAATGTCTGTTTGACCAAAGTTGTCAATGACACATCGCTAATGTCTGTTTGACCCAAATTACCAATGACTCATCGCTAATGTCTGTTTGACCCAAGTTGCAATGACACATTGATAATGTCCGTTTGACCCAAGTTGTCAATGACATATCGCTAATGTCCGTTTGACCCAAATTACCAATGACACATCGCTAATGTCTGTTCGACCCAAGTTGCCAATAACACATCGCTAATGTCTGTTTGACCCAAATTACCAATGACACATTGCTAATGTCTGTTTGACCTAAGTTTCAATGACGCATCGATAATGTCTGTTTGACGAAAGCTGTCAATGACACATTGATAATGTCTGTTTGATCAAAGTTGTCAATGACACATCGCTAATGTCTGTTTGACCCAAGTTGCCAATGACACATCGCTAATGTCTGTTTGACTCAAGTTGTCCATTACAACATGTAGACCTAGTAACAGAATTGGGCACAGATTATGGAGCACCTGTTTCACATGAGTTGTGACTGTCCCCAGTTCACTGTGTGCATCCGCAAGAATGGCGTGACAGTGCTGCAGCAGGTGCTCGCGTCCTACAAGAAGACGGGGAAACATCTCAAGTCCTGGGACTGGAACTTCCCGGGTGCTAACGCCACCTATCACGCCCTCTACCCCCGAGCATGGACAGTGTACAGCATCCCTGAGTTCAATGTCAAGTTGGTGTGTCGACAGGTCTCGCCCGTCTACCCACATGAGTATAAGGTAAGTCAGGGACTCCCTGAGGACATGCCTAAACAGGAAATCGTTATGAATTGCAGGTTAGAATTAAACTTCTATTTTTACATGTCCAAAAACTGATGTAGAGTTGCCATATACCTAATGATGAAAGTGGTAGTCCACAAGGCAGTGTCACTAATGCCTGCATTTAACTTGTCTTGGATTAACGGACTTACATCAACTTCAAACCCTGAACTTGCACATGCTTTATAAGAATAGAAAGGAGTGTAAAAATGATATTTTTATCATGTTTATCTCCTAACCAAAAATAATTGTTAAAAAATGAACAATAGATAATGCGGATGATATTTCCAAATCATCCAACAACTTATCTTTTGTTAATGTTATAAACTGCATTTGATTAATTGATGTCAATCATTATTTCTCTTCATCAGGAGAGTTCACTACCAGCAGCAGTGTTTGTGTGGACCATCGAGAACAACAGCACCGATGACCTTGACATCAGCATCATGTTCTCATTTAAAAATGGCCGTGGTGTGAAGGAGGATAAGGAAGGAGGCTGCTGGAACGAGCCCTTTAAGTGTGACAGCGAGGGGGGCGACGTCAGCGGAGTCCTCATCCACCAGACCTTCAGGGATATGGACTGTACATACGCACTCTCGGCAGCACAAAGGGTCAGTAGCTTGGACTGCAGAGAGGGAGACTCACTGTATGGAGCTAGAACTTATTCCCTTCAAAATCTGGATTAATTAATGAACTTTAAAGATCTGTCAGTATGAGTATGGAGCTAGTTTGAGGCCTAAAGTTAGTGTTCTGGCAGCCAACTGGTGTTAGTTGGCACACTTTGTTCTGCAAAGTTGTACCCATATCTGAAAAAGAATAATGTTTATTGACATTGAAAAATGAAAAAGATATGTCATTTTCTGAAGCACTAGGGATTGACTCCGGACAGCTTCTTTCTTCACAGCATGGCGTTATTGGGCAGACTGATTCTCATCTACTCTTTCACTTGCCCCAATTTGATCTGTGTTGTCAATTATTCTATAGCCTTGATAGTTGTAATGACAGCTAAAGTCACATAATCTGCTTTCATGTTGACAATGTGTTTTTGTCTGTCAGGAGGGGGTGTCTGTGAGTCATCTGGTGAACTTTGACCCTCAAGGGACAGGAAGCGAGGTTTGGTTAGACCTCAAAGAAGATGGACAACTGACATCTTCAACAGGTACTGTTATACTGTGTTGTTTGTGGGCTTTATTTGTTCTACATGATATTTGAATGTTCATTTAATATCAGATGTGCAATGTAATATTTTTGCTGGTTTTTCTTTGCAGAAAGCAGTGAAAAGACATTGAAGGGAAAGGAGATCGCGGCTGCTGTGTGTGTGCAGTGTCATGTGGCAGCCGGCAAGTCGGCCACGGCGGAGTTCAGTCTGGTCTGGGATATGCCAGTCATACACTTTAGCTCTAGGGGACAGAAATACCATAGGTAAGTGGGAAGGTTAAAGCAGGGTTCACTCTGGTCTGGCATATGCTCATCATGCACTTTAGCTCTAGGGGACAAAAACATCACAGCAGGGTTCAGTCTGGTCTGAGATATGACGTCATCCACTTTAGCTCTAGGGGACAGAAATACCAAAGGTAAGTGGGAAGGTTAAGGCAGATTTCAGTCTGGCATACTCACTCACTCAGAAGTACATCAATCTGCATTAAGTCAGGAAACAGTATCTCTTTCTCTCTATGTATTGGGTCCCATAAACATACTCATGCTATATGACATTTGGCAAGCATACATTCACTACAACCTTGTATTGCAGACGTTATGCCCGCTGGTTCGGGACTGATGGCACCGGAGCCCAGCGGATCAGCAGTCATGCAATAGGCCAGTACCAGGCCTGGGAGAGCAAGATTGAAGAGTGGCAAAACCCAATACTCTCCAACAGGTAATACATAAAGGAGATACTCTGCAACAGGTAGCCTGTAGGTGTAGAGGAGATACTCTCCAACAGGTAATACATAAAGGAGATACTCTCCAACAGGTAGCCTGTATGTGTAGAGGAGATACTCTCCAACAGGTAATACATAAAGGAGATACTCTCCAACAGGTAGCCTGTATGTGTAGAGGAGATACTCTCCAACAGGTAATACATAAGGGAGATACTCTCAAGCAGGTAGCTTGTATGTGGAGAGGAGATACTCTCCAACAGGTAGCCTGTATGTGTAGAGGAGATACTCTCCAACAGGTAGCGTATGTGTAGAGGAGATGCTCTGCAACAGGTAGCCTGTAGGTGTAGAGGAGATACTCTCCAACAGGTAATACATAAAGGAGATACTCTCCAACAGGTAGCCTGTATGTGTAGAGGAGATACTCTCCAACAGGTAATACATAAAGGAGATACTCTCCAACAGGTAGCCTGTATGTGTAGAGGAGATACTCTCCAACAGGTAATACATAAGGGAGATACTCTCAAGCAGGTAGCTTGTATGTGGAGAGGAGATACTCTCCAACAGGTAGCCTGTATGTGTAGAGGAGATACTCTCCAACAGGTAGCGTATGTGTAGAGGAGATACTCTCCAACAGGTAGCCTGTATGTGTAGAGGAGATACTCTCCAACAGGTAACACACAGAGGAGATACTCTCCAACAGGTAGCCTGTATGTGTAGAGGAGATACTCTCCAACAGGTAGCCTGTACGTGTAGAGGAGATACTCTCCAACAGGTAGCCTGTATGTGTAGAGGAGATACTCTCCAACAGGTAGCCTGTATGTGTAGAGGAGATACTCTCCAACAGGTAGCCTGTATGTGTAGAGGAGATACTCTCCAACAGGTAGCGTATGTGTAGAGGAGATACTCTCCAACAGGTAGCCTGTATGTGTAGAGGAGATACTCTCCAACAGGTAGCTTGTATGTGTAGAGGAGATACTCTCCAACAGGTAGCCTGTATGTGTAGAGGAGATACTCTCCAACAGGTAGCCTGTATGTGTAGAGGAGATACTCTCCAACAGGTAGCTTGTATGTGTAGAGGAGATACTCTCCAACAGGTAGCCTGTATGTGTAGAGGAGATACTCTCCAACAGGTAGCCTGTATGTGTAGAGGAGATACTCTCCATAAGGTTTGTAATTATCCCTAATCTTTTGCCAGAAACCTTCCAGCCTGGTACAAGTCGGCATTGTTTAATGAGCTGTACTTTGTGAGTGATGGTGGCACGATATGGGTGGATCCAGTTGATGGAGACAGCAGCACATCCTTCTTCAAGAACGACCACGCCCTGGTGAAGGAGTACAGCAAGTTCCTGTACCTGGAAGGTGAGTGGGTCCCCCTCACAGAGCTACAACTCATTAGTCTCAGGAAGGCTTTAAGATGAAAACACCCAGCCTTTCCTTTCTAGACTGCAGGTGAAAAAAACACTGCCTACTTCATGGCAGCCTAGGGAAAGGGAAGAAAGAAATGAGTCATGCTCAGCGTCACATCAAGTCCGGGGCCCTGTTCCTCAAAGCAATCTTAACGCTAGGTCGATCGTAACTCCCATACTTTAGCAAAGACAAGCGTGACAAACCACATTCATGGCGCTAAGATTGCTTTGTGGAGCGAGGCCCAGACCCGATTGCATACACTGCATGTGGTATGATGTACTGCACACAGGAGAGAGTAGGAGGATGGTGACTGTGTTCAAATGCTTGAGTCCTGAAAGTTTCTTGGACTTCGGTCCTGCCCACACTGAAGCACATGATACATGTTGTATCTCCGTAGGCAAGTGACTTCGTTTGAAATAAGCCTTTCTCACTCAGCAGTGAATGGGTTGGGATGAGATGGTAGTGGGACTGGGAGCTTTCTAACACCTTATACAGCTGCTTATTTTGTATACTCCCGAGGAGCTGAGAATGATATTTGAGAGCACACAGTTCAGATACCAGGGCATATAAACCCGTTATCAGCAAACAGTGGCATACTGTTTCTGTTTACTGCAGATAACAAGCAAACTAGCTCCCATGTAGCATATGCAGTACTTAAATAAAACATGACATTTTCAATTGGCCTCATTTCCTTGTTTTTATGACCTTGTTAAAATATACTCACCGCCAAAAGAAGCGCAAATGCCATACATGTTGGTTAATATATGAAGAATTACTCATATTCAAGAGATATTAGATTGGTTTGATGCATGGTTTGATGCATCCTAGAGCCATGACTGGGGATGCACCATTTGTCTCGTGCAGGATTAGCATGTAAAGTTTGGAAATCACATGCAGTATATCGTGATAAGAATAAATACACTCTGTGTTAACACTTGAATGATTGTAAGTTTTATCATTAAATGGTACACATTGGAAACATATCTTCTTAACATACATACTCCTCTGTATGTTTCTATGTTTCACGTTTCTTTTGGCGTAAGTATATGATTGTGTACTGTGATCTTGGAGGGTGTATAGTGCTGTCTCTGTCTCGCAGGTCATGAATACCGGATGTTCAACACATACGACGTGCATCACTACGCCTCCTTCGCCTTCATCCAGCTGTGGCCCAAGATACAGCTGTCTCTACAGTATGACATAGGTACAGTGTGTGATGTCATTGTTGGGCCTGTGGGGAGTACGGGCTAGAGTTGTGCCCCAGCAACCTATGCTTGTCTTAACTGGGGATCATATGAATCATTGACTTGGTTGATTGCCTGATTGATCATCGCATCCTGATGGCATGGGACTTTGCTCATAATGTCAATCCCTGGTTTGTCTGTTCTACAATCAACTATTTACAGGTCACCATCATACAGGTGGAATGTTAGTGAGTGCAGCGTTAAGCAGCAAACAAAAAATTAGGGACAGTATCCTAGGGTTATCCTATTTGGGGAGAGTATCTTAGGGTTATCCTATTCAGGGAGAGTATCTTAGGGTTATCCTATTTAGGGACAGTATCCTAGGGTTATCCTATTTGGGGAGAGTATCTTAGGGTTATCCTATTCAGGGAGAGTATCTTAGGGTTATCCTATTTAGGGACAGTATCCTAGGAGTATCCTATTTATGGAGAGTATCTCAGGGTTATCCTATTCAGGGAGAGTATCCTAGGGTTATCCTATTTAGGGAGAGTATCTTAGGATTATCCTATTTATGGAGAGTATCCTAGGGTTATCCTATTTAGGGAGAGTATCTTAGGATTATCCTATTTAGGGAGAGTATCCTAGGGTTATCCTGTTTAGGGAGAGTATCCTAGGGTTATCCTGTTTAGGGAGAGCATCTTAGGATTATCCTATTTAGGGAGAGTATCTTAGGATTATCCTATTTATGGAGAGTATCCTAGGGTTATCCTGTTTAGGGAGAGTATCCTAGGAAAATCCTATTCAGGGAGAGTATCTCAGGATTATCCTATTCAGTGAGAGTATCCTAGGGTTATCCTGTTTAGGTAGAGTATCTCAGGATTATCCTATTCAGTGAGAGTATCCTAGGGTTATCCTATTCAGTGAGAGTATCCTAGGGTTATCCTATTCAGTGAGAGTATCCTAGGGTTATCCTATTCAGTGAGAGTATCTTAGGGTTATCCTATTCAGTGAGAGTATCCTAGGGTTATCCTATTCAGTGAGAGTATCCTAGGGTTATCCTATTCAGTGAGAGTATCTTAGGGTTATCCTATTTAGGGAGAGTATCAGGGCTATCCTATTTAGGGAGAATATCCTAAGGCTATCCTATTTAGGGAGAGTATGCTTGGGAGAGGCCGCAGTGTCCCCACCCAGTGTGATATGGCTTGAAAGCTGACTGGCATAAAACAACATACACTCACCCGTTAATAGAATACATTTGGTACACATGATCTATTTGAATGTATCAGTTAGATTATTTATATCATTTAACTTTTCTTCTGTCATACTAATTGCAGTGTATAAAATTCCCCAAAATTTTAGTCAGACAACCGGACAACCATTGTTAAGTTACCAGACCAGATAAAATTTTGCCAGTCCAGAATTTTCTAGGCTAACAAAAGTAACAAAAGCGTAAACATAAGAACAGTACTGTTTAATGTACGTTGTCAGAATATAACAATAAACCTGTTGATTGTCAACTTATCTTTAACTCCCGACCATCAGGCATCCAACTTTTCAAAACTGACCGTCCATCAGCAAAACAGACCGTCTAGGACTGTCGGGCAGGCCGGTATTTTAAACACCGCTAACTGATATTCATACCTGTCCTAGGAATGATGGCATGTATTTTAAACACTGCTAACTGATATTCATACCTGTCCTAGGAATGATGGCATGTATTTTAAACACCGCTAACTGATATTCATACCTGTCCTAGGAATGATGGCATGTATTTCAAACACTGCTAACTGATATTCATACCTGTCCTAGGAATGATGGCATGTATTTCAAACACTGCTAACTGATATTCATACCTGTCCTAGGAATGATGGCATGTATTTTACCATTCAGCTCACTCTGTGATGAGCGAGGACAGTACGCGTGTGAAGTACTACACGTCCGGTCACAAGGGGCTGCTCAAGACGCTTCACACAGTTCCTCATGACGTCGGGGACCCAGGTCAGTAGTAGTAATAATAATAATAATAAAATAATAATCTGCATATTTATGTCGCAATCAAATCCACATCCTAAGGCATGCTCAAAGCTCTACATTAACACCCCCATCAGTGGATCTGTGTGCACTCAATTCATTCTCAACTCTCTGATGTGAAAGAATCAGATGGTCCTTAACTTTACATACATATTGTGTTGGCTGATTATTTGTCATAGTACCATATTATTGTGGTTAGTTTCTCGTGTTTTGAACCACTGGCTTACCTGGCCCACAAGTTCCCTGTACAGAGTCGACCTTTGAGATTACATACTCCCTGTTGGGATTCTAGGGCAGTATTGGTCCCAGTGCTAAGAATGAACAGTTTCACGGATGTATCGGTGCAACACGATTCAACACACCTTTCACAAAAAGCTCTAATCTGCATCAGATGTTTGGAAAGTGGTAGAATCATCATAATCATCATCATCATCACCATCATCATCATCATCATCTTGTAGTGATGTTGACTTCTAACAACACAAACAAATGTATTTTGGAAAGAAAAATATTAGCGCTTCATGAGCATCAACTTGTATTGTTTCAGGACGTGGTACCCGTCATTGTCGTGACAGTAAAATACACTGATGATTGTGTGGTTCCTGTGTGTGTCCTGTGTGCATGTGTGTGTGACCTGTCTGCATGTGTGTCACCTGTCTGCATGTGTGTGACCTGTCTGCATATGTGTGTCCTGTCTGCATGTGCTTGACCTGTCTGCATGTGTGTGACCTGCCTGCCTGTGTGTGACCTGTCTGCATGTGTGTGACCTGTCTGCATGTGCTTGACCTGTCTCCATGTGCACGACCTGTCTGCATGTGTGTGACCTGTCTGCATGTGTTACCTGCCTGCCTGTGTGTGACCCGTCTGCATGTGTGTGACCTGTCCTGTCTGCATGTGCTTGACCTGTCTGCATGTGCTTGACCTGTCTGCATGTGTGTGACCTGTCTGCATGTGTGTGACCTGTCCTGTCTGCATGTGCTTGACCTGTCTCCATGTGCTTGACCTGTCTCCATATGCTTGACCTGTCTGCATGTGTGTGACCTGCCTGGCTGTGTGTGACCTGTCTCCATGTGTGTGACCTGTCTCCATGTGTGTGACCTGTCTGCCTGTGTGTGACCTGCCTGCATGTGAGTGACCTGTCTGCATGTGCGTGACCTGTCTGCCTGTGCGTGACCTGTCTGCCTGTGTGTGACCTGTTTGCATGTGTGTGACCTGTTTGCATGTGTGTGACCTGCCTGGCTGTGTGTGACCTGTCTCCATGTGTGTGACCTGTCTCCATATGCTTGACCTGTCTGCCTGTGTGTGACCTGCCTGCATGTGAGTGACCTGCCTGGCTGTGTGTGACCTGTCTCCATGTGTGTGACCTGTCTCCATGTGTGTGACCTGTCTGCCTGTGTGTGACCTGCCTGCATGTGAGTGACCTGTCTGCATGTGCGTGACCTGTCTGCCTGTGCGTGACCTGTCTGCCTGTGTGTGACGTGTCTCCATGTGTGTGACCTGTCTGCATGTGTGTGACCATGAACCTCAGTATCTGCCCTTAAGTGATAACATTGTTTTTTCCCTGATGTAGAGGACGAGCCATGGAAGCGCGTCAATGCCTACAGGATTCATGAGACGGCCAACTGGAAGGACCTCAATCTGAAGTTTGTCCTGCAGGTGTACAGAGACTACCACGCCACACAGGACAAGGAGTTCATGGAGAATATGTACCCCAAGGTCAAGGTGAGGTCAACAGGGATATGACGCCTTGGGACATGACCTGAATGTGTATCAATCATGGTAGTTTGTGTTCATGATGTCTTGCATTCGATGTATGTTGTTTGAAATAACTGCATCCTTCACTCTCCAATTCATGTAGCTGCATATTAAGGTCCACAGTGTAAACCCTGTGATGACTGAAGGCTTGAATCAGTCCCCAGTGGACAGCTTACTGAGATTGATTCTAGCTCAGATAGCAGCCTGTGCTGGTCATCAGTGGTCAGCAAATGGATCGGGTGGTCAGGCTCAGTGACTTGGTTGATTGCGTGTCATCGTACCCTGATGGCATGGATAGTTGCCCTGCAATATCAGTCACTGGATAGCCTAGTCCAGACATGATTTACGTACGTGGTCATATAGCTAGACTGTAGCTCATTGTGTTGTTAAGCAACAAATAAACAAACAACAATGTAAACATCTTGTTCATATAGAATATGGTTGGAACTGATATGGTTATTGATAACTTGCAGGGTGTGATCGAGACTGCACTGAAGTGGGACATCGATGACGACGGTATCATTGACAACAGTGGCTTTGCCGACCAGACTTTCGACGCATGGACTATGAGTGGAGCAAGGTACACACGAGGGGTCCAGCTGTGGACCACAGGTTTATCCTGTTTACTCCTTATGGAGTACTTAGTGTGTGTAACCAGACTGCAGTTACCTGGTTCATGTAGGGTAGCGGAGGAAACATGTATGTGGTGGATGGCAGCTAGCGATGTGTGGATATATCATGTATATGTCATCCCTGTTGCAGCACTACTGTGGTGTATGGCAGCTCGCAATGTGTGGCTATATCATGAATATGTCGTCCCTGTTGCAGCTCCTACTGTGGTGGATGGCAGCTCGCGATGTGTGGATATATCATGTATATGTCGTCCCTGTTGCAGCGCCTACTGTGATGTATGGCAGCTCGTGATGTGTGGATATATCATGTATATGTCGTCCCTGATGCAGCACTACTGTGGTGTATGGCAGCTCGCGATGTGTGGATATATCATGTATATGTCGTCCCTGATGCAGCACTACTGTGGTGTATGGCAGCTCGCGATGTGTGGATATATCATGTATATGTCGTCCCTGTTGCAGCACTACTGTGTTGTGTGGCAGCTCGCAATGTGTGGCTATATCATGAATATGTCGTCCCTGTTGCAGCTCCTACTGTGGTGGATGGCAGCTCGCGATGTGTGGATATATCATGTATATGTCGTCCCTGTTGCAGCGCCTACTGTGATGTATGGCAGCTCGTGATGTGTGGATATATCATGTATATGTCGTCCCTGATGCAGCACTACTGTGGTGTATGGCAGCAGGGTGTGTGGATATATCATGTATATGTCATCCCTGTTGCAGCACTACTGTGGTGTATGGCAGCTCGCAATGTGTGGCTATATCATGAATATGTCGTCCCTGTTGCAGCTCCTACTGTGGTGGATGGCAGCTCGCGATGTGTGGATATATCATGTATATGTCGTCCCTGTTGCAGCACTACTGTGGTGTATGGCAGCTCGTGATGTGTGGATATATCATGTATATGTCGTCCCTGATGCAGCACTACTGTGGTGTATGGCAGCTCGCAATGTGTGGATATATCATGTATATGTCGTCCCTGTTGCAGCACTACTGTGGTGTATGGCAGCTCGCAATGTGTGGATATATCATGAATATGTCGTCCCTGTTGCAGCGCCTTCTGTGGTGATTGGCAGCAGGGTGTGTGTTGATATATGATGTATATGTCGTCCCTGTTGCAGCGCCTACTGTAGTGATTGGCAGCAGGGTGTGTGTGGATATATCATGTATATGTCATCGCTGTTGCCATGGTGCAGCACCTACTGTGGTGTATGGCAGCAGGGTGTGTGTGGATATATCATGTATATGTCATCCCTGATGCAGCACCTACTGTGGTGAATAGCAGCAGGGTGTGTGGATATATCATGTATATGTCATCCCTGTTGCAGCACCTACTGTGGTGAATAGCAGCAGGGTGTGTGGATATATCATGTATATGTCATCCCTGTTGCAGCACCTACTGTGGTGAATAGCAGCAGGGTGTGTGGATATATCATGTATATGTCATCCCTGTTGCAGCACCTACTGTGGTGAATAGCAGCAGGGTGTGTGGATATATCATGTATATGTCATCCCTGTTGCAGCACCTACTGTGGTGAATAGCAGCAGGGTGTGTGGATATATCATGTATATGTCATCCCTGTTGCAGCACCTACTGTGGTGAATAGCAGCAGGGTGTGTGGATATATCATGTATATGTCATCCCTGTTGCAGCACCTACTGTGGTGAATGGCAGCAGGGTGTGTGTGGATATATCATGTATATGTCGTCCCTGTTGCAGCACCAACTATGGTGTATGGCAGCAGGGTGTGTGTGGATATATCATGTATATGTTGTCCCTGTTGCAACATCTACTGTGGTGAATGGCAGCAGGGTATGTGGATATATCATGTATATGTCATCCCTGTTGCAGCACCTACTGTGGTGAATGGCAGCAGGGTGTGTGTGGATATATCATGTATATGTCGTCCCTGTTGCCATGGTTGCAGCACCTACTGTGTGGTGAATGGCAGAAGGGTGTGTGTGGATATATCATGTATATGTCATCCCTGTTGCAGCACCTACTGTGGTGGATAGCAGCAGGGTGTGTGGATATATCATGTATATGTCGTCCCTGTTGCAGCACATACTGTGGTGAATGGCAGCAGGGTGTGTGGATATATCATGTATATGTCGTCCCTGTTGCAGCACCTACTGTGGTGAATGGCAGCAGGGTGTGTGGATATATGATGTACATGTCGTCCCTGTTGCAGCGCCTACTGTGGTGGGATGTGGCTGGCCTCGCTGCGGATGACGATTGAGATGGCCAGCAAGTTGGGGTTCAAGGAAGACATGGACAAGTACCAGGTGGTGCTGGACAAGGGACGTCAGTCATACGAAACCAAACTTTGGAACGGTCAGTGAATATGTGGGATATGGACTAGCATGGTCACAACAGACCTCTTAGTGGTTAGTGAATATGTGGGATGTGGACTAGCATGGTCACAACAGACCTCTTAGTTGTAAGTGAATATGTGGGATATGGACTAGCATGGTCACAACAGACCTCTTAGTGGTCACGGAATATGTGGGATATGGACTAGCATGGTCACAACAATCCTCTTAGTGGTCAGTGAATATGTGGTTTATGGACTAGCATGGTCACAACAATCCTCTTAGTGGTCAGTGAATATGTGGGATGTGGACTAGCATGGTCACAACAATCCTCTTAGTGGTCAGTGAATATGTGGGATATGGACTAGCATGGTCACAACAATCCTCTTAGTGGTCAGTGAATATGTGGGATATAGATTAGCATTCTCTACAGACCTCTTAGTGGTCACGGAATATGTGGGATATGGACTAGCATAGTCACAACAGACCTCTCAGTGGTCAGGGAATATGTGGGATATAGATTAGCATTCTCTACAGACCTCTTAGTGGTCAGGGAATATGTGGGATATAGATTAGCATTCTCTACAGACCTCTAAGTGGTCACGGAATATGTGGGATATGGACTAGCATAGTCACAACAGACCTCTCAGTGGTCAGGGAATATGTGGGATATAGATTAGCATTCTCTACAGACATCTTAGTGGTCAGGGAATATGTGGTATATAGATTAGCAATCTCTACAGACCTCTTAGTGGTCAGGGAATACGTGGGATATGGACTAGCATAGTCACAACAGACCTCTTAGTGGTCAGGGAATATGTGGGATATAGATTAGCAGTCTCTACAGACCTCTTAGTGGTCAGGGAATACGTGGGATATGGATTAGCAGTCTCTACAGACCTCTAAGTGGTCGGTGAATATGTGGGATATGGACCAGCATGGTCACAACAGACCTCTTAGTGGTCAGTGAATATGTGGGATATGGACTAGCATGGTCACAACAGACCTCTTAGTGGTCAGTTAATATGTGGGATATGGACTAGCATGGTCACAACAATCCTCTTAGTGGTCAGTGAATATGTGGGATATAGATTAGCATTCTCTACAGACATCTTAGTAGTCAGGGAATATGTGGGATATAGATAAGCATTCTCTACAGACCTCTTAGTGGTCACGGAATATGTGGGATATGGACTAGCATAGTCACAACAGACCTCTCAGTGGTCAGGGAATACGTGGGATATAGATAAGCATTCTCTACAGACCTCTTAGTGGTCAGGGAATATGTGGTATATAGATTAGCAATCTCTACAGACCTCTTAGTGGTCAGGGAATACGTGGGATATGGACTAGCATAGTCACAACAGACCTCTTAGTGGTCAGGGAATATGTGGGATATAGATTAGCAGTCTCTACAGACCTCTTAGTGGTCAGGGAATACGTGGGATATGGATTAGCAGTCTCTACAGACCTCTTAGTGGTCAGTGAATATGTGGGATATGGACCAGCATGGTCACAACAGACCTCTTAGTGGTCAGTGAATATGTTGGATATGGCCTAGCATGGTCACAACAGACCTCTTAGTGGTCAGTGAATATGTGGGATATGGACTAGCATGGTCACAACAGACCTCTTAGTGGTCAGTGAATATGTGGGATATGTACTAGCATGGTCACAACAATCCTCTTAGTGGTCAGTGAATATGTGGGATATAGATTAGCATAGTCACAACTGACCTCTTAGTGGTCAGGGAATATGTGGGATATAGATTAGCAGTCTCTGCAGACCTCTTAGTGGTCAGGGAATAAGTGGGATATGAACTAACATAACAAAATATTAATGACACTAAATAATTATGTTGAGGAGTATGTGTAACAGAGGATGTTGTTATGGATTCTGTTCTACAGAAAGTAATGTTGGTTTCAACTGCTTGTTTCCAGGCCGGTACTACGACTACGACAGCAGCACCAGTGGGCATCATGACAGTCTGATGGCCGACCAGCTTGCAGGCCAGTGGTTCCTGCGGGCATCGGGGCTGCAGGATGACAAGGTAAAGCAAGATTCCTGGAATCTATGTCCTTGAAGAGAGCATGTGCCTTCTGCATCTGTAGTATATCCATGTTCATGTTCCTAATGTTTCAAATGTGCTGGCCCCATGGGGATTCCGGATGAGAATTGTTCTGGGTGAGAATTGGTCCCCAACATATTCTTCTTGTGAAAGATGACTTGCTGGGCAGACTCAGTGCTTGTGTGTCATTGAACCTCGACAGTGGGAATATCATTGAGTGTGGGGTTAAACAACAAATTTTATATATATAGGCAGTGTTTGACCTAACTCACTCACTTACTCAATTCTGATGGAGATTTTTCTATTTCATTTGTTCAGGTGTTTCCCCCAGATCATGTACAGAGTGTCCTGAAGACTATCTACGAGAACAATGTCATGAAGTATGGTAATGGTAACATGGGTGCAATCAATGGGACCCGACCAGATGGCAGTCGAGACACCAGTAGCTGCCAGGCAGAGGAATTCTGGGTAGGAGTGATATACGGTCTGGCTGCCAGCATGATCCAGGAGGTGAGTAGAGGTTGCTGTTCATATATTACACACAGATGATGTCCTAATTGTTGTAATGTGTCCCAGGTGTCAAGCACTCCTTGTCTCCTGCCTTTGACAGGCATTGACAGATGTCAAGCATTCCTTGTCTCCCGTCTTTGACAGGCGTTGACAGATGTCAAGCTCTCCTTGTCTCCCGTCTTTGACAGATGTCAAGCATTCCTTGCCTCCCGTCTTTGACAGGCATTGACAGATGTCAAGTACTCCTTGTCTCCCGTCTTTGACAGGCATTGACAGATGTCAACCATTCCTTGTCTCCCGTCTTTGACAGGCATTGACAGATGTCAAGCACTCCTTGTCTCCCGTCTTTGACAGGCATTGACAGATGTCAACCATTACTTGTCTCCCGTCTTTGACAGGCATTGACAGATGTCAACCATTCCTTGTCTCCCATCTTTGACAGGCATTGACAGATGTCAAGCTCTCCTTGTCTCCCGTCTTTGACAGGCATTGACAGATGTCAACCATTCCTTGTCTCCCATCTTAGACAGGCATTGACAGATGTCAAGCTCTCCTTGTCTCCCGTCTTTGACAAGCATTGACAGATGTCAACCATTCTTTGTCTCCCGTCTTTGACAGGCATTGACAGATGTCAACCATTCCTTGTCTCCCGTCTTTGACAGGCATTGACAGATGTCAAGCACTCCTTGTTTCCCATCTTTGACAGGCATTGACAGATGTCAACCATTCCTTGTTTCCCGTCTTTGACAGGCATTGACAGATGTCAAGCACTCCTTGTTTCCCGTCTTAGACAGGCATTGACAGATGTCAAGCACTCTTGTCTCCCGTCTTTGACAGGCATTGACAGATGTCAACCATTCCTTGTCTCCCATCTTTGACAGGCATTGACAGATGTCAAGCTCTCCTTGTCTCCCGTCTTTGACAGGCATTGACAGATGTCAACCATTCCTTGTCTCCCGTCTTTGACAGGCATTGACAGATGTCAACCATTCCTTGTCTCCTCATCTTTGACAGGCATTGACAGATGTCAAGCTCTCCTTGTCTCCCGTCTTTGACAGGCATTGACAGATGTCAACCATTCCTTGTCTCCTGTCTTTGACAGGCATTGACAGATGTCAACCATTCCTTGTCTCCCGTCTTTGACAGGCGTTGACAGATGTCAAGTACTCCTTGTCTCCCATCTTTGACAGGCATTGACAGATGTCAACCATTCCTTGTTTCCTGTCTTTGACAGGCATTGACAGATGTCAAGCACTCCTTGTTTCCCGTCTTAGACAGGCATTGACAGATGTCAAGCACTCTTGTCTCCCGTCTTTGACAGGCATTGACAGATGTCAAGCACTCTTGTCTCCTGTCTTTGACAGGCATTGACATATGTCAAGCATTCCTTGTTTCCCGTCTTTGACAGGCATTGACAGATGTCAAGCACTCCATTGTCTCCCGTCTATGACAGGCATTGACAGATGTCAGGCACTCCTTGTCTCCCGTCTTTGACAGATGTCAAGCACTCCTTATCTCCCGTCTTTGACAGGCGTTGACAGATTTCAAGCACTCCTTGTCTCCCGTCTTTGACAGACATTGACAGATGTCAAGCACTCCTTGTCTCCCGTCTTTGACAGACATTGACAGATGTCAAGCACTCCTTGTCTCCCGTCTTTGACAGGCATTGACAGATGTCAAGCACTCCTTGTCTCCTGTCTTTGACAGGTGTCAAGCACTCCTTGTCTCCTGTCTTTGACAGGTGTCAAGCACTCCTTGTCTCCTGTCTTTGACAGATGTCAAGCACTCCTTGTCTCCCGTCATTGACAGGCATTGACAGATGTCAAGCACTCCTTGTCTCCCGTCTTTGACAGGCATTAAAAGATGTCAGGCACTCCTTGTCTCCTGTCTTTGACAGGCATTGACAGATGTCAAGCACTCCTTGTCTCTTGTCTTTGACAGGTGTCAAGCACTCCTTGTCTCCTGTCTTTGACAGGTGTCAAGCACTCCTTGTCTCCCGTCTTTGACAGGCGTTGACAGATGTCAAGCACTCCTTGTCTCCCATCTTTGACAGGCCAGCGTTAGAAATTGGCACTAGTCCTGTAGTTCTTACCAAACTGCCCAATGGTAAAGGTATCCTAAGGACTAGTAGAAATTGACCAGTTTTTGAATGTACCCCAGTATTAGTTTTCTAATGTAAAAAACTTGGAGCTATGAGCACCAATGATTGTTTCACAAGTTGTAAGCTATGATAATTGGGACTTACCCCGAGGAGGGGCAGACCAGATACCTATGATCGTCAGTTCAAATCTTAAGTTTGTCCTGAGTTTCTTAGCACCAAACCCGTGCTCGTGGGTTTCACCAAAGTGGTAAAAGTCTGAGACATGCATCTCTTGGGGCTTTCCTCCCACATCCAGCTGATGCGACTTGATATAACTGTAATACTATTCAAATCAGCCCTAGGAGTAATGCATGCAATTATTAATTAGAAAGAAAATAAGAAATATAATATATGTTATTCATGTTATCATGGTTATCATCAGTGAGCAGTTACTTGTGGCATTATATAAGAGTTCTTCTCTCAGCCAAATTCCTTCCACTGATGTACGTGATGTTCTCTCTTACAGGGTTTGATATCAGAGGGCTTTCAAACAGCGTGGGGAGCCTACCATGTATGCTGGGAGCAATACGGCCTGCAGTTCCAAACACCTGAAGCCTACATGACGTCCAAACACTACCGTTCTCTTGGATACATGCGGCCATTATGCATCTGGTCCATGCAGTGGGCCCTAGAACGCTTCCAGCCACAGTTACTTCAGCAGAAAGAGGGCGCTACAGTCTCACAGACGAGAAGTGTCCTCGTACAGGAAGTTAACCCAGAAGTCCCTGGCACCGCAGAGTCCGGGGTCACAAGAAGCGAGATCCAGCTGGAGGTCACCGAGCAATAAATTAAATTATTGACCAACCTGAAATCTGATACCTCACTTGACATTTTATCAGAACTTGTGTGTAGAAGATTTGAGGGGTTCTATTTATCAGATGATTACATTTTAAATCCTACATCATGTCTGTAAGTCTTAAGTATGACTGTCCATCTCATTAAGTCACCCTGTTTGCCTTTGTAGTTCATCAATTTAACACGTTTTCTTAGGCCTAATGTTTTCTTGAATGTGAATAAGAAAAACTTCATATTGACTCCATCCGCAAAATCATATAGATACATAAAACAACGAGAACAAAAGTTAGATCTCTTCTTTGAAGCAGAAAGATCAGGTCTGGATTGTTCTGTGTACTATTTTTCTATTTATTATCATTTCAATATTGAAATATTTCATCTACAATGGGCTTAAAAAAATAAAGATTTGGTTCTCAGGCAATATTTTTTGAAAAATAGTGTGGGCAGGCGGTATCTTTTTTCCTTTTTGTTTTGGTTTTCCAAACTAGAATGTAAGGATTTTTAAAAAAATAATTAAAAATGGAAATAAAAACAAATCTTTATGATGATGCCGGCGGTGCCTGAGAACCAAGACTATTATTTGTTTTAGCCATATCATTTGGTTTTAGATTTCTAGGCACCAAAATAGGTTATGTTATACTAAACATAAAAAACATCAAATCTTGCACCTTAAGTCTACTTAATCAATTTATCCAAATAGCAAAGTTATATGAAAACTTAACAGTTCTGTACTAAAGGTTACTGTGTATAAATAAGGTATAACTGAGAAGATCTGGGCCCACTTGCACAAAGCGATCTTAGTGCTAAGACTATCGTAAGCCTATGTTAAAGTATGGGAGTTATGATCATCTTAACGCTAAGATCACTTTGTTTAAGTGGGCCCTGGTTATATCTATCCAATTAGTTGATACTAAGTACCAGAACAGCAGTATATATGTGGCATCGTTTCAGTTTGGTTATTGTTGTTGTTGTTTGAGTGCCAAAGTTTTATTCTATGCAGTGCAATATTGTTATCAATATTGTTTTGTTCTGTTTGGATGAATGACATGTGGCCTTGGATTATACTTTAACTCAACTTGACCTGTATGGGGGTGTGACTGCTGTCCTTGAGGCTACTTCCCCAAGTACAACTGTTAATATGATTATTCTTCTGGTACTACTGTCCATACAACTCTGTTCCTGAAACAACTAACCATATACCTAATCCTTCACACCACCGTCAATATGATGGCTGTCCCTGAAAACATCATTTGAAGACTGCTTTGAAAAAGAGTCTATAAAATTGGAGTTGAAATTTATTTGAAAGCTAATCAACATTCTTCAAATTTATATTATGAAAAAGTGTACTGTGCCCGAAGGGTACTTTTAGTATCATCACAACATATATGATAGTTTATAGCCTATTTTTGCTCAAGAGACAAAGTTATGTAATAGATTTAGAGATCTTGTGCCTGTACTTTATCGAGATGTAAATGCACTGTCGCGAGAACAAAGGTTGAGGCCTTTCCTTGCAGTATGTTCTTACTACAGTACATGTATATCCCGATAAACTATTGCCTAAGTTCTCCATATATCTTTGAGCACTGGCCCATACTATACACTGCAGATCGCACAAGCTGCTCCATTCACATTCAAATGAGATTTCACAATTCATATCCTGCATCACTTCGGGCTTTCCTCCCACATTAAGCTGACACGCCGTGATATAACTGGATTAGTGTTAAAAGCAGCGTTAAACCCAACTCACTCACAATTCATATAAACTGTACTATTTGTTCAGTCAAGTGTTTGTTGTTTAACAAGAGTTTCATGCATCTGTACACTGTATACTTTACGGTACTTTGTCAGTGTATTTATGTATGTGCTCCGCCTGGCCTAGATAGTAACCACCAATTGGATGAAAGTATCTGCCTGTGCTCTGATTGTATATAGACATGTAACATGTGGTTGTGTATGCTGGTCATACTAGAGGAGTCTTAACATACTAATGTTCTGTAGCAGATACCATAATTTCTAAGGCAAGAAAAGATCAAAGGCACCAACAGTACATTATCTTGAGATAAAGTACACTTGTTGAGTCATAAGGGGCTGAGTTCATGAGGCTGTTCAAATTACCACTCCTGTGGTCTATTGTATCCTGGGTAATATTGTTCTATCATTTTTAGCAATCAAGATGGTTCATCTGCATCGCTCAGTGAAACAGTTTCTTTAAAGTTGTCGAATAATTAAATATTATTCCCTGTGAAGAAATATGGCAATATCATGTCAACAATTTCCCATGCTATGACTTTATCCCAAATATATACAAACCAAAGCAGCCATAAAGTTGTCTGAAGTGGGCGTCGCTGCCCTGTGAATTATTTCACTGTCTTGCCACATATATGAGCAATCCTTGAAGTGTTTAATGACCACATTGCTCACCGAAGCGCGTTAGAAAAATACTGCATGTCTTCCCCCCACCCTGTTTGTCCTATGGTGATGCCATTTCACGCCCCAACCCGCCAATTCGCGTTACAGTATCACCTAGTGCTACCCGCTGAGTAAGCGCTCCATTTCATGGCTTGCAGTTGCTACATTAGTTGTGGAAACATTAGGATCATCTTTTATGACGGAAAACACCTCAACCCATAATAACTAGCAACGCAAACTTTAGCTGTATGTACACCACTCTCTTTTGTCTGGCTTACTTATTCTGAAATCAGAGCAGACCGGCCTCATAGAAGTCTCTCAGTGGGCATCACATGGTTTGTATATTTATGGAGATTTGCTACTACAGCTGCGACGTTGAGGACTATAACAATATGTCTTTACCAATCAAGTGAAGCGGTACTAGGCTGGCCGTAAGGAACAAGGGTAGAAGCATGTGTTTATACGTGGGTAAGCTTGCTCTCACAATGCGCTAGTGGAAGGGTGAGTGTCATGTGATTAAACTGAACCAAATCTGTACAAAAACATGAATACGAATACTACTGTTTGCTGCATGGGATTTGGGATAATCACACACTGTACAGATAATATAATGTGACATATTTAACTCTATAAACTACACACTTTTTTACGTTTTGCTTTTTTCGTCACTAGGGTGCAGGCAATATGTGAAACAGATCTTCATTTAGCCCTGCCCAAGGAGTTTCAGTATATGGCGCCAACTATTTCAGATTTGATTTTGAACATATCTCCATTAAAGCGCAAATTTTGTCTCAAATTTGGTGTCCCCCGCTGTGATATTGCTGGAATATTGCTAAAAGCGGCGTAAAACCATACTCACTCACTCACTCAAATTTGGCATCTTAGAAAAGTAGTAAAGTTTCTTCTACCCCCGTGTGTAGTGTAACAAAGTATTGTTTTTGCCCTGAACTAAAATGTCAAAGCATCCTCATGCTTTAACTATAATAGTTCAAGGCAAACTTTATTATTTTTCTGAGATGCCGAATTATATGCAAACATTGTGCGGGTTAGAGCAAACATTATATCTAAATTCAACATTATGTCTACATTGAAATAGGAATGATTAAACGCAGAAATACTTAATATAAGACATGCTTAAATATAGGTAGATTCAGAGACGTATCAAACGTTGATCCCTGAGTTCTTTCATGGTTGCCATGATTAGCATATTTGTGAAAAAGTTGTTGAACTACTTCATGTTAAATATAGGATTATTTGGTGACAGTTCCCTTGTATATGTCAAATCCCATAATGCACTACACAAAAGAAGTTAAAGAACACCCTATTCTTTCATAGTACTGTCGTTACTGTAATCTGTCATGCCATGACAAATCAACTATAGTAATATGATAGAAGCAGGTGTTAATTTCTTTTGTGAAGTATATTTAGAAAGGTATGTCTAACTGACATGTCAGTGGGGTCAATATCTATGTTATTTTGTCCAGAACATGGTGTTGTCATACTCATTTATGAATTTATTTTGTAAAAAGCATTTGATTCCATCCATTTGGAAATTGTAGGATTTTGCTACAACTTTCAAAATAGTTGTGACAAACATGAGGTGTTGGAGGTTATTTTGAAGATTATGACAATGATCAGCTATGAGCCTGTGCTTAGTTAAAAGAAGGCAGAAGGTAATGTTAGTTGACCACAGACTTTGTCCATCAGACAACTGAATCAGCGCACTGACTTCGTGTAATTACCTTCCACCACTGATGAACAAGATGAAGAAACTGCTTATGTATGCCTGAGAGTGTAATGAAGTTTTTTAATTGATTTTGAAATTATTGACCCTGTTGTATGGTTCTATGGACCAAAGTTTAGAAGTTGTTAGACACCTACCCACCAGTATATTAAGAGAATGTGCCTCTGTGCATCTGTGTCTTGCAAGAATCCACCTACCTTGTGCATCCCTTTGTCTTGCAAGAATCCACCTACCTTGTGCATCCCTTTGTCTTGCAAGAATCCACCTACCTTGTGCATCCCTTTGTCTTGCAAGAATCTGCCTATTTTGTCCTTCTCTGTCTCTTGCAAGAATCTACCTACCTTATGCATACCTTCATCTTGCAAGAATCTGCCTATTTTGTCCATCTCAGTGTCTTGCAAGAATCTTCTGATTGTGCATTCCTTAGTCTTGCAAGAATCTGTGGGTTTTGATGACTGATTTGCCCAGATTGTGATCCTTGGTTTGTTTGCTGTTAAGTTTCCCCATTGACCTTTACTCCCACATGAAGCTGTCATGCCATGATATGACTGAAGTAAGACCCAGTCATCCCCTCGCATGGTTGGCACGAAAGGTATGGAGACATAAGGTTCAGGTTATGTCCAAAGGTTCAGAATGAAGCCTTAATTTCTCAAACCTGTCCTCGATATGCTTGCTTGAGGAAGAAGATCCAAAACAAGAAAATCAGTTTGTCATGGCATAACACCTCATCATATTGGACCTGTTATCTTTCACATTCAATAATGAGCAATAACATAATGCTGTAACTTGACAAAATGTTGTCCTTTCCATATTTCTACATTTGTTTGTCTTGATCTTGTTTATATACATTTGCATTATATTTTTTGTATACATTTTTAAGAATTAGAATGATATGTCTTAAATAGCTGACATGATCAAAACTGTCGATTTCTTTATGTGACCTATGACATTGGTGTGATTTGATTGTGGGTGGATAGGCATCTAATAGATCTAATTCAATATGCATTGTAAACATGTTAAAGAAACCCATTAGTTTATTCACATGATAGCAACAGTGATAATGACAAATGTGCAAGTTGTATCATCTCAGTCCTCAAGTACACACATATGTTATTGGAGGTGCTTGGGCTGTCAAACAAATTATTTGATTTTTGTGTCTTTTGTTACAATGCAACACAAATGAGTGTTTTAAGATGGGATGTATGCTTCACGATTAGACTGACATCAATAACCAGCATTTGAGATGGTGAGTATGGAATGGGTGATGCCAGTGGTTGCTGTGTGTGACCGTGTTATAAGCATAACCTTCAAATATGTGACACTTATCATGAGGTTGAGTTGACCTCCAGTTGCATCATGTGACACAGTTATCATGAGGTTGAGTCGACCTTAAATTGCATCATGTGACACTGTTATCATGAGGTTGAGTCGACCTCCAGTTGCATCATGTGACACTGTTATCATGAGGTTGAGTCGACATCCAGTTGCATCATGTGACACTGTTATCATGAGGTTGAGTCGACCTCCAGTTGCATCATGTGACACTGTTATCATGAGACACTGTTATCATGAGGTTGAGTCGACCTTAAATTGCATCATGTGACACTGTTATCATGAGGTTGAGTCGACCTTAAATTGCATCATGTGACACTGTTATCATGAGGTTGAGTCGACATCCAGTTGCATCATGTGACACTGTTATCATGAGGTTGAGTCGACCTCCAGTTGCATCATGTGACACTGTTATCATGAGGTTGAGTCGACCTCCAGTTGCATCATGTGACACTGTTATCATGAGACACTGTTATCATGAGGTTGAGTCGACCTCCAGTTGCATCATGTGACACTGTTATCATGAGGTTGAGTCGACCTCCAGTTGCATCATGTGACACTGTTATCATGAGGTTGAGTCGACCTCCAGTTGCATCATGTGACACTGTTATCATGAGGTTGAGTCGACCTCCAGTTGCATCATGTGACACTGTTATCATGAGATTGAGTCGACCTCCACTTGCATCATGTGACACTGTTATCATGAGGTTGAATAAGAGCTCCAATTACATTGTGTGACATTTCTCTCATAAAGCTGAATAAGATCTCTGTGCATTGTGTGACAGAGCACCAACTGCACGGTTACCTTCAACTGTGTGATGGTATGATTGTTATGAAGGTGACCAGAGCTGGTTCCCAGGCAGCATCACTAGTGGCATGGACAATCAGGGGAAAGCGTTTATGCATTCTAAATTCTAGTATCTCGAAAATTACTCACACTAGCAATTACTAAAAGCTAAAAATAATCTTACAATTAGGAGTGTTATTGCATGATGTATACATTAGACACTGTCTATCATCGACTATGTGCGCAATGAACATGCACTGTTAAATACACCATTCTACATCCCTTTATCTATGCAATTATATGCTACATGCTTGTTATTTTTTCATGCATTTAGAAAATCAAATCTTTTTCTTTCTTTTTTTTCATAATAATATTTCTTTCACAAATGCAAAAATTGGTTGATTTTGCATAATCTATGATGTAGTGCCATGTGTAATCACACTCAGCATTTTATTGCTTTTCGCTAAGATTCATTCTATTTTTTGCAGAATGGCATTATCAAGATTTGGTAGATGAAACTATATTATTGGTGTGAAAAGCTGGACATATAGTCACTTGTCAAGAGAACAGTTAAGATCTATCTCTTGGCTGATGGGTATTTCAAAACACAGCCTTCCAATTTTGGGTGTTCTTAACTTGTTTTGAGCAGTATATTTGTCTGGAGTCAAAGACAACACAACACCTTTTGCCTTAACGTGTCATGTTCATTATCTGTGAGAAGTCTGGATGGAGATGAGAGATGCCAATTTCACCAAAGTGGTAAGGTTGCACTTGCATCACTTCTTGTTTCCTCCCCACTACGCTGACAGTGATCTAAGTGAAGTACTATTCAAAGCAGCATTAAGCTCACTGTTAGTGTGTAAGAATGAACTTGACAATATAACCAGAAGACACTGGTTGTCACCTCACTTGTTTCTATGAAGACTTCTGTAGTGATTCAGAGGACAATTGGTTTTCAGCATATGTGTACATGTTGGAATGTTGGAATTACCTTTTCTTTTTACATTTTGTATATTTCTTCGATTTTTACACAATATAAAAATAAACCAATGCAACAGAATCCTGTCTTTCTTGTCTCAAGCAGTGATTGAACCTGCCTACCACGTCTCAAACAGTTGAACCAGGATTCATATGTAAAACCCCATAATAATCCTGGGTTAAGATGGGTCTCAAGCAAGGTTGGCTTGAGGCAACTAGATGTATAATTTCAATTCTTTATTTCAGTATAAAGGCCATAGGCCCACGTACAAATACTCATTGAAAAATACAGTATGAGGCAGATGACAGAGGGTATTAAGTGACAGTATTTCGGATTGCAAGTGCTTCCAGTATATACTTAACACAATTAGTTACAATACTAGTGCGGTTACAAGATAATAGAGTATTATATTTAAATAAGGTAGGATTGGAAGAGTAATAAATAGGTAAATACTTATTTCTTAAATAGCTGTAACATGGGCAGACAAGCATAAAATGAAACTCATCTTCAATTTCCTGTAAATTACAATATCTGCACTGCCTATTACAGTACTCTATACCGCATCTTCTACCTAAATTTACCATCAATGGCAACTCGCCAATTCTTAACAAACAAAACATACGTCAAAAATGACGGCTTGTGATTTCACAGAGATACTTTTCAACTGTTAGCAATGACTTATATTCCTTATACATTGATAATTTACGTATTTCACAAACTTTACATTACCAGTCCTGTTGGTTACAGTCTTTTAACCTTTGAATAAATGCATTAGAAAGAGGGTCTCATTACCAACTTCCTGCGAAATCCACACGTGGCCAAATCCATAACTGAATAATAGTCTTTTGACACAAGTTACCCATGTAGTGCGATTAACTTCATCTAAAGATTTCAGGATTAAATAACATTGCTTAGGGTTTCTATAACTGGGTAAAGATAACAATTTCAACCAATATTTAATACATCTCTTGTGATAATCAATAAATAAGCCATATCTACCACATTCGCCAAGGGCAGCAACATTTGTCTAGATGTATAAGGGGACAGATGGTTGACTTGGTTGTGTGTCATTTTACCCCAACAACGTTGGGCAATGCTTGTGTCAATCACTGGTTTGTCTGGTCCAGATTCAAGTATTTACAGACTGGCCTCTTATGGCAAGAATATTGCTGAGTGCAGCGTTTCAACAACTAACAATCAAATCACCCACATATCTATCTATCTATCCATCCATCCATGACCAAAAGAAACCTCAACAAATTTTAAATGGACTAGCTAAAACGTAAAGACACAAATGGAACCAAATGTGTAACTGTAGCCCCAACACAACCACACCTGTGTCCCAGCATGAAAACTTTGAAATGCATGATTAATGTGCAGCAAGAGAAAATAATAACCATGTGACCACAAGAGTGCTTAAGTTGCACATGCGTTTGTGATATAAACATTGGTACGATGGTATTAAGCGTTCACACACATAAAAGAACACAACTGGTGCGCCAAGACCAAGACCGAGAGCTAGCCATTGATGTGCTACATCCCGACACATCCCACGCCAATTGCAACAACCTTCTGTTCAGAACTTATGGTTCCTGTGTTGCCGCCTGAAACCGAATTGACCGCCTCCCTGATCTAGTGGTAGTGCGTCCGCCCGGAGAGCGGAAGGTCTGGGGTTCGATCCCCTACCGCTTCATACCAAAAGACGTTAAAAGATGGTACTTGTTGTAACCCTGTCTGGCGCTCGGATCTTCATGGGACTTCTTGTAAAAGAGAAGCATAGATGAAGAACCACACAATTAATTCATCCTATATAAATTCATCATATGCCATGAATAATTAATAATTCATCACATATCATATCATTTTATATCAATGAATCATAACGATCCTAACTATATATCTTAAACTTGACTCACCGACACAGCAGGCAGAGGGAGGAAGTCCATGTTCCAGTCATAGTCACGCAGGATGTCCCGCCGACCCAGTTTAACTGAATCATTGAGCAGA
This sequence comes from Haliotis rufescens, assembly GCF_023055435.1. Lineage (NCBI taxonomy): Eukaryota > Metazoa > Mollusca > Gastropoda > Lepetellida > Haliotidae > Haliotis > Haliotis rufescens. Next base: position 89,582,617 of record NW_025963779.1, on the reverse strand, counting down.
TATGTTAATGGAACATGGTTTATTTGTTTATTGTTACTTAACACTGAGCATGCACGCACACACCAACACCAACACACCAACACACCAACACACACACACACACACACACACACACAGGGTTGTGAGGGGAAAAAAGACACGTATATGCATGAAACATGGTTTATTTGTTTACTGTTACTTAATGCTGAGCATGCACGCACGCACACACAAACACCCACGCACACGCACACGCACACACACACAGAGTTGTGAGGGGAAAAAAGACACGGTATATGCATGAAACAGGGTTTATTTGTTTACTGTTACTTTGAGCCGCAGTCACGCAGACAATGCGACCGCGAAGTAACCTTCAAAATATTTGAAAAACGCAATGAGGTTTTCAGGGGTCTCTGAAAGGTTTCACCGAGGTCGCTACAATGTTTCAGAGAAGATCGCAAACCCCATTTTGAACATGCACAAAAGACTGGCTGCGACCGATTTGGTCGCACGGTGGTTTCACTGATCTCTTACAGGTCCCATACGTGGTGTTATTTTAATCGCAGATTGGTTTCCAGTGTGTGGCGATCGGTTTCGCCTACACATTGGTGTTGACTCTTTGCAACCTGGTATCGGTGATTGATCAGTGATGAGAGGGCGATCGGCCGTCGCTTCGTCGGTGACCGGTTGTCGATCGGCTGCAACGTGGTTTCCAAGCGTGCGTCGATCATTCGCCGTTTTGTTTGCAACATGTCACCGTCTATAAAAGACCTGTCTGGGCATTACAGCATCATTTTGTCATATGTACTCAGAGGGTTCACGTCAATCATTTCCATTCATTACTATGGTCCGTATAGGCAGGAACACAAAAGAACCAGAAATTGTAGAAGATACAATACATACAACTGCTGTGGTGCACAGTTCTGCTTCATTCTGGGGTAGCCAACGAAATCACCACGGCTCTCTCTTTCCAGCTCTGCCATCAGATTCTCAAAGTCTCCTAGCTGTGGCCCTCTTGTGATCCAAGGTCTCTGCCAATACTGCCTTCGACTTGTCCTTCTCATTCTTCTGTGCACCATCATGGGCAGCAACTGCAGCATTTTGATTTATTCTTTGCAGGCAGAGCAACTGCATCTTGACAGTTTGCAAACAAATGATTTGATTCAGAAAAGAACCCTTTTATATGCATTATGTTTTGATCGGTGATCGATCGACAACTGGTCACCGACCAGTCCCCGTTCAGTTGCAACAAGTCACCGAAGATGAGCTGACTAGTCACCGATCGGTCTCAACCAGTTGCAAACATTTCGCCGTATAGGCGGTTAACAGTTGCCGATCAATCACTGACAAGTTGCAAAACCTATTGCAGATTGATCGGCGATCATACGCTAATTCCAAATATGGGCAGAAATAGTTACACCGGTCTCAGCGATCGCCAGTCGGTCGCAAAGGAAATCAGTCGCCAAGAGGTTGTCTGTGTGACTGAGGCTTAACGCTGAGCACGCCACGCACGCACGCACGCACGCACGCACATACACACACGCACGCACGCACTTACACACACGCGCGCACGCACGCACGCACGCACACACATACACACACGCGCACACACACACACACACACACGTGCATGCATGCACGTCGCTATATACGAACAATAATCTTGGACGCGACGTTAACCTCATTTCACCATCAAACCGAATTAGTGCAACAGTACAAAATAACAGGTCAGAAATAATACAAGTCAGGAACGTGTAGACAGCGTGTCACGACACTCCATGCCAACCGCTATTTGAGAATACTGCATTTCTGTAATCGCTACCTGACAGCGATATTATCAGAGGCAAATGTGTTGGGTCATAGAGTTCGCGGAACTGCAACCCCGAGACTGTGGTACAAGGATGATTTGTTGGTTGGTTTGTTGTTTAACGCTGCACTCAGCAATATCCCAGCGACATGACGGCGGTCTGTAAATAATCGAGTCTGGACCAGACAATCCAGTGATTGATATCATGAGCATCGATCCACGCAATTGGGATCGATGGCATGCATCAGCCAATTCATCGAGCCTGACCTCCCTATCCCGTTAGTCGCCTTTAACGACAAGCATGGATTGCTGAAGACTCATTCTACCTCGGATCTTGACGGAATTCATGACTAAGAATCTGTAGTGACCTTGTGATGACGTCATCTAGTGAAAGTGACACAATGTCAAGTTCCTGCCAGTGGAATTCAAGAACTTCTCCAGAATCATCCAGGTACAGGGAACTACAGTAACTAACCTGACGTTTATATTTTATTTTGAAACCGTTGTCTGTAGAAGTGAGATGCCTACTGTGTATATGGAGCTCTGGTTAATGTTACCAAAATGGCGACACTCTAGCGATGGGCATATGTTTTATATCGGTGGGTTATCAGCTGTCTTTGCTGTTCTGTAATTATGGATCTGAGATTTCAGATATGGATGAATCACAGTTGGAACTTGATGAATAAAATTTCAATGAGTTAAAGTCACTTAGTTTACCAGTTTTTTGTATTAAGTAACATTAAACAAGTCAGCGAACCTTACCACCCGATCCCGTTAGTCGCCTTTTACGATAAGCATAGTCACCTTTTACGGCAAGCATGGGTTGCTGAAGACCTATTCTACCCACGGGTCTACAAAGATGAAGTCCTTCGTCCTTACGTCATGCATTCCTTCAGCAACATGCAGACACAATGTACCCTATTCCACACCTCCAACCAACACATATTGTACAGGACAGATAGGAATGTTACGCGTTTAATCCGCGGGAATATAAAGAAAAGATATGTCATTGACTTTACATTGTGTTCAAATGCAAAATAAATTTCTCGCCAGAAACATAAAAAAGTTACAATCTGAACGGAAGTTGTATTAATAAAATCTATAAAGAAAAGATATGTTATTGACTTTACATCGTGTTCAAATGCAAAATAAATTTCTTTCTCAAAAGTTACAATCTGAACGGAAGTTGTATTAATAAAATCTCGGGAATATTATAACATATTATATAGCAAATATTCCCGGATTATTATATAAAATCCTGGCGATATTATAACATCCCTGTTTATGAGATTTAATCCCACATGAGAACAATAACATGACGTCATTGGAGGTTTTTAATGTCGTCGAATGGAACATTACTCTGTCGCATGTGTTGTTGAACGTTCTGGTGGGTGGTGGGATCGCAATGGCGTGAGGATGCATCAGTATCCCACTAGCGGCCATCGATGGCAAATTTAAAGGTAATCTTTTTATCAAGATTTTAAAGAGCTTCTTCCAACTCTTGCTCAGAAGTTGTTTGATCAAGGCTACTACAGTCAAAGACATGTGAAGGACATTTAAAAATTTGACGCATCAGTGATAAAACTGATGTCAGAGGCAATTCCCTGTTTTGGCTTGAACCATATGTTACCGTGCGTTTTCAGGTCAACAAATGACTTGCCTTTGCATGTGTTTGTGACGGGTGCCTCGGGTGGGGCAGGATATGCTCACCATCTCGCGAACACCCGGTATCATCACTATTTGATGGTGATTCTTAATCACATATTATATTAGTATAGTCAGGATTATACAGTCGACTCTGCTTTTGGCAAACAAATTTCTTTAGGAATATACGGAAAGGTATTTGACGCTTTTATTATTCAGATCCATGGTCGTCACATCAATCACTTTACAGCAGGACTCATATGTCATTGGGCAACAAAACATGTCCACAGTCCTTTGGCCTGCTGTTTCGCCAAATCTATCGTCGTCATATGAGGGATGAAATGAAACGCCGCGTAGACCGACTTCCAAATCAACTGGTTGTCAAGCCGTTGTCAAGCTTGTGTCACTGCTAATGGTGGCCATACCCAATACTGACTTGTGAAACTGACAATTGACTGCACGCCACTTTCAGCCTGACATGACGTTTTAAGAGGACATGTGTTTACTAAGTCATGGTGAATTCATATTTCATGGACATCAATAAATTGTTCTGTTGCAAAGTCGGTCTTTGTATGCGTTTATTTTTTAATTTCCCACGATAGTCAGCAATGGGTTTTTTCAGCTCTTATATAAAGCCGTATAACTGGAACGAGTACACTAAATTCTATAAATCTATTCTCACTGTTCACTGTAAAGGGCAAAAAATGCGGCAATTTATGGGTAGTTCTCCATTGTATATTTTAAAGTTAGTCTATGATATTTTACTTAAGCAGTGTAATAAGGGGTAATACACATTGGTGGGTAAGGTTGAAACTATGTCATTTCAAAATGAATCTGATAAGTATAGATGGAGCCTGATAGTTAAAATAAAATTACTTTTTATTTGCAGATTATTTTGCCAGGAAGTAGCAAGCTTTGTTTGTATAGTAATATTAAACATGCTTAGAATTGAATCTGGAAGATATAAAAAATATACTGTTAATGAGATGATATTGTGAAATTTGTAAGGAATATAATGTTAACAAAAACTGAAGACAAATATCATTGTATACTAACTTGCCCAATATATTATTGCTACATTCCTACATACTACTGGGAAAAACTAGCACGTCTACATTTGCTGAAATTATGTCCAGTATATCTCAATAAAGTATCATAAAGTTATGTAAATCTATAAAATATGCATGCAATTACTGATTCTCTGTCCTGTCCAAATATAATGTTCATGAGAAGATGAGTCACATTCTAATCTGGTCTATTTCTGGTCCTTACTTGATCTGTTTGTTGTGTGTAGGTATGAGTGGACTCCACTCCAAAGTAGATTACTCATGTGCAGAGGTGCATGAGTGAGATTGAGAGAGAGAGAGAGTGAGTATGGTTTTACGCCGCTTTTAGCAATATTCCAGCAATATCACGGCGGGGGACACCAGAAATGGGCTTCACACATTGTACCCATGTCGGGAATCGAACCCGGGTCTGCAACGTAACGCGCGAACGCTTTAACCACTAGGCTACCCGACCGCCCCCAGAGGTGCATGAAGTGGTGTGTACACGAAAACAATACATTCTGTAGCTATTGGTAAACTGTCGGGCAAAAGAAAGTATACACTTGAAAACTGGATTTGACCCCAAAAGTACAAACGTTATCAGATCGTTATTAGACTAAAAACAGTCACTGAAAAGCTGCAAACTTGAGGCCCAAAAGAGAAATATGTTACCCGTATCAAATACAGCACCATCGAAAAAAGAAATTCTTTTTGGTTTCATTTAAGCCACCATCAAACATTGGTGTGCATGTATACTTTCATTAGTCGCTGTAGGCAAGAGAAGACCTATTAACTATATAATACAGTGATAACTCGAGATTGGTTGAATTTGGAACTGGCAAACAGGTTGTCTGACGCCATCTCCAACTTATGAACACTTCTGGTTATAGAGCATCTCGCCCGAGTGTTTTTATATATGAAATATATCAACACGAGTTGATAATAGTGGAAAGACTCCAAGGTTTGCCGATACGGAGTTTTTCCACTTTCATCAACGAGTACTGATATTTTTTACATCAAAAGACACGAGGTCGCGATTTTATTTATCATCCAACATCATTCTTCCAACAATGTAGATATCGCTTGATCTCATTCAAACGATATCTCCCGTGGGAGCCAGTTTTGGATGATAATAAATATTGCCTCAAAGCAATATGAAGTGAGATGCAGTTATTCCCATGTGTTAAGTTCAAATTGTTTCAGTAAATTACCTGTATATATGATGAATAACTCAGAACAACCGCGATCTGCGTCGGCCTATACAACATACAGTACAAGTTACTATAAATGCGATCAAGAGAAATATGTAACGTGTACTGTTAAAGCAGGTTAACCCTATATCACATGAGGGGTACCCCACACGTTGCCTTTTTAAGGCTCCTCTTTTTTCCAAGTCATCATGTGGAAGATGTTCAATTATTCAACGTCAGTTCTTCACGGGTTTGTCCATGTAGTGTGTAGTTTGCAGTGCGAGAATATATTGACGATGTATAAACCTTTTTCAGATTTTACGCCATAGAATCGCCAAAGAGGAATTATATGGATTAGTATATTCATGCGAGGTTAACAAGGAATGTAAGACAATGGTAATTTTGATAGATTTGTATTATATATTTCTTGCGGGTGGGTTATCAATTTTACGACATACCGACAACGCGCACCTGTTAACGGCCGGTTTTCGGCAAACTGTAAACAAGTGCATGGCGACAGCGATTGTTTTGTCGGCTTCCTCAAACAGATTGTCAACCGATGACATCAATGTACAAGTCAGTATATATCCCGATCATGTGACGATATCGAAACATCATTTTCCCAATTTCAACCAAAGTTGCAATGTGTATGCCATCCGATCACACGGTAGATCGAAATATAGATATAGATACACAACCAAGCTGTCATTGTCAGATCCTGTCATATGTTTTCGGTGGATGTAACGAAAACGGCCCATTCGACAATTGCCCCTTGTAAAATGTGTTGATGATCGTACTCATTTATTGGAGAATATTTTCAGGAAAAAACAATAAAGTACGAATTAAATATTATTTATTAAGAATACCATATTAAGTACTCAAACGAGCGTTCACATGTCACTTACTCAGAGACATATAAATTTTGTTTGACCGAATATATTTCCCATTCATATTAAAAAAAAAAAAAGCGTGCATAAAAATTTGGGATTAAACAATAAAACTAAAACATGTTTTCCGTGGCAACATCGTATGATCAGCTTCTGTAGAATTGCACTTTTTGGAATCCTATATGTCATCTTCAAAGGAATACAATGCTCCAACTCATATAGCTGTCTAGCCAGCGCCATTTTAATTAATTAGCCCACGTCATCATCAGATGCAAACAAACTGAGCTTCCGACCAGCGATGGGGCATCCCCTTGAATCCTCCCATTTGATTACAGTTTTGTAGTTTAGTATACAGCAAATACTTGTATGTGTTATTTTTGCAACAATGAAGTTCAGCTCATATATATACTCAAAACAGCATTGGCCGTTATTTAATATGTTCCAGGCAAATAGCAACAATTACTATTCCCTTCTTGTCTTCTATGTTTCATGGTATAAACCAACACCTGTGTATTTGTTGTCATTCACTTCATGCTCAGTTAACGACTTTGTTACAGGTATTATTAGGGTAGAACCACTCAGATTACCAGACAAAAAAAGTGCAAAATAATTCAATATTGTTGACCTGGGTTATAGCTAAAACAGCACCTCAGCAAAATGTCACTGGGCGAAAGCATCACCAATTGACGAAAACATCACCTCGCCTCAAGGGAAAACGGTTACTATTGCCTGGCGAAAACGGCACCTTATTTTTGTTTACCTTGGTCAAATAAATGAATTAAACTTGCATGGTAACTTGCAAACACCAGTAATTGTGTAATGTTAAAACAAGTTTACATCAGAAATTAGCCTCTACACCAACTATATTCCAAATTAGCCTATACGCAACTCAACTTATTGTGAAAACATAACATCCTTTGAAGTAAAATAAATGAAATTAAACTCACATCGTCTCTTACAAACACAGATAATTGTGAAATGTTAAAACAAGTTTACCTTAGAAATTATAGCCCCCTACTCCAATTTACTCGCTGACTCTGATTGGGCGGCGCAGCTAACTTATTGTGAAAACACTGTACGCCTTGTAGTTTAAGTGCCTTTACTCAATTAAACTTAATGTCAAGAGGCCTAACATGGTGCTGTCAGATCACAATTTTGGTGCCTTTTCAACCAGCAAAATGATTGGGCCATTTTGGCATGTGGCCATTTTAGCCAGCCCTGTTTTGGGATGCCTTTGAAAAACATATTGCTTCAAACACAAACACTTCCCAAACACTGAATAATCTAAGAATCTGAAACATTGATATGACCCATAGAAATATTAGTGGATAAATATATGTTTATCATGTTTATCCAGTATATTAAGAAAAATGATAAAAAAATATTTACAGTGAGCCTTTATATATAGCTGGAATATTGCTGAGTTTGACATTAACAAATGTAAATAGTACAAGGCCTGTTACCAGAGATCTTCTCCCTGCCTGGTAGCTAAAGATTTCACTATGATTGTACTTGGTTTCCAATCTTGTAATGTTAACCACTTCCTTAGTTTCATTTTCTTTTCTTATTTAGAATTGTGACAAATGAATAAAATTCAGTACAGAAGATATCTTCAAGGAGTTTAAACCAGTAAGGAAACCTTATCTGTGACCATGGATCCAAAACCTCCTTCAAGACCTTCATCTGGGTCAAGGTCACGCCCTGGCTCTGGAACAAAGGCTAGGGCTCCTTCTGGTTCAAAGTCTTCACATACAAGTGCACGTCCATCATCAGCCACGCAGAATGCTGCCCTTGCCCCTGGAAGTCAGTCTCCAGCACCCAAGCCTGCTGTCCCAACAAGTCAGTCTTTATCTACCAAACCCACTCCAACTGCTCAGGCACCCCCACCCCCTCCAGGACCCCCTCCTCCTTCAGCCCCACCCCCACCCCCTCCAGGACCTCCTCCTCCCCCAGGTCCAAGTTCAGCCCCACCTCCACCCACTCCAGGACCCACTCCTGGTTCTAATAAAGCTACAGAGCCAGCCCCTATTACGTTAAGACTACCTGAAGACGAGCAGCCATCAAAGTCAAAGATGGGAAAGGGTGGTTTTCAAAAGAAGAAAGCTATCTCTAAATCAACAGCTGAAAAGCGTTTACAACAAGAGACACAGGCGATGTCTTCAGAGGAAATCACTGCTGATATATTTCTTGATAGTGAACAAGTAGCTGAACAAGAGACTGAAGCCATAGACAAGAGCATGCCTTTGACTGAGAGTAGCAACCTACTGATTGCCCTGGATAAGAAGAAAGAATTGGGAGTGTCCAAGTCGGATGTTCGTCCCACTGTGTTCCAACCCGAGCAACTTTTGGCCCAGAAGAGACGCCTCAGAAGTGTCAGCACAAAGGCAAGATTTAATCCAGGTGAGAAACGGGAATGTTATACTGCTGGAAATACTCCATCTAGGCTCCGTCTTCTGTTGTGCCCGCGTCTGTCCATGGGTGACTGTGTGTGTGCATGTGTGTGTGTGTGCGTGTGTGTGTGTGTGTGTGTGTGTGTGTGTGTGTGTGTGTGTGTGTGTGTGTGTGTGTGTGTGTGTGTGTGTGTGTGTGTGTGTGTGTGTGTGTGTGTGTGCATGCTCCGCGTTAAGTAACAATTAACAAATAAACCATCTTTCATGCATATACTGTGTCTTTTTGTAGTTGTGCGTGTATGTGCATGTGTGCGTGCATGCTCAGCGTTAAGTAACAATAAACAAATAAACCATGTTTCATGCATATACCGTGTCTTTTTTCCTCACAACTGTGTGTGTGTGTGTGTGTGCGCGTGTACGCGTGTGTATTTGTGTGTGTGTGTGTTGGTGTGTGTGTTGGTGTGTGTGTGTGTGTGTGTGTGTGTGTGTGTGTGTGTGTGTGTGTGTGTGTGTGTGTGTTGGTGTGTGTGTGTGTGTTGGTGTGTTGGTGTGTGCGTGCATGCTCAGTGTTAAGTAACAATAAACAAATAAACCATGTTCCATTAACATATCTGCTCAATGATTCAGTTAAACTGGGTCGGCGAGACATCCTGCGTGACTATGACTGGAACATGGACTTCCTCCCTCTGCCTGCTGTGTCGGTGAGTCCAGTTTAAGATTTAAAGTTATGATCGTTATGATTAATTGATATATGATGAGTTAACTGATTCATGATATTTGATGAATTAATTATGATATATGATATATGATATATGAAGTATCAATTATGATTCGTTGATAAATGAATTAAAATGTTTATGTTAAGGGATGAATTATTCATGACATATGAAGAATTTATTATGATGAATTTATACAGGATGAATTATTTAGGAGGTTCTTCATCTATGTTTCTCTTTACAAGAAGTCTCATGAAGACCCGGGGTAGTATAGGTCTTCACCAACCAATGCTTGCCATAAAGGCGACTAAGCTTGTCGTAGAGGCAGCCAGGCTCACTGACTTGGTTGATGCATGTCATCGTACCCCAATTGCGTGGATCGATACTCATGATGTCAATCACTGGATTGTCTGGCCCAGCCTTGATTATTTACAGACTGTCATCATACAGCTGGAATATTGAGTGCGGCGTTAAACAACAAACAAACATTGACAAAAGCCTTCCTCATTTAATCAATGACCCACTAGGACACTTGTTGACCCTGCAGTCTCCAATATACGTATCTGCTGTAGGACTCGATACGCAACGAAGCAGTAACATCAGACCTTGTCTCCCTGGACTTCACGGGCATAGAACAACTCACCGACTGCCTTTTCTTCATGTTCAAATCTACAAGATCAAAATTCCCCTCCATGCAGAGGTTCATTACGAATGGTGAGTCTACGGAAATTGTACAAGACTCTATTCTACAGTTGTCCAAACCCTAAATCCCCCCACAGTGTGAACAAAGTTATCATTTCCACCTCGTTTTGGACATGTTTGATTTGTTAAAAAAAAATACCAAACCACAAATATTCCTTCGATAGTACATTCTTGAGTACCGGTATAGTGTGCACTTTTTTTTCCAAAAACACAGCTGCGTAGAAGGGGGTGCACATTATACATGCAGTTTTGATGGGGTTTTTCCCCTAACGCAAAGACATTACCTTGAGCACGTAACACCAGAAATACCATGTCAACAAATCCATACTGAAGTACGCAAATTAATCATGTCATAACACTGTCTGGCTATAAAAAGTGTTCATTGTATATCTGGACTTATGTTTGTAACTTATTTCATTAATTTTATTCAAAATTCCTTTTAATTTTAATTAATTTTGGCAAAATCGTGTGTGAAGCGATCAGAAGTACGCACAACTCACCATTATTAACAGCAAACATGGTCAGATTACCGCTATTGATGCCTTGAAACAAACTTTAGTTGATGAGGGACGTTCAATAAGTTTTGCAACTTCACCTGCGTGGGAATCTAATTGTTCCATGTGAAAAAAATAACCGACAATAGCGATCAGCTGCTGCTACACTTAGGGTTATTATTATTTGAAATATATTTAGTAAAAGCTGCAACTAAAATAACAAGATATTGGAATATGTTATTCCTGATATAGTTTCAGATATAATTTTTGCCGATCCTTGCATTAAAATCCTGTATCACTGGGTGTTTTGACCGAATCATCGGTAGATTCCAAGAAAACGTGCGTACAGCTGATTGCTGTTGCCGGCTTAGTTTACGAGAAAATACACAATGTTATCTTAATCCCTGGATTCAAAACAATGCCTAGCAGAACAAAAAATACAATTTTAACAGCAAATCAACATGCCTGGTGATTTTTTTATCTCAAATTTCAAATTTGTACTGACAAAGTTTCCTATCACCTATTCGTATACCAGAAATTGCTGAAGGGGTACGGTGTAATATTTTTCTGTGCATAATATTCACACAAAAAATCCAAAAATACTGAATCAGCTGGAGGGGTTAGCGCATTATACTTGGGTGCGCACTCTACTCAAGAAAATACGGTACTTCCGTTTGGCTGTGGATGCCATGGTGTCAGAAGCAATAGTGTATAAAATTTCCACAACAAAGAAATGGCACAACCTTAAGCCCCCGTTACACTATCAAAAGCTATCATTTTGACCAAGTTTTTGATAGTGTAACATGCCGTCAAATACTTTGACAAACCGATCCTAACTGTGATCAAAGTTTGATGACGTTGATTTAATTTAGCCAATCAGACTGCAAGGAATTTTACCCCTTTTCAACCGGAAGTGCATTGAGTTAAGTCAAAATGAGTCAACTATTTTGGACTGACGAGAATTAATTGTTTGTTTCAACAATGAGCAGCCATTCTCGGGACCAAATCTGCCTTTGCCTACGCCGCCTTCTCAACAGGCTATACACAAAATACTGTATTCACCGTAATAAGCGCCCCGCTCTAATGAGCGCCCACGGCGATATTTGCTAATATATTGGCTAGTGAACAATCCCAATTAGCACCCCTTCCGATTGATCAATGTACAAAAGACTTATTTATTCGCCTATAATACGCACTCGTGAGTTATATGCACCCTTAATTATGGGCAATTAAATTCTAGAAAAATATAACTGTCGTATATAAACATTTCAGGCTGTCAGCATAAACCACAAAATTTATCTTTCAACTCTCTTTTTTTCACCAAAATACTATTCTAATAACAGCCCCCTATTTCTAATTTTGAGAGCGCCCTGGGCGCTTATCACGTCGAATACGGTACATATGACAACAGCAAATAATTCCTCATCAGTAGCATCCACCTGGGCAAGATAATTCCAACCAAAACTTTGACGGCTTGTCAAAAACTTTTTGACCAAGTTTTTTATCAAAGTTTTTGATAGTGTAAAGGAGGCTTAAGTAACTTACTCTCCATGATCCTGGTGCTGGTCATCTCACCTCATTCTCTACACACAAATGAAATACTGTAAATCTTGAAATTAACGCAAGCTTGAATTAAATGCGAAAAATGCGAGTGGCCTTTGTTGGCATTAATGAAACTTCACATTTGTGTCTCTCTCGCTCCAATCAGTGAACTGTTGTTGGTTCTATTATTTTATTGCCTTTGAACTTCCTCTATGCCAGTCAACAGAATAAACGTATAAACCGTTCGTTGTTTTTAAGAAAACACTGTTTATTGTTTTTACGGAAGTGCTCTACTCATCACACATATGCGGTGCTATTTGCTGTTTGATTGGATTAAAGATAGGTTGGATTAAGGTAGGATATATATCATTCCACTGGGGATGGGATGGGGGAGTCGCATTTTTGGTTAGGGGTCAGTAGTCATATTAATTTGGAGACGCATTAATTTCAAGATTTACAATATACTGATCTGAATGCTTCGCTCACTCATTCTGGAATTTGGAAGCCTCGACACTGTTTGGCTTATTAGGAAGGAGTGTCCTCAGCCCTTCAGCCACAGAGGAATAGTATTGGAGTCATAGATCTGATTTTAATGATAGTGGGGGAAAATTGCATTTGGTAGTGAGAAAATATAGAATTGATATTTTTGTTGAAAATATGTCGACAAGATGATTTAGTTATTGAGAACCATTTGATTACGTTTTTATATGCTTACATGTTAAGCGGGGTGCATTCAGCACCTCCACACCCCTCACCGCCTCTGGATCCAGTGTGTATAGGGTGTCTCCTTCCTAGCTGTCTGTTAAACAATTTGTCTTGGAGTGTTGCTTTCATGAGCTGCCACGATCTGCTATTTATGGTTTGAATGTGATGGGAGTGTGGGGTATTTTAGAAATGATATCATATCGTGTCTGAATGAACAGTGGGGTCAGACATTTAGGGCGCAGAGTACAGAGTTATGTCCCTTCTACATTCCAGAAAGCAATATTTCTGTTTTCTCAAATATATATCATAGTGAAGCAACAACACATGTAATAAAATTACAGATAATTAACATAACAGCTTTCTCACAATGAACACACTGCCAAATCTATTGAAAATTACATGATAATAATCAGTGATATCTGAAATCTGTGGGGCAGTTGAGCAGCCTAGTGGTTAAAGCGTTCGCTCGTCTCGCCGAAGACCTGGGTTCGATTCCCAACATGGGTACAATGTGTGAAGCCCATTTCTGGTGTTCCCTGCTGTGATATTGCTGGAATATTGCTAAAAGCGGCGTAAAACCATACTCACTCACTCACTCACTATATAATAAGGCAGTGGGACCTCTGCTCAGTTCGTCACTGATTCCCTCTTCTCTCTTCATCAACTTCCGAAGTTAAGGGGTTACTAAAGCTCACAAGGTATGTCCTGATCCCGAAATCACTGCGATTGTTGAAGGCTTTTACAAAGAAGACCAGATACGAAAATTATATCACTGACTGACTGACTGACTGACTGACTGACTGACTGACTGACTGACTGACTGACTGACTGACTGACTGACTGACTGACTGACTGACTGACTGACTGACTGACTGACTGACTGACTGACTGACTGACTGACTGACTGACTGACTGACTGACTGACTGACTGACTGACTGACTGACTGACTGACTGACTGACTGACTGACTGACTGACTGACTGACTGACTGACTGACTGACTGACTGACTGACTGACTGACTGACTGACTGACTGACTGACTGACTGACTGACTGACTGACTGACTGACTGACTGACTGACTGACTGACTGACTGACTGACTGACTGACTGACTGACTGACTGACTGACTGACTGACTGACTGACTGACTGACTGACTGACTGACTGACTGACTGACTGACTGACTGACTGACTGACTGACTGACTGACTGACTGACTGACTGACTGACTGACTGACTGACTGACTGACTGACTGACTGACTGACTGACTGACTGACTGACTGACTGACTGACTGACTGACTGACTGACTGACTGACTGACTGACTGACTGACTGACTGACTGACTGACTGACTGACTGACTGACTGACTGACTGACTGACTGACTGACTGACTGACTGACTGACTGACTGACTGACTGACTGACTGACTGACTGACTGACTGACTGACTGACTGACTGACTGACTGACTGACTGACTGACTGACTGACTGACTGACTGACTGACTGACTGACTGACTGACTGACTGACTGACTGACTGACTGACTGACTGACTCACTGACTCACTCACTCACTCACTCACTCACTCACTCACTCACTCACTCACTCACTCACTCACTCACTCACTCACTCACTCACTCACTCACTCACTCACTCACTCACTCACTCACTCACTCACTCACTCACTCACTCACTGACTGACTGACTGACTGACTGACTCACTCACTCACTCACTCACTCTGAAAACTGACATGTGACATGTGACATCACAAGGACTACCCCTACCCCTCCTTGTGGGTTCACAATGTTGGAAGCATTTAAGATTTACATCACTTCGAGCTTTCCTCTCACATCAACCTGACACACAGCAATATAGCTGAAATACTCCCTGTGAAGGAAGTTTACAGTTTACCTACTTTGAGCGCAATAACAAGTTGCTATTTGTTTCAGGGTGTGTTCATTTCAGTGACCAAGGGCTGTCATGGGCTGCGGAGCTATTTCCGAAATTATTAACGGTAAGCTTTGAAAACAAAATATTTTGGTGGGGAACCTGTACATATTGTTATCATGGTAATGAAGATATATATACACATAGCATGAATTCTTTGTGAAGGTAAAATATATTTTATCTAATGCTGAGGATGCAGAACACAACTGTCCTCATTCACTAACACAAATTTACAGATACTTCAGTAACCAGATAATCTCCTGGCTATTCTGGGCTCCTAAACTGAGGCATGCATCTGAGTATGATTAATTATTCATTTACATAATGAATTTACTTGGATTCCAAATGTATCTAGGACTTCAAATTAACTCGTTCACCAGCAGACAAACTATTTTTGTTATTGAACATATTTATCTACAACTTTGTGCAATGCTTACACAACAACAGTTGTTTTCAAATTATTTTATGTCCTTATCATTGTGTACACTATGACTTTTCTAACTTCAAATGTTGCAATATATTCCATCAAACGTGCTCTATGTAAACCAAATCATCCTTAGTCTATAAACTACTTGCAGCATCAATTCTGTATGTCGATGATCTATATTCAGCAGAGAAAGGAATCTATATGTTTCTAGGCAGAGTTTTACGGATGTCCTAAGATAACGGAGAAAGGGATCTATATGTTGGCCAAGAAGTGTCATAAGCTGATCAACCTGTCGATAGTTGGGACTGGTGTTTCCAAGCTGCCATCACAACTATGTAAGAACATTACTGTCAATTTATTCTATTCAAAGATATACCCATGACCTGTTACGTTGATAGTGTAGCTCAGTCTGGCAATGGTATCCTGTCACAGATGCCATGGCTACTTTTAATGTGTCACTTGTTGAGGCTTGTGCAGATGTAAGATGGAAATAAATGTAGAAACGTGTCTGGCAAACCTCACCCCTAATGGCTGAGTCTATATCCATCACTGAGAATACTAGTACAGTCCTCCTTGGTTATGATGGCCCTGTTTATAATGCCACCCTCGTTATAATGCCACATTTTTCTCAGAATGGATTTCGGCAGTGCATACTTTCCTGGTTATAATGCCAACCTTGTTGTCATACCACTGCTAGTGTATTTCATGACAAAAGTTCCAATTCCCTTGTTATAATGCCATTATTTTTAACAGAAAAACAAAGCTGTGTGATGTGTGATGTGCTTCACCTCATCATACCGACTTCAGTTCATAGGAGGCCTATTTCAGACAGATCTGGACATCCTTCTGGTTCCCCGGGCTCCTGCCCCTCCGCAACCCTTCACACTTCTCCAGTGGCAGGTGCTTCTGGGGCTGCTTACAACGGCTTACGTCGGCCCAGGACCTGACCATCAGAGGACACCTACACCTGCATCCCATCCAACAGTTCCAAGTGCCATACATCAGATGTCAGGATCTTTGTGTATCCATCCCTGTACAGCCTCACCTCAGGCTGCATCTCAGTTGGTGGAAGGTAGAGTCGAACGTCTTAGGAAGATTCTCCTTGCCAGAGCTGTCACCATCTGTTCATAGATGCCTCTCTACAGGGTTGGGTCCGCATCTAGAGGACCAAACAGCTTCAGGACTGTGGTCTGACTTGCAGCGCACATGGCACATAAACAACCAGGAATTGGATGCACTCATCCTTGCGACATCACACTGGCAGGATCGCATACAGAACACCCAGCTCATCATCTCAACCGACAACATCGTGGTGGTTTGGTGGCTGCACAATCAAGGGACAACTTGCTCTCATTCTTTGCTACAGCAGATGTTCCAGTTCTTCTATCTGGTGGATCGCCTACACCTGCAATTCCTTGTCCAGCATATCCCAGGATGTCAGAACATCTTAGCAGATGCTCTATCACGGCGAGACAAGGTGGCTTCCACAGAGTGGAAACTTCATCCGAAGGCCTTCAGTCTCATATGTCAGTGTCGCGGTCATCCAAATATTGACCATCCGATTTAGATGCATTAAGGAGTAATGCAGGATAAGTAAAAAATATGGTAAAATCTAAATCTTTTTACATTTGTATACTTATCCTGCTTTACTGTGTCTGAGGGGCCCACCTGACTCTGAGCTGCCTCCCCACGATGTCCTCAGACTCCGAGCTGCCTCCCCAAAATGTCCTCAGACTCCAAGCTGCCTCCCCACGATGTCCTAAGACTCCAAGCTGCATCCCCACGATGTCCTCAGACTCCGAGCTGCCTCCTCACGATGTCCTCAGACTCTGAGCTGCCTCCCCACGATGTCCTCAGACTCCGAGCTGCCTCCCCATGATGTCCTCAGACTCAGAGCTGCCTCCCCACGATGTCCTCAGACTCAGAGCTGCCTCCCCACGATGTCCTCAGATGTTACACTCAAGAAGTAATGTGAAGATACATGACGTTATCATTTCCATGGTCACGTGTGCGCTCCGCGATGTTGTCTGCCTCACAACTGGTTGGAACAAATTCTTCTTCAGCTGGACCTCACACAGCTTTGTTTTTCTATTAAAAGAAACTAACCGCATTGATTTCATTTGTTTTCACAGGTAATCTTCACACAGAGAATCATTCCCTTTCCTCAAATAACAAACAAATTAGTTTGACATTAATGATTATATCCTTTCTATAGGCTTAATTAAATTAGTACTTCTTCATTCCCAATTGATCTCAGAATAAATAGCTTGGATTGAGTTCATGTGTCTCGGTTCTTTATTAATCTTCCATAAACATGTATCATGTCAGTAAGGTTTGGTCATCACCTCCCTGGTTATAGTGCCACCCTGGATATAATGCCATAGTTTCCATTGGTCGAAAGGCAGCATTATAACCAGGGAGGAGAAAACAGAACATCACAAGAAAAGTTCTGTAACATTCTTATTTGAGTTACAAAATTTCTTGCCTAATGTCTTGACATCGCTATGGGCAAGCAATAACACTGCTCTTGCTCCCCAGGTGAAACGAAGGTGTCCCAGGTGAAGGTGTGTGCCTGTCCTATCATCTCGGGCTCCCCCAGGTTTCCCATGACCCCAAGTGTTGCAAGTAAAGGTAGGACAAGGGTCTCTCATTGCCATGGAGGGAGAAGGATAAATACTAAAAATATCTGTGAATTTTGTTTGATTAATTTTCCCTTATAAAATTGTTCATTTATTCAGCATTACATAACGAACAAAAAGTTGGAAATACGTAAGGTTCTATGTACTACAATATGGTTGATGCATGTCATTGTATCCCAATTGTGTGGATCGATGCTGATGATGTCAATCGCTGGATTGTCTGGTCCAGACTCGATTATTTACAAACTGCCATCATATGGCTGGAATATTGCTGAGTGCAGTGTTAAACAACAAATAAACAACCAAACATTGACTTTGTCATTATATTGTTTTCTTTGTACATTCATCCCACCATATTTTGTGTAAACATCATGATATGTTAACATATTGTACTCTATGCACTTACTAAGCATTCACCTGATGACGGAGCGTCCTACAAATAATAAAAGAAGTTGCTATCAATAAAAAATTGTCATGTATTCCTATAACAGTTATTGGCAGAATTTCTGCAAGTGAACAGTGCATAATTTGTACTTGCGGGAAAAAGTTACTGTGCTTCATACAAAGATCAAAATTAATTTATTCTGAAATTAAATAATGTATCTTTCAATAAATATTAATGAATACTTATCCTCGACTTTAAGGGTGTGAGTGACAATCTTACGTGCATGTTGATGCACAGCACATAATTTGAATGTTTGCTTGTTTCTTGGGAGCATGATACTCACACATGTAGATTTTTTAATGTGAACAGCACACAATGATTGATTAGCCATGAGGTGCTAAAAAAACACTTTAGTTTGAGGCTTATGTAATGCCACAGCTCGCTGAAAAGCTACGTCTGCACACTGTGGGTCAACTGCAAACAGGAATGGTGCAGAACAAATTAGCCCAAGATTTTAATGTTCATCAAAACACAATATCAACATCATCAGTTTAGAGATGGAAGTGTAATGGTATGGGGTGGCATCACAATTCATGGGAGAACACAACTCATTGTTCATGGCAATTTGAATGGCGTACACAACCGGGATGACATCATTAATTATTATTTTCTACCCTTTGTGCAAATGCAGAGATGTAAAGTCACTTTGCAGCAGGATAATTATCACCCACACGTTGCACTTTTTGAGGCAGCATAACGTTGCTGCACTGCCATGGTCTGCTGTTTCTCCACATTCCTTTCCATAGAACATGTCTTGGATTAGACAAGCGGTAACGCTTGCTCAGTTGGGCCAACCTTTGGGTGACATTTGGAACAACACCCTGGAGGCTGTTTTCTGTCATCTTATGTCTTGACTCCACCTGTATCAATGCATATGGTGGTCACACCCAATATTGATATTGTTAACTGAGGTGTCATAGGCAGATCCAGAGGAGGGGTCCAGTGGAGATGTCCAGGGGAGGGGTCCAGAGGAGGGGTCTAGAGGAGGGGTCTAGAGGAGGGGTCTAGAGGAGGGGTCCAGAGGGGTCCAGAGGGGTACAGAGGGGTCCAGAGGAGGGGTCCAGAAGGGTCCAGAGGAGGGGTCCAGAGGAGGGGTCCAGTGGAGGGGTCCAGAGGAGGGGTCCAGAAGGGTCCAGAGGAGGGGTCCATTGGAGGGGTCCATAGGAGGGGTCCAGAAGGGTCCAGAGGAGGGGTCCAGTGGAGGGGTCCAGAGGAGGGGTCCAGAAGGGTCCAGAGGAGGGGTCCAGAGGAGGGGTCCAGAGGAGGGGTCCAGAAGGGTCCAGAGGAGGGGTCCAGAGGAGGGGTCCAGTGGAGGGGTCCAGAGGAGGCGCCTAGAGGAGGGGTCCAGTGGAGGGGTCCAGAGGAGGGGTCCAGAGGAGGGGTCCAGAAGGGTCCAGAGGAGGGGTCCAGAGGAGGGGTCCAGTGGAGGGGTCCAGAGGAGGGGTCCAGTGGAGGGGTCCAGAGGAGGGGTCCAGAGGAGGGGTCCAGAGGAGGGGCCTAGAGGAGGGGTCCAGTGGAGGGGTCCAGAGGAGGGGTCCAGAGGAGGGGCCTAGAGGAGGGGTCCAGAGGAGGGGTCCAGGGGGTCTGCCCCCTCCCAAATGTTGTATGTTGTTGGCAGTGAAAATGACTGAGAGAAGATTTTGATATTTTGGACACCGACCTGTTAAAAATGCAGGATCCGCCATGGGTTGTTGCACCACCATCTTTTAGGGCGTGTCTCTCTGTCTCCTGTTACCATGTATGGGTTTTTTCCAATGAATTTGTTATGATAAAACATTAATCAGACAAATGACCAAGTATTATGTTTTTTTCAATAACATAACATTTATTCCACAGTAACTTTTTTCCGTTTAGTAGATGATTAACCTTGATTGATAATGAGAACTTGAACACAGTTGAAATTGTGATGATTTTGGCCTGTGACTATGTTGACTAGATGAGGGAGACAATGTAGAATATGTGAACCTCCCCAACTACAAGATTGTGTTGCTACGGGATGTGGACATAGACGTCAGCGTGACGTCGCTGCTTACTGGCTCCACCAATCAGAAGCCTTCCCCTGGACTAGTATACACGAAGGATTGGTCACCTGACCCGGGGATGAAACATGAAGGCAAATTCAACATATTGGAGATCCCCGCAGATAGTGTGAGTGTTTCGTCAGTTTTAGCTCACCTGACTTATGTAGGGTCACACTTTATCACACATAGGTGTGTGAGTACCATAACACTTGTATAGTACCGGCAGTACAAGGTGAAGTACATCTCAGCTTTTGGGTTTTTTTTAAATCTGACAAATGCAAACTTACATGTTCTCACAAACATAAAAGGTCAAACTGCAAGACAATAGGACAAGAAGTTAAAGTACAAATTAGGGCTTCCACGAGTACTCGAGGGGTGAAACTCGACTCGAACTCGAGTACCCGAAAATAGGACGTCCTTTAAGAATATTGGTTCATGAGATCAAAATTGCCATCTAAAAGTATTAAAACATGTTATAAGTATAATTGAACTGCACTGAAATGTAGTCGTGCTGCCAGTGTAACTAAGGATAAGGCCACACAAACGGCATTTAGTTTTCTTTTTAACACTGTCTAAATCAAAATGTACCCACACGTTTGATTTTTTATCCCTCTCCATTGCCAGTGCAAATGGCGTGCTATGGTAACGTGAAACAAGCAAAACAGAGTGATCTCCCCTTATCGAGTACTCGAGTCCTTGATAACGGACTCGAGTTCCACTAAAACCGACCCGGCCCCGAGTACTCAAGTACTCTTTGAAGCCCTAGTACAAATCTGTAGCTTAGAATAGGTTCACCTGGCTTTTGAACTTAACTTTGGAACAAAATAAATAATCTGAAATGTCTTTTTCTTCGTCTTTATTTCCCCAACTTCTGACTTGTATTTTATACAACAACGTCTGTACACCAAGAAAGAAGAGTCTGGCCTTATGTTCCAACTCCAAAAAAGTATTTATGTATTCAAAGTTTATCTCTGCATATAAAACAATGCCTAGCAGAACAGGAAATACAATTTAGTGTCTAGTGATGTTTTATCTCAAATTTCAAATTTGTATTGACCAAGTGTATACAATGTAATTTTTTCTGTGGAAGACAAATACGTATTTATTGCAAATGTAGTGATTGTGTATGCACTTATGTTTTTCTTCATTCCAATTTCCCTTAAAGGGCAAGTTCACACGGAAATGAACCTATTTTTCTTGTACTTTTTCCACATTAAAAGTGTTAACATAGAAGTGTCATAGACAAAAATATAAAAATATCACAATTAATTAACATATTTTTCGCATTAAAACGATTTATATTTTTCACATTTACCAAGTGTTCTATTTCCACAACAAAAACACCATGGCTTATGCCCCTTGCAATATGACGTCATTGGTGCCAATTGATAAACATTATGACGTCATCATGCTTTGTTAGAGCCGCTTCACGTGGTGTAGGTCCAGGTGTGTGATTCTAGCGTCTCAGATGCCAGCCAGCATAGTGTTATGCTGAGTCACCACTGCGCCGGAGTGTGTCGTAGGCCATGTTGTTTTACCGCAAACTGGTACTTGATATCTTTTGCGTTGAGAATAGACAGGGACCCAGTTGAATTGGCACCAATTACGTCATAATCTAAGGGGGATAACTCAGGCCTGTTTAGCTCGAAAAACGAAGGGCTCATAACGGCATATCATTTTCACACTATTGTGAGCTTCCTACGTTCACTGTGAAAAAAATGAGTGTATATTTTCAAACACAGATACTAATTAATTCTAAAATTGCGTTTTGTTTAGAAAAAGA
Source organism: Haliotis rufescens (assembly GCF_023055435.1). Lineage (NCBI taxonomy): Eukaryota > Metazoa > Mollusca > Gastropoda > Lepetellida > Haliotidae > Haliotis > Haliotis rufescens. The sequence goes on along the minus strand of NW_025963779.1, from coordinate 89,560,256 downwards.
AAGAAAGTGATTTTTGCGTGTACACTTCCCCTTTAAAGACGGGGTATATAAATTAGCATCAATTTTGAAGGCCTTTACCGAGGGGCCACCTTATAGGCGTGATTGCTTAATAGACGGTGATATACAGTATGAACTGTGACTGTCAAGCTGGTATCCCATGTTTCAAGTTACCTGGGTGCCGTTGTTCAAACCATCCTTAGCACTACGACTGTTGTAAGTCTATGTTAAGGTATGGGAGTTACGATCACCTTAGCGTTGAGATTGCTTTGTACAATGACACCCCCCCTGGACCCTGTGTGTGTTTCAGCCCCTGGGGGACCCCCTGCTGAGCCCTGGAAGCATCGTGGTGGTTGCCTACACGCCCACAAAGACTGACCCTGCTGCCCTCAACCTCCGCCTGGCCAGAAGGGTGGCGGCTGCTTTGTCCAAGGTGAGAAGCACTGTAGGGATTCCAAGTCAGAACCACTCCCCTGTGCATCCTGCTCAGGCAAGGGAGTCAACTGACTATCAAATATTAAAGTCCAGTTTCCACCCTTGTCGAACTAGGCTGGATTTTCCAGGTTCGGTCGTAGTGCCACTTATTGTCAGTTTTATATTAATTAATATTTATGTTTTTAAATATAAAGTGTAACGGTAAATAACATTTATTTACATGAGTGACTATATCCTCCGGTCCTTATCATCATGAGGGGCGGTGGGGTAGCCCAGTGGTTAAAGTGTTTGCTTGTCACGCCGAAGGGCTGGGTTCAATTCCCTACATGGGTACAATGTGTGAAATTGCTGGAATATTGCTAAAAGTGGTGTAAAACTCTTGTGATTATAACTGTTGTATGCTCATATATGCCATAAGTCTTCTTGTCGGATGAAAAACATTCCATGAAATAGTAGCGCACAATTAAATACATTGCAATACTACATTGTTAATAAAGATTTCATTTAAAAGTTATATTGCTTGATCACCATGTGTATATATGTGAGTATAGTGAAGTAATTGTTGTTTGTGTCCAGTGTCGTGACATCGTGGTGACGTTGTTGGCTGTACAGTCCGGGAAGACAGCCGTGTCAGCAGAGGACATCTTGACTAAAGTGAAAGAGAGGCTGCAGAACTGGAAGATGGCGATCTACAATCAGCTGGATTATCTCATACAGTGAGTGATTGAGTGAGTGAGTGATTGAGTGAGAGAGTGGGTGAGTGGGTATTCCATTTTAGTGGAATCAATGATTTGTTGCTAAAGACCAAGGATTGGGAAAAATCTGTGACCCGCTTTTCTCCATGTAAGCAGTTCCATACTATGTAACAATGTTATAAGATAGGCCTTATATCCCGTCACGAAGTGGTAAACTGGTGCCTTTTGATTGTTTGGGATGTTTGAAAAATTTATTTTTCAAGTTTCAATAGCCAACAACTTTGACTTAGTCTGAAAATGGTGGTAGTGCTTGTTTCCGGAGCAGAACTTGAAAACTGTAAATATTTCTTGCCAGACATGTCATACTGGCGGGGGATATGAGTATTTCATGCTTGTTTATCTGGGAGTAGTAGGGATCAACACGATCATATAGTGATGGACGGAGTGGTCAACCTGTTCCCATTAGCTACATGTAGTCTGTGTACTGTGAAACAACAGCCGGACATTGTGCTGGGGTGTATGGGGATGGACAGGATGAAGCTGACACTGGTGGACCCTGCTTCATTGGGTAGAGTAGTATCATCAGTCACACACTCACGGGAACAGGATGTGATTATTGGGATATACTCTCTAAGATATGTGTGGGGCGGTCAGGTAGCCTGGTGGTTAAAGCGTCCGCTCATCATGCCGAAGACCCAGGTTCGATTCCCCTCATGGGTACAATGTGTGAAGCCCATTTTTGGTGTCCCCCGCCGTGATATTGTTGGAATATTGCTAAACGCAGTGTAAAACCATACTCAATCACCCACTGTAAGATATATTAAATGTATATTAAAACAGTGGTGTTGAAGTAGTCACAAAATCACCATTTATTGACAGACGATCCTGGCGCCTGGAGTGCACTGACTTTGTGGGACAGATCTCCATGGCAGCCGGAGCAGCAGACAAGGAGGCGCTGAAGGAGCTTCAGGAGAAGGACCTCCTCACAACACTCTCCGTGGTGAGTACAGTCAGTGATGAGTCCACACGAAGTGGTGAGTAATGTGTTGATGCTTCACCTGATACCCACAACAGTCCATAGTCCATAGTCCATCTGTGAAACACACAAACATCTGTGAAACACACAAACATCTGTGATATTTGTCAGGCTGCACAGGTATCATTACTGACCACAGTGTGGAACCGTATTCAGACCGGTAATGACAATTGAAACAGTCATCTTGATATCGCCTTCCATGATAAACCTTTAGGAATGAAAACTTCCTTGCACTCACTCACTGCCTTCTTTCAGAGTCAGACCGCCCCGGATGCGGCATCGATCAGCAGCTCAATCTACAAGTCCCTGGCGTCTATGAATGCCCATTTTCCGTGGATCTTCAACAAGTATGCCAAGGAGTCATTGGATGCATTGACGGAAATAAGGCCGCGAACCTACTGGAACTTGGAGCGGGTCTTCTACAATGTTGCTGATGACACGAAGCGATTTCTTAATCCCCACAACAGTTTCCAGCACATTTCGAAGTTGTTGCAACTGCAAAATACCATGGTGAGACATCACAGAAAACAATGGCCCTCTATTCCTAGGCACATGGTGGCATATGGCCCTGGGTACAGAGCACAGGTCACACATAGGAGGAAGTTTTTTGTTTTTTTTATTTGTTTTTTTTTGTACCTTTTGAGTTTCTGATGGTTTTGGTCCTACCCCACACTGTGGTGTCTCCCTGGGCAGATGACTTTGTTCAAATATGCTTCTGGTCACCCAGCAGTGAATGGGTACCTGGCAGGATGAGATGGTAATGGGACTGTTAACCTTCTAGCATGTCAGGGGCAGCTTGGTTAACCGGGTGGTCAGAATCTGTATCATCGTAGTCTGATGGCGTGTGCTCATTCACATGGTAGTAAAGAGTCCACTTGCTACAACCAAGGCCCAACTTCTTGTACAATCTGAAAAATGTCTAGAATGTTGCTACTAACTCACACCCGTGTGACATTTGAAAGATGAAAGTCCTGTAGGGATTCCTGGTGTAGAATCATGTTGACTGTAAGAGTCAACTTATTTCCATCAGGCAGTCTAGCTCTGTGGCTTGCCTGAGTGCGTGTAATAGATTATTTACTCACCTCAGTGATACAGTTGACATATTGCTGACTGTGGCATTAAACAACATTCATTCACTTAATGAATGACGCTTGATTGATTTTTGCAAAAGGCTTTCTTTTTTCTGTCTGTTGATTAACTTAACCAACTTACTTAATAGAACTAATATGACACTTGATGAAAAAAATATATAAGAGGTCTGATACACGAAAAAGCCAACCCATTGACTTTCTTTTTGGATACCCCAGGGGTTTGCACTGTACTTCCCCCACCTGAAGGCGAGTCCCTGTGTCACAGACCTGCCTCACTTCGGGGAGATCCTGCAGCAGTTCCTGTCGAGCACACCACCCCAGAAGACGAGCATCAAGTGCCTGGGATCAAACATCCCAGCCTGGGAATCAAGTCAGCTTAGTAAATACCTGGAGTCCTTTGTCAATCCAACTCAGGTGAGTCCCTGATACCTGTCGATCCAACTCAGGTGAGTCCCTGATACCTGGAGTCATTTGTCAATCCAACTCAGGTAAGTCCCTGATACCTGTCAGTCCAACTCAGGTAAGTGCCTGATACCTGTCAATCCAACTCTGGTGAGTCCTGATACCTGGAGTCCTTCCTTTGTCAATCCAACTCAGGTGAGTCCCTGATACCTGTCAATCCAATTCAGGTGAGTCCCTGATACCTGCCAATCCAACTCTGGTGAGTCCTGATACCTGGAGTCCTTTGTCAGTCCAACTCAGGCAAGTCCTCATACCAGTCAATCCGACTCAGGTGAGTCCCTGATACCTGTCAATCCAACTCAGGTGAGTCCCTGATACCTGTCAATCCAACTCAGGTGAGTCCCTGATACCTGTCAATCCAACTCAGGTGAGTCCCTGATACCTGTCAATCCAACTCAGGTGAGTCCCTGATACCTGTCAATCCAACTCAGGTGAGTCCCTGATACCTGTCAATCCGACTCAGGTGAGTCCCTGATACCTGTCAATCCAACTCCTTGTCCTTTGTCAATCCAACTCAGGTGAGTCCCTGATAGCTGAGTACCTGATAATACCACATTTCTGATCAAGTCAGGGGCGGTTGGGTAGCCTCGTGGTTAAAGCGTTGACATTGGGTTCGATTCCCGACATGGGTACAATGTGTGAAGCCCATTTCTGGTGTCCCCCGCCGTGATATTGCTGGAATATTGATTAAAGTGGCGTAAAACCATGCTCACTTACTCACTGATAAAGTCAGCTGATTGATAAGCATTTCAACATGTTAAGCCCATCAAGGTGTTCCATGTTTGTTATTGCTGTGTTCCAAGACAAGTTGACCAACATACGTCAGTCATGACTCATTGCAGCAAAGCACAATTATTAAGCTTATTCGGTTATTAGGAAGCCATCATGGACGTTTCCCACTATCACTGGCTACATATACAATAATGATGTCAGCTAGTTTGATATCATATCGCCTATAGTCATCCAAGGAAATCATAAAACGGAAAGTAATTGTTTAGGTTATCCAAAAAACAGTAAGTGTGGAATTGTATTTTTCATCCCAAACTGGCTCCCACAGGAGATATCGCTTGGATGAGATCAAGCGATATCTACACTGTAGATATCGCTGCAATGAAATTACATCACAATGCTTTGCAGACCATTGTGACATCACTGGTTACCATGACGTCACAATCAAATGATAGCCTCGGAATTTTTCCACTTTCATCAACTCGTGTTGATATATTTGATATCAAAAGACACTTGGGTGAGATTCTCTATGTCTAAATATTCAGCTAAAATACCAACAATTATGGTTATGGTTACTGGTTAAAGTATTTGCTAAATTCTGTATTACTATTTCTTCCACAAGAATGACCCCAACTGACCCCCATGATGCCACTACCACTGCATCCACAACTTTATTTTACTGTCTTACATATGTAATAAAAATAATGTTACAAGCTGAGAACATCACAGTTGCTGGTTTATATACTCACCACCAAAGAAACGTGAATGTTGGTTAATATATGAAAACTTACTCATATTCATGAGATATTAGATTGGTTCAATGCACAAACCAATGTACTGGTATGTTATGTGAACCGATGCCCATGAACGCATCACATGAGACGTCATTGCTCTACGACTTGAGATGCAGGACTTGCGTGTAAAGTTTCCAGTTTGGAAATTACGTGCAGCATATTGTGATAAGAATAAAGTCACTGTGGTAACACTTGACAGGTGGTTAATTTTGTCATCAAGCGGTACACATTGGAAACATCTCTTCTTAACGTACAAACTTCTCTTTATGATTCTATGGTTCGCGTTTCTTTTGTCGATCAGTATATAATGTGTGTTGATGGTAATATTAAGTCTCATCGTGCATATATATTTCCTTTAAATTCATTGAGAAATAGTGAAACTGTTGTGAAATTGCCATCCGTTATACCTAAACACATGCCATTACATCTAACATGTGACTGCTTAATAGCAAAGACAATCAGAGTGTTCTCCCCTTGGTGAGCCTTAATGAAACCGACCCAGGCCTGAGTACTTGAGCACTTGTAAAAGCCCAGCTGATGAAGCGTTAGCAGGAAATAAGTTTGGAATCAGACCACTTTTCTATATCCCAGTGTAATCCCAATGTTTGTGTACAGGCTGAAGGCTTGCTCCAGCTCCTCCTTAAGCTGGGTCTCATGTTGCCGTTCCCTGCCACAGACAGCTCCTCACAGTGCTACGTCCTGACGTCTCATCTTCCCACACACCCTGCCGTGGAGCTGGTGAGTGGACACACTTTGTTAATGATCATTCATGGGGATATTGTAGGGAACATGCATTATTCATATGTTTATTGTAGGAAACATGCATTATTCATATTTTTATTGTGGGGAACATGCATTATTCATATGTTTATCATGTTTATTGTGGGGAACATGTGTTATTCATATGTTTATTGTGGGGAACATGCATTATTCATGTGTTTATTGTGGGGAACATGAATTATTCATGTGTTTATTGTCGGAAACATGCATTATTTATTTTGTATGAAACATGTTATTCCTATGTTTATTGTAGGAAACATGCATTATTTATTTTGTATGAAACGTGTTATTCATATGTTTATTGTTGGAAACATGCATTATTAAAACTACTCATCTGACAGAAGCCTCTGACAGGCTTATGAATGTATGTATTGGTTTCATGTGCTGTGGCCTGAATGTCTGAGATTGCCTGCTATTATGTTATTACAGTGCCAACTCTGGGAGGACGTCTGCCCACACAGCACACTCCAGGGCCAGAAGTTCTACACATTCCTGCCTGGCCTCCCACAGTCCTTCTTCCCAGTCTTCATCAGGTAAATAGTACATCAGTATGTGACTGAATTCTTATAGGCTCCAGTGTCTAACCCTTCTCTTCATGTTGATCTGTCTAACCCTGGTTCACAAGACAGTAACATCTTGATGAGTGCTATCCTGGTTCACAAGACAGTAACATCTTGATGAGTGTGATCCTGGTTGACATGTCAATAATGTCTTCTGGTGTCTCTAACCTTGCTTTATGTATACTAACAAACCTCCAGTGATGTCTTTGTCTCCCCACTGTCAGTCATGTTATTGTTTATATGGGGGCCTTGTATTCTAAGAATAAAAGCAGGGACTTTCTGCACCATGGGATTTCTATAGCAAGTCCCCCTGTCCTAGAGATAATCTACAGAAAGTCCCCCTGCCGTAGGGATAATCTACAGAAAGTCCGCCTGCCGTAGGGATAATCTACAGAAAGTCCCCCTGCCGTAGGGATAATCTACAGAAAGTCCCCCTGCCGTAGGGATAATCTACAGAAAGTCCCCCTGCCATAGGGATAATCTACAGAAAGTCCCCCTGCCGTAGGGATAATCTACAGAAAGTCCCCATGTCCTAGGGATAATCAATGGAAAGTCCCTCTGTTCAAGAGAAATATTTTGCATTTCACACAGTCAATATCACACACATTACTAATGAAGTCTGATGGTGTCTAACCCTGCACTATATCCTAATGACATATGGCGGTGTCTAACCCTGCACTATATCCTATGACATATGGCGGTGTCTAACCCTGCACTATATCCTAATGACATATGGCGGTGTCTAACCCTGCACTATATCCTAATGACATATGGCGGTGTCTAACCCTGCACTATATCCTAATGACATATGGCGGTGTCTAACCCTGCACTATATCCTAATGACATCTGGCAGTGTCTAACCCTGCACTATATCCTAATGACATATGGCAGTGTCTAACCCTGCACTATATCCTAATGACATATGGCAGTGTCTAACCCTGCACTATATCCTAATGGCATATGAGGATGTCTAACCCTGCACTATATCCTAATGACATATGGCAGTGTCTAACCCTGCACTATATCCTAATGGCATATGAGGATGTCTAACCCTGCACTATATCCTAATGACATCTGCTTGTGTGTTGCAGACAGTGTATGAAGGTGTTTCCCCCCACTCTGTTGTGGAGGACCGGGGCTGTCTTCCAGCAAGGGCCTGTGTGGGTGCTGGTGGAACTACAGACTAACAAGGGCACCGATGTAGATGGTAGGAGCTCTACACAATGCCAAAAAGCAGTTTTGAACTTTTATGTTTATGTTTCAAAGGCGGAAATATTGTTTAAAAATGATGAGCTAGAAATTGTCACACTCAAATGAACCCATATGCTTGGTGTGTGAGATGCCCCAATTGGTATGTTTTATCATCTGAATATGCCAATTGTTTCGTGTGTAATTGTGCCAGGCCCTGCCAATCTTAGCCAGGCCCTGTAGCCATTTTATTTTACCTTATCCTGACTCATACTAATTGCTTACCTCATCTAAAAAAAAATAAATCATCTATACTTATCTTGACTCATACGCTGGAGTACCTACACAGTCGTCCCCTCGGCCCCTGATGTGTGTTTTGGCCGTTAGGTAAGGGATATGAGAGAGTGACGAGTATACCGGCTTGGTCACATGGTTCCAGTGCGCCTGCGCGGCCCGGGGGTTGCATTAGAGTGAGATCTGTTCTCTGGGAAGACAGCACAGAAAGTTTCCACTCCATTTCAGAAATAAGATGAGATAAGCCATTAGTATTAGTCAGGATAAGTATTAATGATATTTTTACTCTAAAAAATACAAATTATAGTGGAACGTCAAATAAACCCTTGAATTTGAAGGTATTTTTCAAAAGTAAACTTGAAACCTTATAAATAGACTCTCATGTGTACGACAATATTTACATTAAACCAAATGATATTCTTTTACCTGGTTTGACTAGTATAACAAACATGAAAGAATATCTCACGTGATCATCCTGCATGTTTCCAGGGTCGCCGGTGATTGTCCTCAGTGCCCGTCTGCCATGTTTAACCACAGCCAACCACACAACGACAGAGTTCTCACGATCAAGCCTCTTCGCAACTCTCAACATTGTCAGTCACTGTGTGGAGTTTCTCATCCGAAAGTTCAATGTCTATGCCTATGTAAGTCTTAATGTCACTGTGTATCATGTAATGCGGAACAAATTTAAAATCGCTGTGAACACCGCACTTTTGGAAAATAGGCATTCCGCATGCAACGAAAGATCAGCTTCCAGGGTAGAGTGGCCGACAGTGGGGTGTGATGCCATGCATGTGGAGTTCATGATATTTGTGTGTTCATCAATGCACCACATCGGCACACGCACTGTCAGGTTGTGATTTATCTTCAGTTTGGTTTGCAGTAGTGAAGGAGCTAAGTTCTCAAGCCAAGTTCTGGATTATATGAAACGATATACCAAGAATGTAATGGAGTGATGTATTTGCAAACATCCTGTTCTTTTCAACACAGTTTGTTATAAGTGTTCCACACATTGAAACTCCACATAACTCCGCTGAACAAAGTTCTGACACATTCCTAGGTGACGACACCCTGTCGGAGCTGTTTTGCTGGGAAGAGTCACGAGATGGCGCTGGAGAGAACACTGATTTACCATTTCAGTGCAGCCATTGTCTTGGCCGGGCACGACCGTGGACTCCACTGTAAATACGAGAAAGAGAAGAGTAACGCAAAGAAACGAGCTGACAAACTGACGCTGCTTGGAGAAGGTGAAATACAGTGCTGGGACTGTGGGATACAGTGTTGGGAATGTGGGATACAGTGTTGTGGAATGTGGGATACAGTGTTGGGAATGTGGGATACAGTGTTGGGAATGTGGGATACAGTGTTGTGGAATGTGGAATACAGTGTTGGGAATGTGGAATACAGTGTTGGGGAATGTGGAATATATTGTTGGGAATGTGGAATACAGTGTTGTGGAATGTGGGATACAGTGTTGGGGAATGTGTGATACAGTGTTTGGGAATGTGGGATACAGTGTTGGGGAATGTGGGATGAATGTCGGATACAGTGTTGGGAATGTGGGATACAGTGTTGGGACTGTGGGATACAGGGTTGGGGAATGTGGGATACAGTGTTGGGGAGTGTGGGATACAGTGTTGGGAATGTGGGATACAGTGTTAGGAATGTGGGATACAGTGTTGAGAATTCGGGATACAGTGTTGGGGAATGTGGGATACAGTGTTGGGGAATGTGAGATACAGTGTTGGGGAATGTGGGATACAGTGTTGGGTATGTGGGATACAGTGTTGTGGAATTTGGGATACAGTGTTTCGGAGTGTTGGATACAGTGTTGGGATTGTGGGATACAGTGTTGCGGAGTGTCGGATACAGTGTTGGGAATGTGGGATACAGTGTTGTGGAATTTGGGATACAGTGTTGCGGAGTGTCGGATACAGTGTTGGGGATGTGGGATACAGTGTTTGGACTGTGGGATATAGTGTTGGGGAATGTGGGATACAGTGTTGGGAATGTGGGATACAGTGTTGGGGGATGTGGGATACAGTGTTGTGGAATGTGGGATACAGTGTTGGGGAATGTGGGATACAGTGTTGGGAATGTGGGATACAGTGTTGGGGATGTTGGATACAGTGTTGGGAATGTGGGATACAGTGTTGGGGATGTGGGATACAGTGTTGGGGATGTAGGATACAGTGTTAGGGAATGTTGGATACAGTGTTGGGGAATGTGGGATACAGTGTTGGGGAATGTGGGATACAGTGTTGGGGAATGTGGGATACAGTGTTGGGGAATGTGGGATACAGTGTTGGGGAATGTGGGATACAGTGTTGGGATTGTGGGATACAGTGTTGGGGATGTGGGATACAGTGTTGGGAATGTGGGATACAGTGTTGGGAATGTGGGATACAGTGTTGGGGAATGTGGAATACAGTGTTGGGAATGTGGAATACAGTGTTGGGGAATGTGGAATATATTGTTGGGAATGTGGAATACAGTGTTGTGGAATGTGGGATACAGTGTTGGGGAATGTGTGATACAGTGTTTGGGAATGTGGGATACAGTGTTGGGGAATGTGGGATGAATGTCGGATACAGTGTTGGGAATGTGGGATACAGTGTTGGGACTGTGGGATACAGGGTTGGGGAATGTGGGATACAGTGTTGGGGAGTGTGGGATACAGTGTTGGGAATGTGGGATACAGTGTTGGGAATGTGGGAAACAGTGTTGAGAATTCGGGATACAGTGTTGGGGAATGTGGGATACAGTGTTGGGGAATGTGAGATACAGTGTTGGGGAATGTGGGATACAGTGTTGGGTATGTGGGATACAGTGTTGTGGAATTTGGGATACAGTGTTGCGGAGTGTCGGATACAGTGTTGGGAATGTGGGATACAGTGTTGTGGAATTTGGGATACAGTGTTGCGGAGTGTCGGATACAGTGTTGGGAATGTGGGATACAGTGTTTGGACTGTGGGATATAGTGTTGGGGAATGTGGGATACAGTGTTGGGAATGTGGGATACAGTGTTGGGGGATGTGGGATACAGTGTTGGGAATGTGGGATACAGTGTTAGGGAATGTGGGATACAGTGTTGGGAATGTGGGATACAGTGTTGGGGATGTTGGATACAGTGTTGGGAATGTGGGATACAGTGTTGGGGATGTGGGATACAGTGTTGGGGATGTAGGATACAGTGTTAGGGAATGTTCGATACAGTGTTGGGGAATGTGGGATACAGTGTTGGGGAATGTGGGATACAGTGTTAGGAATGTGGGATACAGTGTTGGGGAATGTGGGATACAGTGTTGGGATTGTGGGATACAGTGTTGGGGATGTGGGATACAGTGTTGGGAATGTGGGATACAGTGTTGGGGATGTCGGATACAGTGTTGGAGAATGTGGGATACAGTGTTGGGGATGTGGGATACAGTGTTGGGGATGTGGGATACAGTGTTGGGAATGTGGGATACAGTGTTGGGGATGTGGGATACAGTGTTGGGAATGTGGAATACAGTGTTAGGGAATGTTGGATACAGTGTTGGGGAATGTGGGATACAGTGTTGGGGAATGTGGGATACAGTGTTAGGAATGTGGAATACAGTGTTATGAATGTGGGATACAGTGTTGGGAATGTGGGATAGTGTTGGGAATGTGGGATACAGTGTTGGGACTGTGGGATACAGTGTTGGGGAAATGTGGGATACAGTGTTGGGAATGTCGGATACAGTGTTGGGAATGTGGGATACAGTGTTGGGGAATGTGGGATACAGTGTTGGGGAATGTGGGATACAGTGTTGGGAATGATGGATACAGGATTATATACCACTGGAAATATATATAAAAAACTGAAGGGGTCTAGTTACCCTATATACAGTACACCTCAGTGTTAAATCTGGATGGTTAAACAGGGAACAGCACCATCTCGATACGCAGCTCATCACTGTATGAAAGGCAAAAATAACTGTCATTACTATTAACTCAACTGGACCTGTTTTCAATGATATAATACAAGTCATCTTTCCTCAGGAACGAGACTGTAGTTATCATGAATATTATGACATGAATTTGGAACTTTTACCCATATTTGTCTGGATCTGGGGCCGAATATATCATACTCACTCACTCACTGGTGTAGGTGTTAAGTCAACTCTATCAATGTGTCTCCATGTCTTGTGTGCCCTGACAGACATTGCCAGTATCGTCCCCTACCACAACTACAGCTACCTCGCCGCCATCAACCCTGTTGTCGAGACAGGGGACCCGGGAGAGGATGTTGTGGACGAGGGGTCTGCTCGCCGGAGGAAGATCACTGTCAGTCCTCGGATAGACAGGTAGCTCATCATTGTCTTGTCACGTCTTGTCTCACCAGACCAAAATACTTGGGTTATTTTATGCTTTGACTTTTTGACTAATTATGTGATATTGTTTTGAAGAGACATTGCTTGTATACCCTTACCAGCTACATCAACATGTTTATTATTGTTTATTTAGAATTTTCATGATAAGGATGGGTTTTTTTATATTCTTTTTAAAAAGGTGTACATGAAAAATGACTTGTTAAGATCAAAATGTTATTAAATTTCATTAAATTTCATTAAATTTCATAACATTTATATTTAAGACAAATGACAAATATCAGTATGTAGTATTTTATTCACTCCACATATGATGTTTATTTCATCATGGGTCAGCAGCCATACGTCACATGACACCTGCCAGGTGTATCTGTCACTCAGTGTTGTGGGGTGAGTGAGGGAGTAAGTGCAGTCATGGCAGCCGGCTGATATTCAAGTCAGGGTATGAGGCCCAGCACAGGTCATACACTCTAACCACCTCTGTCGGCCGGTTGCTGCTGTGTTGTAGAATAGACATTGTAGCACCAGGACATAGATGTGTGTTTCTCCTCAGGTGCTGCTTGTGTGACGTCAGCTGGAAGCTGCTGTGTTGTAGAAGTAGACATCGTAGCACCAGTACATAGATGTGTGTTTCTCCTCAGGTGCTGCGTGTGTGACGTCGGCCGGATGCTGCTGTGTTGTAGAAGTAGACATTGTAGCACCAGTACATATATGTGTATTTCTCCTCAGGTGCTGCGTGTGTGACGTCGGCCGGATGCTGCTGTGTTGTAGAAGTAGACATTGTGGCACCAGTACATAGATGTGTGTTTCTCCTCAGGTGCTGCGTGTGTGACGTCGGCCCGATGCTGCTGTGTTGTAGAATAGACATCGTAGCACCAGTACATAAATGTGTGTTTCTCCTCAGGTGCTGCGTGTGTGACGTCAGCTGGAAGCTGCTGTGTTGTAGAAGTAGACATCGTAGCACCAGTACATAGATGTGTGTTTCTCCTCAGGTGCTGCGTGTGTGACGTCGGCCGGATGCTGCTGTGTTGTAGAAGTAGACATTGTAGCACCAGTACATATATGTGTATTTCTCCTCAGGTGCTGCGTGTGTGACGTCGGCCGGATGCTGCTGTGTTGTAGAAGTAGACATTGTGGCACCAGTACATAGATGTGTGTTTCTCCTCAGGTGCTGCGTGTGTGACGTCGGCCGGATGCTGCTGTGTTGTAGAAGTAGACATTGTAGCACCAGTACATAGATGTGTGTTTCTCCTCAGGTGCTGTGTGTGTGACGTAGGCCGGATGCTGCTGTGTTGTAGAATAGACATTGTGGCACCAGTACATAGATGTGTGTTTCTCCTCAGGTGCTGTGTGTGTGACATCGGCCGGACGTGCTGTGTTGTAGAAGTAGACATTGTAGCACCAGTACATAGATGTGTGTTTCTCCTCAGGTGCTGCGTGTGTGACGTCGGCCCGATGCTGCTGTGTTGTAGAAGTAGACATTGTAGCACCAGTACATAGATGTGTGTTTCTCCTCAGGTGCTGCGTGTGTGACGTCGGCCCGATGCTGCTGTGTTGTAGAAGTAGACATTGTGGCACCAGTACATAGATGTGTGTTTCTCCTCAGGTGCTGTGTGTGTGATGTCGGCCGGATGCTGCTGTGTTGTAGAAGTAGACATTGTAGCACCAGTACATATATGTGTATTTCTCCTCAGGTGCTGCGTGTGTGACGTCGGCCCGATGCTGCTGTGTTGTAGAAGTAGACATTGTGGCACCAGTACATAGATGTGTGTTTCTCCTCAGGTGCTGTGTGTGTGATGTCGGCCGGATGCTGCTGTGTCATCACTGCGGTATGTGTCGCAGTTGCATCTCCCATCTTGCGGTAAGTAAACTTCAGAATCCAGAAGGCCAGGGTCATGACTTTCTAAATTAATATTCAGTTAATGTCTTTTTTCTGTGCCAGAGATTCTAAATGCGACAAGCTACTTTCATTATTCCATTTTTCATTTTCTTTATTCCAACTTCTGCTACACAACTTGGTATACCAGACATTGACCAATATCATAAACCCCTTCTGCTTCTTTTTCTTCTTTCTGTCTTTCTTACTGTCCAAAGAAACATTAAGCTCAAATTGAGCACAAACTATTTTCTCATTTCAGGAAATAGAGAATTATGTGAAGCCAAGTTTCCTGGGCCCCCACCATATTGCAATGCGGGATTTATCGCGAATAAAGAAAGAGAATATCAGAAAAGATGGCCACTTTATTCTGCAAAATCACATCAAAACAGGCCTCTCTGGGTGTATGTTGTGGCCGAGCAAAAGCATTGAATATCACCTACTTCACCCTCTAACGCCAACATACTTCAATACAGTTACATTTGTGCCAATCATTGGAAGAGATCTGAGCCTGAGGCTGACCATGTAAGTGATGTTATTAAGAAGAGGCAAGCTTTCTATTCCATTTGTCATGTTTGCTTCCAGATTAGAACAGATTTTTTGTCATAATTATTTAAAATATTGAAAAATGATGTTAACTAATAGTGTAACTATTTCTTATCCTGTTGAGACGTTCTGGAATTACCGACTTGTTCTACTTGTTTCTGAATACCATAACACAGTGCCAAAACACTCCCCACCAGAATCACTCACCGCGCACACTCCCATCATGCCATGCACCTCCTCTTCCTCCTCGTCACTCCGACGGGGCAGGGTTATGGGTTGCTCCCCAGAATCCTTTTTTCTTTTTTTTCTTTTTTGGGTATCTACCTTTCCTTTCAGGTATGATTATTTTATTTAATATCCACCCAGGGATGATGGCTGCCACAGAGTGGAGCGGAAACCTAAATGCTTTCTTACCACATACGTTCCAACTGGAAACTCTCCTAACATTGATTTATTTACCACCCGGATCAACAACAACCAACTGCCAGTCTTTTCTCACCTTTTTCGGACCAGCTTGTGAGAACACCCTTACCAGCAGTGATTTTATTTAGGAATCAGTGCAGCTGTTGTCCAGCACTTTGCAAATTCCCTTGGTCTCTATATAATAAGGCAGTGGGACCTGTCTGTGTCTCATGCAAAGAAATAGGTTATCATCCTTTTCGGGCGCTGCTCAGTTCGTCACTGATTCCCTCTTCTCTCTTCATCAACTTCAGATGTTAAGGGGTTACTAAATCTCACAAGATATATCCAGACTTCGCCTTCAATGTGTCTCAAGTCAAGTTTGAGAGACTTCAACATGGCAAGGTGCTTTAGGCTCAAGAACTTTATTGCTACGAATCAGTTATCATGCAATATACGAGGGAGGGGCATTGCCCACCAAGCTGTGGATGCCCGTGCACCCAGGTAGGTGGCCAAAACAGTGACTACCGCCGCGGGCCCAACTGACAAGACAACTCCCGCCCCCGGGCCAATATACATGACAATTGGTTGCCCAACATATTTACGATTCCACGGCTGAAAAGTCGGGACAGACCAGGTTCCCCCTGAAAAGCAGGTAGCCTTAAGCACGAGTACAACTCTGGAAGCAAATTAATTTGTTACTATCAGTGTAGCCCACAAGAACCCCGCACACCTCGACATAGTTTATTGTTGAGACAGGTATTCACATATACACAGCTATTTATAAGGCATGTTTATTTATATATAACAAAATCATTTAAAAAGTAGTCATTTACGTACATACAAGCACCCTGAAAACCTATTATTTACATAGATAATGCATTGTTGAACCATTTTTAACATATGTACAGGTTTATTTACATATATACAATCTGGTCTGCTGGTACCTGAAATAGATGCTCGCTGAAAACAAGAAGTGATTAGAATTCAAGGTGAAAAGGACAAATACCAGCTGAGAAGGAGTGGCAAGCTGGGCGGGGTGGGTGGGAAAGGGATTAGTTACAGTGAAACACATGTACTTGAAGAGAGACGGTGGACCATAGAGATGTAACAAAGGAGGGATGATGCTTGCACGGGGCACGGTGCACGGGGCACGGGGCACGGTGCACGGGGCACGGTGCACGGGGCACGGTGCACGGTGCAGGGTGCTGACCCGGGGGTCATTCAGTTACAAGGGGTGATTAAGTTACGGACGTAATTAGCCAATGGTTTGGATACGTGCGATAAAGTCATTTAGTAGTTAATATTAAATGCAACAACTTGACCAGAAGGACAGACTTTTTACCATTGCACTGTTATCTTCTATTCTCAGGGAACAGGATTTAGAAGGTTTATCACTGTGACCTGATAGAGCGTTACAATGTTTTGTTGAGGTCGAGCCTCCCTTTCAGTGAAAGAGAAAGCATTTCTTTTTACAAAATGGTTGACTATTATAAAGGTCTTCAAGAAGACTTGGGCATCCTGGTTAAGAATTCCTATTCTAGAGGCATATGGACTTTCTGATCTACTGCCACTGGAAGTCACAACTCTCTTGGTATTAGGGCGTTGACTTTGACATTGGCTCTGCAATTTAGGACCTCTTGTGTTGGTTCAACAACTAACCAATCCTCGAAGGAGATGATAGGTACGTTGTTCCCATCTCTTGCTGCACTGGGTTAAAACCTTTTATGGCTTGCCAGGGCGAGTTGATGGGGGTATATTTACAGGGTTAGGGCTGTGTTGTCAAGGACTGTATTCTCATTGCAGTGCCTACCATTGTCTCACCTCTCTACACCCTAGTACACGTGGTTTAGATGGAGACTAGAGAAGAAAGAGCACTGCACAGTTGGACCAGGGTTTAGATGGAGAATGAATTACAGTTAGACCTTGGATGGAGATGGTAGTCTATTACATTCGGCAGTCACCATCTGGGCTTCAGCTTGCAGCTTTTGCCAGTTCCCACTCCAACTGTGTGATAATTGCAGACAGTCTCAATAGGATAAAAAATAATTTGCAGTCATCTAATATTAATGATATTAGGTACTTATCCTGCTAAGACCACTCTCTAGGACCTACCCATCCGTCCTGCTGGAATGCACGGCATGAGGTCGAGCGTGGGCTGTGGTGGCTTTCTGTCAGGAGTGGTTTGGCTCTGTGTTATGGGATTCGGGAACAAGTAGGAAATTGCAGACAGTCTTTAACTCTTAATAGCAGGATAAGTATCTAATATCATTGATATTAGATTACTGTAAAATTGTGTGTGATATGAAAAGGCTATGACCAAAATGTGAATGACTTGAAATAAGGGTTATAACCATGTATTGTAAGACCTCCTTTGGGAAGGGCTACAAATCCATTGCAGCATGTGACCTCCTCCAGGAAGGGCTATTTAAATAAGATATTGCATGTGACCTCCTCCAGGAAGGGCTATAAATAAAATATTACATCTGACCTCCTCCAGGAAGGGCTATGAATCAAATAATGCATGTGACCTCCAGAAAGGGCTATTATTATTTACAGCTAAAATGGATAGAATTATCATTGCCTGTATGTTATCAGAAATGAGCAGGCCACTGTCCACTTGATAATGCCCTCATATTGCTTGACGACAGGCCATTATCACGCCCGTTGTTAGGTGATATCATGGGGATAGGGAAAGGTGACGTCACGTTCAATAGAGACATCATCTGGTTTGTTCTATGACTAAAACATATTTGTAAAAGTGGATCAGTGAAATTCATGTTGATTGCAGTAACTGTTTCAAAACCGTCATTGTTGTTTATTTTCATTTGATAACAAATTCCATCCATTTTAGCAATAATAATCGTAACGCTCTTTTTCAGGGCATTATCATTTGCAGAAGCCCTCAGTCTTTTCAACTGTCCTCCTTCGTCAGGCAGTTAATGGAAGACCTCGGGTTTCTGCAAATGATAATGCCCTGATAAATAGCGTTACTCTTATAGTATAGTATGTGACCTCCCAAAGTAAGGACTATAAATAAAATATTGCATGTGACCTCCACCAGCAAGGACTATAAACTTAATATTGCATGTGACATCATCCAGGAAGGGCTTTAAATCCAATATTGCATGTGACCTCCTCCAGGAAGGGCTTTAAATCCAATATTGCATGTGACCTCCTCCAGGAAGGGCTATAAATCCAATATTACATGTGACCTCCTCCAGGAAGGGCTGCAAATCCAATATTACATGAGACCTCCTCCAGGAAGGAATATAAATTTAATATTGCATGTGACATCATCCAGGAAGGGCTTTAAATCCAATATTGCATGTGACCTCCTCCAGGAAGGGCTATAAATCCAATATTACATGTGACCTCCTCCAGGAAGGGCTGCAAATCCAATATTACATGAGACCTCCTCCAGGAAGGAATATAAATTTAATATTGCATGTGACATCATCCAGGAAGGGCTTTAAATCCAATATTGCATGTGACCTCCTCCAGGAAGGGCTATAAATCCAATATTACATGTTACCTCCTCCAGGAAGGGCTGCAAATCCAATATTACATGAGACCTCCTCCAGGAAGGAATATAAATTTAATATTGCATGTGACCTCCTCCAGGAAGGGATATAAATCCAATATTACATGTGACCTCCTCCAGGAAGGGCTGTAAATCCAATATTACATTTGACCTCCTCCAGGAAGGGCTATAAATCCAATATTATATGTGACCTCCTCCAGGAAGGTCTATAAATCCAATATTACATGTGACCTCCACCAGGAAGGGCCTTGATGATCCTGTGGTGTACGACTTCATGTTGGGCACCATCACTGACACAGATCAGGAAGATGATGAGAGCTGGAAGTGTAGAGATGGCTGCCCGGTGCAACTGGAGATGATGGATGCTAAGGTGGGAACTGTTCCATGTTGTGTAATCATTACATCAATATGTAGTAATAACATGATAGCATACAGGAGGGATGGTAGCAAGCACCTGCTGGACATTTCATGAGAGGAACATCGCCAGAAGGCTTAGTGATGTGGTAATTTGGATCAAGTTGCTTTATTGTATTCACTGTGAAGAATTACTTTGCCTGTGAAAAGCTCTTCTTATTCAGTGTGGGGCACAGGTGATCCGGTCATCTAAGGCGCTGTAATTCACTGTGCAGAATTGCATCCCTTGGGCACACCAGAAACCTATGATTGTAGGTTCAAATCCCGGTTCGCTCCAATTAGGTTTGTCAGCGCTATACCTGTGTTCATAGGTTTCACCAAAGGGGTAACCGTCTTTGACCTGCATTATTTCCGATTTACTCTCGCAGTAAGCTGACACGCCATGATATAACTGGAATGCTATTCATTGCGACATTAACCCCATCTCACTCACTCATCCTTGTTTATTGTAACAGTGTAATTTAGATGGATACTGACTGTCTTCTTGGTATGGTGTTGTAGGAGGCAGACATGGTCGATATCGTCATCAGTTTGTGTGGGCAAGAGATCTGGCGGAGAGCATACAGATGTTCAGAAGCCTTCGTCATACTGAGTTCGAAAGACTCAGGAAGCGTCATCATGCATGCACCTTGTATAAAGGTTTGTTGCTACACTGATAGCACAATGATAGCCTAAATTGTGTCATTAACGTCAAATTCTGGGACTATAGACTGTACGATGATAGTGTGTGGGGTAATGCATGCATGTAATATGATGTAGTGTAGGGTAATATACAGATGTAGTCTGGGGTAACATGTAATAAGATAATGTTTTGGGTAATATGTAATATGATGCATTATGATCTGCTTGTAAACTATCCCACCTGATTAAACCATGTGTTTCTGGGGCAGTGGCGCCAAGGGCCTCGGTATGAGACTGGTATGCAGGTCGCCATCATGACCCAAGACAAGCATGGCATGGAGGGGGTCAGGGTCGCAGAGGTCGGAGTTCCAGACACCAACTCAGCTGCAGGATTTCTCAGGCTTACTGCTGGTGAGTCAACACTCTCTGGGTCTTCTCAGGCTAAATGCTGGTGAGTCAACATCCTCTAGGTCTTCTCAGGCTAAATGCTGGTGAGTCAACACCTTCTAGGTCTTCTCAGGCTAAATGCTAGTGAGTCAACATCCTCTAGGTCTTCTCAGGCTAAATGCTGGTGAGTCAACATCCTCTAGGTCTTCTCAAGCTAAATGGTAGTGAGTCAACATCCTCTAGGTCTTCTCAGGCTAAATGCTGGTGAGTCAACATCCTCTAGGTCTTCTCAGGCTAAATGCTGGTGAGTCAACGTCATCTAGGTCTTGTCATGCTTATTGCTGTTAGTCAACATCCTCTAGGTCTTGTCAGGCTTAATGCTGGTGAGTCAACACTCTCTAGGACTTCTCAGGCTAAATGCTGGTGAGTCAACATCCTCTAGGTCTTCTCAGGCTAAATGCTGGTGAGTCAACGTCATCTAGGTCTTGTCATGCTTATTGCTGTGAGTCAACACCCTCTAGGTCTTCTCAAGCTTAATGCTGGTGAGTCAACACCCCCCTCTAGGTCTTCTCAAGCTAAATGCTGGTGAGTCAACACCTTCTAGGTCTTGTCATGCTTATTGCTGTGAGTTAACACCCTCTAGGTCTTTTCAGGCTAAATGCTGGTGAGTCAACACCTTCTAGGTCTTGTCATGCTTATTGCTGTGAGTTAACACCCTCTAGGTCTTCTCAGGCTAAATGCTGGTGAGTCAACACCTTCTAGGTCTTCTCACGCTAAATACTGGTGAGTCAACATCCTCTAGGACTTCTCAAGCTAAATGCTGTGGGTCAACATCCTCTAGGACTTCTCAGGCTAAATGCTGGTGAGTCAACATCCTCTAGGTCTTGTCAGGCTTAATGCTGTGAGTCAACACGGTCTTCTCAAGCTAAATGCTGTGAGTCAACACCTTCTAGGTCTTCTCAAGCTAAATGCTGGTGAGTCAACATCCTCTAGGTCTTCTCAGGCTAAATGCTGGCGAGTCAACATCCTCTAGGTCTTGACAGGCTTAATGCTGGTGAGTTAACACCCTCTAGGTCTTGTCAGGCTTAATGCTGGTGAGTCAACATCCTCGAGGACTTCTCAAGCTAAATGCTGGTGAGTCAACATCCTCTAGGTCTTCTCAGGCTAAATGGTAGTGAGTCAACATCCTCTAGGTCTTCTCAGGCTAAATGGTAGTGAGTCAACATCCTCTAGGTCTTCTCAGGCTAAATGCTGGTGAGTCAACACCTTCTAGGTCTTGTCATGCTTATTGCTGTGAGTCAACATCCTCTAGGTTTTGTCAGGCTTAATGCTGGTGAGTCAACACTCTCTAGGACTTCTCAGGCTAAATGCTGGTGAGTCAACATCCTCTAGGTCTTCTCAGGCTAAATACTGGTGAGTCAACGTCATCTAGGTCTTGTCATGCTTATTGCTGTGAGTCAACACCCTCTAGGTCTTCTCAGGCTTAATGCTGGTGAGTCAACACCCCCTCTAGGTCTTCTCAAGCTAAATGGTAGTGAGTCAACATCCTCTAGGTCTTCTCAGGCTAAATGCTGGTGAGTCAACATCCTCTAGGTCTTCTCAGGCTAAATGCTGGTGAGTCAACATCATCTAGGTCTTGTCATGCTTATTGCTGTGAGTCAACATCCTCTAGGTCTTGTCAGGCTTAATGCTGGTGAGTCAACACTCTCTAGGACTTCTCAGGCTAAATGCTGGTGAGTCAACGTCATCTAGGTCTTGTCATGCTTATTGCTGTGAGTCAACACCCTCTAGGTCTTCTCAGGCTTAATACTGGTGAGTCAACACCCCCTCTAGGTCTTCTCAGGCTAAATGCTGGTGAGTCAACACCTTCTAGGTCTTGTCATGCTTATTGCTGTGAGTTAACACCCTCTAGGTCTTCTCAGGCTAAATGCTGGTGAGTCAACACCTTCTAGGTCTTCTCACGCTAAATACTGGTGAGTCAACATCCTCTAGGTCTTCTCAGGCTAAATGCTGGTGAGTCAACACCTTCTAGGTCTTGTCATGCTTATTGCTGTGAGTTAACACCCTCTAGGTCTTCTCAGGCTAAATGCTGGTGAGTCAACACCTTCTAGGTCTTCTCAGGCTAAATGCTGGTGAGTCAACACCTTCTAGGTCTTGTCATGCTTATTGCTGTGAGTCAACATCCTCTAGGTTTTGTCAGGCTTAATGCTGGTGAGTCAACACTCTCTAGGACTTCTCAGGCTAAATGCTGGTGAGTCAACATCCTCTAGGTCTTCTCAGGCTAAATACTGGTGAGTCAACGTCATCTAGGTCTTGTCATGCTTATTGCTGTGAGTCAACACCCTCTAGGTCTTCTCAGGCTAAATGCTTGTGAGTCAACACCTTCTAGGTCTTGTCATGCTTATTGCTGTGAGTTAACACCCTCTAGGTCTTCTCAGGCTAAATGCTGGTGAGTCAACACCTTCTAGGTCTTCTCACACTAAATACTGGTGAGTCAACATCCTCTAGGACTTCTCAAGCTAAATGCTGGTGAGTCAACATCCTCTAGGACTTCTCAGGCTAAATGCTGGTGAGTCAACATCCTCTAGGACTTCTCAGGCTAAATGCTAGTGAGTCAACATCCTCTAGGTCTTGTCAGGCTTAATGCTGTGAGTCAACACTCTCTCGGTCTTCTCAAGCTAAATGCTGGCGAGTCAACATCCTCTAGGTCTTGACAGGCTTAATGCTGGTGAGTCAACATCCTCTAGGTCTTCTCAGGCTAAATGCTGGCGAGTCAACATCCTCTAGGTCTTGACAGGCTTAATGCTGGTGAGTCAACACCCTCTAGGTCTTGTCAGGCTTAATGCTGGTGAGTCAACATCCTCTAGGTCTTCTCAGGCTAAATGCTGGTGAGTCAACATCCTCTAGGTCTTGACAGGCTTAATGCTGGTGAGTCAACATCCTCTAGGTCTTGTCAGGCTTAATGCTGGTGAGTCAACACCCTCCAGGTCTGCTCGATGAAAAGGATGGGGGTAGTTATTATCTAGCTAATAGTGAAATGTGATATTTAATAAGTTTGAAGATTGATCGTAGTATTCTCCTTGTTGGTTGTACTTAAATTGTAAAGGCCACACCAAACCATCTTTGTGAGTGTTCCATGGTAGACATGAAAATAGAATTGTTTGTGTATTTTTCAGTACACACGCCTGTGACAGACTTCCTGGTGAAGGTCGTAACAGGGAACAAGGTCGACTGCGGTACAACGGCCAACGTCTTCATCCAGCTGATCGGCGACAATGCAGTGACAGGTTTGTGACAGGATGTTGACTAATACCACACCAGTAATAGTTTAGCCATTAACTGCACAAAGTAAGTAAGTATATTCTGACCAGAGATGGAATAATGTTTTATGCCATGGTCAGTAATATGCCAGTAATTCCATGGAAGAAATTGTCAGGGTATGATGACACACAATCATCTATATGACTATCACTATCAATTCGTTCAAGAAGCCGCCTCTGACTGCAGCAATGTCAAGAGGCAATCTCTGACGGCAGCAGTGTCAAGAAGCCGCCTCTGACTGCAGCAACGTCAAGAGGCAATCTCTGACTTCAGCAGTGTCAAGAAGCAGTCTCTGACTGCAGCAGTGTCAAGAAGCCGCCTCTGACATCAGCAATGTCAAGAAGTAATCTCTGACTGCAGCAGTGTCAAGACGCATTCTCTGACGGCAGCAGTGTCAAGAGGCCACCTCTGACTGCAGCAATGTCAAGAGGCAATATCTGACTGCAGCAGTGTCAAGAAGCAGTCTCTGACTGCAGCAGTGTCAAGAAGCCGCCTCTGACTGCAGCAATGTCAAAAAGCCGTCATCAACAGATGTAGTTATTCTCATAATGAGTGTTGTTGTATGGTAAGTACTTCAGGGTAACTCCAGGGTAACATCCATCTTTTCCTTCAGATAAAATACCCCTGAAGAACACATCAGACACATTATTCCAGAGGAACTCCGAAGATGAGTTCAGGATCTCGACACCAGACATCGGGACCTTCACCAGCATCAGGTGGGCATACAAGTGTTGTCTTTGTAGATTGGAGGGCACAGGAAGCTCAGTCGTCTATGGCACTGTTCAAAGCAGATTTAAACTGAACTCCCTCACTCACTCTTTATGGCTCATCACTGATCTGCTTCTGTCACAGTTTTATCTCTGTAATGTTATTCAAAATCTTATATCTCTAAAGTTCTAAAAAGGAATAATGTTCCTCAAGTATAGGAGTTGAGCTAGTGTAGCATGAAATTACTTTGGGAGTTTCTGTGAGACTGGCTTTATTTTTGTAAAAGGCAGTTTGACCTCCTCCGTGGTCTAGTGGATAGAGCATCCGCCCAGAGAGTGGAAGGATGGGGCTTTCAATTCCCAGTTGCGTTAAAATGTTGAAAGATGGTACTTGTAGTTACCCTGCCTGTCACTTGGCATTAAGGAGATAAAGTAAGGACTGTTTGGCTTGAGGTCAGTATACTGTATCTGTGTAGGGTTTTGATGTCAAACTGTTTCATGATGTCTCAGTGGGCTAGCACTATAGAACAGGTATTAGTCCGGACGAGTACAAGAAGCCACACACACACACACACACACACACACACACACACATGCATGCACATTGCTGTATGAGTGCAATAATCTTGAACGTGACATTAAACCCCACTTGACTTCCCCTTAACTGCATCTGTTGTGACCCCCCTGTCTTCCCCTAGGCTCGGCCATGATGGCATGGGGAAGGAGGACAGCTGGTTCGTGAAGAATGTCGTCATCATCACCCCCATCCTGGAGTTTGCCACCAACTTCAACTGCAACTGCTGGTTCTCAGCCCACATGCAGGACAAGCAGGTGGTCCGGGTTTTCTATCCTCAAAGCAGCCAGATGAAGGGTAGGTTGTCCCCTCTGTCAGATGAAGGGTAGGTTGTCCCCCTGTCAGATGAAGGGTAGGTTGTCCCCCCTGTCAGATGAAGGGTAGGTTGTCCCCCCTGTCAGATGAAGGGTAGGTTGTCCCCCCAGTCAGATGAAGGGTAGGTTGTCCCCCCTGTCAGATGAAGGGTAGGTTGTACCCCTGTCAGATGAAGGGTAGGTTGTCCCCCCCGTCAGATGAAGGGTAGGTTGTCCCCCCTGTCATATGAAGGGTAGGTTGTGCCCCTGTCATATGAAGGGTAGGTTGTGCCCCTGTCATATGAAGGGTAGGTTGTGCCCCTGTCAGATGAAGGGTAGGTTGTCCCCCTGTCAGATGAAGGGTTGGTTGTCCCCCCAGTCAGATGAAGGGTAGGTTGTCCCCCCTGTCAGATGAAGGGTAGGTTGTCCCCCTGTCAGATGAAGGGTAGGTTGTGCCCCTGTCAGATGAAGGGTTGGTTGTCCCCCTGTCATATGAAGGGTAGGTTGTGCCCCTGTCAGATGAAGGGTTGGTTGTCCCCCCAGTCAGATGAAGGGTAGGTTATCCCCCCTGTCAGATGAAGGGTAGGTTATCCCCCCTGTCAGATGAAGGGTGGGTTATACCCCTGTCAGATGAAGGGTAGGTTGTCCCCCCTGTCAGATGAAGGGTGGGTTGTCCCTGTCAGATGAAGGGCAGGTTGTCCCCCTGTCATATGAAGGGTGGGTTATACCCCTGTCAGATGAAGGGTAGGTTGTCCCCCCTGTCAGATGAAGGGTAGGTTGTCCCCCCTGTCAGATGAAGGGTGGGTTATACCCCTGTCAGATGAAGGGTTGGTTGTCCCCCTGTCAGATGAAGGGTTGGTTGTCCCCCTGAAAGATGAAGGGTGGGTTGTACCCCTGTCAGTAGAAGGGTTGGTTGTCCCAGTCAGATAAAGAGTAGTTTGTCCCCCCAGTCAGATGAAGGGTTGGTTGTCCCAGTCAGATGAAGGGTAGGTTGTCCCCCCTGTCAGATGAAGGGTAGGTTGTCCCCCCTGTCAGATGAAGGGTAGGTTGTCCCCCCCCGTCAGATGAAGGGTTGGTTGTCCCAGTCAGATGAAGGGTAGGTTGTCCCCCCTGTCAGATGAAGGGTAGGTTGTCCCCCCTGTCAGATGAAGGGTAGGTTGTCCCCCCTGTCAGATGAAGGGTTGGTTGTCCCCCCTGTCAGATGAAGGGTAGGTTGTCCCCCCTGTCAGATGAAGGGTAGGTTGTCCCCCCTGTCAGATGAAGGGTAGGTTGTCCCCCCTGTCAGATGAAGGGTTGGTTGTCCCCCTGTCAGATGAAGGGTTGGTTGTCCCCCCTGAAAGATGAAGGGTGGGTTGTACCCCTGTCAGATGAAGTGTAGGTTGTGCCCCCTGTCAGATGAAGTGTAGGAATGTCCCCCCTGTCAGATGAAGGGTAGGTTGTCCCCCCTGTCAGATGAAGGGATGGTTGTCCCCCCTGAAAGATGAAGGGTGGGTTGTACCCCTGTCAGATGAAGTGTAGGTTGTGCCCCCTGTCAGATGAAGGGTAGGTTGTCCCCCCTGTCAGATGAAGGGTTGGTTGTCCCCCCTGTCAGATGAAGGGTAGGTTGTCCCCCCTGTCAGATGAAGGGTTGGTTGTCCCCGTCAGATGAAGGGTAGGTTGTCCCCCCTGTCAGATGAAGGGTAGGTTGTCCCGCCTGTCATATGAAGGGTAGGTTGTCCCCCCTGTCAAATGAAGGGTAGGTTGTCCCCCTGTCAGATGAAGGATGGGTTGTCCCCCCTGTCAGATGAAGGGTAGGCTGTGCCCCCTGTCAGATGAAGGGTAGGTTGTCCCCCCTGTCATATGAAGGGTAGGCTGTGCCCCCTGTCAAATGAAGGGTAGGTTGTCCCCCTGTCATATGAAGGGTAGGCTGTGCCCCCTGTCAGTAGAAGGGTTGGTTGTGCCCCCTGTCAGTAGAAGGGTTGGTTGTCCCAGTCAGATAAAGAGTAGTTTGTCCCCCCTGTCAGATGAAGGGTGGGTTGTCCCCCCTGTCAGATGAAGGGTAGGTTGTCCCCCCTGTCAGATGAAGGGTGGGTTGTCCCCCCTGTCAGATGAAGGGTAGGTTGTCCCCCCTGTCAGATGAAGGGTAGGTTGTCCCCCCTGTCAGATGAAGGGTAGGTTGTCCCCCCTGTCAGATGTAGGGTTGGTTGTCCCCCTGTCAGATGAAGGGTTGGTTGTCCCCCCTGAAAGATGAAGGATGGGTTGTACCCCTGTCAGATGAAGGGTTGGTTGTCCCCCCTGTCAGATGAAGTGTAGGTTGTGCCCCCTGTCAGATGAAGGGTAGGCTGTGCCCCCTGTCAAATGAAGGGTAGGTTGTCCCCCTGTCAGATGAAGGGTGGGTTGTGCCCCCTGTCAGTAGAAGGGTTGGTTGTCCCAGTCAGATGAAGGGTAGGTTGTCCCCCCTGTCAGATGAAGGGTAGGTTGTCCCCCCTGTCAGATGAAGGGTAGGTTGTCCCCCCTGTCAGATGTAGGGTTGGTTGTCCCCCTGTCAGATGAAGGGTTGGTTGTCCCCCCTGAAAGATGAAGGATGGGTTGTACCCCTGTCAGATGAAGGGTTGGTTGTCCCCCCTGTCAGATGAAGTGTAGGTTGTGCCCCCTGTCAGATGAAGTGTAGGAATGTCCCCCCTGTCAGATGAAGGGTAGGTTATCCCCCCTGTCAGATGAAGGGTGGGTTGTCCCCCCTGTCAGATGAAGGGTAGGTTGTCCCCCTGTCAGATGAAGGGTAGGTTGTCCCCCTGTCAGATGAAGGGTGGGTTGTCCCCCCTGTCAGATGAAGGGTGGGTTGTGCCCCCTGAAAGATGAAGGGTAGGTTGTGCCGCATCAGATGAAGGGTAGGTTGTCCCCCCTGTCAGATGAAGGGTAGATTGTCCCTCCTGTCAGATGAAGGGTAGGTTGTCCCCCTCTCAGATGAAGGGTAGGTTGTCCCTGTCAGATGAAGGGTAGGTTGTCCCAGTCAGATGAAGGGTAGGTTGTCCCCCCTGTCAGATGAAGGGTAGGTTGTCCCAGTCAGATGAAGGGTAGGTTGTCCCCGTGTCAGATGAAGGGTAGGTTGTCCCCCCTGTCAGATGAAGGGTGGGTTGTCCCAGTCAGATGAAGGGTAGGTTGTCCCCCTGTCAGATGAAGGGTAGGTTGTCCCGCCTGTCAGATGAAGGGTTGGTTGTCCCCCCAGTCAGATGAAGGGTAGGTTGTCCCGCCTGTCAGATGAAGGGTTGGTTGTCCCCCCTGTCAGATGAAGGGTTGGTTGTCCCCCTGTCAGATGAAGGGTGGGTTGTCCAAGTCAGATGAAGGGTAGGTTGTCCCCCCAGTCAGATGAAGGGTAGTTTGTCCCCCCTGTCAGATGAAGGTAGGTTGTCCCCCAGTCAGATGAAGGGTAGGTTGTCCCCCTGTCAGATGAAGGGTAGGTTGTCCCGCCTGTCAGATGAAGGGTTGGTTGTCCCCCTGTGAGATGAAGGGTGGGTTGTCCCCCCTGTCAGATGAAGGGTGGGTTGTCCCCCCTGAAAGATGAAGGGTAGGTTGTGCCGCGTCAGATGAAGGGTGGGTTGTCCCAGTCATATGAAGGGTAGGTTGTCCCCCTGTCAGATGAAGGTAGGTTGTCCCCCAGTCAGATAAAGGGTAGGTTGTCCCCCTGTCAGATGAAGGGTAGGTTGTCCCGCCTGTCAGATGAAGGGTTGGTTGTCCCCCCTGTGAGATGAAGGGTGGGTTGTCCCCCCTGTCAGATGAAGGGTGGGTTGTCCCCCCTGAAAGATGAAGGGTAGGTTGTGCCGCGTCAGATGAAGGGTAGGTTGTCCCCCCTGTCAGATGAAGGGTAGGTTGTCCCCCTGTCAGATGAGGGTTGATTGTCCCCCTGAAAGATGAAGGGTTGGTTGTGCCGCGTCAGATGAAGGGTAGGTTGTCCCCCCTGTCAGATGAAGGGTTGATTGTCCCCCTGAAAGATGAAGGGTGGGTTGTCCCCCCTGAAAGATGAAGGGTAGGTTGTGCCGCGTCAGATGAAGGGTAGGTTGTCCCCCTGTCAGATGAAGGGTGGGTTGTCCCAGTCATATGAAGGGTGGTAGCAGTGTAACATTACATGCTGAGTTTTCCTGTTTCATTATACATGTGAAAAACATGGCACCGGCGATTGTCCTGTATTGATTAACCATTTGCTTCATAAGATATCCATGAGTTAATGATGATGAGGCCCTTCTGTGTTGCAGGTACCCTGAAGGAATACTACAGCCCACTGAGTGACAGCATTCAGCCTCTGTCTCTGCAGCAGTGGAAGGACATCACAGGACACAGCGGTGACATAGGTGACGCATCACAACACTGCAGCACAGTACACTACTGTTCATAATACACTGCAGCACAAAGTACACTGCAGCACACAGTACACTGCAGAGCACAATACACTTCTGCACAAAGTACACTGCAGCACACAATACACTACTGCACAAAGTACACTACTGCACAAAGTACACTACAGCACAAAGTACACTGCAGCAAAAAGTACACTGCAGCACAGAGTACATTACTGCACAAAGTACACTGCAGCACACAGTACACTACAGCACACAATACACTACTGCACAAAGTACACTGCAGCACAAAGTACACTGCAGCACAAAGTACACTGCAGCACAGATTACATTACTGCACAAAGTACACTACTGCACAAAGTACACTGCAGCACAAAGTACACTACAGCACAAAGTACACTGCAGCACAAAGTACACTACAGAGCACAATACACTACAGCACAAAGTACACTACTGCACAAAGTACACTGCAGCACAAAGTACACTGCAGCACAGAGTACATTACTGCACAAAATACACTGCAGCACACAATACACTACAGCACACAATACACTACTGCACAAAGTACACTGCAGCACAAAGTACACTGCAGCACAGAGTACATTACTGCACAACGTACACTGCAGCACAAAGTACACTACAGAGCACAATACACTACTGCACAAAGTACACTGCAGCACAAAGTATGCCACTGCACAAAGTACACTACTGCACAAAGAACACTGCAGCACACAATACACTACTGCACAAAGTACACTGCAGCACACAATACACTACTGCACAAAGTACACTACTGCACAAAGTATGCTACTGCACAAAGTACACTACTGCACAAAGTACACTACAGCACACAATACACTTTTGCACAAAGTACACTGCAGCACACAATACACCACTGCACAAAGTACACTACTGCACAAAGAACACTGCAGCACACAATACACTACTGGACAAAGTACACTGCAGCACAATGTACACTACTGCACAAAGTACACTACAGCACACAATACACTTTTGCACAAAGTACACTGCAGCACACAATACACCACTGCACAAAAAACACTGCAGCACACAATACACTACTGCACAAAGTACACTGCAGTACAAAGTACACTACTGCACAAAGTACACTACAGCACGCAATACACTTTTGAACAAAGTACACTGCAGCACACAATACACCACTGCACAAAGTACACTACTGCACAAAGTACACTACTGCACAAGGTATGCTACTGCACACAGTACGCTTCAGCTTATAGTACACAACATCACACAGTAAACTACTGCACAGTGTACACTGCAGCACACTACTGTGTATAGTACACTAAAGCACACAGTAAATCCCAGTTCATAGTATACCACAGCTCATAGTAAACCCCTACTGATAATGCACCACTGCTTAAGATACACTGCTGTTTACAGTACAGCAGGAGCAGTAGTACATAGAGAATAAATCTGTGTAAACAATGTCAGTTCCGGTACTTGCGCACAGTAAATTCAGTAGTGGAATATACAGTACCCAGCAGTTTCAATTTCTCAAAAATGAAGATTTATGAGACGCTTGGTTTTTTTCAGAAAAGGGCAGTGCTCCACGTTTGGCTCCAACTTGGCTGTTCTATGAAGTAAGAATCTGAACACCTTTGATTTATATATATTTCCTTTTTGGGACATGGGACAGAAACATTTGACACACTCAAAAGTCTTATTTCATACAGTACAGCTATCAGCTCCCTCGGTAACAAGCCCCCCCCCCCCCCCCCCCCACACACACACACACTTAGTAAATTGACAATGGGAATGCTTATTTAAACATTACATGTCAATGTCAGAGATCAAGTGGTAGAAGGGCAGTCGGGTAGCCTATTGGTTAAAGCATTCACTCGTCACGCAGAATACCCCGGTTCAATTCCCGACATGGGTTGAATGTGTGAAGCCCATTTCTGGTGTCCCCTGCTGTGATATTGCTGGAATATTGCTGAAAGCCGCATAAAACCATACTCACTCACTTAATCACTCACACACTCAGGTGGTAGAGGACACTTTGTAAACTTTGACGGTAACAGATTACAAGGTGATGACAAATTTAATTGTCAAGGTAGACACAATTTTATGGATAACAACTTCTTTAATACTGTAAAAAGCGACGTTTCGGTATAGATCCTTTACTGTTGTCAACTGTTAACTGACTATAAAAGTCATGTTTCCACCCTCGCCTTGCTGGTATTATTGAGTTACACTTTGTCTGGACTAATGAGTCTATGCATAGTCCAATCAAAATCGCGCAATGAAATCGAAATCCTGTTCGTAAACTGTCATGCAGATTTTGGTCGATTGCAGGATTTTCAAAGCATTTGCACCGCCAACTCGTTGTCAACAGATATTTTCTAAATCTTTTCATGTTTTTAATAAAGGTGCTCCCGTGATTTGATTTGATGCACTTTGCCACGTTAGAGTCGTTTTATCCCAATATAGATCTTGATTATCGATGGGCGAATCTGATTGGTCCAAAGGAGAGGCTTAGAAGAGACATCACTCGAAATAGCCACTGGTGGTGCTACGATCGAGCCCAGGAATTCCAGCCTAGTTTGGCAAGGGTGGAAACTGGACTTTTAAAGTCAGTTAACTCTCTTGCCTCGGGAAGATGAGAGATACATTGCATCAAACATTTGGACTCATTTTCTGTCCAACTTTCCGAGTTCTAACTGTTTATGTATTTAGGGCAGTTTTTAGATATAATGTCTAATTATTTGAAAGTCGACATGTATGCTGAAATGTTTTGAAATAAATTTTTTATTACATTACGAACTAACGCGAGAAAAATAAGATTTTTGTAATCTGCACACATGGCAATTTTTACAGAAGTAAGTTGACCTCAAATGTCTATCTTTATGACATCACAGCACAGTTGCATCCAAGCACCCATAAGGTCACCTATCTCCTTGTTGGCCACATTTATCATTTAATAATGGGATGATTTAATGGTGGAAACGGGTCGGTCGGGTAGCCTAGTGGTTAAAGCGTTCACTCATCACGCCATTCCCGACATGGGTACAATGTGTGAAGCAAATTTCTAGTGACCCCCGCCGTGATATTGCTGGAATATTGCTAAAAGCGGCGTAAAACCAAACTCCCTCACTCACTCACTAATAGTGGAAAGAGCTCCAAATAACTGTTTGAGCAACTGAGTTTTTACTCTAGGGTTTATATTTTAATTGGGTTATTACATTTTTCATTGGGTAACCAATATTTTTTCACTCATCTAATCATCACTCTATTGGGTATTTCCCCAAAAGAGTGAACATTTTAAGATTTAATCTTTTTGGATAGATCTGGAATCTTGGATGGAATTGTGTGAA
Organism: Haliotis rufescens; assembly: GCF_023055435.1. Taxonomy (NCBI): domain Eukaryota; kingdom Metazoa; phylum Mollusca; class Gastropoda; order Lepetellida; family Haliotidae; genus Haliotis; species Haliotis rufescens. Next base: position 89,527,468 of record NW_025963779.1, on the reverse strand, counting down.
TTGAGAATGGACAGTGAAACAGGTGGGCTAGCTTGTGAAGTGATGGATGAAGGACTAGTTAGAGTGGTGGATGCTACCACTAGGGCAGGACATGTGTAGGCTTTTTCGTGAACACCTGGTGCCATCACTGATTTTTAGCGATCCATTCATATAATTTAACCGTTATTGTGTCTTTTATGCCAAGAGGAAGCTGTTTCGTTGGATAATCGAGATGAATTGGTTCTTCCCCAGCAGTGACATTTTAGTTTATGAATTGATGGGTGTCTCATGTGTGTTTTACTTCCAGACCCAGATGCATAGGGATTATCGAGCCTACCTCACAAGCAACATCCCCAATGTCAACGATCTCATCTTGCCCTGCACTGAAGTGCCTCTACCATCAGGTTAGTAGCTGTGAGAAGTGAACCAGTTCATTGTATTTGTGAACCATTTCTTTGTCAAGTGAACCATTTCATTGTCAAGTGAACCATTTCTTTGTCAAATGAACCATTTCTTTGACAAGTGAACCATTTCATTGTCAAGTGAACCTTTTCTTTGTCAAGTGAACCATTTCACTGTCAAGTGAACCATTTCTTTGACAAGTGAACCATTTCTTTGTCAAGTGAACCATTTCTTTGACAAGTGAACCATTTCTTTGTCAAGTGAACCATTTCTTTGACAAGTGAACCATTTCTTTGACAAGTGAACCATTTCTTTGTCAAGTGAACCATTTCTTTGTCAAGTGAACCATTTCTTTGTCAAGTGAACCATTCCTTTGACAAGTGAACCATTTCTTTGTCAAGTGAACTATTTCTTTGACAAGTAAACCATTTCTTTGTCAAGTGAACCATTTCTTTGTCAAGTTAACCATTTCTTTGACAAGTGAACCATTTCATTGTCAAGTGAACCATTTCTTTGTCAAGTGAACCATTTCTTTGTCTAGTGAACCGTTCCATTGTCAAGTGAACCATTTCTTTGACAAGTGAACCATTTCTTTGTCAAGTGAACCATTTCTTTGACAAGTGAACCATTTCTTTGACAAGTGAACCATTTCTTTGTCAAGTGAACCATTTCTTTGACAAGTGAACCATTTCTTTGACAAGTGAACCATTTCTTTGTCAAATGAACCATTTCTTTGTCAAGTGAACCATTCCTTTGACAAGTGAACCATTTCTTTGTCAAGTGAACTATTTCTTTGACAAGTAAACCATTTCTTTGTCAAGTGAACCATTTCTTTGACAAGTAAACCATTTCATGGGCAAGTGAACCATTTCATTGTCAAGTGAACCATTTCTTTGACAAGTGAACCATTTCTTTGTCAAGTGAACCATTTCTTTGTCAAGTGAACCATTTCTTTGACAAGTGAACCATTTCTTTGACAAAAGAACCATTTCTTTGTCAAGTGAACCATTTCATTCACAAGTGAACCATTTCTTTGTCACGCAAACCATTTCATTGTCAAGTGAACCATTTCTTTGACAAGTGAACAATTTCATGGGCAAGTGAACCACTTCATTGACAAGTGAACCAATTCCTTCAGATTGTTGATAAGCTGCTAGATTCCATCCAACTGCTGTGGTGATTTCATGGAGTGAGTGAGTGAGTATGGTTTTACACAGCCTTTAGCAATTTTGCAGCAATATCATGGCGGAAATCGGCTTCACACATTGTACCCATGTCGGGAATCGAACCCGGGTCTTCGGCATGACGAGCGAACGCTTTAACCACTAGGCTTCCCAACCGCCCTGTCTTCATGGACGTTTCTGGTACTATATAACAGACCCAGCTGATGTCGTATGTAGAGAATCCTTTAATTCATTCATGACTTCTTGCAGTACATTCAGTGTGTTTCGTCATACAATACATCATTCAGTGTGTTTCGTCATACAATACATCATTCAGTGTGTTCCGTCATACAATACATCATTCAGTGTGTTCCGTCATACAATACATCATTCAGTGTGTTTCGTCATACAATACATCATTCAGTGTGTTCCGTCATACAATACATCATTCAGTGTGTTCCGTCATACAATACATCATTCAGTGTGTTCCGTCATACAATACATCATTCAGTGTGTTCCGTCATACAATACATCATTCAGTGTGTTCCGTCATACAATACATCATTCAGTGTGTTCCGTCATACAATACATCATTCAGTGTGTTCCGTCATACAATACATCATTCAGTGTGTTCCGTCATACAATACATCATTCAGTGTGTTCCGTCATACAATACATCATTCAGTGTGTTCCGTCATACAATACATCATTCAGTGTGTTCCGTCATACAATACATCATTCAGTGTGTTCCGTCATACAATACATCATTCAGTGTGTTCCGTCATACAATACATCATTCAGTGTGTTCCGTCATACAATACATCATTCAGTGTGTTTCGTCATACAATACATCATTCAGTGTGTTTCGTCATACAATACATCATTCAGTGTGTTCCGTCATACAATACATCATTCAGTGTGTTCCGTCATACAATACATCATTCAGTGTGTTCCGTCATACAATACATCATTCAGTGTGTTCCGTCATACAATACATCATTCAGTGTGTTCCGTCATACAATACATCATTCAGTGTGTTCCGTCATACAATACATCATTCAGTGTGTTCCGTCATACAATACATCATTCAGTGTGTTCCGTCATACAATACATCATTCAGTGTGTTCCGTCATACAATACATCATTCAGTGTGTTCCGTCATACAATACATCATTCAGTGTGTTCCGTCATACAATACATCATTCAGTGTGTTCCGTCATACAATACATCATTCAGTGTGTTCCGTCATACAATACATCATTCAGTGTGTTCCGTCATACAATACATCATTCAGTGTGTTCCGTCATACAATACATCATTCAGTGTGTTCCGTCATACAATACATCATTCAGTGTGTTCCGTCATACAATACATCATTCAGTGTGTTCCGTCATACAATACATCATGTGAACAATCATGGAGACAACCCACTGTGTCCAGCTCAGGATCAAGTGGTGTCATTGTTGCTGTCGTGTGGTGTTAGATGATGAGTTAATGATATAAAATATTACCCATAGGGTTAGGAATAACCAAGATCATAAAACTTGCATGTGCAATAGTGCCAATATCACTTCATAGCACATCAGTGTATGGTTTACATCATCTGGACGGCATTGTTGACATCATGCGAATCTTATTGAGACGTAAGGTGGAATGATGTCACACTAGAAACATCATCATTGAAGATTGTTGACGTCATTCGACAATTGTCATTTTCAAAGACAGCGGTAGTGATCAGTGGATTTTTCCAAAGGGGAGCTCAAAAGGATTTAGAAATTAGAAATTATTACACTCACGGAACTACTAGAATTCTGAAACTCATTTCATAAAATCAGTATGACACACATGCTCTTGCTTGGGGAGATGCAAGAATTCTGACGCACTTTTCATAAAATCAGTGTGACCCACATGTTTGTATAATAATTTCTATTAATAATAATGTGTATATTTGTAATGTGCCAAATACTCACCCTAAAGCATGCTCAAAGCACTACAGTATTACCCTGGTCAATGGATCAGTGTGCATTCTCAGCTCCCTGAGGAGTATACAACTCAAACTGCCTTATGAGGTGCAAAAATGTTAAAAGCCAGATCCTACCGGGTACCCATTCAGTGCTGGGTGAACAGAGGCATATTTTGAACAAAGTCTCATGAGTGAGGAGACACCACAGGTAGCATGTGTTTCAGTTTCCCCTTGATAGGTAGCCATATGCTGTTGACTGGACCACTTGCCACCTCATGTTTGTTGACATGTGGTCCTATGCACCGTGAGCGTACATGTCACAAATCAACTAAAGTTGGTACGGAGAGTCACTGACAGTCCTTGGACGGGTGACCGCGTTTCGGCAGCTTGGCTCCTGAGAGTTTCTAGAGCTACGGTCCTGCCCTGCACTGAAGCACATGTAGCACATGTGGCGTCTCCGTGGGCAAGTGACTTTGTTCAAAATGTGCCTCTGTTCACCCAGCAGTGAATGGGTACCCGGTAGGATGAGATGGCAATATGGCTGTTAACCTTCTAGCGCCTAACAGGCAGCTGGGGTTGTATTCTCCCCAGGGAGTTGAGAATGATTCTTGAGTGCATATTGATCCAGTGACTGGGGTAATAATAGTGCTTTGAGCTTGCCCCCGAGTGGTGTGGAAATATGCGCAATATATATGGCCGATTATTACATTGTAGTGTAGTGTTTATAGTTGTAAGATGAGTTGCCATTGTTGTGTATGGTTGCAGTTGTGTGGTGTAAGATGATGAAGATGAGAGACAAGCTGGAGAGGATCCTCTTCCAGTATGAGAGCTTTGACTTTTCAGGTACGTAATTTCATACATTTGTTTTGGAAGCTGATTATATAGCTTGTGATTTCAGCACTTTCACTTGGACATTAAAGGGCAAGTTCACACGGAAATGAACCTATTTTTCTTGTACTTTTTCCACATTAAAAGTGTTAACCTAGTAGTGTCATAGACAAAAATATAAAAATATCAAAAATTAATTAACATATATTTTGCATTAAAACGATTTATATTTTTCACATTTACCAAGTGTTCTATTTTCATCACAAAAACACGATGGCTTATGCCCATTGCAATATGACGTCATTGGTGCCAATTGATAAACATTATGACGTCATCATGCTATGTTAGAGCCGCTTCACGTGGTGTAGGTACAGCTGTGTGATTCTAGCGTCTCAGATGCCAGCCAGCATAGTGTTATGCTGAGTCATCACTGCGCCGGAGTGTGTCGTAGGCCATGTTGTTTTACCGAAAACTGGTACTTGATATCTTTTGCGTTGAGAATAGACAGGGATCCAGTTGAATTGGCACCAATTACGTCATAATCTAAGGGGGATAACTCAGGCCTGTTTAGCTCGAAAAACGAAGGCCTCATAACGGCATATCATTTTCACACTATTGTGAGCTTCCTACTTTCACTGTGAAAAAAATGAGTTTACATTTCAAACACAGATATTAACTAATTCTAAAATTGCGTTTTGTTTAGAAAAAGAAAGAAAGTGAATTTTGCGTGTACACTTCCCCTTTAAGCACTTTCTACGAATATTAGGAGTTTCCCTCTTAACTAAATGCATCCAGGAAACTTGATATTCAAACAAAATCAGAATCATGTTTTTCAGCTTAAGTCAAAAGATGTTCAGAATCACTGCATTATTATCATGTATGAAGAAATTATTATTTCTTGAAAGGGCTTATTTTACACCACATATACACTTCATACGGCCACATTTGTTTAATGCTGCTTTGAACAGTATTTCAGTTATATCACGGCACGTCAGCTTGATGTGGGAGTATTTCAGTTATATCACGGCACGTAAGCTTGATGTGGGAGTATTTCAGTTATATCACGGCGTGTCAGCTTGATCTGGGGGGAAAGTCTTAAATGTTTACCAATTTGATGGAATTGGGGTCACCGGTATGTTGCTGACAAACCTAGAAACACAATCAGGGTAAACCACAATTCAAACCCACGACCTTCTGACAAGGGACAAATTCTGTCACCTTACACAACTTGGCTACCCATGCCCCCTTAAAGTATGTAGATCGTTACATTGATGTCTCTACAATACCTGTAATCAGCCCCACAGTGTTCGAACAACTTGATACCTAAAGGATTCTTTCGTCCTTCCCCTAGGCAGCTCCAGTGTCCTGCTGCCGCAGGAGGTGACCGAGAAGGAAGCTGACTGGCCGTCACCGCAACTGATGACCAGGCCCACCAACATGCACCCACTCTGCTATGTCCGAGGTGATCCGCAATCAACGATCATACCGTCTTTTCACAGCTAATCCAGGCAGAGACAGTTCTGAAGGGACTGTGACTGTCATGTGTACTGTGAAAGCAAATACCACGTGTATCTGTGTCCTGTCAATCTAGCCAAATATTATTTGAATCTTATCAAGAATAACAAAACATGAGATGAATTAGGAATTTGATAGGCATTTAGAAGTTGGAAGAATATGAAGAAATGAAACTTTTTATGGATGGATGCTAGAAATATCCCTAAATGGCGTTTCCAATAATAAGGAAATTGCCACTTATAAAACATGCCTTCGGAGAGGAATTCTCCAAACTCCTTTTTGAAATCAATAAATTCAATTTACTTATTTCATTATGTAAAAGAATATAAATGATTGACCCTTTGCACAATAACATTGATTGCTACTTAAATACAGGTTTCTCATGCAGAATATAAAATAAACTTATTAGGGGAATATATTTTATGGAATGTATTTCCTGATCTAGGTGACATGAGCACGGTAGTGACGCTGCGGCCGACGTACACTCTGCCGGACTATATGAGGCCATTCTGGGCCTTGCATCTCATCAGCACCCAGGGCTTTCCCTTTGACCTTGACCCCAACAGCACCAACACTGTGCCTGTCATGTGGGCGTGGCACTTTGTGCTGTCACTCAACAAGCAGGTTAGCGCTACGACTATTTTAAGTCTAGAGTATGGGAGGAAGATAGTTAATGCTGTCCATCTTGGTCTGGTTGATGCACAGCCTGTCTCTCCTTATGATATTAACCCAATGTATGTCTGTGTACACCTTCTCAGTGTTTGAAATAAGTTTAAAACCCCCAAAGACAGTCGGGCAGGTGACCATAAGTGTTGTCTGCCCATCTTCAAAGTTGCTTGCCTGCATTCAGACATTACAAATATTGAAAAATTGCAAAAACTAAATAAGAGACAAATCGCGTCTTGATTCAGTTGAAATAATGCACGCAAGAATCTACAAGGAGTTATAATAAATCTGAATTTTAAGTAGTCTTAAAATTATCTGTCAGACAGAAAAGTTACCTGCCACAGGCAGGAAGGTCATCTTCCCGAGGCAGGGGAGTTAACTGACTATAAAAGTCCAGTTTCCACCCTTGCCGAAATAGGCTGGTACTATGGAGTTACGTTTTGTCTGGACTAACGAGTTTATGCATAGTCAAATCAAAATCGCGCACCGAAATCAAAATCCGGTTCGTAAACTGTCATGCAGATTTCGATCGATTGCAGGGTTTGCAAAGCATGTGGACCGCCAATTCGTTGTCAGCAGATATTTTCCAAATCCTTTCATGTTTTTAATCAAGGTGCTCACGTGATTTGATGCATTTCGCGATGTAAGACCCCATTTTATCACAATATAGATCTTGATTATCGATCAGATCACCCTGACTGGGCGCCACCATTTTGTGTGAAGCAAACGCAAGTGATACGAGAGGTGGAATCTGATTGGTCCATAGGAGAGGCTTAGAAGGGACATAATTGGTAATAGCCACTGGTGGCGCAACGATCTAGCCAAGTAATTCCAGCTTAGTTCGGCAAGGGTGGAAAGTGGACTTTAAAAGTCAGTTAACTCCCTTGTCTCGGGAAGATGCAGGAGGGTGGGCAGGCAGGCAGGCAGACAGTTATTTGGGACACTGCACCTGCTGCATAATGTGCATATTATATCAAATTTAAGCGACTTCTCAGATGCTCTTGCATGTTTCAACTGAACCAATACTTTGCAATGTTTTCATTGATTTGCAATAATTTGCCTAATGTTAATGAGATTTTAGATATTTGGTTAAGTAGAACAGGCTGGGCAAGGTAGTTTGGATTTATGGTGGTAATATATTGTGTTTCAAATAACTGTTTAAGATTCTTTTGACTCTTGACTGTCCTGGATTCCTCTTTCAGTTCAAGCTGCCAGATTATACAGAAGTGTTCCTGAACTCGGACTCTCTGCCATCATCTGACAAGGTTTGTTCTGTGCAACAAGTTGTATACAGGTAGAAGGAATAGGATATGTCGTATACAGATACTATTGAACATAGAGATTTGTTGAATACAGATAGAATTTAACATGATGATATGTTGAATCCAGATAGAATCTAACATAGAGATATGTCGTATACAGATACTATCAAACATAAAATGATGTTGTATACAGATAGTATCAAACATAGAGATACGTCGAATACAAATAGTATCAAACATAGAGATATGTTGTATACAGATAGTATCGACCAGAGATATGTTGTATACAGATAGTATCTGACAGAGATATGTCATATACAGATAGTATCAAACATAGAGATATGTTGAATACAGATAGTATCAAACATGATGATATGTCGTATACCGATACTATCTAACATAGAGATATGTTGTATACAGATAGTATCGACCAGAGATATGCTGTAAACAGATAGTATCAACCAGAGATATGTGGTATACAGATAGTATCGGCCAGAGATATGTGGTAAATAGATAGTATCGACCAGACATATGTTGTATACAGATAGTATTGACCAGAGATATGTGGTATACAGATAGTATCGACCAGAGATATGTGGTATACAGATAGTATCTCCCATGCTATTGCAGGTGGTGTCCCTGCTACAGTTCTACCTCACCCAGATGTGTTACCGCCTCTTCCTCACTCTGGATCCTGACTTCTCACTGGAGTACTTTGATGATGCCGACGCTGTCACTCAGGCAGTTGGGGTGAGCAAACATGCTGCAGATCATTGAAGGAAAAAAAAGAAATTTTAAATCAAAGAATTAAGAGTGTGTCCTAACTAAAGGATGTCATGTGACAGGAGAAATGTGGCTAAATAGAAGCACACTTGTGGGGACACCTGGTAAGAATAAGGCACCAGCAATCTATGCTGGTCGTATAAGGTGCAAAGTTGCATCCCTTGGACATGCCAGAAACCTATGGTCGTGGGTTTGAATCCCAGATTGACCGATTATGTTTCTAAGTTTGTCCGCACTATACCTGTGCTCATGGGTTTCACCAAAGTGGTAAACATCTGAGACCTGCATTACTTAGGGCTTTCCTCCCACATTAAGCTGACATGCAGTGATATAACTGGAATACTGTTAAAAGTGGCGTCAAACCCAACTGTGGATCATCCTGTGGCTAGGGTGGCTCAATGGTCTATCATGATTTGTTGCAAAGAGTTGCAAGCCTTTGATTACCGTTAGATTGTGAGTTAAACACGGAAAATAGCCTGTGTCTCTTTAGGATTCCATCTACTATTAATCATGTGTCATGATTGTTACAGTCAGTTCGCTTCCCTGTCCTCGAGAACTTTGACAAGGCAGGGCTTGAGAAGATGATCACCCTGTTTGGCGAGGATGAGATTTATCTGTGTGTGTCTCACTACAATGCATGGCAGGCTAATAAGGAGCTCACTGAAGTCCCGCTCCCAAAGATCAGCGACTACTCTGCCTACATGCTCTCCCTCCATCTCCAGGGCAACCAGCTTTCCTCTATTCCCAAAAAACTCTTTGAGCAGCTCCCAAACCTCCTAGACTTGGATATTTCCACCAATCTAATTCTAGACATTCCTGAGGAAATCGGTCTGTGTACGAAGATGTTGAATCTTTCATTGCACCGTAACCAAATCCGTCATATTCCTGAAAGCATCACAAACATGACCCAGCTGAACAGGCTGGATATCAGCAACAACCTTCTGAAAGAAGTCCCAGCATGCATCTGTAAGTTGACGAAGCTCGTCTGTTTGTACATGAGGACAATGCAGCTGACCTCGCTGCCTGACGATATAGGGAACCTGACTCTTTTGGAGAAGTTTTATCTGAACGAGAACGCCATATCAGAGCTACCACCTAGCTTCACTAAACTCACTAACTTGAAGGAGCTCTCTCTGAATGGAGTAAGCTGGGTCAAAATCAAGGCCAACACTATTCTGTCCAAGAGAAACTTTGAGAATACACTGAAGGCAGCTAATCTCCAACACTGGCTGGACAGGAATGAACAGGTATGATGTTTACATCTACCAGTGTAACTGCTTTTTGCCCTCATGTTTAGAGAAAACATCTTAAGATGTCTGTATAAACCATCTCTTAGTGATCGTTGAACATCCTATTCAATGCCTTGCAGAACATACCCATAGAAGCAACGATTGTTTGTTTTGTGTTTTGCCAAGTTTAATATTTTAATAATGACATATGAGACCAATGCGACTTTCAGATTGGGAGAGAACGAAATACTGATGACAAGTGCAGGGACATATCTAGCTTTCCCCAGTATGTTAGTCGTAGGTACTGTCTTGACAGTTGCTGATAATGTAACCTTAACGATTGTGTGAATCGTACCCCGAAGGTGCAGTTTTCCTTGCTCACTCTATCATCCACTGGTTGTCTGACCTTGGTATATCTGATGTAATATTTAGCAGTACATCAGCCCCCCACACTGCTGGAGATTACATAGTTCCGTGTTTGTCTGACCTTTGTATATCTGATGTAATATTTAGCAGTACATCAGCCCCCCACACTGCTGGAGATTACATAGTTCCGTGTTTGTCTGACTGCAGGACAGGGCAGCAATTTTCCAGTACTTCGATGAGAACACCAATGGAACGCTGGAGCCAGCGGAGATCGGGAAGCTCAATGCAACCATCTTCTTCACCTTTCCAAGATTCGGGTTCATGGGCACTGAGCCTCCAGGTCTGTTACCTGACATGATTCTCTCTGATACAGTATAGCACATGACCTTTCTGATGGCACATGACCTTTCTGATGGGACATGACCTTTCTGATGGCACATGACCTTTCTGATGGCACATGACCTTTCTGATGGCACATGACCTTTCTGATAGCACATGGCCTTTCTGATGGTACACTACCTTTCTGATAGCACATGACCTTTCTGATAGCACATGACCTTTCTGATAGCACATGACCTTTCTGATGGTACATGACCTTTCTGATAGCACATGACCTTTCTGATGGTACATGACCTTTCTGATGGTACATGACCTTTCTGATGGTACATGACCTTTCTGATAGTACATAATCTGTCTGATAGTTCATGACCTTTCTGATAGCACATGACCTTTTTGATAGCACATGGCTGAATGGTAGTGAATGACTTTTCTGATGGTACAATACCTTTCTGATAGTACATGACAGGATGGTAACGTATCACCTGATGATGGTGCATGATCCAATGACGGAACATGACCTGATAATAGTACATGCTGTTGTAGATGAGGACACGCCGTGTGGGTTCCCAGAGGAGCTGCTGTGCCTGGAGAGCTTGGAGTATCTGAGTCTGCAGTACCAAGGCATCGTGTCGGTCCCGGAGGGCATCAGCCGACTTAAGAACCTGAAGGTCCTGAACCTGAGCCACAACCCATACCTGCTGTCCATCCCCGCTCAGACCGGCAGCCTGCCTCTGAAACGTCAGTAGATTCATGGCAACATATCTAGTGCTACATCTTCATGCTAGGCCTGGGACGGGTAACTCGGGCACTAGGGTTGGGTGGGTACTGAGTAGGACCCGGGTACCCACAGGACTACCCGGACTCCCATGGTTAGTCACGTGATATATTGTTCAATGACAAAAGTTATCTTTACTGCAAGTCACTAATGTTCGCATTTGTTTTTGACTATGCACCCATGCCTTTGACTTCTATATGTATGCAAAAAGATATATAACTTCAGTCAACTTCAGTGTATGCATGACCAGATCTTTTTATTTGGCATCTAAATTCATTTTGCAAGGGCTATGGTCAAACTATTCCCAATTTGACATTTTCTACCCATCTCTTGAGACCTACAGCAGGTACCTGGGTAGGGTAGGGTAACGGGGAGGGGTTGGATACCCGGGTAGTAAATTTGGACTCGTCCGAGCCCTACTTCATGCTCTCTGTATCCTTAACACAATATATTTGTATCATGTCATACTGTCATATCTTTACACCCTTCTGTTGGGGTTCCATGGTAGAATAGGTTCCTGGACTCCATGTTTATCAAAAGAACCATTTGTGTTCAGGACTTGAGCTTGAAGAATGTCCAATGCTGAAGACCCCTCCCAAAGAGATCCGAGCCAAGGGATTCTCTGCCACATGTGCCTACCTGCGCCGTCTTCTGAGCGGATCTGTGGAATGTCGGAAAACGAAACTCATGATGGTAGGCCTCGGAGGTGCAGGAAAAACCAGGTAGGGCCATGTTGAGAGTCTGTGTTAACGTTGCAGCTTTACTGATTGCAGCAATGTTGTGGAATCTTTCACGTCTGTTGTGTGTGCCTGGGTCAGTGAGCATCAGCTTCTGTGGGGATTCGGTGGCTGAGTAGCTCCAGTAGCCCATGCATGGTGTTGGGGCCATCTTCATTGAGTATTGGGTTGTTTAATATGCGATTTTGCTGATAGTGTGGTGCATTTTTGCTCATGCCATTAACCACTGGTTTGTTTAGCCCAGTCTGTAAAACCAGGTAGTAGAGGTGAACAGTCTGGTGGCCAACAAAATACAATGATAAATTGCAATGTACTCTCAGAAAATTGCAAATCATTTGAAGCGTGCACTTTTACTGGTAGACTTAGGCTTAGACCTGGTTCTTCGTGTGACTGCCAGGACCTCTAGACCGGCAAATAAAGTACCTTAAAATCTTTGTTGTTAAACAAAACATCGGCGATATTCATATAAGCATAAACAAAGTCAGTTTGTTTTTTGCAATCAGGATTTCCCCTTGTCTATTTTTAGTGCAAGGGATTATTATTTCACTTTGCTTCAAGATAAACATGTATTTGAAGCGACTTTGCCTCGAAATAAGAACAAGAAGAGAAATTGTGACTGAACTTTGTGTGAATGATGTTTATATCTTACTGAGTTACTTCAGAGATGAATTGAACACGATTTTGAAAGAATAAAAAGCAAGTAATTTTTATAAGTTTTTTTATTTGTTTGAATTTGGGACTGACAAAAATTAGAGGGGACTGGTAATTTTTAGAGTTGCCAGTCCACGAGGACTGTCAGTTTCAAAAGCCAGCGGGAACACTAAAGAGACTTTTGTTTGTGTTGCAGTCTGGTGAAGGCGTTACTGAGCGGCAGCCACAAGACGAAGCTGAGTGTTGGAGAGGACATCACGGATGGTGAGATCACTTCATTCTCTAAAGCTGGGGGAAAACAATATCCATGAAGGCTTTCCGCCACTTGACATGCCCGTGGGACTTGATATCTTCATCTATAATCTGATTGGGACTTGGGACAGACTGATCACACATATCAAATTGAAATGCTTGGGACAGAGATGCGTCACATCACTGTATCTCAGCTTTAAAGGGGAGGAAAACCCAATGGTCTGAGACATTTAGCACTTAGCTGAAGACACAAGCATCAGTATGGTGTAGAATATTGCCACTCATGCCCCTTGATATATACATGTAGAATATTGCCACTCGTAACCCCTGATATATAGAATATTGCCACTCATGCCCCTTGATATATAGAATATTGCCGCTCGTGACCCTCTGATATATAAAATGTTGCCACTCATCCTCCCTGATATATATAGAATATTGCCACACTTGACTCCTGATATATAGAATATTGACACTCGTGACCTCTGATATATATAGAATATTGCCACTCATCTCCCCTGATATATAGAATATTGCCACTCGTGACCCTGATGTATAGAATATTGCCACACGTGACTCCTGATATATAGAATATTGCCACTCGTGACCAATGATATATAGAATATTGCTACTTGTGTCCCTTGAAATATAGAACATTGCCACTCTGACAGTTTTCTTCTTTCTTTTGAATTGAGTAATGTGTCGCTCATCATGCTGAATGCCCGGGTTTGATTCCCCACATGGGTACTATGCTTGAAACCCATTTCTGCTGTCCCCCACCGTCATATTAATGGAATATTTATATGAGAGGCGTAAAACCATACTCACTTACTTTTTCCTTTGAAAGAGCATTTTCAAAAAATTATTTTTGCTGCTATGTGTTTGTTGCCAGGTATTGACATCTGTCCGTGGACCGTGACGACCGACGAGGGTCAGGTGACGTACAGCGTGTGGGACTTCGCCGGTCAGACAGTGTACTACAACACGCATCAGGTGGGCATGTCCTGTAGTTTGTTTGTTGGTTGTTTAACGCTGCACTCAGTAATATTCCAGCTATATGACGGCGGTCTGTAAATAATCGAGTCTGGACCAGACAATCCAGTGATTGACATCATGGGCATCGATCCACACAATTGGTATACGATGACATGCATCAACCAAGTCAGCGAGCCTGACCACCCGATCCCGTTAGTTGCCTCTTACGACAAGCATAGTCACCTCTTATGGCAAGCATGGGTTGCTGAAGACCAATTTTATCCCCGCCTCTTCACAGGTATGTCCTACAGTACTCACCAATACGGTGGTAGCCATTTTGTTATCTGCAAAGTACAGAAGTAGTGTTTTGTTGACTTGCCGAACCATGCTAACATTAGTATTAAAAATTAAGCGGACAATCATTTGGTATTTGAGGGATGTAGCAGGATGTTAAGTCATCCCACAGATGACATCCTTACCTTGTGGGTTTAACCTCTCGTCATGTTGACAAGATGTTAAACCTTGAATCAGAAGATTCAAAATCCCATCACAGGATTTGGAAATGTGGTCACTACATGAGGGAACAAATGAGTTTTATCAAAACATGCTCCAAACAACTATTAAATGTTTGTGTCTCAAAATATTAAAAAAATAGAAGTGAAATTGTGGCTGAACTTTGTGTGAATGATGTGTAGATCTAATTAAGTTACTCCAGAGATGAATTGAACATGATGTTGAACGAATTAAAAGCAGGTTATTTTCATAAGGTTTTGTTGTTGTTTATATTTGGGACTGCCAAAAGTTATGGGGGACTGGTAACTTTGAGACTTGTAACTCGTGGTTGCTACATGGGGGAACAAGTGAGTAATATCAAAAGCAATTAAATGGTTGTGACTTCCATGATCCCAAGGTATCACAGTAGGTAATGATTTAGGTGCCTAGGATGGACCTGATCACTTTGGTGACTAGGTTAAGATTCTGAATATATCCTCAAGATATGAAGGTAATAAAATACACAATGGTGAAGGAACACTCAGAATGTTAATAGTGAACACTTTAAATTTGCTTTTCATGGCACGAGCCACGTTTATTGGAGCAAGACGCTTCAAACATGAATTACGGTAGAATGTTTTTCTTTCAGTTCTTTCTGTCCGACCGATCCATCTACATGCTTCTGTGGAACATCCGACTGGGGCACGAACATGCTGGACTCGACTTCTGGCTCAGCTCCATCTCCGTGCATGCTCCCAAGGCTCCCATCTTTGTTGTGGGAACTCACGTTGACCAGGTAGGCCTGATGGGCAATTCTAGCCCCCAGCAGCAGTTGACGAGGGAGACTTGATGTTATGGATATAAACTCCCCATTGCCTGACTCCCCGGGCTTACATTTTCCATCAAGACGGAGGGGGGAGTTGTTATCCTACTTATGAACCTAAATGCAAGAAATACCAGGAAAAATAAGAAAACATTGACATACCCTATAGTGAGACAATACAGTGTATCGAGCTATGAAAGGAATTTGCTTTAAGCGAGCGAGAGAAAAAACATGTGCAGCCTGGACTAGATGAAGTCATGACAGGATAATCTGAACAAATTCTCATCACCTGCCCCATCAGCTCAGTGGGTTACAAAACTTAGCACGATATGTGAGGTAGCAGGTTCCATTCACATCATGGAATTTTCATGTTTAAAACAAATTTCTGACTTTTACCAATCATCAAACACAATTGTGTTCAGTAAGTTAAAGACCTTAAATTTCACAGAATGCCTGCTTACCCGGGCATCCTTAAGCTGGAATGCCCGCTTACCCGGGCATTCTTTGGGAATAACTCCTTTACGGGTTTACCCGAGAAAGGTGGAACCTATATGGCTGATGGGCAGGCCTAGCCCCCAGCAGTCACTCCCAGACCTCACGGTGATGCATGATCTCTCTTCCGTCTTGACAACCAACAGTCACATGGTGTTGCAGGTGTCCAAGGTGGAGATTCCAGTGAAGGAGATGCAGACACGGTATCCTCGCATTGCCGGCTTCCACTTCATATCCTCTCACTCGGGACAGGTAGCTATGTCTGCGTTGTTATGAGTGACGTTGTATATTTGTGTGGTTTACAAGGGGTCCAGTTTGGGTGGACGGCGTCATGCTTGATTGAGTTAAGCAAGCTGTCTGACGGGGAGAAGCGTGATTGTGGGGTGATTGGAATTTGAGTTGGCTTGGTAACTGATTGTTGTGGGCCGATCAAGTAGATAGCTTACTTGGAAATTTGTTTACTATATGAGGGCAAGTTATCGAACAGAAAGATAAAAGGAAAAAGAATTGGAGAGGGAGAAATATGGTTTAATTGAACGAGGGCAGTTCAGCCCAGCGTTATGTCCGGAGACAAAGTTAGATGGTCATGTCGACGCTTCGAAGGAGGAAACTGTTGTTACCCAGTTATCCTGTGAACTGTGATATATAAGTTTGGAACAAGTGAAATGGAATTCACTGGGAATGTGATGTCAAGAAATCTGAGGTGACTATTATCTATATTGCACATTTGCCATATTGCTTTGCCTAATTTGCCCAGTAACTGAGAATTGTTATATACTTATCTTTGTTTTAATTATTAAATCTAGCTTTAAACTTAAGAGATTGTTGTGTGATTCTTGTAATTGTCATTTGTGGTATTAGCGGGAACCCCTGCCGTTCATACCACATGTAACAGTGTGCTGTTTGTCTGATAACATGCGGGAGAGAGATGAATCACTGTACAGGTATAGTGAGAAATCTTGTCACCATGACATGGAGTAGAAGGAGTAGTGGGAGATCATGTCAGTTGAATGTCATGTAGCTACTTATAGGAGCGTTGGCCAGTAGATAGAGCATCTGCCCGGAGAGCAGAAGGCTGGTGGTTTGATCCCGGACGCATGATGCCAAAACACGTTAAAGAGTAGTACTGGTTCTTTCCCTGTTGGGCATGAAGTGGCTAAAGAAGGTCAAGTTGGCTCACAATCAGTACGCTGTGTCTGAGGTATCCATGTCACACTGTGTAAAACCGTTATGCGTGTAGTCAACAGGATAGCACCTAATGTCCTACTGCACAATCTGGGCCAACTCTCTGCAGTTCTGCAGAAGGAATAGCTCCATACAGTGTCAGCAGTTGTTTGGGTCCAGGGGTCCACTACCGCTCCTAACTTTCACTCCTTCACATCCGGGATGTTACATAGCTTTTAGACATACAAGCTATGTCAGTCATTCAGACATGTCTATCTCCATCTGTGACACATGTATATCCCAGTCTGTGACACATGTATATCCCAGTCATTGAAATACATGTATATCCCAGTCATTGAAATACATGTAGATCCCAGCCAGTGAGATATGATTCGTATCCCCCAGGGTGTGAAGGAGCTGCAGGACCATCTCCTGGATGTGACCCTGCAGCAGCAGTACATGGGGGAGAAGATCCCCGGGGTGTGGCTCAGCTTTGAGGAGCAGATCAAGAGGTATGTACAGGACAAGACAAGGGTGAACATAAACAGGACAAGATACAATGAAATAATATAATTATCTGGTAGACAACGACATAAAAAGTATGAAATATGAAATATCATGTTTCTCTCATCTTAAGACAGGGGAAAAGGAGATATTTCCTCTCCCGGCACTGGATGAGAGAAACATGATATTTTACTAGACACATGAAATATCCTCAGACCTGCTTCTTGGAAATAAGTCAACGTTTCACCAGTGAAATGTTGTATGGGGAAATAGGTCAACGTTTCACCAGTGAAATGTTGTATGGGAAATAGGTCACTGTTTCACCACTGTGACATGCTGTATGGGAAAATAGGTCACCGTTTCACCAGTGAAATGCTGTATGGGGAAATAGGTCACCGTTTCACCAGTGAAATGCTGTATGGGGAAATGGGTGGGATAGAGCTAGACTGGTACCCTGCCCTTCGTCTCCTCGCGGCTGCAGGCGAGGAGTGCAAGTGTTCTAGGGCAGGTAAACCAGTCTAGGACAGAGTGTCTCCCTCTTATGAGTGTTGCCGACTAACATAAACATGTTTCATGTAATAATTTACAGTAAGGAATGTTTAAAAAAAATATATTTTATCTTATCCTGACTCATACTTATTGCTTATCTCTTTCTCTTCCGAATAGGTAGTGGAAACGTCCTGTGCTGTTCCCAAAGAACAGAGAAAACAGCTCACCCAAACGCACCCTCACTCTGCGCATGCGCACCGGAACCATGTGACCAAGCCCATTAACTCATCACTCTCTCTTTTTCGCGCCATCTTGGCAGCTGGAAAATTTTTTCTGTGCATCATAATCCAAGCTTTCCATAAAAATTCACCCTTTTTAACAAGATCTTTTGCTTGGATTATCTTCTGTGATATTCTATACATCATATCTAACGATTATTTTATATATTTGGCATTAGAATTTTTCGTAATTTGGACTCAAATGCAGCCCCTATGGGAGATCATGAAAACATGTAACCAATGTTAATTACGTTTTCAGATTCGGACCCTCATCCAACCTGTACCAGCTGCACAGTACAGAACTGCACTGCAGGAAATAGATGCAAATTCTGCGCCCCCTTGGGGAAGGAAGAATTTAGTAATTATCTTTTTGCAGTGCTGAGGGAAAAGATGGATCTTAAACGACGTGAGTCATCACGCTCATTATCATCCACGGAGATGGCTAAAAGTAAGAAGAGGCGAGAATACGCCCTGCCCTTCGTCAGAGGAATTCGATTTGATATTATTCAAATTATCCCGCTGAATATGATGCAGTCATCTTACTTCCTGGTCTACCAGCAAGAAGTCTAGAGGGTCTAAGAATAACAGACTTCATCCGCAGTCATGAAGGGGGTTTCAAGAAAATCAGCTGTTTCTTCTAGCCAGAAGAAAGCCTGCGCGCAGACAATTATGTCCGCACAACCCCAGAGGTTCGCACAGCCCGCAGTGTCATCCAATTCGGCTACAAATACAACCGATATATACCTCAATCAGCCTCAGACCTTCACGCAGATACCGGCCTTCGCGCAGCCCAACACAACAATTACGCAATCGTCTACCTTCGCGCAGGCGTCAGCCTGCACGCAGGCTATTAATCAACAAGAGTATACACAGACGCCAGCGTTCACTCAGGCTCCCGCCTTCGCGCAGCCCAACACAACAATTATGCAATCCTCTACCTTCGCGCAGGCTATTAATCAACAAGAGTATACACAGACGCCAGCGTTCACGCAGGCTCCCGCCTTCGTGCAGCCTTCACGCAGCCTTCAACGTTTACACTGCCACTACCTTCACGCAGCCTACCTTTTTTACACAAGGTACTTTGCTAACGCCTGCTATTAATACAGATGTGATAGCAAATATCACACAAGAAGTCGTAATGGCTATGCAACAACAAATGTGTAAACAACCTGGCACGCAGTCGACTACCTCTTCACACAATAGCTCGCAGATGTCGCAGCCTTCATTTACGGCTCCGAATCCTAACGCCTCCTATCTTCTGCGAGAGGAGGATATGTTCGAGCCCCCTCAAAATGAGGACACATCGGGGGAAAATTACCCTTCAATTTATGAGGATCATGAATTAATGGCGTGGATTACAGATAGACTGCCGATATCATCACCGTCAAGAAATTCTTCTCCCACTGATACATACTGTATCAAAGGGCACGATATAGACACACTAACCATCCCACCGATAAAACCAATCTCCAACATTGCAGAGAATCTTAATGTTTCTTTTGCGAAAGCCACGAAATCACAAGGACTTCAAATACGGAGCTTAATTCTAAGAAATTCCTCATGCACGCCATGTCGCAATTTCTTTGCTCACCGGAGATTGATGAAGATTACTCACTCATGTCAGACTCCAAAAGTAAAAAATCTTATCGCATTGAGGATAAGAAAATTGCACAACTTGATATGACTACAAGACATGCATCCTTTGGACAAGCAATGTCACGCGCTATGAGCCTCAGAACGACCGCGAAAGAATACTACTTTCAGCTCTCGTCAATCAAACGAAAAATCAAGAAATTATTTCTGATCATATGAGTTCAGTGTCGGCAGGTTTAACACTACTACAGCGACAAGGTCTTATAAATATTTCTAATTGGTATACTATACCAAAGAATTATTAAGACAACCCTGGGAGTCTCCAACCATTTTTAATGGTAACATACGCAAAATCAACAAAGAAGTGCTGTAAGACTCCAAAGATCATATGCTGATCAAGTCAGTTCAGACTATGAATTCTATGTATCGTCAATCCATCCAGAAAACCCACTTCAAAAGCCATATGACGGGCATTCAAAAAGACAAAAGAGAAACGCGCATACAACTACAGAGGCGGGAAATCATCTGCTTTTCGCAAGTCACATGACACGTCACGTGATGCAGACCGCGGCCGCAGATCGAGGTGATCTCGCAATATTACCGGCGAAGATGGGCTTTTGAACGACAGGGAACTCCCCCCACCAGCCGTTCATGTACAGCATTCCCCAGTAGTCGGAAGATTGGCAAGATATTGGATGAATGTGGGACATTCTAGGAGACGAATTTGTTTCCAACTTTCTAAGAAGGGCTACGCGGCGACTTTACTCAAGAAATCCCCGTTATCTCGCAAGCGTTATCTCGCAAGCCAGGGGAAATACCTTATCGGAAAGAATTGTTGCCGAAGTTTACTGAAGCAATCAATTCACGTCTCAACAAGGGCGCGGTCGAGATAATTCATCCAGAATTACTAACGCCGGGTTTCTATTCGCCGATCTTTTTGGTTCTCAAAAAGAATTCAAATGGAAAGTTTCGTTTGATTTACAACATGAGAAAATTCAACAAGAAATACCTTCCAAAACCGGAGGATTTCAGAATGATTCAACAAATGATAGCACGACTATCTCGGAAGCATCGATCTACAGGATGCTTACCTACACATTCCCATAAAACGGACTTTCAGGAAATATTTACGTTTCCTCTTTGAAGAACAACATTACCAGTGGGCGGTCCTGCCCTTTGGAATTTCCACGGCCCCGTGGCTAATTCCATAGTGACCAAACCAATTGTGACATTTTTTCACAAGGGAATTTGTTGTGCTTTTTACCTAGACGATGGGATATAAGCCCATCAATCAACAGAGCTATTCAGACTACAACTAAATTTCACCCTGAAATTATTAACACAACTGGGTTGGTTAATAAATTTTCAGAAGTCTGATCTACAACCATCTCAGGACCTCAAATTTCTGGAATCAGATTTATAACCAATCAGAATCTGATAATGGTACCAGAAGATCGGTGGATAAAAATCAAGACTGGTTTGCCAACAGCAATTTACAAGAAAATCTCAGTCAACAAATGGCAAGTGATACTAGGCTGACTCACGTCAGCCCAAGCGTGGACGGTCCGAGGCAGACTACACTTACGCCCTATTCAGAGATTTCTAAATCCATACCTAGAGTACCAGGATTTAAAACTGCAACTACCACAAACATTGAGGAAACACCTCTTATGGTGGACAGTGAAATCGAACGTTTGCGCAGGAACTTGTTTAAACGAGCCGGATTACAACAACCACCTATTCATGGACGCCTCACTTCAAGGCTGGGGAGCTCACTTCAACAGAAAGTAACAGCAGGCCTATGGTTAGAAGCAGAAAAGCTCTACCACATCAATTATCTTGAATGTGAGGCAGTAATCCGTGCATTATTTCACTGGGCCCCACAGTTAAGAAACCAACGTCTGATGATCAGAACAGACAATTCAACTGTGGCATACAATATAAACCTTGACCCTCCTGAAGTTGACATTTCAACTTTACGAGCTAGAAGACAATCTGAACTTAACAATAAAAACAAGACATATACCAGCAGTGGCAAATGTCTTAGCAGACGCCTTCACAGACGCCTTCACCAGACCAGCCAAACCATCACCGACAATGGAAGCTACACCCAGAAGCATTCCAACTGGCTATAAAAGAAAAAGGTTGCCCATTAGATAGACCTATTCGCAACCAGATTCAACAATCAGATAACAACATTTGTATCACCAGTGCCAGACCCACTAGCTTGGTCAGTGGATGCTCTGTCAATATCATGAGAGGGACTAAACGCGTAAGCGTTTCCTCCACCAGCCGTGATACCACAGATATTACAAAAGATCCTACACACGAGCAGCCTACAACTGCTTTTGGTAGCGCCTTACTGGCCGGCGAGAACGTGGTTTCCAGATCTCGTCGAACTAGCAGGAAATCCAATATTAAAACTTCCAAACTGGCCAAATCTACTGCTACATCCTCACTCCAATCAGGTCCATCCAAGACCAGATCTATACAAACTTCACGTATGGAGCATATCAAGAGCAGTCTCGTTAAAAGAGGATATTCCATGAGAGCAGCTAAGGCAGTCTCCTTAGCACTTCGTAGATCAACGAGGAATCTCGATGACGATAAATGGAAAAGTTTTGACCAGTTTGCAACATCCAAGGGTTTTTCTGCAGCCAAACCTACTGTACCACAAGTAGCAGATTACCTATGTCACTTACGAAGTACAAGGAATCTTAAAGGTTCGACACTGGGCACTTATTTGGCCGCTATCAGTTCTGTACTGACAATGGCTAACGGGATAAAACTTACTAAAGTTCCCGAGATGATAGCCCTACTCAGATCCTTCAGACTTGAGGACCAACAGAAAAGATTTAGAGCCCCAACATGGGACCTAAATATAGTGCTACAACATCTAACCAGTGATGCATATGAACCGCTCCAACAGGCCACTTTGAACACCTGACGCAGAAAACCCTATTTCTTCTGGCATTAGCTACGGCAGCCAGAATGTCTGAAATCCACGCGATAGACTTCAATCGCATCACATTTGACAGTGGTAACAACTCATCAGCGCACCTTGGCTTAAGATGGGACTTTATTGCAAAGAACCAGTTACCAGGCCAACCAGACAGACAATTCCATGTTCCGGCTCTTTCCTCCGTCCTTGGTGCAGAGGATACAGAGGATATATCACTATGCCCAGTCAGAGCCTTAAGATTATACCTACAAAAGTCTAAACCTAGAAGACAAGGTTTTAAGAGACTATTTATTCCTTTATTAAGGAATACACACACAGAGGTATCCAGAACAACTATCTCATTTTAGATGAGAGCTGTTATTCTCAGAGCATACAGAGCAGTGGGATTGGACCCCCCTTCAGCCTCCAACCCTCACGAAGTAAGAGCCTTAGCCTCAACTTTGGCACTTTACGGCAACTGCTCCATAACAACTATTATGGAAGGCTGTTTCTGGAAATCAGATACAGTTTTCGCAAATGACTACCTCAGAGACCTTGCTACAGAAGACTTAGCTGGTATTCACCAATTCGGACCATTAGTTGTGGCACAACTACTCACGAATCCTACCAGACGATATTAGAAGATCACACTCACCCAATATCACGTAGACTTGTTGACGTCAGGTTACTGTTCCATAACCAACGACTGAGAGTCCATGCCCCCTGTTTTACTATGTAATTCAGCACATGAGTGAGAAATGATTGTGTTAAGATTATTGCTCTTCTCTGAACACTTTAATCATTTAAGGTGAACAAGATTTTAATCTTAGAAACCTTATAAATCCACAAATCTATATGATTTACTTCCATTTTGCTGCTCACAAAAAAGGAAGGTGGTCCCCAAATAAAGAATTTACACAGAAGATTAACAACGTTCCTATGGGGTTTATAGAACAGATCGATGTTAATCACGCATACAGGTGGAACCCACCACCTACTGTGAGATTCAAGCAATAAGTATGAGTCAGGATAAGATAAAATATGTATTTTTTAGAGTAAAAATATCATTTATACTTATCCTGACTCATACAAATGAGTACCCTCCCGGCCTTCCCCTCTTTCCACTGATGTGTTCCGACCATTAAGTAGGAAATAAGAGAGAGTGATGAGTTAATGGGCTTGGTCACATGGTTCCGGTGCGCATGCGCAGAGTGAGGGTGCGTTTGGGTGAGCTGTTTTCTCTGTTCTTTGGGAACAGCACAGGACGTTTCCACTACCTATTCGGAAGAGAAAGAGATAAGCAATAAGTATGAGTCAGGATAAGTATAAATGATATTTTTACTCTAAAAAATGATTTCTTACGTATTTCGTATATACGCATATCATTATATACATGTGAGACAAAGATAAAGTTTCTTTATAAAATTGGTTACATCTTTCCAACCATAACTCATTCGCGTGTTACTTTCTCAAACCAAAGTCAAACAAGGCACAGTGCCTGTCACCACGCAGTAAAACACTTTGACAACTATGTAGAATAAAAATATAGAGGATATATGTTTATCAAAGATATAAAAATAAGTTGTGTAATACACTAAATTTGGAAATTAAAACTGTCCTTGCTGCTCATCTGGTGTGTTCCAGCCTGAAGGACAGCAGTGTGATAGAGTACAAGGACCTGGAGAAGAAGGCCCACATCTCAGGGATCTTCTCCCAGTCCGAGGTCAGTGGCACAACAGAGGTGGTCCCTTAGCCAGTTAGTTCACCTTAGACCTGTGGAAGATCATGGTTAGAATAGGTCTTCAGCCACCCATGCTTGCCGTAAGAGGCGACTAACGGGATCAGGTGGTCAGGCTCGCTGACTTGGTTGATACATGTCATCGTATCCCAATTGCACGGATTGATCCTCAAGATGTCAATCGTTGGATTGTCTGGCCCCGACCTGATTATTTACAGACTGCCATTATATAGCTAGAATATTGCTGAGTGTGTTGTTAAACAAACAAACAAGCAAATAATTCCCCTTGGTGTAGCAGCCAATAGCTGCCTGCCCATCATTCCTTGACTGGCCATGTTATTTGTGACTGGATAATGTATCAAGGCAGTATTGAATATTTCTTGCTGCAAAGCCTGCATGAGCACTGAAGGCTGCTGGTAGGCCCGGGTGGTGGGGTAGTCTGGTGGTTGAAGCGTTCACTCATCATTCCGAAGGCCTGGGTTTTATTCCCCACATGGGTACAATTTCCGGTGTTCCCTGGCATGATATTGCTGGAATATTGCTACAAGCAGAGTCAACAATACTCACTCACTCCTGGTAGGCCTGTCTGCCATTTGGACATAGACTGCGGTCAGTTTTTAGGTACGTTTTGAAAATTTGGATTCTTTCATAAGGCTTTGGAAATAATTGACATGACCTGCAAAGGCCAAGCATTTTGTGAATCAATTCCCATCTGAATTAAAAATGTATTAAATATTTTCATGTTTTGATTTTAACAAAAATCTTTTAACAACTTTGAAGAAAACAACTTAATGTAATCTGTCAATCAATCTTTATTCATGGTACTTATGTAATCTGTCAGTAAGTAGTAACTACAGAGTCACATGTGCCAGAGCCTGTAACAATGGATGTGTTGGGGGTGTACTATGTCTGTGCATGCATATGGTGGGATGGTTTGCTAGATTGTACCCACATGTGCCACACAAGGTTAGTCAGTCGTCATGGGGAATATTTCACTTGCATGACCTTGAACATGAGGGAGGGAGTTTTTGAAGAGATGTTGATTACTGTGACTGGTACCTGTACGAAGTCGGCGTGTCCTCCAGGTGTCCCAGGGGCGGTCAGGTAGCCTAGTCGTTAAAGCGTTCGCTCACTCACTCACTCACTCCAGGTGTCCCAGGCGGTCCAGTTCCTCCACGAGCTTGGGTCCCTGCAGTACTTCACTAACGACTACCTCAAGTCCTACGTGGTGGTCAACCCACAGTGGATCGTCGACGTCATGGCGTGTGTTGTCTCAGTCAAAGACTCCCATATCAAGGTATGTGAGAATGAGGCAGTTTGTATTCCCATTAAATAAACAACAAGTCAAAAAGATAATGTCTGAAATATAATAAGACAAAAAAAGCAGAAACACCAAACCTTCTTTACACCAATGAATAAATCCCCAAAATTACACTTTTTCTGTATATTCAATTGAATAATTGACCACTTTCAATCATAAAATGGTATTAACTTCCCGAAAATGGAAGTTCTCTCTAATGTTATCAAAGCAATTTCCCAACTGGAGTGGGGCGGTCGGGTAGCCTAGTGGTTAAAGTGTTAGCTCGTCACTCCGAAGACCCGGGTTCGATTCCCGACATGGGTACAATGTGTGAAGCCCATTTCTGGTGTCCCCCGCCATGATATAGCTGGAATATTGCTAAAAGCAGCGTAAAACCATACCCACTCACTCCCAACTGGAGTCCAATGGACGTCTTTGTCCCACAACGATAATATGTCAATTCATAATGTTACACTGTTCAACTTAGTCTCTCACATACAGAGCATGAAAAGCATGAGATTAACCAGAGCAGTGTGTAGGTTAAGAAGATATGTTTTCAATCTGTACCAATGAACGACAAAACTAACGATCAGTCAAGTGATCCTAATCACTAATCAATCAAGCCAATCCTGCACGAGACATGGTACATCTCGAGTCATGGATCTATGATGTCACAAGTGATGCACTCGTGAGCATTGGTTCACACAACATACCAGTATGTTCGTTTGTGCATCAAACAAGTCAAATATCTCTTGAATATGAGTAATTCTTCATGTATAAACCAACATATATGGTATTCGTGTTTCATTGGTCAGTGAGTATCCTCACGTCAATTATGTGTAACTTTTCTCTCAATACCGATTGCCATATCTCTCTTGCTTTTGGATGCGATCGTTCGGCCACTGCGTTTTTCTGCATAGCCCAGCTGCCTCACTAGACACTCCCCTCTAAAAAAAATGTCCTATATACGACGTCATCAAGTTGCGAGTGCATGTTTGAATCTGCAAAAATGACGTCATGATAGAACAATGTTTTATCGTGAAATTAACCCCACTTCGTGCTTCATTGTTCTTTAAGTTTTATTGCATAGCTATCTTATATATGTTGTGATAACCCTGATACCTGAGTCCAAGTTGTGACCACACAACCACAGGCCAGTATATATGGTGCACTCACTTTTATGCCCATAGCAACATATGTTTCAACAGTATCAGTTCATGAGAGATAATCATCTCTCTTTTGGTGTTTAAAAAAGATCAAATTCTGATAATCTAGTTCAGTGCATCTTTGACTGGTAACGTCAGTAGTGCAAGATTCCGAGTTTAACCTGAGATAAACTACGATAGTGACCAGAGCAGGTGCGAGACAGTCCTGGCCCATCCTGTACAGTTTGTGAACACTAGTTTGTATTTATTCAGGATGGTCGCCTGAGACATGATGAGATACAGAACGTATGGCGAGATTACCCAGAATCCCTCCACAGTTGGATGCTGCGATTGACGGAGGAGTTTGACCTGACGTTCCAGCTGGCATCAGAAGAGGTCAACCTTGTGCCCTGCTTGCTGCCAGAGAGACAGCCCGAGGTACAACACACGTTCATTGTCATTCATTCCATAGAAAAACACATGTTATACGTACCGTAATTGTTATTCATTCAACACGTTATACGTACCGTAATTGTTATTCATTCAACACGTTATACGTAATTGTCATTCATTCCATTGTACAACAGACGTTGTACGTAATTGTCATTCATATGCTAGAAAAACATGTTATATATAATTGTCATTCATTCCATAGAAAAACACTCGTTATGCTTAATTGTTATTCATTTCATTGTACAACACACATTAGACGTAATTGTCATTCATACAATAGAAAAACATGTCATACGTAATTGTCATTCATACCATAGTACAACACACATGATACATAGTTTTCATTCATACCCTTGTACAACACTCGTTATACGTAATTGTCATTCATACCATTGTACAGCACACATTAGACGTAATTGTCATTCATACCATAGTACAACACGTTATACGTAATTGTCATTCATACCATAGTACAACACACATTATACATAATTTTCATTCATACCCTTGTACAACACACGATATACGTAATTGTCATTCATACCATAGTACAACACACATTATACGTAATTGTCATTCATACAATTGTACAACACACTATAAGAAATTGGCATTCATACCATAGAAAAACACACGTTATATGTAATTTTCATTCATACCATTGTACAACACACATTTTACGTAATTGTCATTCATACCATTGTAACACGTATTATTCATAATTGTCATTCATACCATAGTACAACACACGTTATACGTAATTGTCATTCATACAATAGTACAACACACACTATACATAATTTTCATTCATACCCTTGTACAACACACGTTATACGTAATTGTCATTAATTCCATTGTACAACACATGTTATACGTAATTGTCATTCATACCATTGTACAACACACGTTATACGTAATTGTCATTCATACCATGGTACAACACACGTTATGCGTAATTGTCATTCATACCATAGAAAAACACACGTTATACGTAATTGTCATTCATACCATAGAAAAACACACGTTATACGTGATTGTCATTCATACCCTTGTAGTCACTGTATCCTTTATTGTCATTCATACCCTTGTAGTCACTGTATCCTTTATTGTTATTCATACCATTGTGCAATGCATGTTATTCCTTCTTGCCATCTGTACATTACATGGTGCTGCTTGCTCTGTCAGTGCTACAACAATGTTGGCGTTTCAACATCAGGTGGCATGGTAAAACTGAAATACTGAACCTCAGTTACATTCAACTCTTGGACCCTGGTTCTAAAAACAAAGGGTCAGAAAACAGAGGTCATGTTAGTAAATGCTGATAAAATCACCTTACATCACATTACATTAATTGTTGTTAAGGCCTGACTTAATTATTTCTCCCCTGCATGCAATGTGGGGGATGCAGCTGGCATATTATATCGGTCTAATGGTACGCATCTTGTCTGGAGCAGAACTGTTCACTCTATTCACTTTTTTCATGAAACTTTGTATAAATATCATCCAGGTGGTGAACTGGTGTTCTTTACTATTTGGGGCTTGATCTTTTGCTTTGTCTTTTCATTTCCATGGAAATATATGGGACTTCAAGCATTAAACAAAAGTGATTGCAGTTTGTTTTGGTACTTTAGTTCTGTTATGTGATGCTGATTGAGTTCCTTTGTTTCTGGCCGACAGTTCAGCTGGCCGGAGATTGAGAAGAATGGATCCAGTCGTGAAACCAAGATGGTGTACCGCTTTGACTACCTGCCTGCTGGACTCTTCAACAGGGGCCAGGTCTGGAGGACATCATTCCATCCATTAAAACTATTACCATGTTTATAACATCTACTTTCTGACAGGCATGTCAACCAGCTCGGTTCCCTCATTAAGCTGACTCACTGACTTTATGTTTAAGACCTCCCTAGCAACCCATGCTTGTCTACTTGTGGGGATTCTTGGTTAAATAGCTCCCTAGCAACCAATGCTGGTCTACTTGTGGGGATTCTAGGTTAAATAGTTCCCTAGCAACCCATGCTTGTCTACTTGTGGGAATTCTTGGTTAGATAGCTCCCTAGCAACCAATGCTTGTCTACTTGTGGGGATTCTTGGTTAAATAACTCCCTAGCAACCAATGCTTGTCTACTTTTGGGGATTCAAGATTAAATAACTCCCTAGCAACCCATGGTTGTCTACTATGAGGATTTGAGGTTAAATAGCTCCCTAGCAAACCATGGTTGTCTGCTATTAGGATTTGAGGTTAAATCGCTCCCTAGCAACCCATGCTTGTCTGCTATTAGGATTTGAGGTTAAATCCCTCCCTAGCAACCAATGCTTGTCTACTATGAGGATTTGAGGTTAAATAGTTCCCTAGCAAACCATGTTTGTCTACTTGTGGGGATTCGAGGATAAATAACTCCCTAGCAACCCATGCTTGTCTGCTATTAGGATTTGAGGTTAAATCGCTCCCTAGCAACCCATGCTTGTCTACTATGAGGATTTGAGGTTAAATAGTTCCCTAGCAAACCATGTTTGTCTACTTGTGGGGATTCGAGGATAAATAACTCCCTAGCAACCCATGCTTGTCTGCTATGAGGATTTGAGGTTAAATAGTTCCCTAGCAAACCATGCTTGTCTACTAGTGGGGATTCAAGATTAAATAACTCCCTAGCAACCCATGCTTGGGTACTTGTGGGCATTCAAGGTTAAATAGCTCCTAGCAAACCATGCTTGTCTACGATGGGGATTCTAGGTTAAATAGCTCCCTAGCAACCTATGCTTGTCTACGATGGGGATTCCAGGTTAAATAGCTCCCTAGCAACCTAAACAGGTCACTATCATATAGGTGGAATACTGCTGAGTGCGACACTAAAAAACAAAAACACTTATTTCCAGGTCCGTCTGCACCAATTCAGTGACAGTGCCATGATATGGAAGAGGGGCTCATTCCTCCGGAAGAACAAGCATATATGTCTCATACAGCAGACCAGGTAACCATGGTAACAAGCATATATGTCGAATACAGCAGATCAGGTAACCATGGTAGTAAGCATATATGTCGAATACAGCAGACCAGGTATCCATGGTAGCAAGCATATATGTCTCATACAGCAGACCAGGTAACCATGGTAGCAAGCATATATGTCGCATACAGCAGACCAGGTATCCATGGTAGCAAGCATATGTCGCATACAGCAGAACAGGTAACCATGGACAAAAGAATATATGGCTCATAACAGTACAGATGAATCTAGCAATCAGAAAAATACAATCTATGTTCATGTGACGATCCACTTTGGTATGTAATAATGGTTTTAGCCTGTCACATAGTCTTGTTGAACCGGATAACAGATTTTACTTACCTGTTCAGTAAATTTTGTCAGATTGATCTCAGACTATTAAAGTGAACAGGCAAGTTCTTATTGATTTTCTCTCTGGTTTGCAGGGAGTCGGAGCTGATTGTCCGAGCCCAGGGTCCGCGGCCCGAGAACATCGTGTTCCTTGTCCACGAGGTGTTCGAGACGCTCATCATGGAGTCCTTCAAGGGCGTGACCTACGACTACCTCCTGCCCTGCCCCGACTGTCTGAAGCTGGTGAGGAGAAGGCAGTGTTTAGTTGTGTCAGCGGAGGCCACACCCACAGCAGTCCCACCACACCTAATCTGTTGGCTGATTGGTAGTGCCAGAATCACCCACTGTATAACTGTCTCTGTCGGCACCAGAGACGTAGATGTCTACAACCTGTGTTACTTGGACTGGGTCACCCACAATGATCGGACACACTGGGTTATTGTTTATGTAGTGTTAATAGCAGTGTTCACCCTGACTCCACATACGCGTCCACCTGGAGAGAGGTTCGATCCCTGGCCGTGTCATATCAAAAGACGGTACCTCTTGTTACCCTGCCTGGCGCTCGGCATTAAGGGGCAAAACAAGGACTGGTCGGCTCGGAGTCAGTATACTGTGTCTGTGTGGGGTATTCTTGTTAAACTGCGGCATGGTATCTCAGTGGGTTAACACTATAAAATCGGCATTAGTCCGGACTAGTACAAGCAGCCACACACATCAAACATGCACATTGCAATATAAGTGCAACAATCTTGAATGCAATGTTGAATCCCTTTTCACCTCACCTCACCTCACCTCACCTCACCTCACCTCACCTCACCTCACCTCACCTCACCTCACCTCACCTCACCTCACCTCACCTGTGGTGTGATAAATACCTATAAACCAAACACTAGGTTTATATTTTCATATTAACTCACGTGTATTTTCTTTTTCTTTTGATGTCCATACGTTGTGTATGTTTACGCCCTGGTCCATTGCTGTAGATGTCTCTGCAATGATGAACACTGCTATCTCTGTACAGGTGTTGAAGGATCCCCACATGTTCGCAGCATCCACCATCAGACGGGCGACAGAGCTGCGGGCGCCATTCCTGCAGTGCCTCAAGTACTTCCACACCATCTCCCTCGTGGAACTTCAGGGTAGGTCGACATCCTGCCTCACCTTGTGATCTCTTCCCTGGTGATACTGTTCACTTTTAGACCTAAAGCAAATGTGTGGTGATATAACTGAAATACTGTTGGCATTAAACTAAACTCACTAAGTCCAGGATCGTGGTGAGGACAAAAGGTCAAGGTTAAGATTGTAGAGATGCAAACCTTTACATTTCTGGCAGAATCATGTATGTTTTACAACTTATTGAACATAAAGCTCTCTACATTGAGTTACTGCCTCCTTCACCTTAGAAACTTAGGACATTGATATTTAGCTGGAGAGTTTGAATTTTAAAAACTTTTTCCTTCAATTTTTGGTTGGCATCACTGCATATGTGAAGGGAAATGTAAAACTGTTGCATTAGTTAATATTTGAGGCAAGGGCGTTAACTGCCTATAAAACACTCACCGAACTAGGCTTGAATTTCCAGGCCCTCAGTGGCTATCACAAGTTATGTCCCTTCTATGTCCCTCCTATTGACCAATAAGATTCAATCTCTCATATCACTTGCATTTGCTTTAAACAAATTCCAGCTGATTTCGGCAAGAGTGGAAACTGGACTATTATAGTCAGTTAACACCCTTGCCTCAAAAAGATGGCACCTCCATGACTATTGCTGATGTTGCAGGAATGATGCCGCCTGACTCCCACGCCGCCTATGACATCCACCTGGTGCAGGCTGTGCAGGGGCTGAAGGAGCTGTCCAAGGACTTGGTGGCAGGTTGGTCGCTGAACACTCTACGGAGTTGGCTCTTGGGAATATAAGTCCTGTTCTGTTAATCTCCCCATGGTGATTCCAGGGTAGAATATGTCCCCGGTACCCCATGCTTGTTGGCTGAAGCAATCAGATGTTTACAATGTGGATCTTGGTGATTTTTGTTCAGTATATCAACCACTTGTTTGCCTAATTCAACTGCATGCCTTATCTACAACTACACTTGGTACAGCTGGACTGGTGCTGACAGTTGTGTAAAACAACATTCAGACACTAACTGATGATGATGATGATGATGATGAAGATGATGATGATGATGATGATGATTGCTAAACATGGCATAAAACCAAACTAGAAACTCTCAAGAGTCTCACTAGCTGCTGTGAGTCAGTTTGCTCGCTAACGTAACTGAGCATAACAAGAGACTGGAATACCGTCTGTAAGGACAGCTAAATAAACTTTGAGGCAATATCTATATGCATTCCTTACACTGATTGGTTACCCGACATCTATAAAGATTTCAGTGTTACAAAGGGCGCCCTGATTCTTATACAGTTATATGTAGTTTAATATAAAAAGTATCCCTGCTGTGAAAGCCTTTTCAGATTGCATGGATAATACGATTTCTACTGCCTCTTTATCCTGTGTATTTTTCGTCATTCACTTGAGGCTCAGTTTATGAATTTATTGCAGGTATTAGTGGTAGCACCACTCAAGCAAGTGACTCTCAAAACTTCATCATCATTACCGATCTTACCCCAAAGATACCTACATTTTGTTATTATTTCCAAGACAAAACTGTATCTCATTTTGTTGATCAGTGTGTCAATACTCCCTTATACTGTCAGTAAAAACAACAAATGCGCGTAGGGTTGGCACAGCACAGGTGGCGAAATAGTCAAGATTTCTGGGATATCATCCAGGTTTCCATGGGAAAAAAAGTCAATAACAAAGGCAGTCT
Organism: Haliotis rufescens; assembly: GCF_023055435.1. Classification (NCBI taxonomy): domain Eukaryota; kingdom Metazoa; phylum Mollusca; class Gastropoda; order Lepetellida; family Haliotidae; genus Haliotis; species Haliotis rufescens. The sequence goes on along the minus strand of NW_025963779.1, from coordinate 89,494,014 downwards.
TGGTGAATTGTCAGAGATCAGTGCCCCTCTCAGCTACCCAGTGTGGTCATCCATTCATTTACTCTCCATGACCCGCGCATACCTCGCATCACCATTATCGCCTCCCAACATCTTGGTCACACCCACTTGCACGCTAGTTGACCTACATGCATGGATCATGTGGTTTCCCAGCCAACTCATACTCTTTCAAATCGCTACATGATGGTGACATGTTTGTTTGGGGTTTTTTTCTGCAATTTTTGCCAAATTATAACCACTGGTTTGAGCGAGGCATTAAACACACAAACAAACAAAGAGGTAACCCCAGAGAAGACCTTCCAGAACATGTCCTCTCTCCACAGATATCTTTGTGTCCTACTGCGAGAAGAATGCACCTGAGGATCGGACCAATAAGATCATCATCCACCCCTCTACTGTGTGCAGCGACCTGCAGAAGGCGAATTATAAATGGTAAGTTGTGCCACAAGTTCTGTGAGACCCCTCTACTGTGTGCAGCGACCTGCAGAAGGCGGATTATAAATGGTAAGTTGTGCCACAAGTTCTGTGAGACCCCTCGACTGTGTGCAGCGACCTGCAGAAGGCGGATTATAAATGGTAAGTTGTGCCACAAGTTCTGTGAGACCCCTCTACTGTGTGCAGCGACCTGGAGAAGGCCGATTATAAATGGTAAGTTGTGCCACAAGTTCTGTGAGACCCCTCTACTGTGTGCAGCGACCTGCAGAAGACCGATTATAAATGGTAAGTTGTGCCACAAGTTCTGAGACCCCTCTACTGTGTGCAGCGACCTGCAGAAGACCGATTATAAATGGTAAGTTGTGCCACAAGTTCTGTGAGACCCCTCTACTGTATTGCAGCGACCTGCAGAAGGCAGATTATAAATGGTAAGTTGTGCCACAAGTTCTGTGAGACCCCTCGACTGTGTGCAGCGACCTGCAGAAGGCGGATTATAAATGGTAAGTTGTGCCACAAGTTCTGTGAGACCCCTCTACTGTGTGCAGCGACCTGGAGAAGGCAGATTATAAATGGTAAGTTGTGTCACAAGTTCTTCGAGACCCCTCTACTGTGTGCAGCGACCTGCAGAAGGCAGATTATAAATGGTAAGTTGTGTCACAAGTTCTGTGAGACCCCTCTACTGTGTGCAGCGATCTGGAGAAGGCCGATTATAAATGGTAAGTTGTGTCACAAGTTCTGTGAGACCTCTCTACTGTGTGCAGCGACCTGGAGAAGGCGGATTATAAATGGTAAGTTGTGTCACAAGTTCTGTGAGACCCCTCTACTGTGTGCAGCGATCTGGAGAAGGCCGATTATAAATGGTAAGTTTTGTCACAAGTTCTGTGAGACCTCTCTACTGTGTGCAGTGACCTGGAGAAGGCGGATTATAAATGGTAAGTTGTGTCACAAGTTCTGTGAGACCCCTCTACTGTGTGCAGCGATCTGGAGAAGGCCGATTATAAATGGTAAGTTTTGTCACAAGTTCTGTGAGACCTCTCTACTGTGTGCAGCGACCTGGAGAAGGCGGATTATAAATGGTAAGTTGTGTCACAAGTTCTGTGAGACCCCTCTACTGTGTGCAGCGACCTGGAGAAGGCAGATTATAAATGGTAAGTTGTGTCACAAGTTCTGTGAGACCCCTCTACTGTGTGCAGCGACCTGGAGAAGGCGGATTATAAATGGTAAGTTGTGTCACAAGTTCTTCGGGACCCCTCTACTGTGTGCAGCGATCTGGAGAAGGCGGATTATAAATGGTAAGTTGTGTCACAAGTTCTGTGAGAGCCCTCTACTGTGTGCAGCGACCTGCAGAAGGCGGATTATACATGGTAAGTTGTGTCACAAGTTCTGTGAGAGCCCTCTACTGTGTGCAGCGACCTGCAGAAGGCGGATTATACATGGTAAGTTGTGTCACAAGTTCTGTGAGAGCCCTCTACTGTGTGCAGCGACCTGCAGAAGGCGGATTATAAATGGTAAGTTGTGTCACAAGTTCTGTGAGACCCCTCTACTGTGTGCAGCGACCTGGAGAAGGCAGATTATAAATGGTAAGTTGTGTCACAAGTTCTGTGAGACCCCTCTACTGTGTGCAGCGATCTGGAGAAGGCCGATTATAAATGGTAAGTTTTGTCACAAGTTCTGTGAGACCTCTCTACTGTGTGCAGCGACCTGGAGAAGGCGGATTATAAATGGTAAGTTGTGTCACAAGTTCTGTGAGACCCCTCTACTGTGTGCAGCGACCTGGAGAAGGCAGATTATAAATGGTAAGTTGTGTCACAAGTTCTGTGAGACCCCTCTACTGTGTGCAGCGACCTGGAGAAGGCAGATTATAAATGGTAAGTTGTGTCACAAGTTCTGTGAGACCCCTCTACTGTGTGCAGCGACCTGGAGAAGGCGGATTATAAATGGTAAGTTGTGTCACAAGTTCTTCGGGACCCCTCTACTGTGTGCAGCGATCTGGAGAAGGCGGATTATAAATGGTAAGTTGTGTCACAAGTTCTGTGAGAGCCCTCTACTGTGTGCAGCGACCTGCAGAAGGCAGATTATACATGGTAAGTTGTGTCACAAGTTCTGTGAGAGCCCTCTACTGTGTGCAGCGACCTGCAGAAGGCAGATTATACATGGTAAGTTGTGTCACAAGTTCTGTGAGAGCCCTCTACTGTGTGCAGCGACCTGCAGAAGGCGGATTATACATGGTAAGTTGTGTCACAAGTTCTGTGAGACCCCTCTACTGTGTGCAGCGACCTGGAGAAGGCAGATTATACATGGTAAGTTGTGTCACAAGTTCTGTGAGAGCCCTCTACTGTGTGCAGCGACCTGGAGAAGGCAGATTATACATGGTAAGTTGTGTCACAAGTTCTGTGAGAGCCCTCTACTGTGTGCAGCGATCTGGAGAAGGCAGATTATACATGGCAAGTTGTGTCACAAGTTCTGTGAGACCCCTCTACTGTGTGCAGCGACCTGGAGAAGGCAGATTATACATGGTAAGTTGTGTCACAAGTTCTGTGAGAGCCCTCTACTGTGTGCAGCGACCTGGAGAAGGCAGATTATACATGGTAAGTTGTGTCACAAGTTCTGTGAGAGCCCTCTACTGTGTGCAGCGACCTGCAGAAGGCAGATTATACATGGTAAGTTGTGTCACAAGTTCTGTGAGAGCCCTCTACTGTGTGCAGCGACCTGCAGAAGGCAGATTATACATGGTAAGTTGTGTCACAAGTTCTGTGAGACCCCTCTACTGTGTGCAGCGACCTGCAGAAGGCAGATTATACATGGTAAGTTGTGTCACAAGTTCTGTGAGAGCCCTCTACTGTGTGCAGCGACCTGCAGAAGGCGGATTATAAATGGTAAGTTGTGTCACAAGTTCTGTGAGACCTCTCTACTGTGTGCAGCGACCTGGAGAAGGCAGATTATACATGGTAAGTTGTGTCACAAGTTCTGTGAGAGCCCTCTACTGTGTGCAGCGACCTGCAGAAGGCGGATTATAAATGGTAAGTTGTGTCACAAGTTCTGTGAGAGCCCTCTACTGTGTGCAGCGACCTGCAGAAGGCAGATTATACATGGTAAGTTGTGTCACAAGTTCTGTGAGACCTCTCTACTGTGTGCAGCGAGGACCTTATTCAGAATAAAAGTGACGAATCCAGTGATTGACATTTTATCGCAAACTCCTATACTGCTATGTAGTTTTAATTCTTTTCTGATATGGTACTTAGATTTCACAATGGCTTACATCATTAACAATAACAAACTACTTCATAACAATGATTAACCATGAGTCAAATTCTAAAATTGAAATTCTGAAAGACGTCAAGGTCAAAGACTTTTGTTTCTGTTCGAAGTTTAGTAAGGTTTCAACAAAATGAACAAGTCTTACAATATCACGTTCATTTATCATTGGTTACTTAACCAAAGCTGATGTCAGTGTCATTACTTGAAGATGTTTGTGTAGACTAAAGTTCAAAATATCTGGATTCTTCATCAAAATTTCTTTTAAATCTGAAAATGTTGACAGGGAAAGAAATGTGGCGTAATCTGCCCTTTTCTGACCCAAAATGTGAAATTCTGTGACCAAGTAAGTGTTTCTCCCTGTCATGGCTGACTGCCTCTGGTACTAATGCCTCTCACAGCAGCAGGTGGAAGGTGCTCAGTGGTGACCGCCATCAGTCATGTTCTGATATGGAAGTTGGGATCGTCTAAGCTCTACAGTTGCTTATTGGAACATGGCCCTGGCCCTCCTGCTCAAAGCCATCATAGAACTATTAGGAGCCCTGGTGTATGTGAGATATAGTAGGTGTAGAGCTACACGTTCTGTGGGCCCTGCTGTGTGGGAGCTACATTATAGATATAAACTCCACACGAGGTCTTGACGGAGAATGTAAGTCCGGGGAGGAGGGAAATAGGGGAGGGCAGAAGGCCCAAACCAATATCTAGACTTCCCGGTCTTACATTCTCCGTCAAGACTGAGGGAGGAGTTTATGTCCTACTTATAAACCGTCTAAATGCAAGAAATACCAGGAAAAATAAGAAAATATTGACATACCTTAAGTGAAACAATACAGTGTATCGCGGTATAAAAGGAATTCAAAGTGTGTGATAATCTGAACAAATTCTCATTACCTGCCCCAGTAGCTCAGTGGGAAAACAGTGGGTTACAAAATATAATATAAAGTTATAAAGTAGGTGTATAGGAGATATAGTAGGGGTAGAGCTTCGCAGTCTGTAGGGACTGATGTACTTTATTTGCCGTCCTTCACAGCTGGTACCAGGAAGACGCCCACACATACACCACGGATGAGATGGTCAAGGCATTGATGGACTCTGGGGTCATTCTCGTCTTCATCTCTAACGAGTATGTCAATGATGAGAGTTGCTGTAACCTGTTCAAATACGCCCGGCTGACGCTGCGGAAACCCATCATCCTTGTCGTGGTGGGATCCGGCATGGAGTGGAAGTCCAGCAGACTTGGGATTCTGCTGGCTGATGAGGTGAGAGGGTGATAGTCTGATAGTTGTCCATGGGATCATGCGTTTACTGCTGGTGAAGGCGTAACCATTGATTAGCATTAAAAACATGCTACAGCTAGCATTCCATGAGTGAAGGACAGAACATAGGAGTTAGGCGATTTATTGCAAAAGGGATCCACCTTTTGATGTTCTGTGATTTTTTGTAGCTATTTTTCCATTATTGCTGTTTTGTTGACAATTATTCATTGGAAACAAATATTTTCACTGGACATGTTGATGTCCCGAAACTGCAGATGATGCTGAGTCTTGAATATCTAACTTAACTTTACCATGTGGGAGAGCCTGGTAATGCTAATCTTCCCTGATGCTTGTCTGCAGGTGTATGTGGGCATGTGGGAGTGTCTGGTAATGCTAATCTTCCCTGATCCCTGTCTGCATGTGTATGTAGGCATGTGGGAGTGTCTAGTTATGCTAATGTTCCCTGATCCTTGTCTGCAGGTGTATGTGGGCATGTGGGAGTGTCTAGTAATGCTAATCTTCCCTGATCCTTTTCTGCAGGTGTATGTGGGCATGTGGGAGTGTCTAGTAATGCTAATCTTCCCTGATCCTTGTCTGCAGGTGTATGTGGGCATGTGTCTAGTAATGCTAATCTTCCCTGATCCTTGTCTGCAGGTGTATGTGGGCATGTGGGAGTGTCTAGTAATGCTAATCTTCCCTGATCCTTGTCTGCAGGTGTATGTGGGCATGTGGGAGTGTCTAGTTATGCTAATCTTCCCTGATCCTTGTCTGCAGGTGTATGTGGGTATGTGGGAGTGTCTAGTAATGCTAATCTTCCCTATCCTTGTCTGCAGGGGTATGTGGGCATGTGGGAGTGTCTAGTTATGCTAATCTTCCCTATCCTTGTCTGCAGGTGTATGTGGGCATGTGGGAGTGTCTAGTAATGCTAATGTTCCCTGATCCTTGTCTGCAGGTGTATGTGGGCATGTGGGAGTGTTTCGTAATGCTAATGTTCCCTGATCCTTGTCTGCAGGTGTATGTGGGCATGTGGGAGTGTCTAGTAATGCTAATCTTCCCTATCCCTGTCTGCAGGTGTATGTGGGCATGTGGGAGTGTCTAGTAATGCTAATCTTCCCTGATCCTTGTCTGCAGGTGTATTTGGGCATGTGGGAGTGTCTAGTAATGCTAATCTTCCCTGATCCTTGTCTGCAGGTGTATGTGGGCATGTGGGAGTGTCTAGTAATGCTAATGTTCCCTGATCCTTGTCTGCAGGTGTATGTGGGCATGTGGGAGTGTCTAGTAATGCTAATCTTCCCTGATGCTTGTCTGCAGGTGTATGTGGGCATGTGGGAGTGTCTAGTAATGCAAATCTTCCCTGATCCTTGTCTGCAGGTGTATGTGGGCATGTGGGAGTGTCTAGTAATGCTAATCTTCCTCTATCCCTGTCTGCAGGTGTATGTTGGCATGTGGGAGTGTCTAGTAATGCTAATGTTCCCTGATCCTTGTCTGCAGGTGTATGTGGGTATGTGGGAGTGTCTAGTAATGCTAATGTTCCCTGATCCTTGTCTGCAGGTGTATGTGGGCATGTGGGAGTGTTTCGTAATGCTAATGTTCCCTGATCCTTGTCTGCAGGTGTATGTGGGCATGTGGGAGTGTCTAGTTATGCTAATCTTCCCTATCCTTGTCTGCAGGTGTATGTGGGCATGTGGGAGTGTCTAGTTATGCTAATCTTCCCTATCCCTGTCTGCTGGTGTATGTGGGCATGTGGGAGTGTCTAGTAATGCTAATCTTCCCTGATCCTTGTCTGCAGGTGTATGTGGGCATGTGGGAGTGTCTAGTTATGCCAATCTTCCCTATCCCTGTCTGCAGGTGTATGTGGGCATGTGGGAGTGTCTAGTAATGCTAATCTTCCCTATCCTTGTCTGCAGGTGTATGTGGGCATGTGGGAGTGTCTAGTAATGCTAATCTTCCCTGATCCTTGTCTGCAGGTGTATGTGGGCATGTGGGAGTGTCTAGTAATGCTAATCTTCCTCTATCCCCTGTCTGCAGGTGTATGTGGGCATGTGGGAGTGTCTAGTAATGCTAATCTTCCTCTATCCCCTGTCTGCAGGTGTATGTGGGCATGTGGGAGTGTCTAGTAATGCTAATGTTCCCTGATCCTTGTCTGCAGGTGTATGTGGGCATGTGGGAGTGTCTAGTAATGCTAATCTTCCCTGATCCTTTTCTGCAGGTGTATGTGGGCATGTGGGAGTGTCTAGTAATGCTAATCTTCCCTGATCCTTGTCTGCAGGTGTATGTGGGCATGTGTCTAGTAATGCTAATCTTCCCTGATCCTTGTCTGCAGGTGTATGTGGGCATGTGGGAGTGTCTAGTAATGCTAATCTTCCTCTATCCCCGGTCTGCAGGTGTATGTGGGCATGTGGGAGTATCTAGTAATTCTAATCTTCCCTGATCCTTGTCTGCAGGTGTATGTGGGCATGTGGGAGTGTCTAGTAATGCTAATCTTCCCTGATCCTTGTCTGCAGGTGTATGTGGGCATGTGGGAGTGTCTAGTAATGCTAATCTTCCCTGATCCTTGTCTGCAGGTGTATGTGGGCATGTGGGAGTGTCTAGTAATGCTAATCTTCCTCTATCCCCTGTCTGCAGGTGTATGTGGGCATGTGGGAGTGTCTAGTAATGCTAATCTTCCCTGATCCTTGTCTGCAGGTGTGTGTGGGCATGTGGGAGTGTCTAGTAATGCTAATCTTCCCTGATCCTTGTCTGCAGGTGTATGTGGGCATGTGGGAGTGTCTAGTAATGCTAATCTTCCCTGATCCTTGTCTGCAGGTGTATGTGGGCATGTGGGAGTGTCTAGTAATGCTAATCTTCCTCTATCCCCTGTCTGCAGGTGTATGTGGGCATGTGGGAGTGTCTAGTAATGCTAATCTTCCCTGATCCTTGTCTGCAGGTGTATGTGGGCATGTGGGAGTGTCTAGTAATGCTAATCTTCCCTGATCCTTGTCTGCAGGTGTATGTGGGCATGTGGGAGTGTCTAGTAATGCTAATCTTCCCTGATCCTTGTCTGCAGGTGTATGTGGGCATGTGGGAGTGTCTAGTAATGCTAATCTTCCCTGATCCTTGTCTGCAGGTGTATGTGGGCATGTGGGAGTGTCTAGTAATGCTAATCTTCCTCTATCCCCTGTCTGCAGGTGTATGTGGGCATGTGGGAGTGTCTAGTAATGCTAATCTTCCCTGATCCTTGTCTGCAGGTGTATGTGACCATGCAGAACCCCGAGAGGTACACATTCAAGTTCGACGAGTTGGTGAAGGTGTTGAAGGTCAGGGTCAAGAAGGAGACCGAGGACCAGGACTTCCCCCCATGTTTCATCAGCTACTGTTGGCAGAACTCGGCTGAGGCTGTTGCTAGGGGGACAAGGTGAGGAGTCCCTGTTCTCAGAATCTTTGTCTTACAGCTTTAGAATGATTCACGATCGCCACTGACCTTATGACAGTGTCGTCCTTCGAGGGGATTGTGGCCTGGAGGATAAAGGTGCCCAAACTCAGGCCTCTACTAACTGTATGGCACCTTGATTTGCATATATATAGAAACCTATGATTGTGGGTTTGAATCCCGGTTCGCCCTGATTATGTTTCTCGGTTTGTCAGCACCATACCCGTGCTCATGCGTTTCACCGAAGTGGTAAACATCTGAGACCTGCACTTCAAGCTTTCCTCCCACATTAAACTGACACGCCATGATATAACTGGAATACTGTTCAAAGCGGCCTTAAACCCATCTCACTCATTCACTCTCTCAATCATCAAAGAGGCATTTAAACCAAACTTACTACTTTCATCAAGGGTTGGGTTTGTCTGCCACATGTGTTCTCTATCATAGCTGGTGAGGGGTGGATGGGAGCTTTGGCACCGGTTGGTGGCCAAGTGTCTTCTAAAGCGCTGCAAATCACACAATCTCATTAAAATCAGGTGTTAGTTTTTGCTACCCCTAAACAAAGATCTGAGGACATGCCATGACTGGTCACATCAGACTGACCTTTCGCAAATCTTGAACAACCAATGTAATGACTGGCAGCTTTTTCGTGCTTTACCGCACTAGTTTTAAACTGGTGACAATGCTTTGAAACATATTTTGACAAATTTTCAATTATAAATTGGAAAACAGAACAAACGAACATTCTGGAATGGCTAATAGATGGTCTAGATTATATGGATTCGGTCATAAAGCCTGTAACTGTCGTTCAGAATACCCCGTGTTCAATGTTTCAAGGTTGCACAATCAGAAATCACATTCTGACTTACTTTCGTGATCTGGTAAGCAATACTCTGATTGGTCGGATGAAAGTTCATTCTGAAGAGATGTCCTCAGATCTTTGTTTAGCTGTCGCGAGAACTGAGATCTGATTTAAATGAGATTGCAATTCACAGAGTTGTTTCCCTCAGGCATGCCAGAAACCTTTGGTCATGGCTTTGAATCCCAAGTTCGCCCCTGATTATGTTTCTAGGTTTGTCAGCACCATAACCGTACTCATGGGTTTCCCCGAAATGGTAAACGTCTGTGACCTGCATCAATAAGAGCTTGCCTCCCACGTTAAGCTGACATGCTGTGACATATCTCAAATACTGTTCAAATCACCCTTAAACCAAACTTACCCACTTTTTATCACAGGGCTCTTATATCTGTGTTGAGGGAACTACATTAATAATTTCGGCCATGTTAAAGAAATGACTCTTAAAAGCCTTCCCACCAATGTCAACATCACATTTTGATTTGTGCAGATCCACACAAGGTGCTGTAGGATTTGGTGATCCACGCGCTATCAAGAAATACCTCGATGACCAAGGGATCCAGTGTTGGCTGGATGTGGAACGGGTTGGCCTGGTTAGTGGATCATCATCATCATCATCATCATCATCATCATCATCATCATCATCATCCATATCCATCGTCCCCAACTAGTATATCGTATTGCCTCATTACTACCTTCAAATGTTCACTATATTTGCTTAATGGTCCAACCAATTGATGTTCTGTAGGAGGGGAAGCTGGGATGTTTAAAAATAACAACTTTTCCCCCTAATGATGGAAAAAATGGGGAAGAGAATTTTCACTGGCCAGTTCCAATGTTTTGAAAAGTAATATGTCGTGATGCCCCCAAACCTCTTTGCCTCCTACTTTCAGAGAACATTTTCTGTATGTCTTAAAACACTGACAGAAAATATATTTGGCTCAAACAAAATTCCAGATCCCTCACCCCAGAATTATAAACAGTTGATCCCTAAGAATCAATAGCATCTACATGTCTGTTGTATTTCAGCATGGCCTCTTTGAGGATATCGCGGAGGGTCTGCTCAATGCTCGGGTTGTGATTGTGTGCGTCTCCGACCAGTACGCTGAATCAGCAAACTGCGCCATGGAGTTCCGCTACGCAGCCAACACTCTCAAGCTGCCTGTTGTCCTCGCTGTAGTGGGGACCGGAAACAACTGGAGAGCATCAGAGGTCAGTTGCCATGGCAACTTCTTGTTAGAAATAATGGATAGAGTATCTTTAAGGAAACTAAGCAACTGTGACCTGAATCTGTAAAGTCGTAATCACATTGTTATCAACAGTGAGGGATTAGTATGATGGCGGTAACGTTGTCATGTCATGAAATGAGAGATAAACTTTCTATTTGTCAAGAAAATACAAATGTGACCAATCATGAGATAAGGACCTTATGGGTGAAAAATCACGTTTTGACTTTTCATTATATTTTAAAACTACAGCATCTTCAGAACACAAAAATACAATTCACAATCTTCAATTTATATTTATTAGAGAGATACATGACATCACACATGGCGATCTGACGTCATGGCACAATTGTCCCTTTCCTCCTGGTGGGACACAAATATCCTCTACATCACAGTTTACATTATATATCTTGTTTGTGTTCTAGATTGGTGTCCTGTCTCTGAAATACCCCATTGTCAGCTTCCAAGAAAACAACCAGAATGCCTTTGACAAACTCCTTACTATTATCAAGGAGACACTGGCTTCGTCCACCATCGCTCTCACTCCGCAACAAACCAAAGACAAAACCAAGGAAGAGCAGAAGGATCTGTCTTATCAGGTGTGTAACCTTCGTCAATACTGCACAGGGTGGCATAAACTATGTATGCCACCGCCTGTGGATACGTAGGGTTATTTTGTGGTGATGTCACTGTTGTTAACCAGTGAATGAAGCACAGACCTGGTTAAAGGAGACCCAATCAGACCAATGAGCATTCAGCTTACATCTTGCACACAGTAATGTTGTGAAGGTATTCCCTTGACAATAAAGGCCTCAATGTCAGGCAGTGGTAGACTTTGCACAGTGTTCATGCATGGAGTCTGGCTCAGATGGCGTTCATGAGTTATGAATGGCTTCATTTCATTTCCGTCCTCAAACAAGAGACGTCCATGACTATGACACCACTTGGAGAGTTTTTACTTACAGGTGATGGAGAATTACATGTGTATTTGGTGCCCCAAATCCGTAATTGCCCAATACACAAATATTTGCTTAATTCCCAAGAATTGAGTACCCAAAAATGAGCAATTCTGCCATGAATTTGGAAAATACTCGATTTTGATTGGTCAGTCAGAGGTATCAAATCACAATAAACCCCCTCTGATTGAAACAGCCCATTTAACGGCCACTTCACCATGGAAGCTAATATTTTTACAACAGTATTTCTTTTACAGTCATTGATAGTAGGCGTATTTAAATAATTATATGTGCAATCATAGGCTACAAAATGCAAAGTTGCGGTTATTACCGCTTTCAAAGGACATGTGGCAATATATTTCGTGCAGAAAATGTGATAGAAATCTACAAAGAGAATGTATTTCAAGTTTTATGGACAACAGAGAGCTTGCTATTTGGCGCTTTTCTATATGCAACTGTGATGTTATATCTTCTGCGTCACATTGAGCGAGATGACGTCATAATAGTGACACACGATGCAGAAAGAAACCTTTTGAAGGATTGTTTATTTTTCTTTAGGGGTGCCCCCTGGACTCAATCCATGCCACTTAACTCAATATACATGCCAACACCAAAGAGTTAGTGTTTTGTTCAGTCATGGTAGAGTTTGTTTATTATGTGCCTTCTCCCGATGAGGATCTCGATAGATTGAATGAGTAATGACCAACTTGTGTGCCTTCTCCCGATGAGGATCTCGATAGATTGAATGAGTAATGACCAACTTGTGTGCCTTCTCCCGATGAGGATCTCGATTGATTGAATGAGTAATGACCAACTTGTGTGCCTTCTTCCGATGAGGATCTCGATAGATTGAATGAGTAATGACCAACTTGTGTGCCTTCTCCCGATGAGGATCTCGATAGATTGAATGAGTAATGACCAACTTGTGTTCCTTCTCCCAACCAGGAGCTCTGTGAGCTGGCACAGAGGAAGTTCCTGCGGCAGATTGTGCAGTATGCGGAGGAGCAGGACGTCACAGCGCCGTATCCCAGACTCTTCCTCATCGACTTTGTCAAGGAGGAACCATGTAAGTAGAGAATCAGTCAAGCTCTAGTTCCACTTCATCACTATCTGTCATGTGTAGAGCCGCACTGGGATTGTGGGTCAGAACTGGTCCCCTGCAACTTAAGCTTGTCGCAAATGCCCATTTAAATCATCGTTAAATTATTGTTTATAATATCCAGCTTTTGAATCCATGGACATCACCATTTTAGGTCATGTGACTAGCTATGCTACACTAACTCCTTACACACAATACAAACTCCATGCATCGCACACAACTTTCCACATTTAACACTTTTATAAACTTCCAACTTCATCTGTTCCTTCTGTTATTTGTCTTTACGCTAGGGTAGGTCTTTACGAAGGGTGTTACAATATATTTGATGAGAGGATATGGATGGCCCAGTCATCTAAGGCACCGCCATTCACATTTCAGAATTGTGGCCCTTACTTTCTGGGATCATGAGTTTGAATCCTGGTTCACCCTGCTTATGTGTCCTGGTTCGTCAGCATTATACCATGCTCACTGATTTCACTGAAGGAGTAAGCGTTGAAGGCCATGCAATTATAAACAATCTTGACGTGTTCTTTGTGGAGTGGTGTTGCACTCTGGGATATCCTCTTGATGACAGTGTTGTAATGATGATGATGTTATCTGTGGAGCCTGTGTGTTTCATCGGATCACAGGTTTTCGGACATCATACATTTTCAGACGACCATGGTTAGGCTAAAAAAACAACATATTCTTGGTTCTCAGGCACCGCCAGCATCATCATAAAGTTCACCGCATATTTCATTTTTATTTCCATTTTTAAAAAAAACACAAAAAATCCTTAAATATTCCAAGTCCAACAGTATTCCAGTATTTAACACATCAAGGAATACTTTTATGTAGGAAGGCCCCTTCCCGGGTTGAATGTACACAATTGTTTATTGATTACACAACTGTTTATTGGTTACATACTAGTTTGAACAACAACAACAAAAAAAGACACCGCCCTCCCGCACTATATTTTAAAAAACCATTGCCTGAGAACCAATTCTTATAATTTTTTAAGCCTTATCGCGATTACTCAAGCTATAACAAGGGATGTGGCGTCACACAGACATTGTAAATACTCAGATGATGACCTGTTTGTAAGATAAAGTCAGTGAGATGTTTTACAGTTGTTCTTGTGATTAACTAGAAAATAACAAAGGTTTCTTAAGCGTCTGAAACCCCATAACACAGGGATATATAATGTGTGTACTGCAGCTGCCAACCAGGAGACACCGCAGAAGGAGACGCCTGACAAGGAGACACCACGGACAGAGACACAGGCCTCTGGACATCATGGCAGCAAAGACTTCCTCAAACACCCTCTCTGTATCCACATACTCTGTGAGCATGATGAGGTACGTGATTGGGGGATTTGTTGAGTGTAGGATAAAACACATCTGAGGGTTTTAATGATATTTTGTTGTTTGTTTATTTGTTGTTTAATGCTGACTCAGTAATATTCCAGCTATATGACGGCGGTCTGTAAATAATCAAGTTTGGACCAGACAATCCAGTGATTGATATCATGAGTATTGATCTACGTAATTGGGATACGATGACATGCATCAACCAAATCAGAGAGTCTGACTACCCAATCCCGTTAGTCGCTACTTACGACATGCATAATCCCCTGTTACAGCAAGCATGGGTTGCTTACCCGTATCTTCACAGTCCCTTATGAGATTTAAAACTCTCATCTAATCATGCTAATGCTGTTATGATAGTGTAAAACAATATTCTTAATAAACATATTATCTTATTCTTGTAAGAATTGACAGATTTTCTCAAATAAGAATGATAATTTTGTGAGAAAGGTTTTTTTCATTTTGTATTGCTGACCCATCATAATATAACCTCTTGTCTCCACCACCCCCAGGGATGGCACAGTTGTGGGGAGCCCCTCCCCCTGGTGTTCAGCACCACCACCCTGGAGAAGTGTGTGCCCTACATCGCCAGGATCACTGGCATCGCTCAGTACAGCAAGAAACTGGTCCTCAACTGTCAGGCTACAGAAGCAGGACGCGAGTTTATCCGATGGGTGGAGGAGGTCAGTGTTGGTTCTGTACTTATAGCAATGTACTATTAGGCTTCAAAAAATAAAAGAATTGGTTCTCAGCAATCTCGGGCAATGGCTTTTGAAAATAAGGTGTGGGCGGGTTGTTGTTTTTTTTTCGCTTGTTCCAACTTATATGTAACCAAATAAACATTTGTGTACCATAAACCTAGGAAAGGGCCTCCCTACATAAACAAGCATACAAACTCCTATTGCCGCTATGACCATAACACGAGATGTGCAGTAAAGCAGTGCACATGTAAAGGGAAGTAATTAGGATTTATTAGTAGTAATAGGATTTTGGTATTTGGGGGGGGGGGGAATGGAAATAAAAACGAAAAGTGCGGCAGACTTTTTGATGATGCAGGCGATGCCTGAGAACCAAGACTATTAATTTTTTTAGCCTTACATGTTCAAAAGTATAGGGTTAATATGAAAGCTACAACAAAGTAGAAGGTTATGATGGAATCCTCTTCACAGTACCTAGATGTGGTGGAGTAGCCCCGTGGATGAAGTATTAGCCTGTCTCAGTTTAGGTCCTGGTTTGATTCCCCGCGTGGGTACAGTGAAGCCCATCTTTATAAAGTAGATCCCTAGTAACATTTCTCTAAATATGGATAGCTGAAATGTTGCCTGAATGTGGCATTGTGGGTATAATGTTGAGAAGGCTATACGGATGCTCCAAGTCTTTGTTCCAAGATGTCTGTGTTCTTCAGAGCCCCCTGGTGGTGGACTGCTCGGACTTCGGCCAGATCTATCAGGACATCAGACAAGAAGTGATCCAAGCAGACCCAGACAGAGTCATGGGCAAACTGGCAAGGTAAGTTCTGGGAAAACATGGCTTGTTGCTTCCACCCTTCAGTGATGAATCTTAAAGTAACGAAGTTGGGAGGTCACTCTGAGAATGTCCTCTGTGGTTAAAAAATATAAATGATTTTGTATATTTTATGGCTAGTTTTACTGTTCAATGCACGACGCCATGCCCCATGCTTTATTTGTTTATAGTTTTAGAAAGTTACATGGGAATGAATAATAGTTGAAAAGATGAAAACAAACTTTCAAAAGAAACTTTATGTTTGTCTCACAGATGTATAATGATATGCATAAATGCATAAAAAATTATGAAAATATTTTAAAACATTCTTGACTGTAAATTATTACATGAAACATGTTTATGTTATTCGGCAACAATCATAAGAGGGAGACACTCTGTCCTAGACTGCTTTACCTGCCCTAGAGCGCTTGCACTCCTCGCCTGCAGCCACTAGGAGGCAAGGGCAGGCTACATCAGTTGAGATGTTTTCACTATACTTGTCCTTTAATGTGTACAATGTGTGTCTCCCTGCAGGTGCCACCTGCCCAATGGGAAGACAGTTTGGCTGTGTGAAGAACATCGCAACCAGATGCGAGTGACGGTGCTGAGCGACGAGGCGGCAGTGACCTCCCACGTGCCAGGTGACCTGGGCAGGGTGGACTACATGCTGGAGGCAATGAAGGGGCTGGACATGAGGCAGGTGCCTGATGGGATACGCAGCCTCGTGGTGGAGAAGCCAAGAAGGCCCACACAGACTGAAGGAAGCAATGGTAAATAGTCCACTCGTACAATGTTCAGGTTATAGGGTTACCTACTTAGGGACAACAGACCATTTTTTCCCTTAGCATGGGATTTTTGTATGAGACAGAGTAAATTTTGTGTCAGCAAATCAAGACATTTAATTTATTTTATTGAAGTGCCAGACAATTAGTTTTCATAACATCCAACATGTCCAACGAATAATTTTTGCCATCATTTTCCCGTAAAAAATAGTTTTTTCAAAATCATCCAAGCCACCCCAACCTTCTGTTTGTATGTTTTTCTTACAACAAATGTTCATTCATCATTTTCTCAAAAAGCCAAAAACCCTATTTCAGAAAGAATTTGTATGACCGATAATGGCCATTAGTTTCAAATGCACTCACAATCAAGAAAGTTTTCACAATACTTTCTTCATTGTGAAGCAAACAGCAGGTACCGGTACTCTTATTTTCATCTGATCGTATTTTCATTGGACCATGATGTTATTTAGTTTGCACCCTAAGCTTTCTCTGAAATATGAGCTATATTGTCATTGGACTATTATATTTACATGTTCACTATGGTTGTATATGATCTTCACTTCAGGACCAGAGGTTCCTGGTAGCAGAGATCAGGTTGATGGTGCTGGAGAAGACCAGAAGAAGCCCGAGGAAAGACCATCAAGTGATGGATCAAACACATCCCAGACATCAAGTCAGCGTTCAGCTCTTAGCCAGCTCTCACAGTCCAATATGTCTCCTGCACTCAGGTCTCTGAAACCACGGGGGTCAGGTGGACGCCCTCGCATCGGGAACAAGACGAAGAGTAGAGCCTGTACAGTCATGTGACGAGGTCATGTGACAAGGGTCAGGTGGACGTCCTCGCATCGGAAACAAGACGAAGAGTAGAGCCTGCACAGTCATGTGACGAGGTCATGTGACAAGGGTCAGGTGGACGTCCTTGCATCGGAAACAAGACGAAGAGTAGGGCCTGCACTGTCATGTGACAAGGGTCGGGTGGACATCCTCGCATCAGAAATAAGACTATGGGTAGAGCCTGCACTGTCATGTGACAAGGTCATGTTACAAGGGTCAGGTGGATTGGTCTGACTAGCCTTTGTCATGGGACCTGTGATTGCATGAAATTTTTAACCTTTTCTCCAACTACTTCTGTAAAATCTGTCCACTACATTTATCCATGGACCCTTTTGTATTGGAGCAACAGAGGTAAAAGATTTTGGACTTGAGTACCTGGGGAATGAAAGTAGAGTTATGCGCAAGTACTCTCATTTTGATGAGAATGGTCATTGAGAGAAAAACATACATGCAAATGTATTTATCTATTTGCAAATCAATTAGCACACTAACCTTTAGAAATTGTTTTACTTTAGATCAAAGTTCCATATGTGGTTAAACATTTGATAAAATTATTTACCATTAATGTTTATACAATACTGTTAAAACCATGAGTGTTTTCACAATATGCCTATATAGGAAAATGTGATAGCCCACTTTAATAATAATAAATTCAAATCATCTTTATTTTGAAAATACCAATCTTTAAAAAAAGGTTTAGTGTCTGTATTCAGACCAGTGGACATATTTAATGTATTTATGATAGGGCAAATATTTCCCATCACAGTTCCTGTTGATTGTGGATCAAGTTTGAGTGATGTGAAACAAAAAGACACATATCACCAACATGTCAAGATAATGGGCCTTACATTTGGATCTCTCCATTGCTCACTCACAACACGACATTTTGCATGAAACAAGTTGCTTCATTATCATATCATAACTGACTCCATATCACACGACTCCATGTGATTAAATTACCGTTCCCATCGCAATGACAGAAATCCTTCATCAGTATTTTATTCATGGAAGGTAACTGATATCAAGATATTTGATATGAAACTTAATTCTGTGAATATATTGTTTACTTTCCTGGCAAACCAGGCAACATCTGTGATACTACATGTCCGAGTTCATGTGTACATCTGTGATCCTTCTTGTATATATACTCAGTCTACACAAGCTAAGCACAATCATTTGCGTAACCTTAGAAACAGTCATGTAGATTCTTCATTATTTGGAAGTATACCTATACCATGATAGATATTTATACTTTTCCTGACAAAAAATATATTTATATGATGTATATGTTTATGTTATATTTATTATTATATTCATCATTAACCTGATCATACTCTCTATGTCCTAGGAGATATTGCTACGGTTAAATTTCATCACAATCACAGGCCACTGTGATGTCATTGGTTACCATGGCATCAGAATCAAATGACATCACTAATCACTCTGCCACTGAAGCTGGTCAGCTGTACTTTTGACACTCAAGACACTGGTTATTACTGTTTACGAACTAAAAATGTTGATTTCGGATAATAGATACGATATCACTCTTATGTCTTCAATTTTCTGTTTAGACATTACCCGATAGGTGATATACTCTGTTTAACATGTCATCTGATATTATTAGATTTTTGTACCTGCCCACTTCACTAACACCCCACCAAATCTCACCTAATTGTATTTTCCTCAAGTTCCTATCGAGATAAAAACGATTGCTGTGAAGTTCTTATCGTATTAAACTCGCTTGAACAAATACACTGTACATGTGTTCCTACTGTCATTGTATAGAGGTGCCTTGAACTGAATCAATTTAACAATCTGTTTAAAGTTGACTAGCACATTTACAAATATCTTTGTTTGACCAGTATGTATAACATTTTACAACTTTTATTCTTTTCTCAGATGATAAATTTAAAAATAGAAACTTATCCGTCATGTATGGGGTGAAAGTGCCCCGCCTATGAAAGGATTTGATATGAACATCTCATCTTCCCGAGGTAAAGGAGTTAACTGACTGTAAAAGTCCAGTTTCCACCCTTGCCTGACTAGGATGGAATTATAGAGTTATATATTGGCTGGACTTACGAGTCTATGCATAGTCCAATCAAAATCACGCAACGAAAATCGACATGCTGTTCGTATACTGTCATGCAACTTTCAGTTGATTGCAGGATTTGCAAAACGTGTGTGCCGCCAACTTAGCGTCAACAGATATTTCCAATCTTTTCATGCTTCTAATGAAGGTGCTCACCTTACTTGATCATCGATGAATCGATCGAGGGCCAGTTGTTGACACCCATCTGGGGCCAATTGTTGTGACATCCCATCTGGGGCCAATTGTTGTGACATCCGATCGAGGGCCAGTTGTTGTGACATCCGATCTGGGGCCGGTTGTTGTGATATCCCATCTGGGGCCAATTGTTGTGATATCCCATCTGGGGCCAAGTTTGGTGACATCCGATCGAGGGCCTGTTGTTGTGACATCCCATCTGGGGCCAATTGTTGTGATATCCCATCTGGGGCCAAGTTTTGTGACATCCGATCGAGGGCCTGTTGTTGTGACATCCGATCAAGGGCCTGTTGTTGTGACATCCCATCGAGGGCCTGTTGTTGTGATATCCCATCTGGGGCCAAGTTTTGTGACATCAGATCGAGGGCCTGTTGTTGTGACGTCCCATCGAGGGCCGGTTGTTGTGACATCCGATCGAGGGCCTGTTGTTGTGACATCCCATCTGGGGCCAAGTTTTGTGACATCCGATCGAGGGCCTGTTGTTGTGACATCCGATCGAGGGCCGGTTGTTGTGACATCCGATCGAGGGCCTGTTGTTGTGACATCCCATCTGGGGCCAATTGTTGTGATATCCCATCTGGGGCCAAGTTTTGTGACATCCGATCGAGGGCCTGTTGTTGTGACATCCGATCGAGGGCCTGTTGTTGTGACATCCAATCGAGGGCCTGTTGTTGTGATATCCCATCTGGGGCCAAGTTTTGTGACATCCGATCGAGGGCCTGTTGTTGTGACGTCCCATCGAGGGCCGGTTGTTGTGACATCCGATCGAGGGCCTGTTGTTGTGACATCCCATCTGGGGCCAAGTTTTGTGACATCCGATCGAGGGCCTGTTGTTGTGACATCCGATCGAGGGCCGGTTGTTATGACATCCGATCGGAGCTGGTTGTTGTGACATCCGATCGAGGGCCTGTTGTTGTGATATCCGATCGAGGGCCGGTTGTTGTGACATCCGATCGAGGGCCTGTTGTTGTGACATCCGATCGAGGGCCGGTTGTTGTGACATCCGATCGAGGGCCGGTTGTTGTGACATCCGATCGAGGGCCGGTTGTTGTGACATCCGATCGTGGGCCTGTTGTTGTGATATCCCATCTGGGGCCAAGTTTTCTGACATCCGATCGAGGGCCTGTTGTTGTGACATCCGATCGAGGGCCGGTTGTTGTGACATCCGATCGAGGGCCGGTTGTTGTGACATCCGATCGAGGGCCTGTTGTTGTTATATCCCATCTTGGGCCAAGTTTTGTGACATCTGATCGAGGGCCTGTTGTTGTGACATCCGATCGAGGGCCGCCGGTTGTTATATCCCATCTTGGGCCAAGTTTTGTGACATCCGATCGAGGGCCTGTTGTTGTGACATCCGATCGAGGGCCGCCGGTTGTTGTGACATCCCATCGAGGGCCTGTTGTTGTGACATCCGATCGAGGGCCGGTTGTTGTGACATCCGATCGAGGGCCGGTTGTTGTGACATCCGATCGAGGGCCGGTTGTTGTGACATCCGATCGAGGGCCTGTTGTTGTGACATCCGATCGAGGGCCGGTTGTTGTGATATCCGATCGAGGGACTGTTGTTGTGACATCCGATCGAGGGACTGTTGTTGTGATATCCCATCTGGGGCCAAGTTTTGTGACATCCGATCGAGGGCCGGTTGTTGTGACATCCCATCGAGGGCCTGTTGTTGTGATATCCGATCGAGGGCCTGTTGTTGTGACATCCCATCTGGGGCCAAGTTTTGTGACATCTGATCGAGGGCTGGTTGTTGTGACATCCCATCGAGGGCGGGTTGTTGTGACATCCCATCTGGGGCCAGTTCTTGTGACATCCCATCTGGGGCCAGTTGTTGGGACATCTGATCGAGGGCCAGTCTGGGCATGCTGGGGGATGTTTCACTGTAACCTCAGCCTAATGCAATGTTCACAACGTGTGACAGCATACAACTCCCTCAAATATCAGAGGACAACAGGCACAGAAGCTCACCTTCATTAGAAACCATGTCCTCAGGAAACATGAAACATTCAAAATAATCACCATACGGCTTCCTTACCAGGTTGATATTAAGCTGTTAATAATGTGATGTTGTCATATGAGACAAGTATGTTCAAGTGTTATTCAGATGTGGCTTGTGTTCACCAAATATCCCTCTATGTGTTTTAGATGCTTATAAACCTCCAGCGACATCATCCTATTGTTCTCCAGTCGGGTTAGATCTCATACACAGGGATGTTGTAATGTCCCGGGATTTTGTTAATTCAACTTCCATTTAGATTGTAACATAAATGTTTCTCGCTTGATATTTATTTTGCATTTATACACAATGTACTGAAATGTAAAATCAAATGACAAATGTTTTCTTTACATTCCTATGGATCAAACACAACCTTCGTATCTGTAGTCCATTGAGTGTTCTCACTAGGCTACATAGGCGCTGATAAACAACAAGCTTTTAAAAATGTCTTTTTCAAATACCGTACGCCTTTATCCTGTGGATGCAGGTTTAAAATATCATAAAAACCCTCAGATGTGCTTTACCCTATACATAAATACCCATGAATGATCTTATGTCAGTGAACTACCATCAGGTGTGTGACTGTTTGTATTCACATAATGTACAATTGCAAATATATTTAAAATGAGAAAGACAAAAATGTGTCCGTGTCAAAATCTCATCTTGTCACATGATTATGAAAGTTGCTTTATTCAACTCCCTTTGGTGAAGATCTCGGAGATTGTTGTGTATTTGTCTATCTGGCTCTTCATTCTAGCAGCTAGCATTCCTGTGATATTCACTGTATTATTATTCTTAGCAGCATAAAGCATGTCAATATTTGTCAAAGTTTGTTTTTAATTTTTGATTGAACATGGTATGTCTCCATGTATGAAAAATATATTTTTAACAGCGCCTTGAAGTCCATTATTTATAGATGACTTTTCACCACAATAAATGGAAGATGTTTTTTTAAAGTTTGTTATATATGTTGTCTATATTTCTGCAATACATGTGCGGTTGTTTCATATCATGTGATTATATATAATATTGATATTTATTGATTTTTATTTTCTTGAAGTCAACTGTAGTCTTGTAGGCTGGACGTCACTTCTAGCAGCATGATTAGGTTTTGTATTGTTGCCATGCAAATGATGTGCGACACTTTGATATGTGTCGAGACTCACCATGATAAATCCTCGAATAAACTTCATGATTATATTTATTTTGGAAGGTTCTTTGACCCAGTGTTTATCCAAGGGAGCAGTTGTTTTGTATTAGTATATTTTTCAATATTGAGTCATTATTCCTCCTCAATGTCTGTTTGTTGCGTTGGCTGACCTAGTGTTATTTCTACAATGTACCGTAGGTTACAAAAGGCAGACTTCACTTGAGTAGCATAGCATGAAACACCAGTGTGGAAGAAGTGTTCATTTCCAGAACAGAAGTCATAAACCATTCCATATTTTACATACAACTTCATATATCAGGCAGCTGCTGAACTGGTGCCTTTTGCTATTCAGTAATTTAAAGTTTTTAGTTTTTTAAGTTTCCCGTGCAGGAATTTCAACAGAAGGTAGGGTTCATGTCAAGTGACAAACTTAAAGACTTTTCAGTATTTCTCTTAAACATTCTAATTATTTCATACCTTCACATTGTTGGTTTTGTTTCAAGAGTATCATTCTCAAATCTTTCAGTATTGTTTTATCAGGAGGATTTGAAACATCAACCTATAGTGCGTTTTGTGTCTACATCAAACTAGTAGGGTGCCTAGTACTATGATAGGTGTCAAGGTAATGTCAACCAGTTCAATTCACCGTTGATTTCCATCAATACATGAAGAGTAGATTGCAGTCAAAAATAAAAGGGACCTTTTCAAGTATTTGTTTACTTTGCTCAAAACCTTTTTCAACATCATAATTACTATATACTATAATATAGTATACTGATGCCTATGGTTTGGCCGGTGCATGTTTCAGCCACCCTCTGACACGCCCCTACTCTGTCACTGTCCCAGTTGGGGCATAGACCTCACTTCATAACCTGCCAGTATAGATGCCAATAGGTTTTGATGCTCTGCATCACTAGTCTTTATTATGTAATATTTCGGATTAATTTATTTTATTATTTCCCCTTGCAAAATGTCATGAGCATGCATAGTCATGTTGGTACATAATAACTTGAAATAAAATTCAGTTTTAACAATCACAAAGTTGTGTAATTAATTGAGGAGTCGCATCCATGCAACATGTGCAAGTGCCTTGGGCATATTAATTACTCATATAATATTCTGGTCAATTTTGGGTGTTAATGGCCCAGTCAGGCATGGTTCCAACAGTCAAGACTTGCCGAAGACCCTGCATTCCAACTGCTAGGCTGGAACAGACGACTCACACACGAAGCAAGCACATCCATCACTGGAGGCATAGGCTCTGTTTGATCCACAAAGGGCGTTAATGACCAGAGGTTTCTGCTTGAGGGTGGCACAAGCAGTAGTGAAGGCACATTGTAATTCATTGTAATTCTACCATGACTCTAAATGGGATTCGTTGACAACTACTGTAACTGGAAGGAAATATATCCTTCGGAGGCTACAGTTCAGTTCACTGCTGATTATTTGCTGTGTGTACAATACAAGGAAGTTGTGGGCAGGTACTGTGGACATATTTGCATTTTTTGTTTATTTGTTGTTTAACGCCTTCTCAGCAATGTTCCAGCTATATGACGGCGGTCTGTATTCCTAACAAATGCCCGCTACACCCTGTAAAATTTGTCTGTTTGTTTGTTGTTTAACGCTGCACTCAGCATTATTCCAGCTATATGCAGCGGTCTGTAAATGGAGCCTGGACCAGACAACCCAGTGATTGATGAGCATTGATCCATGTAATTGGGATAAGGTGACATGTATCAACCAAGACAGCAAGCCTGACCACCTGATCGCCGTAAGTCGCCTCTTATAACAAGCATAGTCGCCTCTTATGACAAGTATGGGTTGATGAATGACCCATTCTAATATGGATCTTCACAGGTTGGTATATTTATGGCATCTATCAACTCTTTACTGGGAGCATATAGACTGAATAAGATTAACACTCAGTCCTCACCTTGAGGATTAGAAACGCTGCTTAGACCTGCATAGGATCTGGGTGTGGTTTTAAAACATTTAATCACTGATCCCTATGAGCCACTAATAGCAGCACCGATATGGTTTCTTACTCAGCAAACCATGCATTGGTGAGGTTGACGGGTTAGATGTGATCCAGGTGTATTTGACAGAGGGCCTCATGGGAAGGTGCATGTGGGTCTCATGTGGGATTTCATTGCCAAGAATCAGCAACTCGGACAAGAGAACTTCCATTCCACTCTGCCATTTTTGTCTCTGGTCTTGGGTCAGGGAGATAAAGATAAATTTAACTTTGTGCCCAGTCCGGACTTTGAGGGTTACAAGACTTCAAAGGAAACGGTTCTTTCCACCATTGGTGCTTGGACGCAAAAATGAGGTCTTCAAGAACATTCATGGCATTTTGGTATGTAGACATGCAGGATTGGATCCACCTCAGGCTCACAATGTGCACGAGATAAGAGCGTTGGCGTCCACCATGGCCTCACATTCCATTTGTTCTGTTGTAGACGTCATCAGGGAATTGTTTTGGTGGACAGATAGTATATTTAAAGAATTACTATCTACAGGATTTGTCAGTAGAAGATGTGGAAGGCATTCATCAGTTCGGACCGCTTGTGTTTGTGAAATAATTGACATCTTGATGTTCTGATCCTCAAGGCATCAAGTATTGTATGCCACTCAGGTACTTGAAGATGAAGCATGACGTTGCATGTTAGAGCAAGGATATGACAGTGAGAGAGTTAAATATAACACCGAATCTGCATTATTTCAGCCTTATAGCAACAGGATGTGACAGGTGATGCGTGATCAGTGAAGATGGAGCACTAATGAAGCCGAAGTGTCATCCATTAAGGAATCCAGTCCAGGCTACAGACATTAGCATCGCAAATTACAGACGACGCAAACTGTGGGATATGTTTGTAGAGGTTTTATCAGGATAAGAAATAATTTCGTTATAATCGTTATTCATCGTTATAACTATTGTTTACTGTAATATGATAAATCTTCTAATTTATATAATTCCACAGTACAAAAGAAAAGGAACAAGACATCCATGACCTTTCATTCACCTTAATTTTAAAGTAGTATCACAATATATTGTACATTTTCTTGTTCACGTGAAGGCATTACAATTTGTTCATCAGAATTATTTTTGAAAAATTGAGGATGCAGAGGGAAAACATGAGCTGTTTCTGAACAAAAAATATACTTTAGCTTGTGAGGCTAAAAACAATAATAGCCTTGGTTCTCAGGCACCGCCCACATCATCAGAAAGTCTGTCACACTTTTCGTTTTTATTTCCATTTTCCCCCCAAAATACAAAAATACTAATACTACTAATAAATCCTAATTACTTCCCTTTACTGCGCATCTCGTGTTATGGTCATGGCGGTAATAGAAGTTTGTATGCTTGTTTATGTTGGGAGACCCTTTGCCAGGTTGATGATACACAACTGTTTATTTGGTTACATATAAGTTTGAACAAGCAAAAATAACAAAAAAACACCACCCGCACTCAGTATATTTTGAAAAGTCATTGCCTGAGAACCAATGCTTTTATTGTTTTAAGCCTAATATTGACATACATATTATCATATATTCATATTTACATATAAAAGACACACATGTATCAAGCTAGCTTTCATTCAGTTTCTCCGCGATAAAATGTCACATTCTTGTCAGTTTCATGAACTTTCACTTCATAAAGTAGGTTGTCAGGGAGACGTGATTTCAGCTGATCCCAGATATAGACTGCGATGTTCTCTGCAGAACTGAAACATACAACAAGTAGACATGTTGCTCTCCCACCAAATACAAGGTTTATGTAATAACTTCCCCTGTCATGATCAATGATATAATGCACATTAACAGACATTATTCAACGGTTTACCTGACACATCAATGTCAGTCAGAGCTTCATATACGCACCTCACAACATCCTTGAAGTATGGGACATCTTTGTCCAGATGCTTGTGATCTACGATGGCCATGACACCTTCCTGTAATTAACATCAGTCAGAACATATTTTTGAGAAAGTTCTATAAACTGCATGCATTTATCCACTACGCACAGGGAGACTTAATTCATAAGGAGGGTGTTGTCACATAGGCATGACAAAAACATTATCAAAACAAAAAATGGACCTACTTAACAAAACAGAAACAATAATGCTCCATTAATCACGATTTTGTAGCTTGTGACACTGATCTATGTAGCCAGCTGACCATGTACCCGTACATACTTACTGCCATATATTTTTTAAGATCAACAAGATTGAAAACCATTCCTGTCACTGGGTCAACCTGAAAAGGAAATAGATATACAGTAAACCATATATGTGGTCAAATGACTTTTGTCTTCTGGTTTGGTTACAAGGCTGGTTTTTTGAGAAGCTTCAAACATCCTTATAAGAATTATATATAACAAGTATTTGTCACAAAGTGATGAAATGTCCCCCGCCTGTATATATACCATAGTACCAAATATGAAGACAATCCAGCGATTAGTTCTTAAGATACTGCGGCAACACCGTTTTCCAACTCCAAAAGCATATTTGCCTGCTGTGACCTTGAAAATGGGGTCAAGGTCACCAAAACCGACTGGTGTCTGCGGTGTCTGTATATACACCATAGTATCAAATATGAAGACAATCCAGCGATTAGTTCTTGAGATATTGTGGCAACACCGTTTTCCAACTCCAAAAGCAGATTTGCCTGCTGTGACCTTGAAAATGGGGTCATGGTCACCAAAACCGACTGGTGTCTGCGGAGTCTGTATATTCACCATAGTTCCAAATATGAAAACAATCCAGTGTTTAGTTCTTGAGATATTGCAGCAACACCGTTTTCCAACTCCAAAAGCAGATTTGCCTGTTGTGACCTTGAAAATGGGGTCAAGGTCACCAAAACCGACTGGTGTCTGCGGAGTCTGTATATACACCATAGTTCCAAATATGAAGACAATCCAGCGTTTAGTTCTTGAGATATCGCGGCAACAAACAGGTGGGATGTACGGACGGACGGTCGTGAATACTATATCCCCCGCTCCGCGCTTTCGCGCGGCGGGGGACCACTAGTGAGTGAGTTGAGTGACTGACCGCCACTTTTAGCAGTATTCCAGTTATATCACAGCGTGTCAGCTTAATGTGGTAGGAAAGCCCAAAATGATTCAGGTCTCAGTCGTCTACCACTCTGTTGAATCCCACGAACACGGGTATGGTGCTAAAAGACCAAGAAACAACCAGGGTGAACCAGGGGTTTAAACCAATGATCATTGGTTTCGGGTATGCCCAAGGGACGCAACTCTGCACAGCGAATTGGGGTGCCCGAGACAACAGTCCACCCGTACCCTCAGATACATAATTTAAACATGTGTTTGTTGTTGAACACCACACTCAGCAATATTGCAGGGGTATGACAGATGCCTGTAAATAATCAAGTCTG
This sequence comes from Haliotis rufescens, assembly GCF_023055435.1. Taxonomy (NCBI): domain Eukaryota; kingdom Metazoa; phylum Mollusca; class Gastropoda; order Lepetellida; family Haliotidae; genus Haliotis; species Haliotis rufescens. The sequence continues at coordinate 89,466,206 of NW_025963779.1, read as the reverse complement.
GACCAGACAATCCAGTGAGTGGAACATACTTATACGTCCTGTTGTTTCTGAGAATCATGGCATGTACATCCAGAAAAGGGTGTACTATTGAGAGGAAAAGTGCGATCCATGGTGCTTTTATTTTGTTAGATTGATATTTCCGAATTGAGGTGGTAAAGAAATGAGGCTGAATTATTTTAGAAAGCTGACATCTGATTGGCTTAGATTTAGCAGCCAAAGTTTGCTTAGAGTAACCTGACGTGACCTGCATTCTCTTCAGATCTTTACATAGAGAGGTATTGTATAAGAGCAAAATATATAATAATAATAAGATTGAATACGCTAGAACATTTCTATTAATTTACACATATCTCATATTCACTGAAATAAATACCCTGGGTGCTTAGAAAATTCACAAAGGAGGACACTTACTAAACATGCTAAAATCAAATGCAAGTTTAGAGCGGTAGAAAACAGACTTCGTTCAAATGTTGCTGAAACTAAAATTTCTTTACAAAAGTTACAAGGCAATCAAATAACAGCTTTCTACACTGTAAAAAGATCTGAACTATACACAAGACAATGTAGATAGTCTTGTAAATCTTTGGGACATGAGCACCTGTACAGATTACCTACAGATTGGTTTAGAAGTTGGTTAGGGGCGTACTGGAGCAGAGCGTTCAATATGACGAATACGGTACACGAATAGCCAAGCATGCCTTGACCATGGACGACAGCTGTATGATATACTCACCACCAAAAGAAACGCAAACCATAGAAACATAAACAGGAGTATTTTATGTTAAGAATGTACAATGTGTACCACTTAACGACAAAACTAACAATCAGTCAAGTGTTACTACGTAATATCTTTATTCTTAATACGATATGCTACACAGGATTTCCAAACTTTACAAGTTAATTCTGCACAAAACAAATGGTGAATCTCGACTCATGGGTGATGCGTTCATGAGCGTCGATTCGCTCAATGTACTTGTATATTCGTGTGTGCTTCGAACAATTTAATATCTCATGATTGTGAGTAATTCTTCATATTTTAACCAACATGTATGGTATTTGCGTTTCTTTTGTTGGTGAGTATATATATTAGCTTCATGACATTGATATGACAATGGTTGAGAATGTTACTTACTGGTCCACGTAGTACCACTTCAACTGAAACAGACATGTGTTAGATGTACATACATATCAACTTAACATATTCACTCTCCTCCATTGAGGACACGTTGCAATTTCGAGGGGTTGGGAAAATAATAACAACAAAATGAATTTAAACCATCCATTATCAATCCAATCCAATCATACACTCATATTTAAACACAAATCATGAAACTATACTATTATATGCTAAATTAGCATTGCTAATTTATCATAATACTCACAAATTCTAACAGACTTCAGTGCACATGGTGTCAGTGGAATTAATGTTATTTTCATGCCAATTGCACTTGGCTTTGACTGATGTTATTGAGTTTCACTGCATATAACATAAGTATTGATTGTATACAGTTACACATATAACATACTGGCTTTTTAATTTTTAATTAAAATGCCAATTATCACTTGATTAACATGATAGCAACCTGTCTCTGTCATTAAAGGTCTTCCTACTGACATCACATGTAACCATGGTAACCACATTGATAACCTTGAACAGAATAACTAAGAGTTTTATGATCCAGTGTAATAACTTTCCGTACTTACTTTCAGATATTTTGTTTCTAAACCAGTTACCATATGGCATTACTTAAAATCTGTCTAAACCGCCACACTTCAACCAATCAGGAGCATCACATCCAATCAGATCTGTTAATACAGGACTATATTTACAGTCCCAAACTTACAAGGTTTATTTAGCATCAAGGAACATCTGTCCAATCAAGACTTCCTTCTCTTTGGGGGACAAAGGACCAACTTATTGAGATATTGATGCACTCTAATCAAGATTAATTTTCCATACATCCAATAAACCATTCTCAACAATACTGATTACAGATATATATTAAATCATGAGTTACAAAAAACAGATTACAAGTTTTATCAATGGTTTCAAGGATACTTCTTTCAATTTCTTTGTAATCATTGTTGATACTATGGATACTGGGAACTGATTCTTGTATAATTGCATCTACTGTCTTTGATTTATATTAACGCTTAGTCTCTGAAAATATATAATTTGGACAGAAGCAAACAGGTACATATAAATTGAGAAGGAGTTCGAGTGAGATGGGAGATTCCTGAACCTCAGTCAGAGGAAAAGGTAGACTTGTTTGGACAGGACGCTCTATCATGTGGACAGGACACTCTATCTATCATGTGGACAGGACACTCTAACATGTGAACAGGACTCTCTATCTATCATGTGGACAGGACTCTCTATCTATCATGTGGACAGGACTCTCTATCTATCATGTGGACAGGACTCTCTATCTATCATGTGGACAGGACTCTCTATCTATCATGTGGACAGGGCTCTCTATCTATCATGTGGACAGGACACTCTATCTATCATGTGGACAGGATGCTCTATCTATCATGTGGACAGGACACTCTATCATGTGGACAGGACACTCTAACATGTGGACAGGACTCTCTATCTATCATGTGGACAGGACTCTCTATCTATCATGTGGACAGGATGCTCTATCTATCATGTGGACAGGACGCTCTATCATGTGGACAGGACACTCTAACATGTGGACAGGACTCTCTATCTATCATGTGGACAGGACTCTCTATCTATCATGTGGACAGGACTCTCTATCTATCATGTGGACAGGACTCTCTATCTATCATATGGACAGGACACTCTATCTATCATGTGGACAGGACTCTCTATCTATCATGTGGACAGGACGCTCTATCTAACATATGGACAGGACTCTCTATCTATCATATGGACAGGACTCTCTATCTATCATATGGACAGGACTCTCTATCTATCATGTGGACAGGACGCTCTATCTAACATATGGACAGGACTCTCTATCGATCATATGGACAGGGCACTCTATCTAACATATGGACAGGACACTCTATCTATCATGTTGACAGGACTCTCTATCTATCATATGGACAGGACTCTCTATCTATCATGTGGACAGGACGCTCTATCTATCATATGGACAGGACTCTCTATCTATCATGTGGACAGGACGCTCTATCTAACATATGGACAGGACTCTCTATCTATCATATGGACAGGGCACTCTATCTAACATATGGACAGGACTCTCTATCTATCATGTGGACAGGACGCTCTATCTAACATATGGACAGGACTCTCTATCGATCATATGGACAGGGCACTCTATCTAACATATGGACAGGACTCTCTATCTATCATGTGGACAGGACTCTCTATCTATCATGTGGACAGGACACTCTATCTATCATGTGGACAGGACACTCTATCATGTGGACAGGACGCTCTATCATGTGGACAGGGCACTCTATCATGTGGACAGGACACTCTATCATGTGGACAGGGCACTCTATCATGTGGACAGGACACTCTATCTATCATGTGGACAGGGCACTCTATCATGTGGACAGGACTCTCTATCTATCATGTGGACAGGACACTCTATCATGTGGACAGGACTCTCTATCTATCATGTGGACAGGACGCTCTATCTAACATATGGACAGGACTCTCTATCTATCATGTGGACAGGGCACTCTATCTAACATATGGACAGGACACTCTATCTATCATGTGGACAGGACTCTCTATCTATCATGTGGACAGGACGCTCTATTTATCATGTGGACAGGACTCTCTATCTATCATATGGACAGGACACTCTATCTATCATGTGGACAGGGCACTCTATCATGTGGACAGGACTCTCTATCTATCATGTGGACAGGACTCTCTATCTATCATGTGGACAGGACGCTCTATTTATCATGTGGACAGGACTCTCTATCTATCATATGGACAGGACTCTCTATCTATCATGTGGACAGGGCACTCTATCATGTGGACAAGACACTCTATCTATCATGTGGACAGGACACTCTATCTATCATGTGGAAAGGACTCTCTAACATATGGACAGGGCACTCTATCTAACATATGGACAGGACGCTCTATCTATCATGTGGACAGGACGCTCTATCTATCATGTGGAAAGGACTCTCTATCTATCATGTGGACAGGACTCTCTTTCTATCATGTGGACAGGACACTCTATCTATCATGTGGACAGGACACTCTATCTATCATGTGGACAGGACGCTCTAACATATGGACAGGGCACTCTATCTATCATGTGGACAGGACTCTCTATCTATCATGTGGACAGGACTCTCTATCTATCATGTGGACAGGACACTCTATCATGTGGACAGGACACTCTATCTATCATGTGGACAGGACACTCTATCTATCATGTGGACAGGGCACTCTATCATGTGGACAGGACACTCTATCTATCATGTGGAAAGGACTCTCTAACATATGGACAGGGCACTCTATCTAACATATGGACAGGACACTCTATCTATCATGTGGACAGGACACTCTATCTATCATGTGGAAAGGACACTCTATCTATCATGAGGACAGGACACTCTATCTATCATGTGGACCGGACCCTCTATCTATCATGTGGACAGGACACTCTAACATGTGAACAGGACACTCTATCTATCATGTGGACAGGGCACTCTATCATGTGGACAGGACAATCTAACATGTGGACAGGATGATCTATCATGTGGACAGGACGCTCTAACATGTGGACAGGACACTCTATCTATCATGTGGACAGGACACTCTAACATGTGGACAGGACAATCTAACATGTGGACAGGATGATCTATCATGTGGACAGGACGCTCTAACATGTGGACAGGACACTCTATCTATCATGTGGACAGGGCACTCTATCATGTGGACAGGACAATCTAACATGTGGACAGGATGATCTATCATGTGGACAGGACGCTCTAACATGTGGACAGGACACTCTATCTATCATGTGGACAGGGCACTCTATCATGTGGACAGGACAATCTAACATGTGGACAGGACGCTCTAACATGTGGACAGGACACTCTATCTATCATGTGGACAGGACACTCTATCTATCATGTGGACAGGATGATCTATCATGTGGACAGGACGCTCTATCTATCATGTGGACAGGACACTCTATCTATCATGTGGACAGGACGCTCTAACATGTGGACAGGACGCTCTAACATGTGGACAGGACACTCTAACATGTGGACAGGACACTCTATCTATCATGTGGACAGGACACTCTATCATGTGGACAGCACACTCTATATGGTGGACAGGATGCTCTATCATGTGGACAGCACACACAAGTTACCTTTGTAATTGTGTCCGTGGCCATTTGGGTTGTTGCATTTACCGAACACCTTGGCATTCTCTTCATCTGTTAATTTGTTACTGAAAGGTGAGGGTGATAATACTCACATTGTGTAATATCTGGTCATATGAACATTACTGTCATTATACAAATGTGTATGTCATAAACATTTACAGGGCAGGACAATTACGCCCCCAGGCCAAAACAAAGGAGGCCCAGTTCGAAGAAAACATGCGGGAGTGAGTATGGTTTTTAATGTCGCTTTTAGCGATATATACCAGGAGATTTGTTTCTGTGGAACAATATACCCGGGGAGAATATTCTCCAAAGCAGAAATGTTGTCATCATCATTTGCGTAATGCTTGCCAGACATTTCTTTCTTTTTTGGAAGAGATGGAAATCTGATGGTGCCATGGCAATAACAAACTTATGAACAGGTTCATTGTTCTGGTTGAACAACACCAGTGAGTTTTCCAAGGCATTTAGCCTTAATATTCTCATGCAGTAGCCAAAGCAGATTAGAATAATATTGGCCATTAATGGTCTGACATTTTTTGGGAGGCACAAGGCTCGATTTAGCTAAATAAAACAAGCACCAATGCAATCTATTATTGAAAAATGCAATCTAATAATTATTCATGACAAAATCTTTCAAATTTGTCCACACATGAAGTGTCTGTCTTTGAACACATTCAATATGTCTCAGTTTTATTTACAATACTACATCATTAACCCCTTTGTTTTGTGTAATTTATCATGCTTTTCTGGGCTTGACATAATCAAACTGTCGGTACTTCAAGTTTATGTGCACAGGTTTCAATATTGATAAATTTATGGGACCATGGTGCATTGGTTTTATCTGGTGAAACTAGATTTTCATGCCAACATGCACCTTGTGCAAGTTAAATTAAGTTCTATAAAATGAGCCCTGAGGTAGTCCATCAGTAGGTGTCCTTTGGAATCCCAGAAAACCAAAACAATCGCCTTGCAGGTGATAGAACAGACTGTGCCTTCTCCAGAGGAGGAGACCGAAGATGTTTACACTGCTTTAGCCGTTGTTAAGTCTCATCTTGGTCTGCTTCAAAATGATATAAATTCTAAGGAAAATTTATGACACTTGAATGTTTCTGATCAGCAGTCAGAAGCCTTTGAACCAGGTATGCCGAAACCTTTGTCATGAATGGTTCATTCCTATGAATGTCCCCAATTTTCTGATGAGAGATGCCTACTTTTTTTAATATGAGTTGTGTGATGAGTCGTGGGTCAACTATAATCATGACATGTATTTTATCAACATATTCCTTATTGCCGGCAGTTGAAGGTCTTAGATCTTAGATCACAATCGAGGTTCTTTCTTTCCCTCCTAAAATCCGCTGTCCTCCTCCTAGCATTGGCAAAGGAAGGACTATCACCCCCAAATCTTCACACCATATCTTCTTCTGGGTGGCAGTTGGAGCCCTATCAGTTAGTCACTTTGATGCCTTCAGACATGCTTCAGTCTTGCTTGACAACGGTATAATGATCTATACCAAATCGCCGCCTGTACAGCATTAAAGATGTTGTTATCCATAGATTGTGTCTACCCAGCTAACACACAACGTTGTCACAACGTTGTGGAAAGGTTGAGGATTGGTAACGTCGTGAAATAACGTTGTCACAACGTTATTATAACGTCAACGTGCAACGTTATTTCACAACGTTATAACAACGTTGCACATTTACGTTATGAAAACGTTGTGCATCGGACATCACACAACGTTTTGTAACTACGTTTCTGAAACGTCGGTGAAACGTTATAGAGTTTGCTTCTCGATAGTCATAAAGGAATAGAACTGCTTTATCAAAATCAACATGAATTTGTCAGAATACCAAGGCAGTAATGCATTACCTGTCTGTATATTCGGCATTTGAATTTTCATCTCTTAATACTAAAATTTCAAGAACGTAATTTCGTATCTCTATGACAACGTTAGTATTACGTTACATTAAAACGTTATTCCACAACGTAACAATAACGTTGCAAATTAACGTTGTGATAACGTTGTGCTTTGGACATTACAACACTTTTTGTAAATGATGTTAAGGAAACCACTTATAGATCTACCATCTCTTAGTTTTATTTTTTTTAAACATATATATCTATTAATGAAGTTATCTGTCTATTAAATGTTGTCACAAGCAATATTACAGTTAAAAACAATTAGCGCGCATTTTTTGCGGCATGAGAGGGACTGCTGAAAAGTTTAGCCTGTTGCCTCGTGAAGTGACGTCACATTTTCGCGAAAGATTTGTTGTCACCAGCCATCTTAGTTCAAGCTCACTCCGGACATATTATAACTAAGTGATTGTGCAGCAACTGGAACTGGACAGAGGATCTGTTAATTCGGATGAGGTAAGTTAATTTTTCAAAAGCAGTCTCCGCTTGTTGATATGTTTCTGTACATACAGATAGTTAAATGATTTAAATGTATCGTATTATTCAGAAGTGGCGGGGTTTAGAATGCAGTTTGCCGGTCACTTTCACTGAGACTCTGTATTTGATACACAGAACATGAAGTATATAAAGAGGTGAAGGAGGCCGAAGATTTTTTTCCATATTATTTTATGGATACCAAGGGTAATAACAAAGGGCAAGCAGTATATGTTTGACCAGAATTCAGTCTGGCGGCGTTTTGTGGCCGTCATATTATGTTCGGGTTTCGATCGTAAACGTGTAGGTCTGTAAATAGGCCTAACTTATGCATCGCCTACTGACCACTGACAGTTATCGCCATTTCTTCCGTGTTATTTCTGAAATCATTACTATGTAAAGTTTACATGTACTAATCTTCTGACTTTGATTTTTGTGAAACAATGTGGCTCATTCAGGCCATGGGAAAGGTTAAGTAGATTTCTCTTATACAGCGAAGAGAGGGGATCAAAACAATGGAAGTATTTTCAGATCGACTCTCTGCGGGCTTTAAGTTATAGCCTTAGTCTTAATGCGCTCAATGATGTTATGAAAAATTGTATTTTCCGGAAGAGACAGAAACATACTTCTTGTTTCCGAAAAGGCCTAATTAGCACTGACTGAAGTAGCCTAAATGTGGACCATCAGGTTGTTGGTGCTGTCTATAAAGTTTAGTTTAGCAAGGCGCTTATCATGGTGTATTTTTATTATTTCCAAAAAGGAATCAATCCATCATTTTCCGACAACTAGATCTATGTCCGACTTCCTTCTAATGAAAACGAGCAAAAGTAAAACGAGTCTCTCGTCGCGCGCTATAACGGGGTGTTTGCGGTATTGTCATATTGGTGATGAAAAGCTAGTCGACAGTCAAAAAATAAATATCACCATATATTGTCAGTGAGTTGGTCATCATTTATTGATTATTAAGGTGAGATAGGTGTAGCCAATGTGCACCAATGAAAAATACAATGGAATTGATAGCAACCATATTCGTTCGGTTTTCGATCTCCATATGTTGCCACGTAGGCTACCATATTAGGCCTACAGAATTATATTTAACGATATTGAACTGTATTATGTTAATAAACGTAGTAACAAATAAATTTCAATAAATATTTACAGAGCTGTTTCAACTTCGTCTGGTATTGTAGAAGCTATTGCATTTTGTTAATTTTCCCATGTTTCTATCTTTGTAAATATTAGAACATAGATTCTATATAAATATCCTGTTACATCATACTCTAAGTAAATGTGATTTATCTATACAGTACTGGTTTATTTAAAAATGTGATACTTTGTGGTTTCTGTTTTTCTTTCAGGTGGAGAAAACAGTATTGTGGGAGCATATTTGTTTAAAGTACATCACTGACAGAAAGGTATGTATGATGCAATAATATATACAACCATCTTCAAGAATTAAAATTTAGATGATTCTTATTTAATTATACCCACAATCTAAAAGGGCGGGGGTATAAAGTTACACCAATGATTCAGTGCTAACCCAGCTAACACACTACGTTTTCACAACGTTGTGGTAAAGTTGTGAATTGGTAACGTAGTGATACAACGTTGTCACAACGTTATTATTACGTCACTGTGCAACGTCGTTTCACAACGTAATAACAACGTTGCATTTTTACGTTGTGAAAACGTTGTTCATCGAATATTTCCCAACGTCTTGTTACATCGTTCCTGAAACGTTGGTGCGACGTCAACTGTCGCCTTAACAAACATTGTATGAACAAAAGTTTTACATACAAATCGACACAATTTCTGCCAAAAACAAGGCAGTAATTCATTATTTACCTATATCTTCGGAATCAGGATTTCCATCTCGTAAATAAACTAAAGTCTGTGTAAACACCTTATTATCACGTCACTCCAACGTTATGTGACAACGTAATCACAACGTAGCAAAATTACGTTGTGGAAACGTTGTGCATCGGGCGCCATGCAACGTTATGATGAGAACGTTTCTCATACGTTGGTGCGACGTCAAATAGTCTTCATCGCGAAAAGCGTAAAAACAAAGGTGTTTACTCGAAATAAACTACATTTTGGCAGAAAATTACAATAATGTTAGATTTGGTTTTCACTTTTCAGCAACCCGTGCTTGTCGTAAGAGGCGATTAAACAACAAACAATGACAATAACATTTTCGCCATACATGCATGATTCGCACTTCCATCGTTGTTGAAAGGTTGTGGATTGGTAACGTCGTGATATAACGTTGTAACAACGTTATTTTAACGTCGACCTGCAACGTTATTTCACAACGTAATAACAACGTTGCACATTCACGTTGTGAAAACGTTGTGCATTGGACATCACACAACGTTTTGTAACTACGTTTCTGAAACGTCGGTGAAACGTTATTGAGTTTGCTTCTCGATAGAATAGAATAGAAGGAATAGAACTGCTCTATCAAAATCAACATGAATTTGTCAGAAAACCAAGTTAGTAATGCATTACCTTTCTATATATTCGGCATTTGAATTTTCATCTCTTAATACTAATATTTCGAGAACGTAATTGCGTATATCTGTGACAACGTTACAACAACGTTGCAAATTAACGTTGTGATAACGTTGTGCTTTGGACATTACAGTACTTTTTGTAAATGATGTTTAGGAAACCACTTGTAGATCTACCATCTCTTAGTGTTATTTTTTTTTAAACATATATATCTATTAACGAACTAAATGTTGTCACAAGCAATATTACAGTTAAAAACAATTGGCGCGTATTTTTTGCGGCGTGAGAGCGACTGCAGAAAAGTTTAGCCTGTTGCCTCGTGAAGTGACGTCAGAATGACGTCACATTGTCGCGGAAGATTTGTTGTCACCAGCCATCTTAGCTCAAACTCACTCTGGACATAATATATTACAAGCAAGTGATTGTGCAGCAACTGGAACTGGACAGATGATCTGTGAATTCGATTGAGGTAAGTTAATTTTTCAAAAATAGTCTCCTCTTGTTGATATGTTTCTGTGCATGCAGTGCGTCAAATGATCTAAATGTATCGTATTATTCAGAAGTGGCAGGGTTAAGAATGCAGTTTGCCGGTCATTTTCACTGAGCGTCAGTGTTGATATTAATATGATACACAGAACTTGATGATAGAGGTGAAGGGGGCCCAAGACTTTTTTCCATATTATTATTTTATGGATACCAAGGGTAATTGCCAAGTGCAAGCGGTATATTTTTGACCAGAATTCAATCTGGTGGCGTTTTGTGGCCGTCATATTATGTTCGGGTTTCGTTCGTAAGCGTGTAGATTTGTAAATAGGCCTAACTTATGCATCGCCTACTGACCGCACTGACAGTTATCGCCATTTCTTCTGTGTTATTTCTGAAATCATTACTATTTAAAGTTTACATGTACTAATCTTCTGACTTTGATTTTTGTGCAACAATGTGGCTCATCCAGGCCATGGGAAAGGTTAAGTAGATTTCTCTTATACAGCGAAAAGAGGGAATCAAAACAATGGAAGTATTCAGATCGACTCTCTGTAGGCTGCTAGTTATAGCCCTAGTCTAAAGTGATCAATGATGTTATGAAAAAAATCGTATTTTCGGGAAGAGACAGAAACATACTTGATGTTTCCGAAAAGGCCTAATTAGCACTGACTGAAGTAGCCTAAATGTGGATCATCAGGTTGTTGCTGCTGTCTATAAAGTTTATCATAGCAAGGTGCTTATCATGTGTATTTTTATTATTTCCGAAAAAAGAATCAATTCATCATTTTCCGATAACTAGATCTATGTCCGACTCCTTTCTAATGAAAACGAGCAAAAGTAAAACGAGTCTCTCGTCGCGCGCTATAACGGGGTGTTTGCGGTATTGTCCTCTCTGGTGATGATAAGCTAGTCGATAGTCAAAAGTTAAATATCACCATATATTGTCAGTGAGTTGGTCATCGTTTGTTGATTATTAAAGTGAGATAGGTGTAGCCAATGTGCACCAATGAAAAATACAATGGAATTGATAGCAACCATATTCTTTCGGTTTTCGATCTGCATATGTTGCCACGTAGGCTACCATACTACAGAATTATATTTAACGATATTTAACTGTATTAGATCTATGTTAATAAACGTAGTGACAAATAAATTTCAATAAATATTTAGAGCTGTTTCAACTTCGTCTGGTATTGTATAAGCTATTGCATTTTGTTTATTTCCCCATGTTTCTAATCTTTGTAAATGTTAGAACATATATAACTATCCTGGCATATTAATATGGAAAATATTAAGGTAGATCTAAGTATTAAAAAAAATCACAGTTTTAATTAGGATAAATACCCCAAAGTGTTAACACTTTTATCACTTATTGGTGGGCCAATTCATAATTCATATTCAACATTCTTGCTTCAAATATGGGAACTATTTATTTTATTTGGCAATATATATTTTTCATTTATGTACATATTTTTCAAATAAGGTTTTAGAAACTTGGCCATGATATTCACTTGAATCACTAGTTTGAGTGTACAGCAGAAAGGTAAAGTTACTGCTTCTGAAAAACTACAGTTGATCTGTTGACTGATAAAACTATTTGCCAATATTACTATCAGTTACATCATACTCTATTAGTCTAAGTAAATGGGATTTATCTATACAGTACTGGTTTATTTAAGAATGTGATACTTTGTGGTTTCTGTTTTTCTTTCAGGTGGAGAAAACAGTATTGTGGGAGCGTATTTGTTTAAAGTACATATCACTGACAGAAAGGTATGTCTGATTCAATAATATATACAAACATCTTCAAGAATTAAAATTTAGATGATTCTTATTTAATTATACCCACAATCTAAAAGGGCGGGGGTATAAAGTTACACCAATGATTCAGTGCTAAAAGCTTTTCTGCTTATGTATGATCCAAGAGCATCATGGTATTAGTGTCAGCGCCTTCGCACTTTCAGCAGTTTTTAACAGTTTAAAGACTGACATCAGACATCAAAACATTATTTTGGGGAATGCAACCGTTATTTTGTTATGTCAGAAATATGTCCCTTGCCTTGCCATTTTATAACATTTGTGTCATTTTTTATTCAGTTACCAAGGCATAAGGAGAGACTGAGGATACAGTTGAAGATCATCCCTGTGACTTTTCATTAGAGGACTGAAAAGGCTCCCCAGCAACTCAGCCCATGTTCTGACTTGTCATTTAACAAATAAATAAAGGTCACCTCAACCAGAATTCTATTGTCATTTCGTTTACCTAATGGATCTTAGGACATCAGATGCATAGACTATTCTGTTTGTCACAGTGTTGCTCTCAGTGCTGAATGTATGAGGTAAGGCCAAGAAAATTTAAATGTTTCAATTTGTGCAGGGCTTATTGTTTGATGGTTTTTAATTTGCAAATTCGTGGGAAAATCCAATATCTTTTAATTGTGTTGAAACATTTGTGAACAATTTGCACATAGCCTTGAAAATTGTTTTGGAAAATGAATATTATATTACCAAATTGTACATGTAATTTAAAACATTTAGATTTATATCTTGGCCGTATTTCAAACTCTGCCAAAAGAGAGTGCATTTCATTGACTTGCTGTTTCATGGATAGGGTTAAAGTGAATTCAGTTTGCAGAATGTATTTCTTGGTACCTGACGTCTTAACTAGATTGGTACAAACTTTTCAGGCTGCCTGGGAGGTATTGAGGAATAAAACAGGCGTTAATCTACATGGACATTGCAACAACGTCCTGCAATGCCTGTAGTGTCGCCATATGTAAACAGTATGCGATACCTACGTTGTCGCGACGTAAAAAATGGACGTTGTGACAACGTCTTGATTTGGTTGTATTTTGGTTTACGCACAACGTTGTAGCAACCAATCTGGGAGTCTACAGAATTACGTTGTGACAACGTAACATCACAACGTTGTAGCAACGAAAAGTAAACGTTGTCACAACGTTGTAACTACGTAGAATTGTTGGCTGGGTACGTTGTCGCGACGTTTTGGTTAAACGTTGTAGCAACGTAAAAAATGGACGTTGTGACAACGTCTTGATTTGGTTGTATTTTGGTTTACGCACAACGTTGTAGCAACCAATCTGGGAGTCTACAGAATTACGTTGTGACAACGTAACATCACAACGTTGTAGCAACGAAAAGTCAACGTTGTCACAACGTTGTCACAACGTAGAATTGTTGGCTGGGAAAAGCTTTTCTGCCAATGTATGATCCAAGAGCATCATGGTATTACTGTCAGCGCCTTCTTCGCACTTTCAGCAGTTTTTAACTGTTTAAAGACTGACATCAGACATCAAAACATTATTTTGGGGAATGCAACCATTATTTTGTTATGTCAGAAATATGTCCCTTGCCTTGCCATTTTATAACATTTGTGTCATTTTTTATTCAGTTACCAAGACTTAAGGAGAGACTATGGATACAATTGAAGATCATCCCTGTGACTTTTCATTTGAGGACTGAAAAGGCTCCTCAGCCACTCAGCCCAAGTTCTGACTTGTCATTTAATAAATAAATAAAGGTCACCTCAACCAGAATTCTATTGTCATTTCGTTGCTGGGAAATGGATCTTAGGACATCAGATGCATAGACTATTCTGTTTGTCACAGTGTTGCTCTCAATGCTGAATGTATGGGGTAAGGCCAAGAAAATTTAAATGTTTCAATTTGTGCAGGGCTTATTGTTTTATGGTTTTTAATTTGCAAATTCGTGGGAAAATCAAATATCTTTTAATTGTGTTGAAACATTTATGAACAATTTGCACATAGCCTTGAAAACTCTTTGGGAAAATAAATATTATATAACCAAATTTAAAACATTTAGATTTTTATCTTGGCCGTATTTCAGACTCTGCCAAAAGAGAGTGCATTTCATTGACTTGCTGTTTCACGGATAGGGTTAAAGTGAATTTAGTTTGCAGAATGTATTGCTTGGTACCTGATGTCTTAACTAGATTGGTACAAACTTTTCAGGCTGCCTGGGAGGTATTGAGGAATAAGACAGGCGTTAATCTACATGGACATTGCAACAACGTGCTGCAATGGCTGTAGTGTCGCCATATGTATGCGATACCTACGTTGTCGCGACGTTTTGGATAAACGTTGTAGCAACGTAAAAAATGGATGTTGTGACAACGTCTTGATTTGGTTGTATTTTGGTTGTAGCAACCAATCTGGGAGTCTACAGATTTACGTTGTGACAACGTTACATCATAACGTTGTAGCAACGAAAAGTCAACGTTGTCACAACGTTGTCACAACGTAGAATTGTTTGCTGGGTACTTTGTCATCCGTCAACTTCTACTAGTAATGCCTATCAAACAATTCAGACATGCTGCAAGGTTATGTATTTGGTTCAATGTATCCTTCGTAGAGGCTCAGAATCTTTCAGCCACCATTGTAAAAAAACTGTATAAATACTCACACATCATTATGACAAGATTGCATCCATCAGTGACTCGACTCTTTACATACATTCCACATACATCTCTTATAACCCTGACGTACATACCTATGAAGTCTGTGACAGGCACTAAACGATTCCGTCCTGCTAATGTACACAATTGGTCCCATGATGCACTTCAAGCTGAATAAAGAATATGTGGTACGCAAATACGCCAGGCACACAAAATAATTATTCGTGAACTAAGTATGGCGCAAATAAATCCTACAGACAACCGCAACACTTCGCGATGACAGCTGACAAGCAGACAGCTAAACACACATGCGCATGTGTTTACACCGGAAGTGAGTGTCTGTTTGTATTATTAGCTGTGATTGGCTAAAAGATAGGACTTGAACTGGTATAGGCCAATGAAGCTGTGTCTAACATTTCTCATGCAACTTCCTCATGCGCACGTGCTTTAGCCTGTTATGTACTGAAAATGTCAACACGGGAAATTGTTACATTACAGATCGGCCACTATGCAAATTTTGTTGGCACGCATTGGTGGAATATTCAGGTGAAGGAATGTGAATATGTGTGTTAGCAGAGTAATTGTCTGTCACTTCATATGAACAACAACACTACTAGTACTAGTCTGACTGTCACATTTGCAATTTGAAGTTAAAAGTTAGGACACTTGTATGGATTTCAACTTTTATTTCAGTACAGATGCTTGTCCCTTGAAAAGAATATGTAAGAAAGCTAAAAGCCATGTCTACTGTCTTCATAGGAGGAGCTATAGAATATGTTCGCCACGATTTTTATTCAATGATTCAAGGGCTTATTGTAGAGTTGGGGGTAACCTAAACTAACCCTAACGGAATCTATAATCGCACCTCTTCATAGTCTGTCTCTGATGATATATGAATAATCCTGTAGACAGCTAACCTAGCTATATTATGCTACAAGTTAATTCGTACAGGTCGTCGTTATGTGTACTTTCTACACTGGACATGCTAAATTAAGACCAGCCTTGACGTGTATTGCAGGGTAAGACGATGCTAAGACAACTGCATTAGGCTTTAAGATGAAAGATAAATGAATATTTGCAATGCGCTATTGGCCATCTGTTGACGCAGGCTCAAAGTGCTAACACCATTAATTGTTAACCCAGTCAATGCATCAGTGTGCACTCAATTACGATCAAAGCTCCCCAGATAGTATGCAACACTTGCTGCCCATGAGGCTCCATCCCATCCTACCGTATACCCATTCACTGATTGGTGAACAGAGGCATGTATTGAACAAAGTCACATGTGCTTCAGTGTGGGGAAGGACAGAAGCCCATGAAACTCTCAGGAGTGGAGCTGCCGAACAAGGTTACCCAAGATATGAGACTGACATGTTACCAAACTGAAACATCAAAAGTTTTTTCTAGTTCATTGCTAACAGGAATAGGACCTTACAAATTGTATTCTCCTAATTTTTGCAACCAGGAACGCATGAAATATGGCCTTTATCTTGTTAAGTAATGCATTCATTTTCAGGAATCATCCTTTGTGTACACGCCTCAGGCTCTCACAGGGCCCAAGGAAATCAACCATGATGTGCTGTTTAGAGAGGGACAGACATTGCATGTAGGTATAACAAAACAAACAAACATGTCAAACATAAGGAAGTCTCACTCTGGCAATCTTGTCCCTAAGCCATGCCACCATATTTGTACTTGCTCTGTGAATCTAATCTAATCTTCCTGAGGCAAGGGCGTTAACTGACTGTAAAAGTCCAGTGTCTGCCCTTGCCATACCTGACTGGAATTTCCCGTGGCTGACAACGAGTTATGTTACTCCTATGTCACTCCTATTGACCAATTACATTCCACTTCTCATATCACTTACATTTGTTTCAAACAAAATGGCGGTACCAAGTCAAGACTATCTCATCGATAATTGCGATGTATGTTGACTTCGTTATTTGATTTTTGATTGGACTATGCATAGACTCATTAGGCCAGCCCAAAAATAACAGGGCAGTCGGGTAGCCCAGTGGTTAAAGCGTTCGCTCGTCATGCCGAAGACCCGGGTTCGATTCCCAACATGGGTACAATGTGTGAAGCCCATTTCTGGTGTTTCTTGCCGTGATATTGCTGGAATATTGCTTAAAGCGGCGTACAACCGTACTCACTCACTCACCCAAAAATAACTCCATATAGCCAGCCTTGTTCGGCAAGGGTGGAAACTGGACTTTACAGTCAGTTAACTCCCTTGCCTTGGCCATGTTGGGAAGATGCCATATTACTTAATCAGTTGTTGCTTAGGGCATATGTCTCCCACCATGTACATGCCAGCCTGTGCTTTGGCTTCTTCAGTGTTTATTTTGCATTCATAAAATATTGCTCTGGGTCTGGTAATTTATTATAGGGGGTGGGGGGGGAAGAGAGATTGGCCTTAGGTCTGTATCATATTTTGCTGACACCCCCATTTCGGGCAACACTTTTACATTTACCCAGTTTACCTAATCCTGTACCACAACCCCTCTTGCTCTCTTGATTAATACCAACTTGGTATTTGTCCCAGGGTGAGGTAACGTACACACCTCGTCTCATAGCTGTTGATCTGAAAGGGAGTCTGAATGCACTGAGAAGGGAGGGAACTCTGTATGAGGCAGGACAGGAGGAAGACGTGAAGTGGTAAGTTGTATGTGCTTTTAGCAGTATACTGCACAACCGGCCTTCATCTGCCATGGCACTCCACAAACTGATGAACAGTGAGTCTTAGTGGTATCTTGCATTCAGTTGACATGATTGCTTCTAAGCAAGTGAGGGGCGGTCGGGTAGCCTAGTGGTTAAAGGGTTCGCTCGTCACACCGAAGACCTAGGTTCGATACCTGACATGGGTACAATGTGTGAGGCCCATTTCTGGTGACCCCCATCATGATATTGCTTAAATATTGCTAAAAACAGCATAAAACCATACTCACTCACTCGAAGCAGGTGAAGTATTTGACTTGCCAGGTTTTTGTTGATTTCAAACCATCTTCGTTTTCCCTGAGTTACAGTATGATTATTTGTGATTATGTTTACAGTGACGTCTTTCCTTCCATTATCATAGTGTCTTGTACAAGTTGTAGATGGTACGTGTAGCATCCTAGCTGTGCTAATTGTGCTTTGCTTGCTTTTGACATGTTTAAGATGGATATGTCATAATTGAAAATGTGAGGGAAATCTGATAAGTAAGCATTGAATGGTTTTGAACTTGTTTTCTATATGAATATTCAGTGTTATGTGGAGATAAACAGCATGTTTCTAATCATGCTTCTGTAGGGAGAGTGATGTGACACTTCATGAGTCCAGCCCTGTTGAGAAGAATGAATTCCTTGAAGACTTGGATCGTGTTGAGGTAAGTAACCCAGTTGAGGTGAGTTATCCAGTTGAGCTAAGCTCCTCACTTGAGGTGAGTTATGCTGTTGAGCTAAGCTCCTCAGGTATGGCGAGTTATCCAGTTGAGCTAAGCTCCTCAGTTGAAGTGAGTTATCCAGTTGAGCTAAGCTCCTCAGTTGAAGTGAGTTATCCAGTTGAGCTAAGCTCCTCAGTTGAAGTGAGTTATCCAGTTGAGCTAAGCTCCTCAGTTGAAGTGAGTTTTCCATTTGAGCTAAAGGACCTGTGTATGTAGAGCAAGTCTTTTTGGTGTCTTTCATTAAATAATACCAGTAGATTACAAAATGAAATTGTTTAATAAAATTGTTGAACAGTGAGGTTCTGCTGTCCTAATAATATAAGTCATTGAGTCACAATCTTGATGTTTTCAAACATGTTTGTAATTCAAAGCCATTTAACTTCAGGGGCGGTCGGGTAGCCTAGTGGTGAAAGCGTTCGCTCGTCATGCTGAAGACCCGGGTTCGATTCCCGACATGGGTACAATGTGTGAAGCCCATTTCTGGTGTCCCCCGCCGTGATATTTTGCTGGAATATTGCTAAAAGCGGTGTAAAACCATATCACTCACTCACTTAAACTTTATAGTTCAATGTTGTTGTGCCATTTTTCGTAAGAATTAGATACAGACTCTGGGGAAGCCATTCATGATTTATTTGTGTTTGTGTTTTCACAACCACAGGTTCTTTGAGATAGAACATTTGTTGATGTTTTGTTTCAGGCGGAGCAGGTGTCAGATGTCCATCGAAACCTAGAGGACAAACTTGAAGACACTGATAAGAAACCAAAACTTGGTAGGGCTACTTTGAACTTGCTGATTCCTTTCTAATTCAGACGTAGAGAATCTGTCTGTCAGGTGGGGGCACTGAACAAAGCAGCTATAGAAGGATGGGTTTCAATATATATGGTTTCATTATTAGAGAGAGTTCTGTTCAAACTTGAGGGAGACGGTAGGGTAGCCAAATGGGTAAAGTGGTTGCTTGTCACGCCAATAGCCCGGTTTGCATTCCCTTCATTGGTACTATTTGTGAAGCATATATTATTGTCACCTGGTGGAAAGCTTAAAGCAGCGTAAAACCATACTCACTCACTTTAAGAGTTGAGACGACAAGAGTTGATTGAAATGCTTGTTGATAGTTGTAATGCTTTCAGAAAGACCAAAGAACTTGAGTTATCTGCTATGGAGCAGCTATCCTGCACAAGAGACAACTGTATGGATCAGGCTATCGTAATATAAACCACTGACTTGTCTGGTCCCATATTTACATTATACCATGTAGGGTATCCAATATTTACAGGCCACCATAACATACAGCTGGAATATTGTTATCCTGCCTGGTGATCGGCATTAAAGGGATAAAACAAGGACTCTGAATTTGAATACCGTGTCGGGGTCCATTATTTACAGGCCACCGTCGCATACAGCTGGAATATTGCTGAGTGCAACATTAAACAGCAACGAAACAAACAAAAAAATCCATTTTTAACAACACTAATTTGTATTCTATCGGTAACCATGGTAACCACATTCATTGATGTTCCTGTATTTCATCCATTGTTACCTCAGAGAAGCCTGAAACAGAAGATGCCGTGTTTGGTCGTAAACTGTACGATCTGGACGACACTGTGTCCGTGTGGTCCGACTTCCTGCGTGTTCACCTTCATCCCAAGTCTCTGCACATAGTGGATGACTTCATACACAAGAAGTGAGTCAATTCAAGTCAGTCTGTGATGGAATGAAACCTTGTCAACTCCAACTCTCCTTGTGTCGGTCAGGCTGTGTGTATACAGTGGCTGCAGGATACCTACTAATACTGGGGTCTAATGTTGGCACTCCACTTGTCTCAAACTGGACTATGGAGTTAGTGAGTGAATTTATGCTGCATAGGCCACCTTGCATCTATTTTAGCAATGGTTGTGTATATATGTATATATATATATATGACTGTGTAGTACCAAAGTTCTAGACTTCCTGCTTGGAGAGTGGAAGGTGGGTGCTTCAATCCCTGGCCATGTCACACAAAAGGCATTAAATTATGGTACTTATCATTTTGATGTCATCGCGAAACTCTTAACATCATAACAGATTCAGCCAAATATTTGTACTGTGCACATATGGAAAGAAATGTACAGCCTAGGCTAGGAACCTGGGGTGATAAGTGATATTCACACAAAAGCTGGCCTTGATGTAATGTCAGATGAGATGTGAGCGCCTGCTCCACTTATAGAGTCAACCAATTTCCAGCACTTTCCACACAGTGCCAAACCAGTCCTGTGGCACTTGAACATCACAGAATAACCCACATGTCTCTGTAATGTTTGCCATCCATCCATGCTGTTCCTGAACTTTACAGATAATTCAAGCATAAATATAAAAAATATAATAACTTCCTCCCCATTGCTTACATTAAATAGTACTATATTACTGACAACTAATCATTGTCCAAATACAATGCAATTAACTTTAACAGAAACAATGTAATACAGTTACAATCGTTGTTTAACAATAGATTACACTGCCATATGATGATATCATGCAGTATTGATTAGGGCTTGGACAAGTCCAAATTTACTACCCGGGTACCCAACCCCCTATTACCTGACCCTACCCAGGTATCCACTGTGGGTCTCAAGAGTTGGGGGGGCGGTCAGGTAGCCTAGTGGTTAAAGCGTTCGCTCGTCACGCCGAAGACCCGGGTTCGATTCCCGACATGGGTACAATGTGTGCAGCCCATTTCTGGTGTCCCCCGCCGTGATATTGCTGGAATATTGCCAAAAGCGGCGTTAAACCATACTCACTCACTCAAGAGTTGGGTACAAAATGTCCCGCTGGGAATTGTTTTACCAAAGCCCTGGCATAAGCTATTTAGATACACGTATAAAACAATCCATTCATACATACACTGAAGTTGACTGAAGCTTTATCTTTGATCATATAAAAGTCAGAGAGAAATGCAAACATTGGGACTTGTCTAACCGTGGGGTGTTCTTCTGATTGTTATTAAACAATGTATCACATGACTAACCATGGGTCCGGGTAATCCTGTGGCTACCCAGGTCCTACTCAGTACCCACCCGACCCGAGTGCCCAAGCCCAGCCCAAGTAATTATACAAGATCTCATGATGCAACACAAGGATTTCTCACACGACAAAGCTCCCTTATGACAAACACATTTGTGTATTGCTTCACCTGTGTATCGCCTGAGGTTTATGAACAGCCCTGTGTTCCAGTGAGGAGCAGCCGTTTGACATGTTCCAGCTGGGTGCCAGTGTGTTGAAAAATGTAGATGCGATGGACGCCATGGAGGACCAGATTCGATTCTTTGTGGAGGAGTGCGACCACCTCCAGGTACACAAAATGGGGGCAGTGTGTAGCCATTAGTTTGTTTGTTCTTTAACACCACACTCAGCAATATTTCAGCTATATCACGGCGGTCTGTAAATAATCAAGTCTGGACCAGACAATCAAGTTATTGACATCATAAGCATCGATCCATGCGATTGGGATTGATGACATGCATCAACCAAGTCAGTGAGTCTGACCACTTGATCCTCTTAGTTGTAGCCATTAGTACCAGCACAGTGAGATGTAATCTTGCTTGAACTCATGTGCTCCATCTGTGTCCATAGGTATAATGGACCTGTGAAGATGCCGGGGTAGAATAGGTCTTCAGCAACCCAATGCTTGGGGCAAAAAGTTGACTATGCTTGTCGTAAAAGGCGACTAACGGGATCGGGTGGTCAGGCTCGCTGATTTGGTTGATGCATGTCATCGATCCCAATTGCGTGGATCGATGCTCATGACATTAGTCACTGGATTGTCTGGTCCAGACTCGATTATTTACAGACCGCCATCATATTGCTGGAATATTGCTGAGTGCTGCGTCACCTTCATTCTTAATGTGAGAAGAATCTGTATATTGGCATGTTTACATCTGTTCAGTGCATTCAAACTCGGCTTTCTATATACTGGCAGGCAGAGATGTTGTTTAGTCTCCACCAAATCTGGTACATGTGTTTTGAGATGTTATGTTATTGTGGTTCTATGGTGTTTTTCTCTGTCATTGTTCACAATGTTTACTCGAATGTTTAGCAATTCACATCACCAGCGAATTAATGAAAGCTTTCATGACCATCACATTGCTACTAGCAGTTTCCTAAAGTATGTTCAAGGTACATGGTGGCATGTTGTGTGTGTTGCAGGGGTTCCACCTGCTGATGGACTGGTGTGATGGGTTTGGGGGGTACGGGGCTGGCCTCCTCCAGTACTTAGAGGATGAGTTCACCAACAAGGCTCGGATGACGTGTGCAGTGTCACCCGCCATCATGCCTGATTCTGTGAGTTTGCCAATAAACATCATGCAACTGTTAGTTTGAAATCTCTTTCTTCCATGTGATTCCTGCTTAGAAGGTTTTTTGAAAACTTACAGGTCCACATATAAAGGACAAGGAATGGTATGGGCCCTTGAGATGTGCATAATTCAGGAATTGAGGATTTGTTTACAAGTTATTGTTAAAGTAACCATATGTGATTATATGAACGAGCTTTAGATTTTGTACATTTCAACACTTGTATGTTTAGGACTACATGGATAGGTAAGATTCAAATGGCTGATTGAAGAAGTTTTCTTGAAGTCTTTTTCTATTACTTGAAGGTAGCAAATCTTTGACTGAAGCAGAAGTTTTTAGGATATTTGATGAAAAAAATGCAGACATGCGGTAACAAATTCATTGGGTCACAGACTTTAAGATTTCCAGATGTCCAAAATGGGCCCTTAACCTACGTCATCCCTTCTGGAAATGATGGTCAATGAAGCAATCTCACCGGAACAGTACCGTTCAGATAACAGGTTTTCACGGTACATGTCTGTGTTAAGTTGGCGTAATAGAAGTTGAACAGGAGTGCCTAAGGCGAATGGACAACAAACCCCTTTTCAGATTAAATCATTTAGATATCTTTGAAAAAGTCAAATATTCCCAGTACAGATCAGGGGATATGCTTGAAGGAGCAATAGAAAATAGAACTCTACTTTTGTGATTCTTTTGGTATATATGAAGGATGAAAATGAAAACACATTTGTAGCAAACTGATGCTCTGTTTCAGACTGTTCGACAGCGTGCCAACAGAATCATAAACAGCGCATTCTGTCTAGACAAGGGAGGTAACTTGAGCTCTCTGTTTATCCCAATGTCCCTGACTGACTCTCTGTGGAGGAAGATGGGACCACCTCGGGACTTGCCCCATCTCAGCTACAAGGTAGGAAGCTGTGGGGCAGAATATTTATCTAAAACATCATTTTTGAACTTTAAAGTACAAAATATGTTTTCAGTTGTGATATGTTTCATAAAAAATTAAGTCATAGTGATGTGTTATCCTCAAGGTCAGAACAGGTATCCAGGACCCCCTGACTCTCCCTGTGGGGAGTCCAGGTCAGAACAGGTCCCTGGTACCCCCTGCTTGTCTCCCTGTGGGGAGTCCAGGTCAGAACAGGTCCCTGGTACCCCCTGCTTGTCTCTCTGTGGGGAGTCCAGGTCAGAACAGGTCCCTGGTACCTCCTGCTGGTCTCCCTGTGGAGTTTCCAGGTCAGAACAGGTCCCTGGTACCTCCTGCTGGTCTCCCTGTGGAGATTCCAGGTCAGAACAGGTCCCTGGTACCTCCTGCTGGTCTCCCTGTGGAGATTCCAGGTCAGAACAGGTCCCTGTTACCTCCTGCTGGTCTCCCTGTGGAGATTCCAGGTCAGAACAGGTCCCTTGTACCTCCTGCTTGTCTCCCTGTGGAGATTCCAGGTCAGAACAGGTCCCTTGTACCTCCTGCTTGTCTCCCTGTGGAGATTCAAGGTCAGAACAGGTCCCTGGTACCTCCTGCTGGTCTCCCTGTGGAGATTCCAGGTCAGAACAGGTCCCTGGTACCTCCTGCTGGTCTCCCTGTGGAGTTTCCAGGTCAGAACAGGTCCCTGGTACCTCCTGCTGGTCTCCCTGTGGAGATTCCAGGTCAGAACAGGTCCCTTGTACCTCCTGCTGGTCTCCCTGTTGGGAGTCCAGGTCAGAACAGGACCCAAGTACTTCCTGCTGGTCTCCCTGTTGGGAGTCCAGGTCAGAACAGGTCCCTGGTACCTCCTGCTGGTCTCTCTGTGGAGATTCCACGTCAGAACAGGTCCCAGTACATCCTGCTTGGAATGGGGACATGGATGTGAGAATCTGAGACTGTATGTGTCATTGTGCCCCACTGAGTGTCATTGTGCCCCAGTGGTGTGTGACATGGCTGATCGTGTCATTGTGCCCCAGTGGTGTGTGACATGGCTGATCATGTCATTGTGCCCCAGTGGTGTGTGACATGGCTGATCGTGTCATTGTGCCCCAGTGGTGTGTGACATGGCTGATCGTGTCATTGTGCCCCAGTGGTGTGTGACATGGCTGATCGTGTCATTGTGCCCCAGTGGTGTGTGACATGGCTGATCGTGTCATTGTGCCCCAGTGGTGTGTGACATGGCTGATCGTGTCATTGTGCCCCAGTGGTGTGTGACATGGCTGATCATGTCATTGTGCCCCAGTGGTGTGTGACATGGCTGATCGTGTCATTGTGCCCCAGTGGTGTGTGACATGGCTGATCGTGTCATTGTGCCCCAGTGGTGTGTGACATGGCTGATCATGTCATTGTGCCCAAGTGGTGTGTGACATGGCTGATCATGTCATTGTGCCCCAGTGGTGTGTGACATGGCTGATCATGTCATTGTGCCCCAGTGGTGTGTGACATGGCTGATCGTGTCATTGTGCCCCAGTGGTGTGAGACATGGCTGATCGTGTCATTGTGCCCCAGTGGTGTGTGACATGGCTGATCATGTCATTGTGCCCCAGTGGTGTGTGACATGGCTGATCGTGTCATTGTGCCCCAGTGGTGTGTGACATGGCTGATCGTGTCATTGTGCCCCAGTGGTGTGTGACAAGGCTGATCATGTCATTGTGCCCCAGTGGTGTGTGACATGGCTGATCATGTCATTGTGCCCCAGTGGTGTGTGACATGGCTGATCATGTCATTGTGCCCCAGTGGTGTGTGACATGGCTGATCATGTCATTGTGCCCCAGTGGTGTGAGACATGGCTGATCGTGTCATTGTGCCCCAGGGGTGTCTGACATGGCTGATCATGTCATTGTGCCCCAGTGGTGTGTGACATGGCTGATCGTGTCATTGTGACCCAGTGGTGTGTGACATGGCTGATCGTGTCATTGTGCCCCACTGTGTGTCATTGTGTCCCACTGGTGTCACATGACTGATTGTGTCATTGTGCCCCAGAGGTGTGTGATATGGCTGATTATTGTCATGGTGCCCCACTCATGCGGGCCGATGATCATGTTTTCATTCGTAGAATTAAATATGGGAAAAGTTATTACACTCAATCTTTGAACATTTGGGGGATATATTGTATTGATACATTTGTATTTGTATTTTCAATGACAGGGACAACTAGACTACCACACCAGTGGTATCCTGGCAGCGTGTCTGGACACAATGTCCCTCCCATACCGGCAAGACGGGTACTCCACCACGCTGGCCGATATCACTAGCTCATTTAACAATCTCGGAAGAAAGGTACGTGTGAGCCAAGCCACTGTCAACTTCCCCAATGCATCGGCCTTCATCTGAATATGTGTACAGACAATCAAATTCAGTTTTGAATCTTGGAAATAAAGTGTTCAGTTTTGTCAAAAGTTTGTATCCTCCGAGAATGCGATGACCGACTTTATTGATACGAAAGAATCAGGTGTTCTTTAACTTCTTTTAGTAAGATGTATTGCTGGAACATTCCTGAATGCAGCATTAAACAACAAACAAATTGAATTGACTTGATAGAGTGAAGAAAACAATTTAAATAAGTTTAGCTTCATTTGTCATTTGTGAAAGCTTGTGTCGCCAAGTAACCAAGTTATTAAACAGAATGCCTGAGGGTCCCCCTTGTATCCCACAGGTGTCAGCTGTCTACTCGAGCCTCCCCTTCCCACTCACCCCCCAGGGGACATTTGTTGAGAGTCTGATGTCCCACAAGGACCAAGCCCCCTGGTATTCCCTCACCCCCCATGTGGGCACCTGCCCTGACCCCTACATGCAGTCGTGTGTGGTCAGGGGGGTTCCAGCTCACAGGATAACCAGGTGAGGGTGCCCTGTAACACACCGGCATCTAACACAGGCATTTAACACCGTCATGTAACACAGGCATATAATGCAGGCATCTAAAACAGGCATTTAACAGAGGCATTTAACGCAGGCATTAAACACAGCCATGTAATGAAGGCATGTAACACAGGAATTTAACACAGCCATGTAACGAAGGCATTTAACACAGGCATGTAACGCAGGCATGTTACACAGGCATTAAACACAACCATGTAACGAAGGCATGTAACACAGGCATTTAACACAGACATGTAACTCAGGCATGTAACACAGCCATGTCACTCAGCCATTTAACACAGACATGTAATGAAGGCATGTAACGAAGGCATTCAACACAGGCATGTAACGCAGGCATGTTACACAGGCATTAAACACAACCATATAACGAAGGCATGTAACACAGGCATTTAACACAGACATGTAACTCAGGCATGTAACACTGCCATGTCACTCAGCCATTTAACACAGGCATGTAATGAAGGCATGTAACACAGGCATGTAACACAGACATGTAACACAGGCATTAAACACAACCATGTAAAGCAGGCATGTAACACAGGCATTAAACACAACCATGTAAAGCAGGCATTAAACACAACCATGTAAAGCAGGCATTTAACATGGCCATGTCACTCAGCGATTTAACACAGGCATATAATGCAGGCATCTAAAACAGGCATGTAACACAGACATGTAACAAACATGTAACATGATTATTTCATGCTGATTTCAACCTTTAAATAAATGAAATTTTTATGTCAAGCTTTAAATAATGCCTGTTTGTTTAGGAATTGAATAAAGAATTGTTTGCGTTTATGGAGGGAATATGTAAAAAAAACGGTGTGCACACTGTGTGTGAACACAAAATAGATTTTGAAGTAAATTTTTGTAAAGACCAAAATAATTTCACAGGCTCCTCATTTAACCATTAACATGAAAGAACTGTACACAACAATAAAGCAATAATGCAAGACATTTCACTCCATTCTAGCATCAGCCAATCAGGGACCAATAGTCTGTAAGTGGGCATGGCTTTTTCATTTTTCTCTTTATAGAAGCATAAATGCAAAAACATTTTTATGAAGTTAAACTTACATATTGTTTGTGTTTTCAGATCTGAGCCGACACCTAACATCCCAGGAATACTGACAGGCTGTTCTTCTCTCAGTGAGATTCTCCACCTGTACCTGACAGAGACCTATCCACGAACCCTAAAGTAAGTCACACAAAGTTGTCTCCCTTTGTTTGAAACTCCCATTCACATTCCAAATCAGACCTTGTTGTTCTTTTCACTGAAACCTTTAGGAGATATAACCTTCTTTAGTGAGCCACAAGATCTAATTATGTGATATAATAATTAATATATATACCCCTGTGCCTTGTTGTTTTGATATCCATGCTGAAACTGATACAGTCACATGTCTCTCATATTTCAGTGCTGGCTGTACAATGCGAGATGCTTGTAAAGTTGTCTCCCCTTACCCACACGTTTTCTCCAGCAAAGTGTCCAACAATGGCTACATCGGTGATACCGACCGTCCATCATACCAAGGTAGCTACAAGAGTTTTCTTCTCTTATTAACAGATAGCTTCTTTTAGAATATCAAGACATGAATCTTTTAGGTTGATATCAAGGGCATTGTTCTTCAGACTATTCAAGTGCCCTTGCTAATTTTTCAAATTCAAATACGATGTAATTGTGTGATCTCATTTTAAAACAGCAAAGGTATTATGTTGAGCTTCTCTATTTCGTGTTTCATGGCAATTACTGGAGATCAAATTGTTGAATAATTTAGAAAAATAGTTTTCATGATTGATTATTATACTGTAGCTATGCTAAAATAGTTTTGAGAGATTGCTTTGGAACATTAATGTATTGACAACAATTTCATGACTTATTCTTGTAGCTATTTAGGAAATGTAGTTTTCACGATTGCTAAAATATGTTTGATAGATTGCGTTTGAACATTAATGTATTGACAACTTTTCTTGGTCTGTGTCTTGGCTGAAACAAGGACAATGCACCGTTTAATTTTCACTCAAGAGAAACATACATGCAGTTACTTTACGAATTTTGTTTCAGGCGTGGAGTCAGTTCCTGTAATGACGTCGCTTCAGTCTAATGACAGTGTGTACGACCTGACCAGTAGTCTCCTCAGCGAGGCGGCTCGGTTCAACATCAGGAAGCACCATCACTACCTGGAGGCGGGACTGGAGGAAGATGAGTACCGGGAAACACTGGACAATGTGTCCACCCTCGGGCAGTGCTACAAGACAGATACATCCGCAACCTGACACCTGCTACAACATCCTGGACATAGCTCTGGATTACACTGCACTGTTTGATACAGGGACAGGACCCCATGACTGACTCTGAGATGCTTTGTTGCTGTGTGACCCGTGACGATCCGGGGTAGAATAGGTCTTCAGCAACCCATGCTTGCTGTAAGAGGCGACTAACGGGATCAGGTGGTCAGGCTCGCTGACTTGGTTGATGCATGTCATTGTATCCTAATTGCGTGAAATGATGCTCATGTTATCAATCACTGGATTGTCTGGTCCAGACTCAGTTTTTATCAGACCACCATCATATAACTTGAATATTGCTGAGTGCGGCATTAAACAACAAGCAAGCAAACAAACTATCAGTCATTGCTGTGTTCATCTGAAATTGTCAGTGCAATATTCTGGAAGCTTCATTTAACCATCCATTGATATCCAAACGATGATTCTTGTGAGGCCAGTGTTTGAAAATATAAGAGGTCTTGAGGTCCCTGAGGTTTGCTCTCACAGAACTTGAAACAATCCTTATCTGTTAACATTAACAACTAGTACCAACAGTGTCAGATTGTGCATGAATGTTGATTTGTGTGATGTGTGAGGATAACATGATGGTCTACCACAACGTGAGTTCAAATTTAAGGTCGCACCGGCATTTTTGTAATCATCTTGCAACAAGAGCAAGTTGTTTATATATACTACTCAAAAGAAGTTAAAGAACACCCAATGCTTTCATATTACTATATGTTATCTGTCATTGCAGAAACAGGTGTCACACATGGAAATAGGCCACCTCTGTAGTTATAAGTCTGCAGAATGTTGAATAAACCAATGATGCATGAGTGTCACATGTTTGTTTTGTGATTTCGGTTTTGATACTTGATGATGGCAAAGGGTAGCCTAGTGGTTAAAGCGTTCGCTCGTCACACCGAAGACCCGGGTTCGATTCCCGACATGGGTACAATGTGTGAAGCCCATTTCTGGTGTCCCCCGCCGTGATATTGCTGGAATATTGCTAAAAGCGGCGTAAAACCATACTCGCTCGCTCGCTGATGATGGCAAAGTGTGTGTCCATCATTTATTGTGACTGAATATTGTTTTATGCTACAGTATTTCAGCTGAATGATTGTCAGTGCAAGAGGAACCAAAGGAAGGTTTCACAAGCCAGGATCTGTGTCACGAGGGCATTCGTCACCACTCGCCCCTTTCCGTAACCTGCCCCCCTATCAATGAATGTCATGTGTACGACAAACCAATCAGAATACGTGTATGATTTTAAGTTCTTCCTCAAAGAATCCCTCAGAAACTATTTTTGATTTTACATATGTCTTGCATCTACAAATATACCCAAGACACAGTTAAATGTGTTCAATCATAATGTATAATTCCACATTTCCTGATGTGCTTTAAATTGCATCTGAAATACATATGATATATGGGGAAATATACTCAACAACAAAATTTCCTGTGACCAATATTTTAGTGTATTTTTCAAACAAGTAAAGTTTGGTTTTCAATATTGTAGTATATGTATGGAATCAAGTCACAAAAACGCAACTGCTACAGAAAAACATGTATTCCATGCAAAAGTTGACTTTTATGCAAGCCCCATGTTAGTCGCCTCTTACACAACAAGCACGGGTGAGGAGAGATCAATGGGAAGAATGGCAGTTACCTCTGCTCCATCTGATTAGCTGTCAACTACACCAAGTCATTACCCCAAATCTAATTAACTTTTTCATTTTTAAACCAAACAGTTTTAATTTTGAGGTTTGAAGTCAGCGAGCCAGACCACCCGATCCCGTCAGTCGCCCCTTACCACAAGCATAGTCGCCGTTTGTCAAGATCACCCTGCAGTACCTGTTTAATTTGATTTTACTGTAGACATTCGGGTGGACTGGTGTGTGCAGATTGTGTAAGTGGCTTGGGGTTTGTATGACACAATTTTCATAAAAAGAAGTATGTGTTTATTTGTTGCCTAGTCCTGCATTAAATACCTGTCAGAGATTTATCTTGAAGCACACGTTGTGACATCCAAACAATATCAGCAGTGTGTGACATCAACACTTCAAGTGCACATACGTTTTCACTGATTGTTACATTTTCCTAATGCCTTGGATTGGGATTGAAAATCCATATTCGACATAACACTACAAATGTCGCCAGTTTCTGCTTCTAATGCAGTGAATTTTTTTTGGTATAAACACACCTCAATATGATACCCCGTTAATTAATTAGAAGAGTATATATTTGCACCTTGCACCCTGCGCCTTTCACCTTGCTTGACCCCCAAATCATCAAAAAACTACTGTGGTAGGTGGGGTCTAACCATTAATGCGGATAAAACAATTTGATATATTCATGAAGGGCTGTAGGCAAGCTAAGGTTCCATGGTGGACAAACTCTTGAGGTAGTTAATCAGTTTAAATATCGTGTCTTAATATTTTCTTCTTCACAAGCCCAAAGACATTAGTAGATCAAGCTTGAGAATCAATTGTTTCTACATATCGCATATTGTATAGGAAGTCCCGTATTTCTCTATATGTACAACTACAGTTTGTTTAATAGTAGTATTGTTACAATTTTATGGCATGGTTGTGATGTTTGGGGATTTGGAGAAGCAAAAATCGTAGATCGTGTCTATTGGGGGTGTATAAACGTATTTCGCACCGTCTACGTTTGTATACGTGGAATTGGGAGTATAACCACTGACAGTACCTAGACTTTGAAGAATCGTACACACTGGTGTGATACATCAAACAAACCTACTCGTTAACCTGAATGTCATACATAGTAATGCAAATAGGAATGCCGTCTTATTATTGTCCATTTATCCCATTTATACCAGTACAAGCTGTCCGCCAATGGTAAATGATCAGTTACATATTATAATAGTGTATTTCGCCATGTGGCTCTGTGGGACAACGGTCACACTTTAACATATCATTCTGTGAGACAACTGGTATACTCAAACATATCAGTGAGACAACGGGCACACTTTAACATATCATTCTGTGAGACAACTGGTATACTAAAACATATCATACAGTGAGACAACGGTCACACTTTAACATATCATTCTGTGAGACAATTGGTATACTTTAACGTATCATACAGTGAGACAACGGGCGCACTTTTACATATCATTCTGTGAGACAACTGGTATACTAAAACATATCATACAGTGAGACAACGGTCACACTTTAACATATCATTCTGTGAGACAATTGGTATACTTTAACGTATCATACAGTGAGACAACGGGCGCACTTTTACATATCATTCTGTGAGACAACGGGCACACTTGAACATATCATTCTGTGAGACAATTGGTATACTTTAACGTATCATACAGTGAGGCAATGGGCGCACTTTAACATATCATTCTGTGAGACAATTGGTATACTTTAACGTACCATACAGTGAGACAACGGGCACACTTTAACATATCATTCTGTGAGACAACTGGTATACTTTAACGTATCATACAGTGAGACAACGGGCATACTTTAACATATCATTCTGTGAGACAATTGGTATACTTTAACATATCATACAGTGAGACAACGGGCACACTTTAACATATGGTACTGTGAGACAATTGGTATACTTTAACGTATCATACAGTGAGACAACGGGCACACTTTAACATATGATACTGTGAGACAATTGGTATACTTTAACATATCATACAGTGAGACAACGGGCACACTTTAACATATGGTACTGTGAGACAATTGGTATACTTTAACGTATCATTCAGTGAGACAACGGGCACACTTTAACATATGGTACTGTGAGACAATTGGTATACTTTAACATATCATACAGTGAGACAACGGGCACACTTTAACATATGGTACTGTGAGACACTTGGTATACTTTAACATATCATACAGTGAGACAACGGGCACACTTTAACATATGGTACTGTGAGACAATTGGTATACTTTAACATATCATACATTGAGACAACGGGCACACTTTAACATATGGTACTGTGAGACAATTGGTATACTTTAACATATCATACAGTGAGACAACGGGCACACTTTAACATATGGTACTGTGAGACAATTGGTATACTTTAACATATCATACATTGAGACAACGGGCTCACTTTAACATATGGTAATGTGAGACAATTGGTATACTTTAACATATCATACAGTGAGACAGCGGGCACACTTTAACATATCATTCTGTGAGACAATTGGTATACTTTAACATATCATACAGTGAGACAACGGGCACACTTTAACATATCATTCTGTGAGACAATTGGTATACTTTAACATATCATACAGTGAGACAACGGGCACACTTTAACATATGGTACTGTGAGACAATTGGTATACTTTACCGTATCATACAGTGAGACAACGGGCACACTTTAACATATGGTACTGTGAGACAATTTGTATACTTTAACATATCATACAGTGAGACAACGGGCACACTTTAACATATGGTACTGTGAGACAATTGGTATACTTTAACGTATCATACAGTGAGACAACGGGCACACTTTAACATATGGTACTGTGAGACAATTGGTATACTTTAACATATCATACAGTGAGACAACGGGCACACTTTAACATATCATTCTGTGAGACAACTGGTATACTTTAACGTATCATACAGTGAGACAACGGGCACACTTTAACATATGGTACTGTGAGACAATTTGTATACTTTAACATATCATACAGTGAGACAACGGGCACACTTTAACATATGGTACTGTGAGACAATTGGTATACTTTAACATATCATACAGTGAGACAACGGGCACACTTTAACATATGGTACTGTGAGACAATTGGTATACTTTAACATATCATACAGTGAGACAACGGGCACACTTTAACATATGGTACTGTGAGACAATTGGTATACTTTAACATATCATACAGTGAGACAACGGGCACACTTTAACATATGGTACTGTGAGACAATTGGTATACTTTAACATATCATACAGTGAGACAACGGGCACACTTTAACATATGGTACTGTGAGACAATTGGTATACTTTAACATATCATACATTGAGACAACGGGCACACTTTAACATATGGTACTGTGAGACAATTGGTATACTTTAACATATCATACAGTGAGATAGCGGGCACACTTTAACATATCATTCTGTGAGACAATTGGTATACTTTAACATATCATACAGTGAGACAACGGGCACACTTTAACATATCATTCTGTAAGACAATTGGTATACTTTAACATATCATACAGTGAGACAACGGGCACACTTTAACATATGGTACTGTGAGACAATTGGTATACTTTAACATATCATACAGTGAGACAACGGGCACACTTTAACATATGGTACTGTGAGACAATTGGTATACTTTGACGTATCATACAGTGAGACAACGGGCACACTTTAACATATGGTACTGTGAGACAATTGGTATACTTTAACGTATCATACAGTGAGACAACGGGCACACTTTAACATATCATTCTGTGAAACAATTGGTATACTTTAACATATCATACAGTGAGACAACGGGCACACTTTAACATATGGTACTGTGAGACAATTGGTATACTTTAACGTATCATACAGTGAGACAACGGGCACACTTTAACATATGGTACTGTGAGACAATTGGTATACTTTAACGTATCATACAGTGAGACAACGGGCACACTTTAACATATCATTCTGTGAGACAACTGGTATACTTTAACGTATCATACAGTGAGACAACGGGCACACTTTAACATATGGTACTGTGAGACAATTGGTATACTTTAACATATCATACAGTGAGACAATGGGCATACTTTAACATATGGTACTGTGAGACAATTGGTATACTTTAACGTATCATACAGTGAGACAGCGGGCACACTTTAACATATGGTACTGTGAGACAATTGGTATACTTTAACATATCATACAGTGAGACAACGGGCACACTTTAACATATGGTACTGTGAGACAATTGGTATACTTTAACGTATCATACAGTGAGACAGCGGGCACACTTTAACATATCATTCTGTGAGACAATTGGTATACTTTAACGTATCATACAGTGAGACAACGGGCACACTTTAACATATCATTCTGTGAGACAATTGGTATACTTTAACATATCATTCTGTGAGACAACTGGCATACCTTAACATATCATACTGTGAGACAATTGGCATACTATGACATATACTGTGAGACCACGGGCATACTTTGACATATACTGTGAGACCACGGTCATACTATGACATATACTGTGAGACCACGGTCATACTATGACATATACTGTGAGACCACGGGCATACTATGACATATACAGTGAGACCACGAGCATACTTTGACCTATACTGTGAGACAACGGGCATACAATGACATATACTGTGAGACAACGGGCATACAATGACATATACTGTGAGACCACGGGCATACTTTGACATATACTGTGAGACCACGGGCATACTTTGACACATACTGTGAGACCACGGTCATACTATGACATATACTGTGAGACCACGGGCATACTTGAATGTATTGCCATGCTCATGCAAAAGACACTAATGGATGGAATTGTGTGGTACATGTAGATCACATGGGCATATGAACAATTATCATATAGATGAGAGGGAAATACATACACCATGATATTGTCATCACATACTTGTAATTGGTAAGCGATAATGTTCAATTGGACATGAGGGGAGTAATGCCCCATACTATGAGTGATCGTATCAGTTGCACCATCAGCTGTGATAATGTTCCATTGGATATGAGAGACGTGAATGAGTGAGTGAGTGGGTTGGGTTTAACGCCGCTTTTAACAATATTCCAGTTATATGGCGGCGTGTCAGCTTAATTTGGGAGGATAGCCCGAAGTGATGCAGGTCTCAGACGTTTACCACTTCGGTGAAACCCACGAGTATGGTGCTGACAAACCTAGAAACATAATCGGGGCGAACCGGGATTCGAACCCACAATCATAGGTTTCTGGCGTGCCCAAGGGACGCAACTCTGCACAGCGAATCGCGGCGCCTTAGACGACTGGGCCACCCGTGCCCCCATATGAGGGAAGCAATGCCCCATGCTATGAGTGTTCACGGATGTCGCATCAGAAACAGTAGTACTGCTGTATCAGGGGTGATGGGTGAGGTGAGGTGAACTGAGGTTCAACGTAGTGTTTCTACTTTACTTGATTTGCCAAATGTGTCTCCTTTGAAATAATCATGACATACATAGCCATTTGGATACAATCTGACTGATTGGTCCATCAGTGTTCCTGGGGTATCTAAGTAGAAAGACTAAGGTCTACGCAGTGGGCGCATTGGACTACTTATTTATTCATTAACACACACAGCTGTAGACAGCGATACGAAATCAATGATTATATACAACAATAGTGGGCAATTATCCCACACAAGCCACGCACATTCTACTATCAGCCAATCAGGCTACAATTAATTGGTGTTTTAGATTTATGGACATAACGTAAAATGAATCGCTTGGTTAACCCATGAAATGAATCACTAATATAGGGGAATGAATTTAGGCCCATTTTCATTTTGTGTTGTAACTGTACTAACACCGTAGGAGCGGCACGCATCTCCACGACCGAGGCCAGCAGGTACGTGTACGTTGACCACTAGGTCAAAACACTAGACATAGCGTGCGGCAGGCGTTCTGTAGGGTGAGTGAGTGACTGAGTTGGGTTTAACGCCGCTTTTAACAGTATTCCAGTTATATCGCAGCGTGTCAGCCCGAAGTGATGCATGTCTCAGACGTTTACCACTTCGGTGAAACCCACGAGCACGGGTATGGTGCTGACAAACCTAGAAACATAATCGGGGCGAACCGGGATTCGAACCCACATTCATAGGTTTCTGGCGTGCCCAAGGGACGCAACTCTGCACAGCAAATTGCGGCGCCTGAGACGACTGTACCACCCGTGTCCCCCGTTCTGTAGAGGCCACACAATATACAGTAGTCAACATTGAGCAAGATAGACTACTTGTCTCGGCAGAAAATCTAGGCTGGTCATTCTCATATTAACACGTTGTGCGCTTTGGGTGTGCCGCCCCGCCCACTGATTGTATCCGTCTTCTTTGCCTCACACCTACATCAGGTGGCACAGGTGGTGGGCCCAGTCGTCTGAGGCGCCACAGTTCGTATGTAGAGTTACCTCCCGTATGTGAGTCTTTTACAATGGGTTCGAATCCCATAACCTATTTATTGTTTTAAAACTACAATTCGTATGCTGAGTTCATAGACGTCTCAGTAACCTGGAATCATGGATTCTAATCCCATTAACTATTAGTTGTTTTAAACCTACAGATATTGTTGCACATGATGTACTGTATTAGAGATATAGCCTCATTAATGTTTAACGCGTGAACCATGGCTGACGTACCTGAACTCGTATGTTGAGAAACTATTGCCAGCTGTGACTTGTACTATACATGATTGGGCTAATACTTTAACTGAATGTCTTTACGAACATGGTTCATTACGAAGCTTGGTGGAGAATGGGTCCAGTGTGCTTGTCATGATACCCTGCCGGGCA
The DNA here is from genome assembly GCF_023055435.1 of Haliotis rufescens. Taxonomy (NCBI): domain Eukaryota; kingdom Metazoa; phylum Mollusca; class Gastropoda; order Lepetellida; family Haliotidae; genus Haliotis; species Haliotis rufescens. The sequence goes on along the minus strand of NW_025963779.1, from coordinate 89,428,598 downwards.
AAAGAAAGTATACCCATTTTTGATGGTGGCTAAAAATGAAACAAACAGGAAATGGTGTGTATACAGTGCGAAAAAAAAAGGAACGGAAAAGTGATTTTAGATATATATGTTATATGTCATATAAAAAAATCAACAGATGGTAATCGATTGTTCAAATTGTCACATGTTCCATAAGGTGAAGATGATCTGTTCCAAATATCTTGTATGGCCACAAATAGAGTTCAAAACTGACTGGCATCGTCGTCCCATGGAAGCAATCAGATTCCGAATTGTGACCTATGCTTGCCATAAAAGGCGACTATGCCTGTCGTAAGAGGCGACTAACGGCAATATTCCAGCTATATGGCGGCGGTCTGTAAATAATCGAGTCTGGACCAAACAATCCAGTGATTGGCATCATGAGCATCGATCCAGGCAATTGGGATACGATGACATGCATCAACCAAGTCAGCGAGCCTGACCACCCGATCCCGTTTGCCGCCTTTTACGGCAAACATGGGTTGCTGAAGACCTATTCTACCCCGGATCTTCACGGGTTTGCAACGTGGAAAAAACTATCTACAGCTGAAGATGATTCTCCTGTTTGAAGTCGGCCGGTGGCGTTGTTACAACATTCAAGGCCTCAATAAGCTTTCAAAAAGTTGTCTTTGCATGTGTTGGTGACGGGCGCAACCGTAGGGGACGATACGTTCACACCTGGTATCATTACTATGTGATAGTGATTCATAAACACCTGCTCATGATTTGGTCGGAATCGTACAATCGACTCTGCTTTATGCAGATATTTCTATTGGATATGGAAAGGGTTTTGTCGATATGCAAATGAAAATCCAACGTTTTTATAGCCTAACAAGTGATGTTGCACCTGCATGTCATTTTGGTGTGTTTCGGCGCCAGGCTCTCACGCGGTTGTGGTTTTGCGATGTTTCCATTTTCTCTCCAAATTTCTGCATTTGCTCATTTCTTTCCACACAAATCAATCTCAATCCATGCAGAAAGGACCAATTCTTTTGTTTATATTAATTTCGTATGGATGTCGGCAACATTCTGTCAGATATATACGATTTTTAAACTTTTGCGTTTCCCTTTTTTTTGGCTGTGTATCATAGTTGTGTTTTGGACCTAAAGTGTGCAGTGTTTCGGCGACTGTTTTCCTCATAGTAACGCTTGATAACGTTTGTAATTTTTCAGCAAATCCAATTTTCATTGTATACAGTTAGGAATGGAGATATAATGTACTGGAAAACCGAGGATGGTCTACTCCTCTCTTGCAGGACAATGGAGCCGACTGAAGACAGAATTGTTTACATCAGCAGAACGGAAACATTCAGCGCCGCACACAGGCTCTTCAAGTAAGGGGCGGTGGGGTAGCCTAGTGGTTAACGCGTTCGCTCGTCACGCCGAAGACCCAGGTTCGATTCCCCAAATAGGTACAATGTGTGAAGCCCATTTCTGGTGTCCCCCGCCGTGATATTGCTGGAATATTCTAAAAGCGGCGTAAAACCATACTCACTCACTCTTCACGTAAACTTCAAAACGTATATTTAGAGTGTGGGAACTGACCACAGTGCCATAAAAGAGGGTCGGTGGTTTTACAATCACGCCGTGTTTAAGTTAAAGTAGCAATTGTGAGGGAGCGAGCATTTATGCTATGTTTAGAAATATTCCCGCCATATGACGGTCTTCACACTTTGAAGCCATGTTGGGAATCGAACCCGGGTCTTCGCCGTGACGAGCTAACGATTACCTATGTTGCTCCACTGCCACCAAAGGCAGCATTATGATGATCTGGCAACAAGTACTATTGTTTAGAAACTGAAGTCCTGGCTTCTTTAGACGTGTAACATCTGACATTCACTGCAGCTGGCGCCATACGTTTGCCCGTCGGTTTCATTAGTAGTGGGGGGCACGGGTGGCCCAGTCGTCTAAGGCGCCGCGATTCGCTGTGCAGAGTTGCGTCCCTTGGGCACGCCAGAAACCTATGATTGTGGGAACGAATCCCGGTTCGCCCCGATTATGTTTCTAGGTTTGTCAGCACCATACCCGTGCTCGTGGGTTTCACCGAAGTGGTAAACGTGTGAGACCTGCATCACTTCGGGCTTTCCTCCCACATTAAGCTGACACGCCGTGACATGACTGGAATACTGTTAAAAGCGGCGTTAAACCAAACTCACTCACTCACTCATTACAGTAGTGAACATCTCCAAACTGTGGCACTATTCCTCCAACTCACACACTGATTGTCCATAACGGCTGCACAATGGGTGTTAAACTCAACTTTTAACAAAGAAATAGAAAAACTTCCGTGACCCAGCACAAGCTAAGAATGATAACATAAAACTAATATATTTTTAACTTTAGTTTGTGACTACAGTCACACAATGAAGTCACTGCTGTCCAAACTGCGTTAAACCCACTTCGATCCCAACAGATCGAACCAGACACAAGCAGCGCAATCCATAAAACATGTCTATTTAAAACTCTCATACCTACACCATACTTAAATACACTACTCAAAAAAACGTTTAAGAACATCCCATTCTTTCACATGACTATATAATATATATTATCGTAATACTATGATATCATTTGAAAGAATCGCGTGAGTGGAAACCTCTTTTGAGATATCCGGAACGAGAGTGCATCATCACTCATGTGATATCAATGACTGACCCACCCCAGCATACACTGTAACCGCGGATGTCCATGCTAATGATTAGTTTATCAAGACATTTGTTAATGCGGACGATTTCAGTGAGAACTGTAATGTTTGGATTAACGAGGCTTCACTACTCATGTAAACATTCAAATCATTGTCTGGATAAATATTTCTTCCGTAGTGAAAAGCTGACAGATGTGGAAAATGAGAAAATATTTGGAAAATGCAGCGCAGTAAATGGTCATGGCCACAACTACAAAGGTAAGATCAGTACAAGGGCTAAGTGACTTGCATAATGTGTCGAAAGAAATGTCAGGAAAAAGTCAGATAGAGAACAAAGTAGCAACGATTTGTGCTTTATGTAAAATGCCTTTAAGATGATGATCAAGAGCAGTGTGGTTTCTGGTGGATGTTGTAGACACATCCACCATGGATACCCAGTATACCATATATTCCTTCCAATAAATACAACTTTTGGTGTTAGATTTGTGGTCCCTGTTTGCGACAAATTACATTCTCCCATTTTGTCACCAGTATGTTGATATTAACTTTCGTAATGTTTCAGCCATATCACTACGACATCATGTTTTAAATTACATCAGTAGGATTGCTTGAGTTACGGAATGTGGTTGTGCTCTACAATTCCCTCTTCTTCTTCACAGTTCGTGTGACGCTGCGTGGACCGGTGAGTAGAAAACATTCCTTCCACAAACTGACCATTGTCCTGCCTAGGATATCATATTGAATCATACACATACAAATTAGTGCTTCCTTCCACAAACTGACCATTGTCCTGCCTAGGATATCACATTGAATCTTACACATACAAATTAGTGCTTCCCCCACTGAACTTCTTGAACACTTCTACCTTGATCGGACATTGACTGGTTAAAATATTCTCACCACAATATGCAATATCCGTGTCTTCATGTCCGCAATGTCCATATCCCCAAGTCTTCAATGACCATGTCTCAAGTCTCCAATGACCAGATCCTCAAGTCTTCAATGACTATGTCTCAAATCTCCAATGCCTATGTATCGAGACTTCAATGACTATGTCTCAAATCTCCAATGCCTATGTATCGAGACTTCAATGACTATGTCTCAAATCTCCAATGTCTATGTATCGAGACTTCAATGACCATGTCTCAAGTCGCCAATGACCATATCCTCAAGTCTTCAATGACTATGTCTCAAATCTCAAATGTCTATGTATCAAGACTTCAATGACCATGTCTCAAATCTCCAATGTCTATGTATCGAGACTTTAATGATCATGTCTTAAGTCTCCAATGACCATATCCTCAAGTCTTCAATGTCCATGTCTCAAATCTCCAATGCCTATGTATCGAGACTTCAATGACCATGTCTCAAATCTCCAATGCCTATGTATCGAGACTTCAATGACCATGTCTCAAATCTCCAATGTCTATGTATCGAGACTTTAATGATCATGTCTCAAGTCTCCAATGACCATATCCTCAAGTCTTCAATGACCATGTCTCAAATCTCCAATGTCTATGTATCGAGACTTCAATGATCATGTCTCAAATCTCCAATGTCTATGTATCGAGACTTCAATGACCATGTCTCAAATCTCCAATGCCTATGTATCGAGACTTCAATGATCATGTCTCAAGTCTCCAATGACCATACCCTCAAGTTTTCAACTGACTATATCCTCAAGTATTCGATGTCTAAAGTCTTCAATGTCCATGTCCTCAAGTCTTCAATGTCCATGTCTCCAGTTGTATGTTTCAGGTTCATCCAGTCACAGGGATGGTCTTCAACCTTACCATTCTAAAACGTCTTATGACTGTAAGAATATGTATATAAAACTATGCCTGGTTGTGTGTGGCTGTGTATCTGTGCCCGAGTGTGTCTTTCCAAGTGTATATCCGTGCATATGCATGTGTGTACCTGTGTACTTGTGCGAATCTATACTTGTGTGTATCTGTGCATGTGTGTGTATCTGTGCATGTGTGTGTATCTGTGCATGTGTGTGTATCTGTACTTATGTGTGTATATGTGCATGTGTGTGTATCTGTACTTATGTGTGTATCTGTGCATATGTGTATCTGTGCATGTGTGTGTATCTGTGCATGTATGTGTATCTATGCATGTGTGTGTGTGTCTGTGCATATGTGTATCTGTGCAGGTGTGTGTATATGTGCACATGCGTGTATCTGTGCATGTGTGTATATATGAATGTGTGTGTATCTGTGCATATGTATGTATCTGTGCATGTGTGTGTATGTGTAATCTGTGCATGTGCATATCTGTGCATGTGTGTGTATCTGTGCATGTATGTGTATCTCTGCATATGTGTGTGTGTATCTGTGCATATGTGTATCTTTGCATATGTGTGTGTATCTGTGCATGTGTGTGTATCTGTGCATGTGTGTGTATCTGTGCATGTGTGTATATATGAATGTGTGTGTATCTGTGCATATGTATGTATCTGTGCATGTGTATGTATGTGTAATCTGTGCATGTGTGTGTATCTGTGCATGTATGTGTATCTGTGCATATGTGTGTGTATCTCTGCATATGTGTATCTCTGCATATGTGTGTATCTGTGCATGTGTGTATCTGTGCATGTGTGTGTATCTGTGCATGTGTGTATATATGAATGTGTGTGTATCTGTGCATATGTCTGTATCTGTGCATATGTGTGTATGTATGCATGTATGTGTAATCTGTGTGTGTGTGTAATTGTTCATATGTTTATCTACAATCATGTGAACCTGTGCATGTTTGGCTCTGCGCATGTGTTCATCTGCGCATGTGCTTTGCGCGTGTTTGACCTGTAACGGATCATGTTTGTAAATGTGTTTCTGTATATGAACGCGTGTGTCTGTAGAAGCGCTTCTTGGATTACGCATGTTTAATATTAGAGCCTTATTAACGCATTAAAACTATCTTATGGAAAACAACAATCGCGAAAAGTAGAAACATAGTTTTATAGAATGTGTGAACTGAGGAGCAGAAGAAACTACCTCTCAGTTGGTTTTATCATATGTTTGATTTTCAATTAAAAACTTGCCATTCTATATAAAAAATGAACTGTACTGGCGCTAAGTCAGCACTCAAAGAATTCCTCTACTAGGTTTTTAGATATATGATTTGACTTAAAACTTTTGTAAATTAAACAAAAATTCGCATTATACACAAATGCTGATGGTCATCTTAGAAATCTTATCTTTGAAATTTACCACTTTTTAAACGTAGAAGGGTTCATGTGGTTGAAAAATCATGTTTTTCCCTGTCGTCTACAACTGTTGCAGGAATGAGTGACATGATCAAATTTAACAAGAGTTCTTTCAATGTTCTATTACATAAAAAGACTAGGTATATTCACTGTTGCCCCTCAGTTTATAAACATATGCTAAAGTGATCTGATGAAACCTGTTATAGTTTGCGAAAAAAGGCAATCAATTTCTTTAATTGTGAGTTAAAATGGAAAAAAGACTATTTACTGTCTAAAGATATTAACTATCTATGGACATAAAACTTTTAGACTTTTAATACTGATTTCTACATACAATTATCTACACAAAGATTAAATTATTAACAATGAATCTTGTGAGAAACAGCGTACGTAGCTTTTAGAGTGTTGTCAGTAGACACGTCTGTCGTGTCTTTTGGGAACGTAATAAAACTTTAAAAAACTGACGGCCAAAAGTAAACTGGTATTAAATAACTCTAGTTTAAAAACCACAAAAGATAGATGCATGAATTACAAGGTATTGAAATGATCAAAGTCTCAACGAAATCTGCATTTATAATGTTAGTCATACTGCATCTGATATTAATAGACAAAACGTAATGGGGGAAAAGGCACACACATAAAAAAACGCCCAAGTTCAATGACACGTCATATTAATGGGGTGTATGACCACCTCCTGCTACAAGACACGTAAATACTCGCCAGCGCACAGGAAAAGTTAGTCGTCTGACGACGTCACGTAGCATACGTCGCCATTCTTATTGGTGTGTCTGGATCACTTTCTTGTCGGGTGGCTGGAGGATGTGGTCCCAGTCGAACACTACGATCCATGACATCCCAGAGGTGTTCTATGGGCGGACATGTCTTGGGAGCGTACAGGCCACGGCAACACGTTGACGTTGTTGGCTGCAAGGAAGTTCTGAACGTTTCGGGTTGTATGGGGTCTGGCGTTGTCATGTTCTTAAAAAAAACTCTACGTGGCAGCTGTTGTAGAAATAGTAGGACAACCGGACGAAGAACGCTGTCACATTTCCGTTAACGATGAACAGTGGTGTTCTGTCCTGTCAACAAATACCTCACCACACCATAACACACCCTCCACCATACGACACGACCTTTCAACATGCCACCGTTCGTTCTCCCCTAAGGGCGGTAAAAACGTTGTCTCCCATCAGCACTCAACAGACAGAACCGTCTTTCATCAGTACCAGGCACGTCCCTGCTAACGACGGACAGTCCGGGTTCATCTCAATCTCTGACGACGATGTTGCGCTGTCAATAACTGTCCTCTGTTATCCCTTATTCCTTGAGCCCTGAGTCGTCTGGCCATATGTCGACTAACCATATGCCCTAAGGCATTCGTCGCCGATGACGTCACTGTCAGGAATCGATTTCGGAGATTCAAAGTATGCAAGTATTGGTCTTCTTTGGGTGTAATTACCATGGGTTTGCCTGTTCTTGGCCTGTCTGTTGTCTGCCGGCCTGTCTTTAACGTTGCATCTGGTTAGTTACAGCAACACGAGAGCAACCAAATGTTCTAGCAATGTGGGCGTGGGCTCCCATCTGTATCATACCCAGAGCCCGCTCGCGTTGTTCGGGAGTCAGTCGTGTCACTTCCATTGGTTTTTTCTCACTGTGAGTGTCTGACATGCCGTCCGTATCATGTATATACTCTTATTGCACGTGTAGTTTCGGCTTCCCCAGCAGCACGTGTTTTTCACTTTTGTCTACAAAAAACACGTGTCGTGGACGTGTTTCACTTTCAGCGCAGGGAATCAAAGGAATCAAATCGAAAACAGATGTTTCTTCCTGATTAACCCTTTTTGAATTTGAAATATGACACTGTTTCAAAACCTTTAGAATTTAAAGATTGTATTGTTTCATCCTATTGCTATCCGATATATGTCCTAAACGAAAACTATATTACTTTACAACAACAACAAAATCAATTAAAAAGTGTGTCGTTGTAAAGACGTGTTTCTCTAATGATTTATATGTAAGTATGTTCATTTAAATATACATGTGTGTCGCTCTAATGGTGTGTGCTCACAATTGTATTAAAGTCCTTGGCCACCCGGAAAACCGTATAAACAGGATTATGATTCACTTATGATTCTAGGAATGCATCATGGATGTCCTCGACCACAAGAACATCAACATGGACGTCCCTCACTTCCGGCATACGGTCCCGTGAGTCGGCTAGCCTCGTCTTCAGATGTAACAAATGTTATATTTGGGATAACACTTTCTTAGTTTACAGATTCTAGTACTTTTGGGGGTTGAGTCCCGTCCGGGATTCAAACTCACACTTGCAAGAGTGAGGCACCTAATCGCCAGCACACAAAGTCAGCGATCTAACCCACTCAGCCACCGGGGTTTCCACAAAAATGAAAGTCCGACAACTGGTAGTCTAGATCACGTACTTTGAGTACCTCTCTGACAAGTGTAAATTGGCACGGCTCCCATGGCCGAAAGCTATGAATACACAAAGCCATTTAGGAAGTGATCAAATGTAACAGATGTTGCCATGGGAGCCGTGCCAATTATTCATACAACTGTGTTTAAACACTTCTTACTTTGTCATCTTAATCACAAATACACTTTGTGTCATACATAGCGAAGTTCATTTCCCACATGCTGTCATATACAATCTATTTACAGCTATATGACGGCGGTCTGTAAAATATCGAGTCTGGACCAGACAATCCAGTGACTGACATTATGAGCATCGATCCATGCATTTGGGATACGATGATATACATCAAACAAGTCAGCGAGCCTGACCACCCGATCCCGTTAGTAGCCTCTTACGACAGGCATAGTCGCATTTACGGCAAGCATGGGTTGCTGAAAACCTATTCTAACCCTGATCTTCACGTGTCACACTCTGTAAGAGAAATCCATCGTATCCCAATAGCTTAGATCGATGCTCATGATGTCAATAATTGGATTGTCTGGTCCAGACTACTGTCATATAGCTGGAATATATCTGAGTGCGACGTTAAACAACAAACACACAGAGACAATAACAACATATGCAGAATGCCCCCTAAACACAGAACACCCCTTCAGTTCTATTTGTCGACACTGAGAGAAAGAAATGCCAGTCTAATCCGTACCCCAAACGAAAGAAATGAAATCTTAATACGTTGTATGTTACATAAACAATGGGTTTCTAAAAAATTAATCCCAACCTGCTTGTGGCTCATTATGTCGGTGCTAGGTATCTTGATGTTTTTCATATGTGGTTTTAATATTATTTATTCACACAGGTCCTTTGTCGAGATTGAGACTGTTGAAAAGAAAAGAAATTGTTTGCCACCAAATTTACATTGTTTCAAGATATTTTTCAGAAACAAATAATTTAGGCTCAACCTGGTTTTGCGCTGAAAAAATAGCTCATCTCTAAACAAAATCCCATCCCACCCCAATCCCCACACACAGAATGTCAAGTATGCTCTGTCCCTAAGCATCCTCTGTGGGGTGAGCATTTCGCTAGTGACTGATTACCATTGTTATTATTAACTTTGTTATTACGTGTATTTTAACATATTGTACATCGATTTATTTGTAGAACCTCGGAGAACATTGTCATCTTCATCTGGAATCAGTTGAAGAAGAAGCTCGATGACGATCTCCTGTATGAAGTGCACATGCAGTCCAACGAGAGTGACGCGGCCACGTATCGTGGGGAGAACGCGGCCGGGCTTTCATAGTTACACTAGCCGACCCTGCAGCTGATCGCGAGACACACGAGCACCTGCCGCGGAGAGAACGCGCACGTCCGCTGAAAGCTTAATCTGCTACCCTGCAGTCTATCGCACTTACGTTGCACGAATATGTTCAACATGCCCTTTCTGGAACAAATAAAATGCATTATTGAGTTGTATCTGTTTGTTCTTTCTTATCACAGCGAAAGAGGAACATAAGACACAAGTAGTGTAAAATGTATAACTCAATGAAAACAAATGTGGAATCCTCTAAACAAGCAGGCCGTCTAATAGAGAGATGAAGAGTACAATGGAGCGGGTAAACATTCCTGGAAGATTCTTGGAGGATTTTGAACAATGGCCGGTGACTTACCGCTCTGTACGTACGCTGTCGGCTATAGATGATGGACGATCTCTGTACGAATTCTGTGCCTAGTATAAAGTCGACTGTGTCACAGGACTTGAAATATTTCGAAAGATTATCCTGGTTTGAGGATTGGCCGAGACGAATGAACCAGTCGTTGGAAGATATGGCACATGCTGGACGCGTCAACTTGAACCGTGCTGATAGCTGCTATTATTTTAGATGTGACAATGGTCTGAGGGGATAGAAAGCCACTGACGACCCATATGTAGAACATGAAAAGTGGCTTCAAAACAGACTTCCTAAAAAGATACGTGTGGATAAGGGAAATGAATTTAAAGGTACATTTCAGTACTTTGAAGAGAACCAGAGCATCACATTAATCGTTACACACAATGAAGACATCAAAGCCAATTATGCAGTGAGAGTGATAAGGACTTTACGATCCCTAATATCAAGGTATCTGACCCACTATAACATAGAACGGTACTTGGATGTTTCATCAGATCTAGTGTACATCTACAATCACACAGTACATAGAAGTTTGGGAAAATGGGCGCCCGCCGATGTTACCAAGCGAAACGAAATCGAGGTATGGGCAGATCTGTAGATGAATCCAGTTTTGAAAAGCATTCAGAGCAAGAAGAAAATCAACAAATTTCGCTATTAAGTGGGAGATATAGTGGGAATCAGTAATTGTTATTTAAGAAAACGCTTTAGCAACTTGCGTTGGACAGAAGAGTTGTTTGAAATTACCTCGGGAACACGTCGACAAAGCATACCACTTTACAGATTGCAAGATTTTCATGACGAATCTGTGCGAGGACGTTTTTTTCACGAACAAGAGCTTCGGAAAGTCGAAAAAGATTTAGAGGTGGGTTGGTTGGCCATCCAGTTTCGATAGCTGGGTACCCGAAAGTGAAGTGGAAAACTTGCAAACATGGATAAATATGTCCTATTTAGCAGTTCAGATTCCAGGATTACTTTTCCCAATTCCCCCTATTGTTATCGTGCTGTCTCAACGCCCACAGCTAGAAGGAATGTGTCTGGTGGCTTTATTGGAGTTAAAGTTTGGCAAGCTAAACTTGAAAGACATGAACAATTCCACTGTAGACCTGATGTGCAATCTGTGCGATAGTTCTCACGTCGGAGAGGATTATATCCCTGTGGTAAGACGTGTTGATATGCGGTCCCAATTACTATTTCTATCTACCACGGTACATACTTGTGGTTTTGAAAGACACCTCCGGAATTCAACTATATATAAAGTGTGCAAAGGGGGCCTCACACTCATTCTGAAAGGCGTGAACGTGTCACGTGTCTTGCGTCGCAATCCATTTTAGACCTAAACTGTGGAACGCAAATTGTATATACCGAGCCTAATAAATTCATGCACTTCTTTAAAAATAGATCGAAAGGTTCTAACGCACCAGTGATGAAGGGACGTCCTCGATTCCAAATCATTTCCATTCTACCCAGAAAGCCTCCAGCTTCAAAATCGGCTAGATCATCGGTCAAAATAAAAGTGACGTTACACAGCCAAGATGTGGTTGAAAGAGCAGAGGCTGCACAGCAGAGAATCAACGCTATAAAAAGGCAAGTTGGTGAATAAATTGTCAGGCCGAAGAAAGTTCGTCGGGAAGGCCATCTCTGAAGTTTAACAATACTCCAAGCGTTGGTAAAAAGGACATTTTCCCCCAATAACATGTCGGTACTCACAAAGAAGCAGGTTATAGAAACTCTCCCTTCTTCTCTGGATTTGTTTGATCTGGATCCCTATCAAACTAGCATCCTACAAATTATTACGACAATGTTCGCCCTCTCTCGGTCATCACGGACTCCAGTCCCGTGGAATTCCACATGAACAACGCTGGTAGCGATTACTTCGATGTGGGTCGAACCAGAATTCACGTCCAACTGAGAGTGACTCGTGCTGATCATTAGCATCTCACTGATAAGGAGAAAACCCGTCAACCTGACATTGCAGAGTCTTTGGTCTCAGATCAATGTTTACCTACAGGGACAGCAGGTGAGCTCCAGCAATGGGGGTTATCGTCACAAGGCCATGATGCAATTCCTTCTTGAGAATGGCATGAATGCCAAGCTTCACACTCAACTATTTTATAAAGATACCGGAGACACGGTGGCCGATGTTAATGACACTGATCCAACACATCCTTCATCTTGATGTCGGGAGAAAGCAGTAAGTAATATAACAATGAACTGCCTACGTGTACCTGAAAGTATGCAAATTAAAAGTTAATGACGCCTTAATCCTTGCTCACAAGAAACTGTTCGAGAAGGGAAATGCTCTCTACCCATATGAGAGGTTTATGGTGAAGATGACATCAGTCCCATCGTCTAGTCCAGACTCGATTATTTACAGACCGCCGTCATGAAGCTGGAATATTGCTGAGCGCGGCGTTAAACAACAAACCAAACCAAACCAAAAACCTATTTGACATGGCGTCTCCCGAAGCACAAGCTACAATGTCATGGCCTTGCTACATATCATCGTTCTAGATGTGAACTATTTTGTTTTATGTTTGACCAGACAATTCACATGACCATAAATATATATTCATGTCATAATCTGGCAGGATAATGGAAGTCATTTATTCGGCTCACAAACAAAGACAAAGACAATAAATAATAATGTTTACTGTTCCGAATATATTTATGAACACATGGAGGTGACCTGAAAGAGTCTAGTTATAGATCAGAAGGTCCCCATGGTAACACAATACCTACGCTGAACATGGCGAATGTACGTGATTTGCATCTTGTTAAAATGTGCCGTGAATAGCCAACACGTGGTAGAATTCGCTGTTCTGGACACTGATTTGTCCATGAAATATTTTAACAGATATTATGGTTACTCGAATATATCAATTCTTTGCACCGATGATGATAAAACGTTCATGCTATATAACATCCATTTTACCCCGTTTCTTTGTCTCATTGCCCTGTTTTCGTCCGTTTCGTATTTCGTGCAATTTTATACATCTAGTTTCGTACGTAGAGCATAATGGAGATCACCGTCGAAGGGGACGGTCGCACGTAACATCGCTCAGAGAAACGTGCTACTTATCTCATGATCTATACAGCTGTACAACTTGAGAAAGTACCTCCTAACAACTGAGCATCACAGGAAAACAATACCGTGAAAACGAAGTTTCTTGGAAAGTGAGTTTAATGTTGTAGTTTTTGGTCGGAATCTGTAAAATGATATCTTACCATCTATTGTGTTAACAACCCAACTCAATTTAACGATGGAGCCTTTACCAGAGACGCACATTGAGCGCTCGGGTACCTTTTGCCAACAATAGAAGAATCCGACGAGGTCTACAGTGCACAGCCCAGCGATGAACAGGACAAAGCCATGTATCTGGAGATACTTAAACACTTAAAAAACTTAAACACAAAGAAAAGCGATCATTCATGGAAAGCCTACTTAGTTTTTACGACAAAAGCATGAATGAGTTACGTCCGAGAGAGCTTGTATGATTATACAAAGGATAATTGTGACAACTTTCCAACAGGATCGCTTTTCAAACGACGAAATACAAATGGCGATGTTCATAATGCCCTCGATAAATGTGCACAAGATGTATGTAATCTTTTTTTCACTTCATTTAAGGAGGTGTACCAGAATGTGTTCCCTGGACTAAAGTACTCCGAAATATGTCTTTGTTAGCTGTACCTTCGAATGACAACAGACTGTCGTCATATAGATGGAATATTGCTGAGTGCGGCGTTAAACAACAATAAAAAAACAAAAACAAATCTTACAGAGTGTACAAAGATTAAGTTTCGCGGATCTACACAGACTGCATACTTAATCGTTAACACAACCAGTTGCAGACAACGATACGAATCAGTGATAATGCAGTACAAAAGTGAGCGCTAATGTACGCCCACGCTAGCATCAGCCAATCAGGCAACAGTACTTCGCTTTTTGGTGTTTTAGATGTGTGGACCTAACGTAAATGAAGTGCTTGGTTAACCAATGAATTGCCACGGAATCACTTGTGATATGTTCATATGGGGGATTAAATTTAAACACATTTCATTTAGCGTTGTAACTGCATTAACACTGTCCAGTAGCGCCACACATCTCGACGACCGAGGCCAGAAGGTACGTGTACGTTGACCACTTGGTCGAAACACTGGACATAGCGTGCTGCAGGCGTTCTGTAGAGGCCACACAATATAGTTAATATTGAGCAAGACTGACCACTTGCTTAACATGTTGGGTGCTACATGATGTACTGTAGGAGAAAGATAGCCTCATTAATATTTAACACGTGAACAATGGCTGGTCATTCTCATGCATTGGCAATTTATATTAACATGTTTGGCGCTTTGAGTGTGCCGCCCTGCTCACTGATTGTATCCGTCTTCTTTACCTGACACCTACATCAGGTGGCACAGGTGGTGGGCCCAGTCGTCTGAGGCGCCACAGTTCGTATGTAGAGTCACCTCTCGTATGTGAGTCTTTTATCAAGGGTTCCAATTCCAAAACATATTATTTGTGTTAAATCTATAGATAGTGTTGCTACATGATGTACTGAGAAAAATAGCCTCATTAATATTTAACACGTGAACATCTACCTGAGCTCGTATGTTAATAAACTATTACTTGCTGTCACTCGCACATTACTGTTAACGAAATACAGCTTTCTAAATTAACGTCTGTATAAGTAATTTTGTTCTTATTTGGAACATTTGTTGTTCGGCAACCTGCTGTTTTTGTGAATATTATTCATGCTAAGGCCACGTTGATCCTTTGGTGAAACTTGAATAGTTTAACATGTTTATATAGTGCAGTACAATCACTGGATTGTCTGACCCAGATTGTTTACAGACTGCCGTCATGTAGCTAGGATGTTGCTGAGTGCGGCGTTAAACAACAAACAATGAAAGTACAACCACTAATGGGAAATTAACGAAGCCACTTTCACGTCCGATTGACAGTGGTTAATGACAGACCAAATTCAAGATCATAATAATTGTTATTGTGATTTGGTCATTATTTCAAAGTCTGCGTAAACTCGTGGTAATAATCTACAGAGCCACCACAGTTTCGTTTCGGAAGTGACGTCACCATCTTCATCTCTCCTATCACCAACTTAGCACAAGATTTCTCTCGCTCATGAGTGTGATCTGATTGGACGACTACTTTAGCGGCATGTCTTTTGACCATTGTTCATAACGAAGCTTGGTGGAGATTCCGTGCAGGGTATGTGTCATAATAGAATATATAAAACCCTGGAAAATCGAGGATGGTCTACTTCTCTCTTGCAGGACGCCAGGTAACAATGGAGCGGAGCGAGAACAGAACTGTTTACATCAGCAGAACGGAAACATTCAGCGCCGGACACAGGCTCTTCACGTAAACTTCAAAACGTCTTTTTAGTTAGTGGCAATAGTAAACTGGTCATAGTGCCCATAGGAGATAGTCACTGTGTTTTGAATCATTTCGTGTATAAATAAATGTGGCAATTGTGAGTGGGCGAGCTTTTATGCTACGTTAGTAAAATTCCCGCCATATGACGGTCTTCACACTTCGAAGCCATATGTGGAATCGAACCCAAGCTAACGATTACTTGTGTCGCCCCACCGCCACCAAAACAGGATTATGAGGACCTGACACACTGACGTAACGGCTGCCTTATTGGTGTTATACGTCACTCACATACAGAGGTAACGGCTGCACAATGAGCGTTAAACGTCACTCACACACTGACGTAACGGCTGCACAATGAGCGTTAAACGTCACTCACACACTGACGTAACGGCTGCACAATGGGTGTTAAACGTCACTCACAAATTGACGTAACGGCTACACAATGGGTGTTAACGTCACTCACACACTGATGTAACGGCTGTCCAAAGAGTGTTAAACGTCACTCACACACTGATGTAACGGCTCCACAAAGGGTCTTAAACGTCACTCACACACTGTCGTAACGGCTGCACAATGGGAGTTAAACGTCACACACACACACTGATGTAACGGCTGCCCAAATAGTATTAAACGTCACACACAAATTGACGTAACGGCTGCACAATGGGTGTTAAACGTCACTCACACACTGATGTAACGGCTGTCCAAAGAGTGTTAGACGTCACTCACACACTGATGTAACGGCTGTCCAAAGAGTATTAAACGTCACACACAAATTGACGTAACGGCTGCACAATGGGTGTTAAACGTCACTCACACACTGATGTAACGGCTGTCCAAAGAGTGTTAAACGTCACTCACACACTGATGTAACGGCTGTCCAAAGAGTGTTAAACGTCACTCACACACTGATGTAACGGCTGTCCAAAGAGTGTTAAACGTCACTCACACACTGATGTAACGGCTGTCCAAAGAGTGTTAAACGTCACTCACACACTGACGTAACGGCTGCACAAAGGGTCTTAAACGTCACTCACACACTGTCGTAACGGCTGCACAATGGGAGTTAAACGTCACACACACACACTGATGTAACGGCTGCCCAAAGAGTATTAAACGTCACACACAAATTGACGTAACGGCTGCACAATGGGTGTTAAACGTCACTCACACACTGACGTAACGGCTGTCCAAAGAGTGTTAAACGTCACTCACACACTGACGTAACGGCTGTCCAAAGGGTGTTAAACGTCACTCACACACTGACGTAACGGCTGCACAAAGGGTGTAAACGTCACTCACACGTTAGCTGTGTGATTACTGCTAGCACCATACTTTCACATATACACCACACTAAAGACAAAATAATTTGATTAATTTTTAAACTTATATACACAAAGAAAAAAGTTAAGCGCACCCCTATTTCTGAACCATGACAAATGGCAAAAGTCATGGCATGGGATGACTGACCACATGAGCTGGGCGATACCAATATCATCGGATAGAACAAACAATTGACAACAAATAAAGAAAATATTGGTGAGTTGTGATTTAAATTTACTGACAAAAACATCATGGTAACACAGGTATTGTTCTTGACCTTAGACAATACCTCAAAAAGGTATGAAGCTGAAGGATTAAGTAAACGAGTTACGTTTGATGTTTCATAAAGTCTCTACTTGACATGACACGTGAAACAGATCAGTAGCGGGTATAACCGCCACATGCAAGGATGACGCATTCCACCCTACGCCTCATGCTTCCAGTCAGACGTTGGATCTGTTGATGGGTCAACAACAACAACTCCTGGTGCAATGCTGCTTCCAGTTGGAGTCAATCTTGCACAGGAGGATCTCGTGCCTGTATGCGCCGCCCCAGAATATCCCAAACATGTTCAAGGGGTTTCAAATCTGGGCTCATTACTGGCCAGGGTAGATTCGTTATTGCATTGGCCCTCATGTAATCCACGACTGCATGCGAACGATGAAGCCTGGCATTGTCATCCATGTACTGAGGTCGAGTAGCAAGAGGGTGGTTGTCAAAATGATGAACGACGACGTCCGGATGTACTGAGTCCCTGTTAAGTTGCCCTTATGGTGACCAAATCCACCCTGCAATCATGAGAGATACATCCCCCAAACCATTACCGAGCCCCCGCCGTATGCAACAGTCGGTTCAATGTTCCTGGCGAAGTAGGCCGTGTTCTGGTGCCCCCAAACTCTCGTTCTTCGACCTGTGACGTGGAGGAGAAAGAGACTTTCGTCTGACCAATGGATCCGTTCTCAGATTCCAGTTCTGTCGCGCAATACACCATGCTAAACGAGCAGCTTTATGGCGATCTCTCAACAAGGGACGCTTTATGACTCGTCTAGCCCTCAGTCCAGCTGCTTTCAGGCGGTTCCTGACGGTTCTGGTGCTGAAACGACGATTGGGCAACCACAGCTGTTTCAGACGAATACTTGTTAAAAAGGGTTCTCGGCAGATAAGACGAAGAAGGTCCCTGTCTTCGCGATGTGTCGTCACAGGAGGACTTCCGGATCTTGGACGGTCCTGTACATCACTGGTCTGAGCATGTTTCTCGACTAAACGGCTTACGACAGTGTGATGATACCCTAAATTTCGACCAATGGCATTACAAGGCATTCCTGAGTTATGCATGCTGATTATTTGCCATCTTGTGGCGTTTGATAATCGCCTTCGAGCCATGGTCACACAATGTCATGGAATAACTGTTTAAAACCGAGCTTAAGAAAGCAATTTTAACGTTTGGATATACTGCTTTTAGATATACTCGAGGGTAGTTTGATGCACGGGCATACCATGCATGGCACGTGAGCTTTCGTCACGCATGACAGATAACATCATCTCGAGAAAACAAATTCTTCCCGTAATTATATCTTTCATGACTGTTACAAATATTGGGACCAAACAATAATGAAATATAAAGCTTTGTTCACCTCAGTAAGACATTGTAATCAACCAACTCTGAAATACAGAGAAAACAACAAACATTTTTATCATTTGATCATTTTATTCTGAAAGGACGTTCAATAATGAGTGTGTCCACCTTTAGCAGTGACGACTGCATTCACTCTCTGGGTCATGGATCGGTATAACCGTTGGAACACCTCTTTTGGCAAAGAAAACCAATGTTTTTGAACGGACTTCCAGAGCTCCTCACTCGATTTTGGCATGTCCTTGGCAACACGTTTTCCGATCAAGTCCCAGATATTTTCAATAGGATTCATGTCTGGGGAGTTCCCAGGCCATGGTAATACTTGTACTCCCTTTCTTGCCAAGAAATGTTGGGTAGATCTTGAATTGTGTTCTTGAGCGTTGTCAGTTTGAAATATGAAGCCCTTGTCTGGAAACATGAGACAGTTGCCATGTTCTACAATATCATTGATAATGTAGTTTTGATAACGTTCACTATTCAATGTCCCGTGGACTTTCTTGAGGACTCCTGGACCATTTTGTGAAATAACCCCCCAAACATGAACCTGGGGTGGGTGTTTGACGGTGGACTGAACACATTGTTTACTGAATCTTTCATGAATAAATCTTCGAACCTTCATACGTCTGCGATTACTGAAACACCTGAAGATGGATTCATCTGAAAATAACACCTTCTTCCACTGTGGCAGACCAAAACGTCGAACCTGTTTTGCCCATACAAATCTGTTTTTACGTTGACGTTTATTCAAGAGGGGTTTACGGAAAGGCACATAGCATTTTAGACCAAAGAGCATAAGTCGTCTTGAGATTATCATCCTACTGATTGTTCTACCCAGTGATTGCTTTAATTTTCCATGAAGAATGTTGAGCGTTGCATACCTATCTCTTAGACATGCTTTGCGGATTATTCTGTCTTTTCGTACAGAAGTACATTTCGGTCTGCCAGATCTTACACGGTCGTTAACGCTGCCTGTTGTCTTGTACTTTTGATAGAGTTTTATCATTCCTATAATTAACACCCTACATTCGTATTCTCTTCTCATTTCTTTTCACAGTCTTCCATGGAAACCCCAAATCTCTCATGGTTACAATTTGCCTCCTCTCATCTAAAGTCAGGTTACGTCTCTTTCTCGCTGCCATCCTGCATTACAAATTAAATCAAATAAATTATAACATAATTAACTAGAAGTTGAAATGATTTGCAGAGTCTTATCTCTAGAACATTGATTTTGGCAGATATTATTTTGCAAAAAGCACATTGTATCGAAAAACCCTATTAAACTGCATTTACAGTTAACATTTTTCTCAAAATCATTTTGTCAGACACATTATTAGAGGCCAAAGGTTAGCTACAAAGATTACTGAAGAGAAAAGATGTTAACTTACCCTTTGATGCTGCAAACAGTCTTCTCCGTACTTCTGACGACTGATAGGTAACACATTGAAAAGTGGATACAAAACTAAATATACATGTAAAGTTGGCAAATTTCGGTTAAGTTTGGTACATTTGCCTATAAGGTTAGTATGCATATCTAAAAAAAACCAATAGATTGGAAAATAAAATAATCTAAGTATCAAAATACAGTACTTAACTTTAAGAAAGTGAAGTGAACAAACTTTTGGGATGCAGCTGTATTAGGGTGTGCTTAACTTATTTCTTTATGTATAATAACTTCTTAAAATAGTTAAAGAACATCCAATTCTTTCATATGACTATAGTTAACTGTCTTGATTAACGAGGTTTCACTACTCATGTAAACATTCAAACCATTGTCTGAATAAATACTTCTTCCATAGTGAACAGCTGACAGATGTGGAAAATGAGAAAATATTTGGAAAATGCAGTTCCGTAAATGGTCATGGCCACAACTACAAAGGTAAGATCAGTACAAGGGCTAAGTGACATGCATAATGTGTCGAAAGAAATGTCAGAAACAAATGAGATAAAGAACAAAATAGCAATAATTTTGTTTCATGTAAGATGCCTTTAAGATGATGACCAAGAGCACTGTAATTCTGGTGGAAGTTGCAGAAACAGCCTTTATGGATACATAGTGTAACATTAGTTCCTTCTAATAAATACAACTTTTGTTGTGTTTTTTGTTGATGTTTTTGATGTTTTGTTGTTGTTTGTTTGTTTTGTTTGTTTTTTGGGGGGAGGGGGTGGTATCGCGATGGCGGCTAATTATATTCTTTTATTTTACACCGATGTAACTATCATGTTGATGTTCAATTTGGCATCCATAATATTTCAGCCATATCGCGACAACATTCTGTTTTAAATTACATCAGTAGGATTGCTTGACTTACTCAATGTAATTGTGCTCTACATTTCCCTCGTTTTGTTCACAGTTCGTGTGACGCTGCGTGGACCGGTGAGTAGAAAACATTCCTTCCACAAACTGACCATTGTCCTGCCTAGGATATCACATTGAATCATACACATACAAATTAATGCTTCCTTCCACAAACTGA
Source organism: Haliotis rufescens (assembly GCF_023055435.1). Classification (NCBI taxonomy): domain Eukaryota; kingdom Metazoa; phylum Mollusca; class Gastropoda; order Lepetellida; family Haliotidae; genus Haliotis; species Haliotis rufescens. The sequence goes on along the minus strand of NW_025963779.1, from coordinate 89,407,796 downwards.
CCATTGTCCTGCCTAGGATATCACACTGACTCTCACACATACAGATTAGTGCTTCCCCCACTGAACATCTGGAACACCGTTTCTGCCTTGATCAGACCCTGACTGGGTAGGAGATTCTCACCACAATATGCAATGCCTGTGTCTTCAAGTCTTAAATGCCCGTGTGCTGATGTCTTCAATGGCCATGCCTTCAAGTTCAATGTCAATGTCCTCAAGTCTTCATCGACCATGCCGTCATGTCTTGTATGCCCATGTATTCACTTCTCCAATGACAACATCTTCACGTCTTAAATGACCATGCGTCACACCTTCAATTGACCATGTCCTCATGTCTCCAATGACCATGTCCTCGTGTCTCTAATGTCCATGTCCTCAAGTCTTCAATGTCCATGTCCTCAAGTCTTCAATGACCATGTCCTCGTGTCTCCAATGTCCATGTCCTCGTGTCTCCAATGTCCATGTCCTCAAGTCTTCAATTACCATGTCCTCAACCCTCCAATGACTATGTCCTCAAGTCTTCAATGACCATGTTATCAAATCTTCAATGTCCATGTCCTTAAGTCTCCAATGACAATGCCCTCAAGTCTCCAATGACTATGTCTCAAATCTCCAATGACCGTGCCCTCAAGTCTCCAATAACTATATCTCAAATCTTCAATGTCCATGTCCTCAAGTCTCCAATGAACATGTCCATATGTTTCCAATGTCCATGTCCTCAATTCTCCAATGACGATGTCCTCAAGTCTCCAATGATCATATCCCTATGTCTTCAATGACCATGTTCTCAAATCTCTCATGTCCATGTCCTCAAGTCTCCAATGAACATGTCCATATGTCTCCAATGATCATGTCCTCAAGTCTCCATTGAACATGTCCATATGTCTCCAATGTCCATGTCCTCAAGTTTCCAATGACGATGTCATCAAGTCTCAAATGACCATGTCCTCAAGTCTCCAATGACTATGTCTCAAATCTCCAACGTCCATGTCCTCAAGTCTCCAATGAACATGTCCATATGTCTCCAATGTCCATGTCCTCAAGTTTCCAATGACGATGTCATCAAGTCTCAAATGACCATGTCCTCAAGTCTCCAATGACTATGTCTCAAATCTCCAACGTCCATGTCCTCAAGTCTCCAATGAACATGTCCATATGTCTCCAATGCCCATGTCCTCAAGTTTCCAATGTCCATGTCGTCAAGTCTCCAATGACTATGTCTCAAATCTTCAGGGCCATGTCCTCAAGTCTCCAATGAACATGTCCATATGTCTCCAATGTCCATGTCATCAAGTCTCCAATGATTATGTCCATATGTCTCCAATGACCATGCCCTCAAGACTCCAATGACGATGTCATCAAGTCTCCAATGACCATGTCCATATGTCTCCAATGACCATGTCATCAAGTCTCCAATGACTATGTCCATATGTCTCCAATGACCATGCCCTCAAGTCTCCAATAACCATGTCCATATGTCTCCAATGTCCATGTCCTCAAGACTCCAATGACGATGTCATCAAGTCTCCAATGACTATGTCCATATGTCTCCAATGACTATGTCATCAAGTCTTCAATAACCATGTCCATATGTCTCCAATGACCATGTCCTCAAGTCTCCAATGAACATGTCCATATGTCTCCAATGTCCATGTCCTCAAGTTTCCAATGACGATGTCATCAAGTCTCAAATGACCATGTCCTCAAGTCTCCAATGACTATGTCTCAAATCTCCAACGTCCATGTCCTCAAGTCTCCAATGAACATGTCCATATGTCTCAAATGCCAATGTCCTCAAGTCTCCAATGAACATGTCCATATGTCTCCAATGTCCATGTCCTCAAGTTTCCAATGTCCATGTCATCAAGTCTCCAATGACTATGTCTCAAATCTTCAGGGCCATGTCCTCAAGTCTCCAATGAACATGTCCATATGTCTCCAATGTCCATGTCATCAAGTCTCCAATGACTATGTCCATATGTCTCCAATAACCATGCCCTCAAGACTCCAATGACGATGTCATCAAGTCTCCAATGACCATGTCCATATGTCTCCAATGACCATGTCATCAAGTCTCCAATGACTATGTCCATATGTCTCCAATGACCATGCCCTCAAGTCTCCAATAACCATGTCCATATGGCTCCAATGTCCATGTCCTCAAGACTCCAATGACGATGTCATCAAGTCTCCAATGACTATGTCCATATGTCTCCAATGACTATGTCATCAAGTCTTCAATAACCATGTCCATATGTCTCCAATGACCATGTCCTCTAGACTCCATTGACGATGTCATCAAGTCTCCAATGACCATGTCCTTATGTCGTTAACGTTCATGTCTCCAGTTGTATGTTTCAGGTTCATCCAGTCACGGGGATGGTCTTCAACCTTACCACACTAAGACGCCTTATGACTGTAAGCATATGCATGTAGAAATGTGTCAGTTTATGTGTAGATGGGCATGTGTGCATATGTTCAGCTATGCATGTGTATTTTCGCATGTTTTGAACTGTAATGTGTCATGTTTGTAAATGTGTCTCTGTATTTTTGTGTATCGGTAAAAGTGTCTTTGTAAAGGTGTGTTTCTCTATTGATGTACTTTTAACTGTGTTTCTATAACTGTATGTCGTTCTAATGCTATGTTAACAATCGTAATAGTCATCCCTTATCTATCATTGGTAAGGGACGAGTTACTTTTCAGAAAACCGTATAAACAGGATTATGATTCAGTTATGATTCTAGGAATGCATCATGGATGTCCTCGACCACAAGAACATCAACGTCGACGTCCCCCACTTCCGGGATACGGTCACGTGAGTAGACTAACCCAGTCTTGAGATGTACAGCCAGTATTGGACTCAATTAAGTAGAATGACTTCTGAGCAGAAAATGGACAATTTATGGACCACAACCTTTTTGTTTTAGTGCAATTGTGTCGTTTGTGTATAGGTCCTTATACCGTTGCTTCTCCGTCAATGGGATCTATATCGAAACGTCGCGATTACATTAAAATATAGAAGTTGTTACCAATTAATTGTGTTTACCCTGTCACCAATCTAACATTTCGTCAAGAGTGTAGACCAGTTACAGGCACTTTTTGTTCCCATCGTGTCTGTAAACTACAATTACAAAACTATATTACAAATTATTTCCCTGACATAGACAAATGATTCAATCTCAATTATCAGTAAATGTTTGATCGAAGCGTGAAACACAGACGCTTGTAATAGTGTTTTTTTCAGGTCATCGTATCCCAATTGCTCATGATGTCAATAACGAATGTCTGGTTCAGACTTAATTATTTACCGTCATACTGCTGGAATATTGCGTTAAACAACAAACACACACGAAAAATAACATGTGAAAGGAGTTCTCGGAAACACAGAAGGCCCCCTTAGTTTTATTGCTCGACACTGAGAGAAAGAAATGCAATTTAATGCGTATTTAAGAGGAAGAAATGATATAATATGTTACCTCAAAAACAATAGGGCATCGAGCGTCCTTATTTCTAAAAATATAATCCTAAAAGACATTTTCTTTTTGCTCATTATGTCGGTCATAAGTATCTTGCTGTTTTTCATGTGCTCAAATATAATTCTCACTGATCCGTTGATGACATGTCATGACTTATAAGAATTCTCTGTGGCGATCTTTTCGCTAGTGACTGGTTACCATTGTTATTATTAACTCTGCCATTGCATTAGTTTATCATATTGTACATCGATTTAATTGTAGAACCTCGGAGAACATTGTCATCTTCATCTGGAATCAGTTGAAGAGCAAGCTCGATGACGATCTCCTGTATGAAGTGCACATGCAGTTCAGCGAGAGACACACGGTCACGTATCGCGGGGAGAACGCGGTCGTGCACTGGTAGTTACATTAGCCGACCCTGAAGCTGATCGCGAGACACACGGGCACCTGCCGCGGAGAGAACGCGCACGTCCGCGCAAACTTGTATCTTCTACCCTGCACTCCATCGCATTTACGTTGTACGAATATATATTCAACATACCCAGTCTGGAACCCAACAAAGTACATTATTGATTTGTGTGTGTTTTTCTTTCTACTCTCACTGACAAAGGAACACAAAATATACATTTCATTTGATAGGGATGTTTCCATACGATCAGCAAAGAAAACAACTTTGGAAAGATGCAGACGAACTCAGTGGTCTGATGAACTGTAATTGCAGATTTGCACCCCTGTTCCATGCCAGAATCCTTTAAATTTTGGTTCGAGTCCCACTTTTGATCTTTGGTCTGTCAGAACCATACGCGTGCAAGTGGATTCAACCAAGAAGTCTACGACCCGCATCACATTGTAGTTTCCGTCTTATGTCAAAGACCGCTGTTATTAAGTAAAAATGGATCAAAAAAACATTCTTAAACTTGTAACAAAAAACATAGCTATTTGGATACAACCAGACTGATTGGTATTGCTAATATAGGGAAATGATTTTAGGTTTATTTCCATTTAGTGTTGTAACTGTATTAACACATCTCCACGACCGAGGCCAGAAGGTACGTGTATGTTGACCACTAGGTCAAAACACTAGACATAGCGTGCTGCAGGCGTTCTGTAGAGGCCACACAATATAGTTAATATTGAGCAAGACTGACTACTTGCTTAACACGTTGGGCGCTTTGGGTGTGCCGCCCCGCCCACTGATTGTATCCGTCTTCTTTACCTCACACCTACATCAGGTGGCACAGGTGGTGGGCCACGTCGTCTGAGGCGCCACAGTTCGTATGTAGACTTGCGTCCCTTAGTTGAGTTGGGTTCGTGGATGCCACAGCACACCGACCTATTCCATACAGGAATAATCTTATCAACGTCACGTTTGTCTGCAATGCACGCTCGTTGTTATATATAAATATTACTTTTATTCCTCCATATGAGAGTACAAAAACATGTTGTAAGTTAACGGTGAAGAGGAGAGATTTTACATCAATTGGGAGTCACTTTGGAAGTTGTGCATATCATATAGTCTGGTTATCACAGATATTGGGAAGAGTTCTTGATCGTCATTGGACAGGGTAACAGGAGGCTGACAGGACAGGAGGCTGACAGGACAGGAGGCTGACAGGACAGGAGGCTGCAGACAAGCTCAGTGTCGGATCTATCTTGGAGTTGGACGAGTTCCACAGGACCAGTGTTGATGAGGTCTCACATTGACACTGGGCGTATGTCAGAAGATCGGCGTTGTGTTGATATCGAAAATATGACAGACGCTTTTTTCAAACATGGAGATCTACTGTAGATGTATCAAGCAAATGCGAATATTAAAGATGTTTTAAAATGCAAATATGCGCAGAAAATGATTTAACTGCTGTAAATATAAGAAAATGCAGAAATCTTCAACACAATTTAGATGCAGCTGACACAGATTAATGGTTAACGTTGGCAGGCACAAAACAAATACCAAAATGTTTAAGATTATGTAGACAATGTTCCTTAAATGTCTTCGAAGAAGAATTTCCATTTTTATTTGTATGTTGTAAAAATGATAATTTAAGGACAAATATGTTGAAAAAAATACTATGTACATCCAAATAAATACGAGTTTATCTCATTAATATCACATGTGAGCAGAACGGCTATACGACATCTATCTGTATTTATATACCATGCCATGCTATTAAAAATGAATCCTTGTAACCGCTTCCACATTGTCATGTATTCTGTACTATGGACCTGTGGCCTTACAGTTATATATGAATAAACTGAATTGAATTCAGATTTCTGGGTTAACATATTGTTTCAATTTGGGAATCGACAGGAAACAACGCCCAAAACAAGATTTCAACCGGATTATTATCGGTAAATAAAACGGACAATTCTCAGTGAATGTATAGTTTAACATCAATGTCCTGTGTCTATCATCGTTAGGATACGTACTTTACAATGATGTGAATTATTGAAGATATATATTTCAAACGAGGACGCTTGCTAGACTTTACTTGCCACTTGCGTGTGCTTCAGTATTACAGTTAATATTACAAACACTGAATACCGGCACGTTGATGGGTGTAAGGATAAGATATATGGATGAACAACTTCTTAATTACAATTAGGAGCGACGTTTCGGTGTAGGTTCTAACACTGTTACCAAGCAAGATTCAATACGCTTAGAGTAATAAGGCGTACGACATATAAAATTTTAGCGCCTCAAAAGCTGTTTCGGTCGTAGGGAACTGGGAATGAAAAACAAGTGCACACTCATCCATTGAGAATGGTAACAATAAGATCTCATGGTCACATTTTAGCTATTAGTTATTTTAGTTATTTCAGAATTTTAGATATTATTTACATTGTGTGCTTTTAAACTTCATAATAATCAAATCAATGATGATGATGACGATGACGACTACGATGATCATGATCATCATCATATGTGTAGAATCCCTCTAATCTACCCATGTCCTTACCACATACACATTTGGTTTGGTTGCAACAGAGTTGCGTCAATGCCAGTAACCTAATGTCGTGGGTTTGAATCCGGGTTCGCCCTAACTGACAAGGTTTGTCAGCACCATCAACAAGTTGGGACGTCTAGCATTCATCATTTCGTGCTTTCCTCCCGCATAAAGCTAACACGCCGTGGTACACTGAACTATACTATTCAAAGCGGCGTTAAACTCACTCTCTCACTCACTCACCTCCAACATCCAGCTAGTCTCCTTCCTACGTTAGTTATTTTTTAACGTCCTGTTACAGCCAGTGTTCGCAATTCCCTTGTTCTCTTCATATCAGATCCAGCGTTTCATCCTTCTAATCCTGCGTCTCTTTGTTTAACGCAACAGTCAACAATTGTCATTCATATTTGAGTTGATTCGTATCAGCCTTTGAAGTTCGAATGAATGATTATCAACACATTGAAGGGTGATGCAATTACATTTCACTTCAGTGACATATTCTGTATTTTATTCGCACCCATTCTTTGATGTTTGCGGCGATACCTTTTAATTTCTCACAAGCATGAGACAGAAGGTCAGTGACTGTCAACTTCGCTTCAAAGCATAACTGATATCAAAATACACCACTGCATCGTTTACTGATTGAATGGGATGAAAGTGAATGTCCATTAAGCAGTGATATGTTGGAATGACTTTGGTTTCTAATGGCCATTGTGTTGGCACCTGTCACAAACACATGCAAAGGCAAGACAACTGGTCACCTGAAAAAAAACACTCGAGCATATGGTACAAGTCAAAATAGGGAATTGCATCAGACATCATTTTTGTCACTGATGCGTCAAATTTGGAAGTGTCCTCCACATGCCTACGTTATAACACTTTGAAAGCTTTACTGAGGCCTTGGTTCTTGTAACTGCGATCAAACAGCTTCCGAGCAAGGGTCTTATGACGCTCTTTGAAATATTGGTGGAAAGAATGTACCTCAAAAGTTGTGAAATATTTACACCAAGGGCTGGACCTGCAGGAATCCTGCTCGACCTAAAGGTAAGCTGACTATTGGAAAGATTGAGTCATCTCTCTGGTTCAAGTTCAAGTGGCTAAATCAGTGGAAGAGAATTTCGTGGTTATTGAACGATATCAGATCATCGATATACCTAAAACTTATCTTAAACCTCTTGGCTAAATTCCCTTATTTTCACTTTGCCAATCTGAGCAGAAATTCGGATTTATATGCATGAAGAAAAGAGGTGAGGTGAAATGGGGTTTAACGTCGCGTCCAAGATTATTGCGCTTATATAGCGACGTGCATGTACGTGTGTGTGTTTGTGTGGCTGCTTGTACTAGTCCGAACTCATGCCGATTTATAGTGCTAGCTCACTGAGATACCATGCCGCAGTTAAACATGAATACCCCACTCAGACACAGTATACTGACTCCGAGCCGACCAGTCCTTGTTTTAGCCCCTTAATGCCGAGCGCCAGACAGGGTAACAACAAGTACCATCTGTTAACGTCTTTTGGTATGACGCGGCCGGGGATCGAACCCCGGACCTTCCGCTCTCCGGGCGGACGCTCTACCACTAGACCACGGAGGCGGTCATGAAGAAAAGATCAGCGACAAGGGAAGCACAATTGGTGTCCATGGGGATGCCTACTTCTTGCCTAAATGTCTTACCCCAAATATTGCATAGATTTGAAGGAAGTCCTAAATTTCACAAATCGTTTTATCAGTAATCTTTAAACGGAATTTGATTTCATTTTTGACACATTGTTCTGAACCTCTGAAAATAGATATGTAACTGTATCTATGGTCACCATGTTTTGTAACAAAAGCCCAAAGGATCAAGGAATGAAGTTTTTCCTTCAATGCAATGTTGTGACCATGGGTCCGCGTACAAAACAACATAGCGAAATACATGCACAGACGTTAAACTAATCTCTGTTTTAGACTCATCTGTTTGAACATAGAGGACTGACCATAGTCACGAGTTATTCATGAATATTCTTTGTTTGTTTGAACAATTATTATGGTTGATGGGTTAAAGGCTTCATAGTCAAACTGTCAGTGCCAAAGAATACTCAGTCTGGAACATCCCAGTTGCCCAAGATTATTCTAAATATCGAAGTCAATCCTGTTTATAGGTAAATGTCGTTTGTTTGTTTGTTTGCTTGTTTGTTTGTTTGTGTGTTTGTTGTTTAACACCGCACTCAGAATTATTCCAACTGTATGACGGCGGTCTGTAAATAATCGAGTCTTGAAAAGAAAATCCAGTGATTGAGATCATGAGCATCGATCCAAGCAATTTGGATATGATGACATGTATCAACCAAGTCAGCGAGCCTGACCACACGATCCCTCTTACGACAAGCATAGTCTCCTTTTACGGCAAGCATGGGTTACTGAAGACCTATTCTACCCCGGATCTTCACGGGTCGGTAAATATCGTAATCGGATGAATTGACATTGTTGACATTGTCTGAACGCTGTCGTACAGGTTCGTAACAGTCCTACGGATCGGGAAAGGTCCAGAGAGGTCGGCCAAGCACTCCCGACAGTATGGTGTGTCCCGTCTAGTTGGATTACAATCGTGACTATGTCGTGACAGATTCTGCTGTATTGGATCAAAATCGTAACAATTTCCTGTGTTGTCGGGACGGTGTCCTGTGGATCGGGACGCTGTCGTGATGAACGGGCATGAATTGTTTATTGCCGTGGCTTGTCGATTGAGTCCAGATTGCGTCCAGATCTTGCCGAATGCGAACCGTCTTTGTCGGTTCACTGTCCGGTCACTGTCTGATCTCTGTCGGATCGCATTCGGGAGAATCGGGACGCTGTCGGGACAGAGTCGGTCGTTTTTTACCATGCGGAAGATACAAATCGGATCAGATTCGGATTGGGAACTGGAGAATCGGGACGAAACGGCTCAATCGGGATCTGATTGTTTGTTAATTACAGGATCTTGATCAGACTTTTGACAAATTTAAATCGGGAATGGTCCTATCAAGAACGGCAGTAAAAATCCTGAATGTGTGACTGAGCCCTAATGCCAGGGTACCGTTCCACAAATCGATCTCAGCGCTACGACCATCAAAGGCCAGTGGTGAAGTATGGGAGCTACGATCACCTTAGCGCTAAGATGGCTTTGTGAAACTGGGCCCTGGACCCCACTTGCCACAGTAACCATGAACAGTATTTAAACCATTTTGCAATCCTCTTATACTTTGAGGTGAGGTGAGGTGAAATTGTGTTTAACGTCGCGTCCAAGATTATTGCACTTATATAGCAACGTGCGTGCACGTGTATTTGTGTGTGTGGCTGCTTCTACTAGTCCGGACTGATGCCGATTTATAGTGCTAGCTCACTGAGATACCATGCCGCAGTTTAACATGAATACCCCACTCAGACACAGTATACTGACTCCGAGCCGACCAGTCCTTGTTTTAGCCCCTTAATGCCGAGCGCCAGACAGGGTAACAACAAGTACAATCTTTTAACGTCTTTTTGTATGACGCGGCCCGGGATCGAACCCTGGACCTTCCGCTCTCCGGGCGGACGCTCTACCACAAGACCACGGAGGCGGTCTCTTATACTTTGACTAAACAGAGTCATCTATAGATATTACTTAAACAGGACCACCCGATTCTTTCATATTACTACAGTTAATCTGTTATGGCATTTCATGGCATGGTAGATAGTAATATGAAGCAATCGGGTTGTCAATGTTTTTAGTAGTTTATAAAGGGATCACTGACAATCAGTGACGACACGAGGTGTTCATGTCACGTGTTCTGTTATTAGATACGAATTGCGTATCATACGTGCTCAACTTTTTAGATCTCCAAATTCGTTTTAGTTAATCGCACATGTGACTCAAGATATTCTAGTGGACATTTAGTTAGGTCACGATACGATAAATGAAACCTCCATACCAGACAAGATTATTTCACTTTCACTGCATGCACGTGGGTGTGTGGCTTCTTGAACTAGTCCGGACTGCCCACTGACTCCAATCTGACCAGTCCTTGGGTTGTCCCCTGACATGTTGACGTCAGGCCATGTACCAACAATGCGGTCAGGGGATTGAACCACCGACCTTACGCTCTCCGGGTGGACGCTCTATCCACTACACCACGGAGGCGCTCAGGGGATCGAACCACCAACCTTACGCTCTCCGAGTGGACGCTCTATCCACTACACCAGGAAGGCGCTCAGGGGATCGAACCACCAACCTAACGCTCTCCGAGTGGACGCTCTATCCACTACACCACGGAGGCGGTCTAAAGGACATGAATGTAAACATGGTATGATTAGCTGGGGAAAAGAGTTTTCATGTAAGAAAAGTTAGTTGCGACATTTAGACAAAGAGGAAGTTCTGTTGGTTCATAATAGGCTTCCTTCATGACGAACATAATGAACAATTTACGAGCGTCTCATTTTCTAATATTTATTATCGATTTATCAAATTCTGAACATTCGATCAAAGAATAACCATGTGCTGTGTTTGTTGTCTCTCAAGAGGCAATTTCACAAACAGGTAAACAAACATGTCCGAAGCCACTCTTCTCGCCAAAATACACTGCAGAAGCTTCGTCTATCTCCTTAACCTCTACAGCATTCAGTAGGTTGGCAGGGAGACGATCGGACATTTGTTTCCAAATGTACAAAGCGACATTCTCCGACGAACTGTGAAAGAGAAGGATTATACACAGGGTGATTCAACAAACAAACGATTCACAACAATTGTCTTAAAAGGGAATCAGTGATTTTGATGGCCATCAAACCAGTACCAGCCCTGAAAACATTGACACTGTACACAAACTAGTGATGGAAAACCGCCGTATTACTCTCCGTGAGCTAGAAGAAACAACAGGCCTATCATTTGGATCCATACATAATATAATTGATGGCAAACTCCACATGTCCAAAGTGTGTGCCAGATGGGTCCCGAGAATGCTTACAGATGACATGAAGCTATCAAGGGTCACCATCAGTGGAGCCTTGCTAACTCGGTACAACGCCAACCCAGATGATTTTCATTTTAGGATTGTAACCAGTGATGAAACCTGGGTTTATAATTATGATCCGGAGAGCAAACAGGAGTCGATGGAATGGAAACACGCCACTTCTCCAAAGACAAAGAAGTTCAAAGCCACCAGATCCACCAAGAAGGTTATGATGACCATCTTCTGGGACAGCAAAGGAGTGATTCACATCGACTACCTGCCCCATGGCACCACAATGAATGGGGAGTATTACGCCAAGTTATTGAAGCAGGTGCGCCAATCCATCAAGGTGAAACGCCGTGGAAAATTCCGTCGTGGGATTATGCTTCACCAGGACAACGCACCAGTCCACACTAGCCGTGTTGCAATGACAGCTGTGCAAGAATGTGGCTACGAACTCCTCCCTCACCAACCCTATTCTCCAGACCTAGCCCCCAGTGACTTCCACCTCTTTCCCAGGCTGAAAAAACACCTCCGGGGCCGGAGATTTAAAGATGATGATGAGCTAACTGCTGCTGTGGGGGGTACCAGAGGGTTAGGGGACCAGAATGTTGACTTCTACCGATCGGGCATCAGTGACTGGCAAACTAGGTGGAACAAGTGTGTGGAGTTGGGAGGGGACTATGTTGAAAAATAAAGTAGTAACAATCCAATTCTTTTATTTTTTCTGTGTGAGGCTCAAAACTTTTTGATATCCCCTCGTATGTCACCTTAGTAACAACACTGAAGATGCCTTCAGTTGTTTACTCAGGGGATTAATCCCTGACAAGTATTTATTGTGATGAATAGGGCCGAGGGCAGCTGGTGTTTTTTCACCCAAACAAGATGTTAGTAATAAAATTCTAATAAACTGATCTTTAATTGTTATCTAAATTATTTACAATGTCAAGATGAAGGGTCGTTTCACATCACATTTAACGATGTGTGCAATGTTGTTATTTTTGTGCGATTACAAGTTTTACCCCAAAACATATCACTGTCATTTTAGCTATGCTTGATAGATGGAGTCTTCCAAGTTCCCCATGTACCATGACATTTTGAGATTTCTTTTTCTTAATGATAAAAGATATTTTAGAAAACGTAAATGGACACCTTCTACAGTTCAGATGTTTTCAAATCACCATACTTTGCATCCGTTGAGAAGAACTGGTATAACTATACTGTCAAAAAGCCGCAGTTGACATTTAAGTGATAAATTTAATTTCCGTCATTGGCATAAAACATAGAATATAGATAAACGCAGCAAACACACCAGCCAATGTAAACAGTAGATAGCAGGTAGCTTTAGGCCACGCCCCAAATAGGTTTGTTTAAAAAAAACTTTTTCGGTGCGTGTGATTTCACGCTTCGATCAAAGATTTACCAATAATTAAGATTATATCAATTGTCTAGGTCAAGAAGCCATTTGTAAGTTATTTTGTAAATGTAGTTTTCAGACATGGTGGGAACAAAACGTGCCTTTAACTGGACTTTTGTTTACATTCTTGACGAACTCTTATTTAGGAATTTCGTAGAAGTTGACGGATGTCAAGGCACAATGTATGGGTTACAGCTTCTTTATTTTAATGTAATCGCGACGTTTTGGTAGAGATCCTGATAACGGTGAAGAAACGGCATAAGGACCTTTACACAAACGTCACGATTGCAGTAAAACAAAGAAGTTGTTGTCCATAAATTGTATCTATATATCACTCTTGATTTTAGGATCGGCGAAAAGTTAGTAAAAATAGGTAATACAACTAGAACGCGAAAGACATTACATAGTACAGGCTCGACAACTTTAGTTTGAAATACTCATACAGTCTAAATAGTGAGGTAGTAAATTGTGTCGAGCGCTGCTTTGCACAGTGTATCACAGTGTGGACTTTAACCACTTTAAACCAACGAACACGGGTAACTTGATGACAGATCAGGGACACCGTGTGGTCAGAAGTCATTGTACTTAATTGAGTCCAATACTGGTTGTGCATCTCAAGAATGGGTTAGTCAACTCACGCGACCGTATCCCGGAAGTGAGGGACGTCGACGTTGATGTTCTTGTGGTCGAGGACATCCATGATGCATTCCTAGAATCATAACTGAATCATAATCCTGTTTATACGGTTTTCTGATAAGTAACTCGTCCCTTACCAATGATAGATAAGGGATGACTATTACGATTGTTAACACAGCATTAGAACGACATACAGTTATAGAAACACAGTCAAAAGTACATCAATAGAGAAACACACCTTTACAAAGACACTTTTTTACCGATATATACAAATACAGACACATGCATCGTTGAACATATGCACACATGCACACCACACACATACAGACACATTTCTACATGCATATTCTTACAGTCATAAGACGTCTTAGTGTGGTAAGGTTGAAGACCATTCCTGTGACTGGATGAACCTGAAAAATACAACTGGACATGGTCATTGAAGACTTGATGATATCGTCATTGGAGACATATGGACATGTTCATTGGAGAATTTAGGACATGGACGTTGAAGATTTGAGACATGGTTATTGAAAACTTGATGACATCGTCATTGGAGAATTGAAGACATGGACGTTGAAGATTTGAGACATGGTTATTGTAGACTTGAGGGCATGGTCATTGGAGACTTGAGGACATGGACGTTGAAAATTTGAGACACGGACATTAAAGACTTGAGGACATGGTCATTGGAGACTTGAGGAAATGGACATCGAAGACATTAGAACATGGTCACGGAATAAATGAGGACATGGACATTGAAGACTTGCGACGTAGTCATCGGAGAATTGGGGACATGTTCATTGTAGATTTAAGGACATGGTCAATTGAAGGTGTGACACATGGCCATTGAAGACGTGAAGATATGGTCATTTAAGAATTGGCATATAAGACATGATGGCATGGTCGATGAAGACTTGAGGACCTAGACATGGGAGCTTGAGACATTGACATTGAACATTGACATGGTCGTTGAAGACTTTGCATATTGAGGTGAGAATCTCCTACCCAGGAAGGAATGTTTTCTACTCACCGGTCCACGCAGCGTCACACGAACTGTGAACAAGAAGAGGGAAATGTAGAGCACAATTACAATACGTAAGTCAAGCAATCGTACTGATGAAATTTGAAATAGGATGTTGTCGCGATATGGCTGAAATATTACGGATGCCAAATTGAACATCAACATGATAGTGTACATCAACATCGGTGTAAAAAAAAAGAATATAATTCTCCGCCATTGCGATACCACCCCCTCCCCCAAAATAAATATATAAAAACTAAAAGAAAATATAAATAAGATGTTTGAAAAAATCAAACTCCAAAAGTTGTATTTATAAGAAGGAACCAATGTTACACTCGGTATCCATTAAGGTCGCTTCTACAACTTCCATCAGAATTACAGGGCTCTTGATCATCATCTTAAAGGCATTTTACATGAAACACAAAAATAGTGCTACTTTGTTCTCTATCTGACTTTTTCCTGACATTTCTTTCGACACATTATGCAAGTCACTTAGCTCTTGTACTGATCTTACCTTTGTAGTTGTGGCCATGCCCATTTACTGCGGTGCATTTTCCAAATATTTTCTCATTTTCCACATCTGTCAGCTTTTCACTACGGAAGAAGTATTTATCCAGACAATGATTTGAATGTTTACATGAGTAGTGAAACCTTGTTAATCCAGACAGTACAGTTCCCAGTGAAATCGAATCATTAGACCGGAAAGAAATGTTCTTTAACTACTTTTAGAAGAATATATAATTTACAAATTAATCACATTATTTTGTCGCTAGTGTGGTGTAGATATGAGAGTGTGGCACTAGCAGTACCAGCAGTGCAGCTACAGTGAATGTCAGATGTCTAAAGCAGCCATGACTTCAGTTTCTAAACAAACAGTACTTCTTATCAGATCCTCATAATTCTGTTTTTGGTGGCCGTGGGGCGACACGGGTAATCGTTAGCTCGTCACAGCGAAGACCCGGGTTCGATTCCACTTATGGCTTCGAAGTGTGAAGACCGTCAATATTACTAACGCAGCATAAAAGCTCACCCACTCACAATTGCCACATTTATTTATACACGAAATGATTGAAAACACACAGACTATCTCCTATGGGCACTATGACCAATTTACTATTGCCACTAACTAAAAAGACGTTTTGAAGTTTACGTGAAGAGCCTGTGTCCGGCGCTGAATGTTTCCGTTCTGCTGACGTAAACAATTCTGTTCTCGCTCCGCTCCATTGTTACCTGGCGTCCTGCAAGAGAGGGACAGACCATCCTCGATTATCAAGGGTTTTATATAGCTCCATTCTATCAAGACAAATACCCTGGACCAAATGTCCACCAAGCTACGTCATGAACCATAGTCGAAAGACACGCCGCTAAAGTAGTCGTACAATCAGATTACACTCATGAGCGAGAGAAATCCTGTGCTAAGTTAGTGATAGGAGAGATGATGATGGTGACGTCACTTCCGAAACGAAGCTATGGTGGAGAATATTTATTAATTCAACAGGGTGGAGATATAATACATTGTTTTATCAAGGAAGAGTATAGACTTTTACCGCGAGGTTATGCAAACGTTGAAATAAATACCAAATCAAAATACCAATTATTATGGTCTTGAATCTCCTCCATAATAAACCACAGTCAATCGGACGTGAAAGTGGCTTCATTAATTTTCCCATAAGGGGTTGTACTTGTTTTGTTTGTTGTTTAACGCCGCACTCAGAGTTTAGGTAAATGTCAGCCATTGTTCACATGTAAATATTAATGAGGCTTATTTTTCATACAGTACATCACGTAGCAACAATATCTGTAGATTTTAAACAATAAATAGGTAATGGGATTCGAACCCACGGTAAAAGACTCACATACGGGAGGTGACTCTACATACGAATTGTGGCGCCTTAGACGACTGGGCCCACCACCTGTGCCACCTGATGTAGGTGTGAGGTAAAGAAGACGAATACAATCAGTGGGCGGGGCGGCACACCCAAAGCGCCCAACATGTTAAACAAGTAGTCAGTCTTGCTCAATATTAACTATATTGTGTGGCCTCTACAGAACGCCTCCAGCACGCTATGTCTAGTGTTTTGACCTAGTGGTCAACATACACGTACCTTCTGGCCTCGGTCGTCGAGATGTGTGGCGCTACTGGACAGTGTTAATGCAGTTACAACACTAAATGAAAATTGGGCCTACATTTATACCCCCATAAATATTTTGCAAGCGATTGTAAAATAGCTTGGGGTGGCATGCGTTGCATTAGGGCTCACTTTTGTAATATATTATCACTGATTCGTATCGTTGTCCGCAGCTGTTTGTGTTAAGTATGCAGTGTTTGAAGTTATTATTGTTGACGTATATAATTGTTCTGTGCGTTGCCGGATGATTAAACGTAAACACCAGTGCGCCCACGGTGTAGATCCTTAGTCTTTACACTCAGATAATCACACCACGAACACTGATGGGCCAATCATTCAGGTTGCATCCAAATAACTTTGTTTATTCACACGTACTTCAAAGGACACACATTTAGTAAGCAAGGTCATGTGGAAACACTGTTGTATATTGTATCTGTATCATACAATCCAGCTTAGCGACAGTTCATGAATACAGCCATGAGTGCTACTGCTTATGCCACGGTAAAAGACTGGTTTTCTGGCGCCCACAGGCTCAATAGGAGGGCTTTTACTTTGACTTTGTAGTAAATTTGAATATCGGTGGGGTGGGGTGGGGTGGGGTGGGGTGGGTTTTAACGTCACGTTCAAGATTGTTGCACTTTTATAGCGAATATGCCGAGACTCAGTGCTACCTATCGGAACATCGCCATAGGACGTATACACAGAGGGGAATCGCGGTCTTCTGTTGCACGCCACTTCAACGTCCACTACAGCACCATTTGCCGCCTTTGGGACCGATACACACAGTTCAGTTCCACTGCAGACCGTCCGAGAACCGACCGACCAAGAGTTACCACCCCTGCACAGGATCCCTACATTCGACTGTTCCACCTATGTCATCGCAATGCCAAAGCTACGGAGACTGCAGGACGCATCCCTGGTTTGAGGAGGATATCGGACGAGACTGTCAGATCTTCACGACGCTGGAATCCGACCTAGAAGACCAGTTATCGTCCCTGTTTTTCAACAGATCCATCGACAACGACGCTTGCGTTGGTGCCATACCTTACAGCCTTAGAATTTTAGAAACTGGAGACGAGTGTGGTTTCGCGATGAGTCACGATTTCTTCTTCACCGGCGAGATGGAAAACAACGTGTTTATCGTCGTCGAAATGAGCGTTTTGCCCCAAATTGTGTACGTGAATTCGAAAATTCCGGTTGCGGTAGTGTCATGGTGTTGGGGCCATATCCTACACCAGGAGATCTGCCTTGGTTGTGGTTCAGGGACATTTGACAGCAAATCGCTAGATGAATCAAATTCTTCAACCTCACCTTCTTCATATCATTGACCGCCAGAGGGAGCTGTTTCAACAGGACAACGCTCAACCGCACTCAGCTCGTGTCACGGTAGACTACCTTCATAATGCCAACATCAAGGCCTTGTCCTGGATCTCCAGATCACAACCCAATCGAAAACCTCTGGTATGAACTCGATCGACGTGTATGTCAACGTCAGAACACGCTGCAGACACTCCAACAACTGGCCAACGCGTTACAAGCAGAATGGCGCAGAATTCCACAGGACAGAATTCGTACACTTATCCAGTCAGTGCCTAGGAGATGCAGAGCCGTGATTGCTGCCCGGGGCGGTCACACGAGATACTGAGTTCAGCGCCACCTTGTGGCCTTCTGTGTCATGATAATAAACAGTTTTCAAAGCTTTGTACAACGACAACATGTGACTATCGAGCTTCAAAATTTCATATTTGTATCTATGATATTAAATATATCGACTTTATTAGGTACAATGAATTTACTAAAAATCTACCTGTACGTTTCTCTTTTTGAAGAGTGTATGTTTTATACATTTGTGAGACATTTACCTTCATAACTGTGTCCATGTTGATGGTTACAGGTACCAAAGATTTCCTGATTATCTTGGGTGCTTAATTTGCCACTGTAAAATGAATACTTGTTAATAAGGTATTTTTCTGTGAGAGGTTACACACAAAACAGATTTAGCGATGTTCTAACAGAACAGATATACACAGTACACCAACTGATCTCAATTTGATATTCAATGGAAATTGGGATATATCAGAACAAGATAACATAAAAAAACTTTCGTAATACAAAGAGATTTATGTTAACTATATTGTTCTCAGTGTTCACTTATCTTTCCTATTATTTTCCTTCCTTCTGTTCATGTTTAGTACAAGCTGTAAATCAATAGTGTAAATATCTGGGAGAAGGGGTCCTAAGTTGGAGAACTTGTACCCAATTCCTTATGAATACAATATGTGTAATACACAGTGTGGGACACTGGGACAGGTGTATCTATAAAGGATTGTCCCAAGGACCATCAGTACTACTCCAAACATATCCACGAAAAAGGAATTAATAATGGAATTATTTGGAGAAGTTAGATCACATGGACATATTAACTATTATCATATAGAGGAGAGGGAAACATACAACATGATATTGTCATCTCATACTCGTAATGGGTAAATGGTTATGTTCCCAGGTAGCACCATTAGTGGTAGAGCGTCCGCCCGGAGAGCGGGAGGTCCGGGGTTCGATCCCCGGCCGCGTCATACCAAAGACATTAAAAGTTGTTGTTACCCTGTCTGGCGCTCGGCATTCAGGGGCTTAAACAAGGACTGGTCGGCTTGGTGTCAGTTTACTGTATCTGAGTGGGGTATTCATGTTAAACTGCGGCATGGTATCTCAATGGGCTAGCACTATAAAATCGGCATTAGTAAAAGCAGTAAAAGCAGTCACACACACACACGTGCATGCACGTCGCTATGTAAGTGCAACAGTCTTGAACGTGACGTTAAACCACATCACACCCCACCCCACCCCACCCCACCTCACCTCACCTCACCACACCTCACCGATATTCAAATTTACTACAAAGTAAAAGCCTTCCTATTGAGCCTGTGGGCGCCAGAAAACTAGTCCTTTACCGTGGCATAAGCAGTAGCACTCATGTATTCATGAACTGTCGGGATAGAAGTGCCGCTAAGCTGGATTGTATGATACAGATACAATATACAACAGTGTTTCCACATGACTTGGCTTACTGAATGTGTGTCTTTTGAAGTACGTGTGAATAAACAAAGTTATTTGGATGCAACCTGAATGATTGGCCCATCAGTGTTCGTGGTGTGATTATCTGAGTGTAAAGACTAAGGATCTACACCGTGGGCGCACTGGTGTTTACGTTTAATCATCCGGCAACGCACAGAACAATTATATACGTCAACAATAATAACTTCAAACACTGCATACTTAATCGTCAACACAAACAGCTGCGGACAACGATACGAATCAGTGATAATATATTACAAAAGTGAGCCCTTATGCAACGCATGCCATCCACCCCAAGCTTTCTACAATCGCTTGCAAAATATTTATGGGGGTATAAATGTAGGCCCAATTTTCATTTAGCGTTGTAACTGCATTAACACTGTCCAGTAGCGCCACACATCTCGACGACCGAGGCCAGAAGGTACGTGTACGTTGACCACTAGGTCAAAACACTAGACATAGCGTGCTGGAGGCGTTCTGTAGAGGCCACACAATAGTCAATATTGAGCAAGACTGACTACTTGCTTAACACGTTGGGCGCTTTGGGTGTGCCGCCCCGCCCACTGATTGTATCCGTCTTCTTTACCTCACACCTACATCAGGTGGCACAGGTGGTGGGCCCAGTCGTCTGAGGCGCCACAATTCGTATGTAGAGTTACCTCCCGTATGTGAGTCTTTTATCAAGGGTTCCAATTCCACAACATATTTATTGTTTTAAATCTACAGATAGTGTTGCTACATGATGTACTGAGAAAAATAGCCTCACTAATATTTACACGTGAACAATGGCTGACATTTACCTAAACTCGTATGTTGAGAAACTATTACTAGCTGTCACTCGCACAGTAGATAACATAATACATCTTTCTAAATTAACGTCTGTAGATCTGTAATTTTATTCTTATTTGGAACATTTGTTGTTCGGCAACCTGCTATTTTTGTGAATATTATTCATGCTAAGGCCGCGTTGATCTTTCGGTAAAATTTGAATAGTTTAACATGTTTATAAAGAGCAGTACAATCACTGGATTGTCTGACCCAGATTGTTAACAGACTGCCGTCATGTAGCTAGGATGTTGCTGAGTGCGGCGTTAAACAACAAACAAAACAAGTACAACCCCTTATGGGAAAATTAATGAAGCCACTTTCACGTCCGATTGACTGTGGTTTATTATGGAGGAGATTCAAGACCATAATAATTGATATTGTGATTTGGTATTTATTTCAACGTTTGCATAACCTCGCGGTAATAGTCTATACTCATCCTTGATAAAACAATGTATTGTATCTCCACCCTGTTGAATTAATAAATATTCTCCACCATAGCTTCGTTTCGGAAGTGACGTCACCATCATCATCTCTCCTATCACTAACTTAGCACAGGATTTCTCTCGCTCGTGAGTGTAATCTGATTGGACGACTACTTTAGCGGCGTGTCTTTCGACTATGGTTCATGACGTAGCTTGGTGGACATTTGGTCCAGGGTATTTGTCTTGATAGAATGGAGCTATATAAAACCCTGGATAATCGAGGACGGTCTACTTCTCTCTTGCAGGACGCCAGGTAACAATGGAGCGGAGCGAGAACAGAATCGTTTACGTCAGCAGAACGGAAACATTCAGCGCCGGACACAGGCTCTTCACGTAAACTTCAAAACGTCTTTTTAGTTAGTGGCAATAGTAAACTGGTCATAGTGCCCATAGGAGAGAGTCTGTGTGTTTTCAATCGTTTCGTGTGTAAATAAATGTGGCAATTGTGAGTGGGTGAGCTTTTATGCTGCGTTAGTAATCTTGACGGTCTTCACACTTCGAAGCCATAAGTGGAATCGAACCCGGGTCTTCGCTGTGACGAGCTAACGATTACCCGTGTCGTCCCACGGCCACCAAAAACAGAATTATGAGGATCCGCTAATAAGTACTGTTTGTTTAGAAACTGAAGTCATGGCTGCTTTAGACATCTGACATTCACTGTAGCTTCACTGCTGGTACTGCTAGTGCCACACTCTCATATCTACACCACACTAGCGACAAAATAATGTGATTAATTTTTAGAATTATATATTCTTCTAAAAGAAGTTAAAGAACATGCAATTCTTTCCGTTCTAATGATTCGTTATCCGGATTTGTTAATCCGGACGATTTCACTGGGAACTGTACTGGTTGGATTAACAAGGTTTCACTACTCATGTAAACATTCAAATCATTGTCTGGATAAATATTTCTTCCGTAGTGAAAAGCTGACAGATGTGGAAAATGAGAAAATATTTGGAAAATGCAGCGCAGTAAATGGTCATGGCCACAACTACAAAGGTAAGATCGGTACAAGAGCTAAGTGACTTGCATAATGTGTCGAAAAAATGTCAGGAAAAAGTCAGATAAAGAACAACGTAGCAATAATTTTGTGTTTCATGTAAAATGCCTTTAAGATGATGATCAAGGGCCTTGTAATTCTGATGGAAGTTGTAGAAGCAACCTTAATGGATACCGAGTGTAACATTGGTTCCTTCTTATAAATACAACTTTTGGTGTTTGATTTTTTCAAACATCTTTTTATATTTTCTTTTAGTTTTTTTAATATTTATTTTGGGGGGAGGGGAAGGTATCGCAATGGCGTCGAACTATATTCTTTTTTTTTACACCGATGTTGATGTACACTATCATGTTGATGTTCAATTTGGCATCCGTAATAAACTGACGTCCAAAAGAAACTTTACCAGAGTTTGAAATCACTCTTGGTTAAAAACAACAAAACATACATGCATGAAGTAAAGTGTATTGAGAAGATCAATATATCAACATAATCAACACTGAAAATGACAATCATACCGCGACCGAGAATGACGTCAGAGCCCCCCAAAGTTGGGTGTGGTACAAAACTCGAGCTTTCAGAATCATGGACAATAGGCAGAGTACATAAACAATCGCTCACGTTCAATAACAAGTCATTAGTAGCGTATGTGACCACCAAATGCCTCAATACACGCAAAAACTCTTCGACGCCATTCTTCTTGGAGGGCCAAGATCAGTTCTTGCCGGTTGGCTTGAGAGTGTGGTCGTTGTCGAACACGACGATCTATCAATTCCCAGAGGTGTTCTATGGGGGACATGTCGGGTGAGCGTGCAGGCCACGGCAGGACGTTGACGTTGTTAGCTGCAAGGAGGTTAATGACAATTCTGGCTGTATGGGCTCTAGCGTTGTCATGCTGATAAATGACACCACGTGGCTGCTGTTGGAGAAATGGTAGGACAACTGGACGAAGAATGTTATCCATGTAACGCTGAGCTGTCAAGTTTCCGTCAACGATGACCAGCGGTGTCCTCTCCTGCCCACAGATCCCTCCCCACACCATGACACTCCCTCCACCATATGGTACGACCTCCTGCACGCAACACGCCGCCGTTCGTTCACCCCTTCGGCGGTAAACGCGTTGTCTTCCATCAGCCCTAAACATACAGACTTTCGTCAGTGAAGACAACCCTCTGCAAGTCACGTCGTTGCCAACGTCGTACAGTTCGGGCCCATCTCAATCGCAGACGACAATGTTGCGCAGTCAATAGCTGTCCTCTGTATGGTCTAAAAGCCCTGATTCCATGAGCCCTGAGTCTCCTGGCCACTGTCTGTCGACTAACCCTGTGACCTAAGGCATTTGTCGCCGATGACGTCACTGTCAGGAAGCGATTTCGGAGGTGCAAGGTACGCAAGTACCGGTCATCATGGGGCGTGGTCACCCTGGGTCTACCTGTTCTTGGCCTGTCAGCGGTCCGCCCTGTCTGTCTGTAACGTTGCATCAAGTTGGTAACGGCAACACAGGAGCAACCGAAGGTTCGTGCAATATGGGCGTGGGTGGCTCCCACCGTACCATACACAAGGCTCGTTCACGTTGTTCGACTGTGAGTCGTGGCATTTCTTTTGTGTTTTTTTATCACTGTGGATGTCTGACTTGCCGTTGCAATCGTTTTATACCCTTACCCGCACGTGCATTTGCAGTTGTCCGTGGTGCACGTGTTTTTCACTTTTTCGTGTGTTATCTCGTAAACATGTAACAGGCGATTAACATTTTCTGCATACACTATTGTTGTATTTAGGTTATGTGTTTTAGATAGACTTCATCGAAAAAAAAATTATACTTTGTCTGAAATTTATATTTTCAGTTGGTAAAGTTTCTTTTGGACGTCAGTTTATTTCAGCCATATCGCGACAACATCCTATTTCAAATTTCATCAGTAGGATTGCTTGACTTACGTATTGTAATTGTGCTCTACATTTCCCTCTTCTTGTTCACAGTTCGTGTGACGCTGCGTGGACCGGTGAGTAGAAAACATTCCTTCCTGGGTAGGAGATTCTCACCACAATATGCAAAGTCTTCAATGCCAATGTGTGGTGACTTCAACGACCATGTCCCAAATGTTCAATGTCAATGTCTCAAGTCTTCCATGTCTAGGTCCTCAAGTCTTCATCGACCATGCCATTGTGTCTTATATGCCAATTCTGAAATGACCATATCTTCACGCTTTCAATGGCCATGTGTCACACCTTCAATTGACCATGTCCTTAAATCTCCAATGGACATGTCCTCAATTCTCCAATGACTACGTCGCAAGTCTTCAATGTCCATGTCCTCATTTTTTCAGTGACCATGTTCTATTGTCTTCGATGTCCATTTCCTCAAGTCTCCAATGACCATACCCTCAAGTCTCCAATAACCGTGTCTCAAATCTTCAACGTCCATGTCCTCAATTCTCCAATGAACATGTCCATATGTCTCCAATGACGATGTTATCAAGTCTTCAATGACGATGTCTTCAATTCTCTAATGAACATGGCTATATATCTCCAATGACGATGTTATCAAGTCTTCAATGACCATGTCTTCAATTCTCTAATGAACATGGCTATATGTCTCCAATGACGATATCATCAAATCTTCAAGGTCCATGTCCTCAATTTCCCAATGAACATGGCTATATGTCTACAATGACGATGTCATCAAGTCTCCAATGACCATGTCCTTATGTCGTTAACGTTCATGTCTCCAGTTGTATGTTTCAGGTTGATCCAGTCACGGGGATGGTCTTCAACCTTACCACACTAAGACGCCTTATGACTGTAAGCATATGCATGTAGGAATGTGTCTGTATGTGTGTAGGTGTGCATGTGTGCATATGTTCAGCTATGCATGTGTTTTTGCGCATGTTTTGAACTGTAATGTGTCATGTTTGTAAATGTGTCTCTGTATTTGTATGTATCGGTAAAAGTGTCTTTGTAAAGGTGTATTTCTCTATTGATGTACTTTTAACTGTGTTTCTATAACTGTATGTCGTTCTAATGCTGTGTTAACAATCGTAATAGTCATCCCTTATCCATCATTGGTAAGGGACGAGTTACTTTTCAGAAAACCGTATAAACAGGATTATGATTCAGTTATGATTCTAGGAATGCATCATGGATGTCCTCGACCACAAGAACATCAACGTCGACGTCCCTCACTTCCGGGATACGGTCACGTGAGTTGACTAACCCATTCTTGAGATGCACAGCCAGTGTTGGACTCAATTAAGTACAGTGACTTCTGACCACACGGTGTCCCTGATCTGTCATCAAGTTACCCGTGTTCGTTGGTTTAAAGTGGTTAAAGTCCACACTGTGATACACAGCGCTCGACACAATTTACTACCTCACTATTTAGACTGAGTATGAGTATTTCAAACTAAAGTTGCCGAGCCTGTACTATGTAATGTCTTTCGCGTTCTAGTTGTATTACCTATTGTCCTAGAAGATGTACAATTTTTGGACCACAACCTTTTTGTTTTAGTGCAATCGTGACGTTTGTGTATAGGTCCTTATACCGTTGCTTCTCCGTTAATATGATCTATATCGAAACGTCGCGATTACATTAAAATATAGAAGGTGTAACCCATACATTGTGTCTATCTTGACATCCGTCAACTTCTACGAAATTCCTAAATAACAGTTCGTCAAGAATGTAAACAAAAATCCAGTTAAAGGCACGTTTTGTTCCCACCATGTCTGAAAACTACAATTACAAAATAACTTACAAATGGCTTCCTGACCTAGACAAATGATACGATCTCAATTATTGGTAAATCTTTGATCGAAGCGTGAAACACAGATACTTAAATTGATATAGTGTTTCTTCAGATCATCGCATCCCAATTGCGTGGGTCGATGCTCATGATGTGAATGGAGTGTGAGTGAGTAAGTTTAGTTTTACGCCGCTTTTAGCAATATTCCAGACTATATTCTTCCTTCAACTTTGCGCGTTTTCTCAGAAACAACATGTAGTAAAGCCATGGAACTTGTGTAAGTGCACTGAGTGAGTGAGTATGGTTTTGTGCCGCTTTTAGTAATATTCAAGCAATATCATCGCGGGGGACACCAGAAATGGGCTTCACACATTGTACCCATCTCGGGAATCGAACCCGAGTCTTCAGCGTGACGAGCGAACGCTTGAACCACTAGGCTACCCGACCGTCCCGATGTCAATGGAATATTTGTTGAGTGTTGCGTGAAACATCAAACACACACGAACAAAAACAACATATGCAAGGACTCCTCTGAAACTTATAGGGCCCCTTTTGTTTTATTTCTCGACACTGAGAGAAAGAAAAATAATTTATTTCGTACCTCAAACGGAAGCGATGTTATAATATAGTACCTCGAAAACAATGGTCGAGACGAGCGTCCTTATTTCTGATATTTTACTCCAAAATAACATTTTCATTTTGCTCATTATGTCCGTGTTAAATATCTCACTGTTTTTCATGTCTTTAAATATTATTAATTCTCACTGATCCGTTGACGAGATCTCTGTGGTGTTCTTTTCGCTTGTGACTGATTACCATTGTTATTATTAACTTTGTTATTACGTGTATTTTATCATATTGTACATCGATTTATTTGTAGAACCTCGGAGAACATTGTCATCTTCATCTGGAATCAGTTGAAGAAGAAACTCGATGGCGATCTCCTGTATGAAGTGCACATGCAGTCCAGCGAGAGACACACGGTCACGTATCGCGGGGAGAACGCGGCCGGGCTCTCCAAGTTACATTAGTCGACCCTGAAGCTGATCGCGAGACACACGGGCACCTGCCGCGGAGAGAACGCGCACGTCCGCGGAAAGCTATATCTTCTAACCTGCAGTCCATCGCATTTACGTTGTACGAATATATATTCAACATGCACATTCTGGAACAAAAAATTGAATTATTGATTTGTGTGTCTGTTTTTCTTTCTTATCTCACCGAAAAAGGAACATAAGATATACACTTCTATTGATAGGTATGTTTCCATTAAATTAGCACAGGGAACACCTTTGGAAAGGTGTGCACGAAACTCAGTGGTCTGAAGAGCTGTACCTGCAGATTTACATCCCTATGACATGCCAGGATCCGGTATATTTTGGTTCGAATACCACTTTTGAACTTTGGTCTGTCAGCAGCATACGCTTGCAAGTGGTTTCAACCAAGAAGTCTTCGACCTGCACCACAGTGTAGTTTCCTTCTTGTGTCAAAGACCGCTGTTATTACGTTAAAATGGATCCCCAAAACATTGTTAGAATTGTAACAAAATAAACCCTTGAAATGATGTTTATCGTCGCGATAGCTTCATGGATTGAATAAAAGCAGTGGCACCAGAAAGACTGGAAAGGAAAGTAAAAACGAAGGGACTTGATAGGCACATGGTATTGGCGTGATTGTTCCAATGCTGTCGGTGCTATTCAAATTGATTAGCAGAGAAAGAACACTTTCATCATGAAAAACCAAACAGGGTGATTCAGAAACTCAGTAAACAGATGCTAAATTGTTCACATAGGTTCCGGTATGTTTCCGATTACGACACACGTGAGTTCATGGACAGATTTAGTTTTAACGAATCAAATCGATGTATTATGAGATGTGATTATGACAAAGAAAGGTCAGGACTCGATCACCTTAAAAAGATACTCGTAACACTAGCAGAGTAGTGCGGGCTGTTCAGATGTTTCCCATCTTTGTGACGACCCTACCCTGTCTTGTTAAGAAGTTGTATTTTGAATACTGGACTGACGCGGTAGTAAAAGTATTAGAGTATAAACCTTGTGTTGTGTTCATTATTGTGTGAGATGCGGTACATGCATGTTCGTGGAGACAGTTCAGAGTAAGGACCAAAAGAACAATTACTCGTTGACTTAAATGACACTTGGCTGACCAGGCGAGTTGTAGAGTTAAGCTTACACTGACCATGACGCCACGGAAAGGCAATACATTTAGGTAACGTCCCATTAAGACCAAAACACAATTACCACTCACTCTGTGGTAGTGGATAGGGAGTTTACCCCGAGAGGGAATGATCAATGGTTCGATCTCCGGCCGCACCATACTAAACGACGTTAAAAGCTACTACTTGTTGTTACCCTGACTGGCGCTCGGATAAATAAAGGACTTGTCGACTCATATCAGGGTCAGTCTGAGTGGGGTATCAATGTTAAACTGCGACACAGTATGTTACAACCCTTAATGTCAAAATTACTCTTAATGTGAAAAAATACATTAAGGATTACGCGTTAACTCTTAATGTAAAAAGATTTACATTAAGAGTAACAACCCGCAACCCTTTATGTAAAAATTATGTTTTTACATTAAGGGTTAATATCATACATATCGCCCCTTATTGAAAAAGATTCTTAAAAACAAAGTTTGATTAGGAATATAGGGTACTTTTTTGCTATTTTCACATTTTGTATTGTTTTTGCTCGGTTTCTTGTAATTATTCGTAATAAGCGACAGCGTGAGAAAGAGTCTTTGCTCAGATCTGAGAACAAGAGCGGTTATAATAAGAATGGCAGGCTCGTTATTGAGGACATGCATGCTACTACTCTGGAAGGTGATGAGCATCAGTTGTCGGCTCCAGTCGAAGTTAGTGCGTACAAAAGAATCAGCAGAAAATAACTTTCCGGACAATTCCTTCTGAACTAATTGACTGATTGCAATTAAACATTGTACACGTGACCCCTTCAACAAGTTGTTGGGCACATTGCAATTGTTTGTGTGGTTTTTATTTCGGCGGAGTTATTGCCTTTTATTACTTATCATTTCAATTTGTCTGGACAACTTCTAAGTACTACATCGATTTCTTTCAGATATGTACGTCGGTGTAGCTACGGGCACTGTACGACATGCCGTCATTTATTCCCCATAGGACAGTTCTAGTTAGCTTAATTTTTATCCATACATGCAAGATGTCCTAAAGGGTTATGTGACGTATTGTCATCTGTCTTTGTACGGCGTGCGTCATCCGTCATGTGAAATCTATTCACAATCTATTCGCTGAAAACATGTGGTTTAATTTCGGCAAAACAAGAGATTTTAACATTAAATTCCGGCCGAGTTAGGTGTCGAACTAACCGAATTAACATTCGTGTTTCACAATTTCTAAAAGGTTCTCTATAATTCCAATCAATCATGTCTGCTAACTCAAGACAAAAGGATATTCCAAGGAGGTCAAATGGACCTTGAGCCCAGTTTAGTTTCTACTGTAGACATAGCTTCATTCTTGATCTTTCTTTCCACCCTATCCATCTAAACCGTGTCTCATCAATGGTAACTTTTAGTCCAGGGATCGTGCAACAATTTAGTACTTGTAGAACTGCGTGTAGACAGCGTTCAGATTCATCTGATACAAGCTGTATCGTCTACAAAGTGTATATATAAGGAACTGGACATTCCCAAACTGTATGCCCTACATGTGCATTATTTCTGATCATCATTCCAAGTATTTCGGCAAACAAAATGAATAAATAAGGTGAAATCGGATCTCCTTGACGACAGCCGCTAAATATACTGAACATGTCTGATCCATAACCATTAACTGGTACATTGGATTGAATTCCTTCGTGAAATACAGTAAATAATCTGCGAATATAGCATGTCCTAAATTAAAGGAGCACAATGTTTTAGCAATAATGTCCAATAAACTGTATCAATGGTCTTTTCGAGGTCAATTAGTAGCAGTAATCCTGGCATTTGAAACGTTTCAGTACGTTCCATCAAGTCATAACTTAGTCTAGTAATCTCACCAAAGTGTCTTCCAGATATAAAACCTTCTTGGTCCTCGTCTATTAATAAATCAAGGACTGACTGATTCTTCATGATATTGTAGGTAATGCAGCTTAATAGAACACCGATAAAAGAGAGCTTGACCGTCAATTATTCAAATATTTTTTTGGTTTGCCGCCTTTGAGAATACAGGAAATGAGACCTTGGTTCATTTATAGTTTCCATCATAGATGGCAGTATATTATGTGAAACTAGAAAATAATCAAAACAAGCTAATCGGTTATCAGCGCCAATTATCTGTTGGATTCCCTAGTTAAGTTCCCCCTTTTGTTATCTTATTACTTTTGTTGTTCTTACGTGTACATATATATGCTTTCTGACTCATGGCATTCATTCACCTGATGAAGGAGTAAGCATATTCTCCGAAACTTTGTGTTCCTCATAATAAAGAAGTTGACATCCATAAATTCTCTTTCTTATGTGCATCACTTCTGAATGCCTTTCAAAGACAAGATTTATAATATATATTGAAATAAGATGTGCAAATCAGATTCACGGGCACTTGCAAAACACATGTACCACAGGGAACGACAGTACTTGGTACAATATTAACATATAAATGTACAAATAAACCAAGCTAGGTTAATGGTGACGAGAGGGGTGGGGGGGGGGGGGGGGTGTCTTACCCACATATTTCCGAGTGCGCATCTACATTGTACTACATTGTAGTTTAATGATAAATAGGCTACCCTTGTAGTGAACATCACTACCTTAACTTCGTTTTGGGCTCGAATGATTAATAATCGACTGTCAAGTTACTCTGGAAGAGCGACAGTAATTCTGTGCGAAGTCAGTGAGAGATGATTTCGCTGGGGAAACGGAGCAATGGCGCCGAATGGGTACGGGGAATGGCGATATAATACACTGAATAATCGAAGATGGATCGGTGACTGCAGGAAGCTTCGTAGATGTATGCGACCACTAAATGCAGGAGATTAAATACAGAGCATTATACAGCTAGTGTTGCAATGAAGGAAGAATCCAAATTGGGAAGAATTGGGCGGGGAAAGGGAGGCAACTCTACACATCTTCTCATACCACCGACTCGCGCTGTCGCTGACATTGTTTACTTGGTGGTCGACATGTTTAGTCGTCAGCCCGCACTGGGCCACATTGCACAATAATGTCTACCTGCACTACACAATCACTTGACTCGAACACTACAGATGAAGAGGAAAGGGACGACCATTCTTTAAGCGTCGAGTGAACTAGCAGTGGATTGTGTGTCCGGACCATATGTTTATGTCTCTGGGGTGTCCATTGAGGTTCACAGTGGCAAGCTATCCAAGACAACACATTCGGTGGATGTGAAGTGTCAAATGAAGTGTTTACCTTAATATTGGTTGTCGAAAGCAAAATGATTAAGTGACGGTTACACGTGGATCAATACTCGCGTCCGATTTCAAAGCCCCGGACGAGCCAGGAGACCAAGGTTTTCCCCAAGAATCAAAATAGAGACAAGGAAACTCGATCACCTCGTCACTGATATGAGATAGAGGTGAAGTGAAAATGGCTTTAACGTCGCGTCCAAGATTAATGCACTTATGTGTGAGGCTGCTTGTACTATGACGATTTATAGTGCTAGCTGGGGCGGTCGGGTAGCCTAGTGGTTAAAGCGTTTGCTCGTCACGCCGAAGACCCGGGTTCGATTCCCGACATGGGTACAATGTGTGAAGCCCATTTCTGGTGTCCCCCGCCGTGATATTGCTGGAATATTGCTAAAAGCGGCGTAAAACCATACTCACTCACTATAGTGCTAGCTGACTGAGATACCATGCCGCAGTTTAACATGAATACCCAACTCAGACACAGTGTACTGACTCTAAGTCAAGTTCTTGTTTTAACAAGTACCATCTTTTAACGTCTTTAGGTGTGACGCGGCCTGGAATCGAACCACGGATCTTCCGCTCTCCGGGCAGACGCTCTACCACTAGGCCACAGAGGCGGTCCGATATGACATACAGAACAAGGTACAACCATTCTTGAGGCATCGAGTTTATCGGGTCACGTTACAGATGACACAAATATAACTGTTGAGAATTTGAGCTTAGCAGTTAAACCACTTGAATTGTAGTATGATTAAAAAACAAGATCTCGTCATGAGAAAATGGAATTTTGATCATTTTGATCATATATTATTGTGTAACAAATGAATGACGCACGTTTGTGTCACACTGTTTATAAAGACAACATTACCTGAATTACATGCCCCCGATTGTATCTCTGAATAATTTTCACAGAACTGATCTGATTTTTAAATTGTTCGTGTTCGCAGCCACACATGTCGACCTATCCACATGTATACAATATATGTCTGTCTGTCTGTCTGCCTGTCTGTCTGTCTGTCTGCGTGCGTGCGTGTGTCATTCAATACACACTGAGTATGTCTAAAGGGTTGAAACATGGTGTATGTTGGTAGTAACACTTATAAGTATAGAAATGATTCATGTCATACCGTCTCATGAGTTATCTTAGATATTAGTCACAATGACTACGGGCCCAGAACATGGATTGGAATCGGGAATACGAGCTGCCGTGGGCGTGGACAAAATAGGTCACTATAGATGTATCTTTTCCAGTTACGGAAATTGAGTTGCATACGACCCATTATCCACGTCGATGACCAGCGATGCAGGTACCTATTAAGCTGGTGAAGGGAGGGGAAGTGTTCTACGTGGACGTCGAACAATCCGACACCATGAGAGAAGTGAAGAACAAGATAGAGCAGAAACGGGGGTATCTTCCAGATGACCAAAGGCTGCTCCTTCCGGGGAAAGGGCTTCTTGACCACCACACTGTGTCGTACTATGGGATAAGCGAGGAATCCTCACTTCACTTGGCACTCCGGTTTAAAAAACTGACGGTAAGGGAGGTGTTGTAGAGATTTAACGGTCGCTTCCATCAGTTGACAAATTTGTACCCAGCTTCCTTACCAGATCACACAAAATATTTAGCTAGTCTGTCTTACAGACCCTGATACAAATATATATCAAATACAGCCCATGCAAGTCTATAATGTTTGGCAAGTCTAGATCACTGCAGTATCTGAAAATGAAGAGAGTCACTGGGCTCCTTTTTATTATATTTTTATTAAGATAACTGAACAACTGTTTTTTTTATGTACGATATGTTTATTTCAGAGACTAGATTTTAGTCTAAATATTTAGCATACACAGATATATGAACGACGTAACTCATCATCAACTCTATAGCTATCGGGCCCGGGTGGACATGCCATCTAAGGCGCCGCAATTTTCTATAAAAGTTGCGTCCCTTAGCAGTGTCAGGATACGACGCTTCCCGATTCTGATTGTTTCCCCGACATCAGCTGACACGCGGTGATGTACTTGAAATACTGTTCGAAATGGATTTCACTCGCTAACTCTAGTGATGTATGTGAGTGTCATAAGTAGACATGGACTTCCACAGCAAGCGCTATTAGCGCCTTCATCGCTGCAAACATCTTCTTGGCGAACATAGTAGAGAGTCCCCTCTTCATGAATTGTATTCCTATTTCTGAATCTACACACAAATATTTACCTATAATCCACGAAGTAATTATTTTACCTAATTTCAGTTTTATATATTAGGAAGCCGGAAGCAGCCATCAATCATCTACCTAGAGCTTTACACGTGCATCAATCATCCAACAGTCTCCAGCTACAGTGGTTGCATTGCACGTGTGACGGTCCCAGTCGCCACTCTTCCTACATATGGCTACAGTCTCCAGCTATATATATATATATATAACACGGCGGAAGGACGTGACAGTTCCGAGCAATGTGTCTGTTTACTGTTACACGCCATTGGGCCACGTTGTTGATTGTGTCAGGGTGTCTATATATAGAACAAACCCACATCTGTATACCGAAACGTCGCCTTTACAGTATATAAAGAAGTTGTCAATAGATTGTGTCTACTTTGTCATCCGTCAACTTCTACGTATCAAACTGCCTATCAAACAATTCAAGAGTTTATGCTTGTAAATATCCAGTGAGTTATACATTTCTTTCAGTGACACAACCTAAATGTACAGGATAAGACAGTGTATCGGTGACCTCGCCGTACACTGATTCACACACACAGCAGCGAGTCGCCGTCCACACTATGTCAACAGACCCATGGAGGTCACGAGGCGACAGTAATCACATCACCAACAAGGACCGCCTGACGGAGAACAACGACAGTGACATTATATCGTGAATGTGAAACCGTTTAAAGTATATGTACATTAATCTGTCACACAAATGATTTACTTATGCAGGAGTATAAATCATACACTACATATGATAGGGGTATTTATTCATCTTTCCATGATACACAAACATGTTTCTCATAATATGACCAGTGTATATTTAAATATACTCTCAGAAGGGGATATTCGGAAGTAACATAACATTTCAAAAATTGTGGGGCGGTTGGGTAGCCTAGTGGTGAAAACGATCGCTCGTCATGCCGAAAACCCTGGTTCGATTCGCGACATGGGTACAATGTGTGAAGCCCATTTCTGGCGTCCCCGCCGTGATATTGCTTAAAGCGGCATAAAACCATACTCGCTCACTCCAAAGTTGTAAGAGATAATAGTTTCTAGTAATAGTTGTATGATAATAATGAACGAATTAGGAACACATTACAACAGGTAGTGAAGTGTGACAGTAGATGTTATCACCGTCAAAGATCTTGAAGGACGATAGGGCAAAGAAGGGAAATTGACGTTTTTGGATCAGTAGTGCGTAATAACACCACGATTTGTCAAACATGCATTCACTCGACTGCGTAAGAGTCTGCCAATGGCGATTTGGGGGAGTCTGTTCCACTCCTCATGTAAGTCATGGCCTAATTCAGGCAATGTGGTCTGCGGCCTATGACGTTGACCCACACGTCTCCCTATCATGTCCCAGACGTGTTCATTGGGGGGGGGGGGGGGGGGGGGGGGTGTCTGGGCTTGTTGCTGGCCATGGCATTGTTTGGGTGTTGTGCTGCTGGTGAGCACGGGCGTTATCGTCCTGAAAGACAAATCGTCGACCCTCACGCCGTGCAAACGGGACGCCAAGGGGTATCAGTATGTTGTCCCGATAGTACTGTCCAGAGACCCTTCCTTGCACAATATGGAGTGGGATTCACCCAGTCATAGTGATGCGACCCACCGCCAAATCTACCAAGAAGTCTCAGGATGACATTGGTTTGACGTTCATGTAGACGTTGCCAGACACGACCACGCCAATGAAGGAAGTGAATCGGGACTCATCCGAAAACAAGACATGTGACAAGCGACGATGTATGCCATTGACGTTTGTTGACAATGTGACGATTTGTAAGGAGCGGCACAACACGTGGCCGTGGAGCAGGAAGATGAGCTGCACGCAACTCGTACTCCAGTCGCCGTTTGAGCTCCATTTCGTAGAGCCTAGTTTCGGATCATTCGATCCTGTACTCTGGTCGTTTGTTGGTACCTGTTCCATAGTCTGCTAATCACAGCCTGTGAAACATTGAACGTATTGGCCACTGCACGCTGACTCCTGCCAGTTTCCAGAATGCCAATAGCCCGTAGCCGCATCGCGTGTTGTTGACGCCACATACACAAACAATGAACGACATCAAGTAAATCACAACTGTATGATAAGTAGAATCAATACGATTAACAGAAATAATTGTCCACAGAGATCAATCGACCTTCCTTGAATGTGCCAAAATCAGGAACAACATCATACGCACGTGTGATGCACGTGCAAAACTATAGGATGAGTTTTGGTATTAAGTTTTACAGATATAAACGGTGTTGCAAATGATGTTTGTAGTCAACATGCATCTTTGGTCTAATACATGGTATAGTCCGGACTGATGTCGACTTATGGTGCTAGCACACTGAGATATCATACCGCAGTATAACATGAATACCCCATTCAGACACAGTATACTGACTCCGAACCGACCAGTCCTTGTTTTAGCCCCTTAATGCCGAGCACCAGACAGGGTAACGACAAGTACCGCCTTTTGGTATGACGTGGCTGGGGATCGAACCGCGGATCTTCCGCTCTCCGGGCGGACGCTCTGCCACTAGACCACGGAGGCGGTCTATATAAACTAAGCGGCAAAAGAAAGTATAGGTTGGCAATTTGTAATTTTCCTAAAAACAGCGATAACTAGTGGAAAGTCGGTATTGGGTATATGACTGCCCAGGAACAGGTACCAAAAAAACCTCACCCGAACGCGCCACCTTTGACGGCGCTTGGGCGATGACAAAAAAATGGTGAAACAGGTTTCCCGCCTATGGCATAAACTGCACGTGCATGTTAGCTGTATAAATGCGTTCGTCTGCAGGGTATAACCACGCGTGATGAAAGCACGCAAAAGAAATGCCACGACTGTCACAGGAGCAGAGAGAGAGAGCCATCGGTATGGCCGAAATGGGGGCAACACAGGTCCAAATTGCCAGAAGGTTTGGTTGTACACCATTGACAGTAGCCAGGCTGATTCAACGGTACAGGCAGACAGGGAGGACACGGGACAGGCCTAGAACCGGACGACCCCGAGTGACAACACCACTGGAATACGGTCAGATACGGCTCATTCACCTGCGAAACAGATTCGTAACGGCGACGGCGACGGCGACGGCAGCAACAGCGTTGGGACATCCCATTAGCCAACGTACAGTACTACGACGACTTCGTGCCGCTGGAATCCGAGCGTATCGTCCTTTCCGAGGAATGGTACTGACTGCTCAACATCGACGCCTGAGACTGCGATGGGCGAGGCAGGTTCGACGCTGGCAAGTGAGAAATTGGCGTCGAGTGCTGTTTACTGATGAAAGTCGGTTTAACTTGTTTCGAACGAGAACGAGTTTATCGACGCAGAGGGGAACGTTTGGCTCCGGCGTGTATTCGAGAGGTCCATCCATTCGGGGGGGTGGGGGTGGGTGTGTGTGTGTGTGTGTGTGTGTGTGGGGGGGGGGGGGGGGGTCATGGTGGGGGGCGGTACTTGTGGAGATCAGAAGACTGATTTTGGTGATTATACAGGGAAACCTGAACGCTGTACAGTACAGAGGCCAAGGGTTGCAGCCAATTGTGCTTCCTTTCTTACAAAACCAACAGCAGGAGACATTGTTTCAACACGACAATGCGAGGCCCCATACTGCAAGACTGACTCTTAAATTTCTAAACCAGCAGAACGTTGACGTTTTGCCCTGACCTGTCCACTGACCCGATATGAATCCTATTGGACATCTGTGGGACCATCAGCCTCCCGTCAACAGACAAGAATTGCAGCAGGCCCTGAGAGACGAGTGGCAACGGATTCCAGTCCACGACATCAGAAGACTGACGTCATCGATGAGGCGGCCTATCACAGCATGCATTGAGGCAGCTGGGGGTCATACACGCTATTGAAGGCAACTGTGTCGCCAATGAACTTGTAGTGTGTCTGACAATTTTTGGTGACATTTCAGACAACTTTTGAAAATGAAATTTGTTACCCCACCATTGTTTACCTTGAGCTTACATTACCTGTGATTGCACAATTTCATTCAAACTGTGGTTGATCAATCATTTGTTACCCCTCCTTAGATTAGATTATAATTCACAACAAAACCTCTTCTTGTTATTTTTTATCGATCATGGAGCTCGACCTATACTTTCTTCTGCCGCCCAGTTTATTTGTGAAATATCTGAATATCACTATCAAAAGTGGAGTAGTATATTGCACAACGGTTGAACTGGACCTTCTCTCTGTATGACCATGTGATTACCACAACACAACCAGTGATTCATTCGGTATCAAGGTACACCGGTGACTTCGGAACAGCTGACGCTGCACTTTGCAATCGACACCTGATCAGGATACAATGATTGTTTGGAGCAGCCTCCGCCAGACGATTGCTGTTGTCTTTCTGCAATAACATTCAACACTAAACAGCGCCTTGTTATTGGACTGACACCAAGTTCGCATCCCGTTAAACCGGACACTGAGTATTCCGGACAATTATTGGGACATTTATATCTTAACAAAGGCACCTCATGCGTGAACGTTGTTTTACGTCGTTGTCAGCAATATTCCAGGGCTGCCGGTGAATATTCAAGTCTTGGCAAGACAAGCTACTGTGGTTGAATGCATGAGCGTCGCGTCACGCCTTTGGACGATGACAGCCATACGATATTATAGCCATCTTGTTATCAATATTATATGTGGAAAATGTAATACGTTGCTCGTGTACCACCAGCGGCGGTTTCTGTTGAAACAAATTGCTCTAAATTTGAACTTTAAAAATGTTAGTGGGAACACAAGTGTCAGTTATTAAAATGTAACCAACGGGGTTCGGATGGCAAAGCCCCGAGACTCGGTGGATTGTGTGCCCTCGTACCACACGTGGCGGCGTCCAGGCTCCCTGGACAACAGATGACCGTGTTAGAGCTGGAATAATGCTGTGTCTGTGTCTGTCCATCGAGTGATACGTGTGTGTGTGCATGTGTGGTGCGTGTGTGTTTATGTGTGTGTGTGCGTGTCTGTGTGATGTGTGTGTATGTGCATGTATAAGTGTGAGTGTTTGTTTGCGTCTGTGTTTATATGTCTGTGTATGTGTGTGTGTTTGTCTGTGTCTGTGTGCGTGTGTGTGTTCTTAAATGGTGCTTAAATGTGCAGCCAGCGTGGTTCATCCTGCGATCTGTTTTCTGTGTGAGAAACTTTATTGAACAGAGACAAATAGCACTACTATTCAAATTCATATGCGTTTTATACAGAATCATTCACCTTTGGTAATGTAACAACAACGTTTGATGATTTGCCGTCAGCTAGTGTGATCACAATTTAAAAGGATATCAAGTCAACAAAGGCGGGGTGCCGTCGAGGCACTGTACACGGTCACCGACGTGAGATTAATGCTGACAACACCCTTTTCAAAGTGTGTTTGTTTTTGTAAAAATTTAAACCGTTGCCTACATATCCGTAATTTGTGGTGGGTGGCAGGTAGCCTAGTGGTTGCAGCGTTCACTTGTCACGGCGAAGACCCGGGTTCGACCCTCCACAATGGTGCAATGTGTGATGTCCTTCCCTGCCCTCATGTAGATGGCATACAAGTGGCTTGTAACAACAATTATTTCTTTTTTTGTAAGCTGAAAACGTGTTTTGGGGCGCAGCTGAACTGGGTAAAGTCTCGGTAAAGAGTTACTGTGCATGTTTGGGTACCGACCATAATTAGGATATCAGGATTAGATATGTTCAACTTCAAGACTACATAGGGTTTTTTTTTAATTTAAAAACGATAAACCTGATTTTGTTATAGAAAAGCTCCTTGCAACAATGTAACATTGTGGCAGGCTATTTCCTTTTTTCAAAGTCTGAAGCATATTAACAACGCTGTGGTGCACGTGCAGTGTTTCAAGGCATACAGTTCCAGGGTAATTAGCCTTCATTCAGACAATGATAATATTAATGTTTTTCAAGAATTTTCGGGGACTGTATATATTTGGATACAATCACGGATCTATACGGGTCACTAAATTGTATCGAGAGGTTAGGCTCTGCAACGTTGTTCATTATATAAAACAATGTATATGCCAGGCTCCATTATTTAAAGGGACACCGAGATATGTTTAGAAAAACCAGCGAGTTACGAGGAATTACAGGTTATCTGTCCACAGTGGAGGAATACTAAATGATGTAAGCCTTTGGCAATGTGTCGTCACATTATTGCCTCAACTAACCAATCAGCTTTGAGCATTGCCAATTGCACACTTTAAGGATATTAAACTCCATCCGCTTACCCTTATTGGTAATCAGTTAACGGGAACATTGCGAAATTGTCTCTCAAATCAAACACTAATCAAACGCTATCTACCATACAATGCCCTCTTGTAAAAGCATTATGATCAGGTCAGGCTATAGTTGTTGAAAAATCACATGGTGATGACTTTCTGACGGTGTGCATGGTGACGGTGACTTTTCCACTTTCAGACTTTCTGATTGTAACGATTGACTTTCCGATTGTATCAATTAAATGACATAATTAGAACCAGAGACCACTACCGACTTACACATACATAATCCCTTCATTACGTTATGACGCAACCTATTACACCGTCATAACTGCCATCTGCTTCCCCCGTCTTGATGTGGACATCTGCGGTGAACTTTGACCTATGGCATTGGTTATGATAAGAGACGCCAGGCGGAGGACACAACAGCCATTGCCCTTTCTAGTTATGAATGGGTAACACGACTACAAAAAAATAAAAAAAACGTTACAACATCAAACGAGGTTTGCTATATTTATAATATAAAGCATTTATATCAAAAGGTAATTTTCCCTCACGCCTATCATAAGTCATTGCTTTGAACTCGAACGCAAGCATTGTATGTTTTATCAGGGAGTCTGTATAGAGGGTCTTTGTATAGTCACCAAGGTATAATACTGCGTCATTGTGATAGGGCATATTCCACACACAGCGTTGTAAAGTGTATACATGTATAATATTGCGCAAAATAACGATAACGATTTCTGCTTGTAACTATATACCCAGACAGTCTAAAACCACTTTGGGCAAGATAAAAGCATAAAAGACAGAGATCATACAGGTTATAAACTTTGTTATAAAGTTATAAAGTTAACCATTGTCTTTACGAACATTTCCGTTGGTAGTATATGTAAGTATGTGACCTGTTCGTGATATCTCATAACGGGTTCGTTATGTAGGTCATTGCGCTGCTGTTTTGACTACGTATGTGATTACAACAGCTCTCCACCTGCGATCACTAGCACACCTTTTCCGACTGACGGCAAAAACAACGCATCAGGTGACTTTCTGGCGCGATGCCAAAACCGCGTTCAACCTGTTTTAGCCACGCTTGTAGACCTATATATATACACACTAACCGTCACGTTTCGAGCCTATTCAAAACTTACAGTTTGAAATTTGTAAATTCAAATCAGTCACATCGTTATTTACTGCTAGTATAACGACTACTTTTGAACTCATGGCTGTGATCGTAGACAAGTGTACGTCTTCACCGTACAATAACAACACATTTGGTTAATTATGCCCCCAAAGGGGCTTAAACAACCGCCGTCATCGTTGCTTCCAGCTTGTCACGCATGAATACTAATTACGTAACGATAAATGCAAGCGACCATTCCTAAAAATTACCTGGACAATAAAAGTGACTTAATTATCCAATTAACCCATATTCAGCTAATCCTTTCATCTATCGTTCCATTGTTTCACGTATAAACATATATTCGTTGATTCGATGTTACAACAACAATGTATCTAAAGGAGACACTGACTTAGTTCGCTTGACATTTCTGACAGGCACTAAATGAAATTCAGTAATAAATATATATTTTATTGTTTGACATCGTACGTGTCAATATCGCTCTTAAAAGTATGCATGTAACTTTCTATACCTATAACACAACAAATGAGTGGATATGAGTGAAGTTAGATGAAAAGATGTCACAAGGATTTGACTATTTCAACAATACATATGAAACATGTTATCTACCACATTAGTATCATAGGTGCCCTGAATACAGTTTATACATATATTGCCCATCTGCATAAAATATAAAACGAGTGCCCTATGATAACATTGGATCACGTGATACGCTGTATATTGCCTCGCGGCATGAAATATTAAATGAGTGACGCGTCATCTTGGATCACATGATACACTCAGCTGCTGTGGTCAAAATTGGATCTGATTAAACCGTATTTACCACTCAAATAAACACTTGCAGTTAGGCGATGCATTTACACGGGTCCTAGCCATTTCCTAAGCAAAATCTACACTATGACATATCATGGACACGAAAGAATTGATGTAAATAAAATACCACATGACGATAATCATGATTCTATTGCCGTATCTCAACAGAATTGGGTCCTGAAGTTGAGGTATTCCAACAGGTTTACTGGGGACCTTGGTTCGCTTATTGAGAAATATTCTGCTAGTGCCTTACAGTGCTATATACCTTGCTTATGCTACGGGGTCATGTTTGGTAAATACAAGTAAGGCTGTCGATTGGCATTTCTTATCTACTAAAAGCGCACGTGCTGTTTGTAGGCTAAAGAGGACTATGACACGAACATAATCACATTATTGTAGTACGTACGGTATCGCTTGGGCATGCTCAGACTGGTTGTTGATGCGCCTAGAACTTTCTACGTTGCCCAATCAAACGACGTACTCGCGGCCACGTGACTAACACAATCCCGCGACTATAAATACAACCCGCCATTGCGACAGCGTCATTACACAGCTGTTCATGTTGGGAAAGGAGACTTTGTTATCACGAAAACGTAAGTTATCACGAAAACGTAAGTTATCTGAATGGTTTTATGAAACGTTGATACATAAGTTTAGGAGGGTAGGATTGCCCGAGTCGTAGATTCAATGGTTTACCTGATCATGACTCAGACTGTGAAACTTTTGATGGCAGGAAATGATTGAACAAATC
The DNA here is from genome assembly GCF_023055435.1 of Haliotis rufescens. NCBI lineage: Eukaryota > Metazoa > Mollusca > Gastropoda > Lepetellida > Haliotidae > Haliotis > Haliotis rufescens. Next base: position 89,365,590 of record NW_025963779.1, on the reverse strand, counting down.
TTGAACTATTTGTATTGTGTATTCTTTCGTTCAATCTAGGCTGATAAGTGAAACAAACACGAATATATACTTCAAACGACACCATCCTTTCTGGAAAATAAGATACTGCGATGTCCATATCTATGTCCGCAACTGGGATGTTAATTACGTGACCTAGAATATATTCCCGGGAGGTGGTTGAGTCCGCCATGATGGATTATTGTTGCCTGGGAACTGATCGAGATAGGCGTAAGCTTACGAGTCATAATTTATGTAACCATGAGAAAGATATGTCGGTGCCTGTGATCTTTACTAATCTTTATAATCATTACTGTTCTACGACATTAAGTTAAAGACCTTTGCTGTGATATATCTAAAAAATGAATGAATTTGTCCAACATATTCATGTGTTTTTATGTCCTTTCCAGAAGATGCAGATCTTTGTGAAAACCCTCACAGGCAAGACCATCACCCTCGAGGTCGAACCCTCAGACACTATTGAGAATGTGAAGGCCAAGATCCAAGACAAGGAAGGTATTCCCCCAGACCAGCAGAGATTGATCTTTGCTGGCAAGCAGCTTGAAGATGGGCGCACACTTTCAGACTACAACATTCAGAAGGAATCCACACTCCACTTGGTGCTCCGTCTGAGAGGAGGTATGCAGATCTTTGTGAAAACCCTCACAGGCAAGACCATCACCCTCGAGGTCGAACCCTCAGACACTATTGAGAATGTGAAGGCCAAGATCCAAGACAAGGAAGGTATTCCCCCAGACCAGCAGAGATTGATCTTTGCCGGCAAGCAGCTTGAAGATGGGCGCACACTTTCAGATTACAACATTCAGAAGGAATCCACACTCCACTTGGTGCTCCGTCTGAGAGGAGGTATGCAGATCTTTGTGAAAACCCTCACAGGCAAGACCATCACCCTCGAGGTCGAACCCTCAGACACTATTGAGAATGTGAAGGCCAAGATCCAAGACAAGGAAGGTATTCCCCCAGACCAGCAGAGATTGATCTTTGCCGGCAAGCAGCTTGAAGATGGGCGCACACTTTCAGATTACAACATTCAGAAGGAATCCACACTCCACTTGGTGCTCCGTCTGAGAGGAGGTATGCAGATCTTTGTGAAAACCCTCACAGGCAAGACCATCACCCTCGAGGTCGAACCCTCAGACACTATTGAGAATGTGAAGGCCAAGATCCAAGACAAGGAAGGTATTCCCCCAGACCAGCAGAGATTGATCTTTGCTGGCAAGCAGCTTGAAGATGGGCGCACACTTTCAGACTACAACATTCAGAAGGAATCCACACTCCACTTGGTGCTCCGTCTGAGAGGAGGTATGCAGATCTTTGTGAAAACCCTCACAGGCAAGACCATCACCCTCGAGGTCGAACCCTCAGACACTATTGAGAATGTGAAGGCCAAGATCCAAGACAAGGAAGGTATTCCCCCAGACCAGCAGAGATTGATCTTTGCCGGCAAGCAGCTTGAAGATGGGCGCACACTTTCAGATTACAACATTCAGAAGGAATCCACACTCCACTTGGTGCTCCGTCTGAGAGGAGGTATGCAGATCTTTGTGAAAACCCTCACAGGCAAGACCATCACCCTCGAGGTCGAACCCTCAGACACTATTGAGAATGTGAAGGCCAAGATCCAAGACAAGGAAGGTATTCCCCCAGACCAGCAGAGATTGATCTTTGCTGGCAAGCAGCTTGAAGATGGGCGCACACTTTCAGATTACAACATTCAGAAGGAATCCACACTCCACTTGGTGCTCCGTCTGAGAGGAGGTATGCAGATCTTTGTGAAAACCCTCACAGGCAAGACCATCACCCTCGAGGTCGAACCCTCAGACACTATTGAGAATGTGAAGGCCAAGATCCAAGACAAGGAAGGTATTCCCCCAGACCAGCAGAGATTGATCTTTGCTGGCAAGCAGCTTGAAGATGGGCGCACACTTTCAGACTACAACATTCAGAAGGAATCCACACTCCACTTGGTGCTCCGTCTGAGAGGAGGTATGCAGATCTTTGTGAAAACCCTCACAGGCAAGACCATCACCCTCGAGGTCGAACCCTCAGACACTATTGAGAATGTGAAGGCCAAGATCCAAGACAAGGAAGGTATTCCCCCAGACCAGCAGAGATTGATCTTTGCCGGCAAGCAGCTTGAAGATGGGCGCACACTTTCAGATTACAACATTCAGAAGGAATCCACACTCCACTTGGTGCTTCGTCTGAGAGGAGGTATGCAGATCTTTGTGAAAACCCTCACAGGCAAGACCATCACCCTCGAGGTCGAACCCTCAGACACTATTGAGAATGTGAAGGCCAAGATCCAAGACAAGGAAGGTATTCCCCCAGACCAGCAGAGATTGATCTTTGCGGCAAGCAGCTTGAAGATGGGCGCACACTTTCAGATTACAACATTCAGAAGGAATCCACACTCCACTTGGTGCTCCGTCTGAGAGGAGGTATGCAGATCTTTGTGAAAACCCTCACAGGCAAGACCATCACCCTCGAGGTCGAACCCTCAGACACTATTGAGAATGTGAAGGCCAAGATCCAAGACAAGGAAGGTATTCCCCCAGACCAGCAGAGATTGATCTTTGCCGGCAAGCAGCTTGAAGATGGGCGCACACTTTCAGATTACAACATTCAGAAGGAATCCACACTCCACTTGGTGCTCCGTCTGAGAGGAGGTATGCAGATCTTTGTGAAAACCCTCACAGGCAAGACCATCACCCTCGAGGTCGAACCCTCAGACACTATTGAGAATGTGAAGGCCAAGATCCAAGACAAGGAAGGTATTCCCCCAGACCAGCAGAGATTGATCTTTGCCGGCAAGCAGCTTGAAGATGGGCGCACACTTTCAGACTACAACATTCAGAAGGAATCCACCCTCCACTTGGTGCTCCGTCTGAGAGGTGGAAACTGAGCCTGTGCTATGTCAACTCATGGACAGTAACTTATTGTGATGTGCTGATAAATATTGAATTGATAGTTTCTGTGCAGTAAACACCCTGAAAGAAACCTATTTTTTGTGTTTTTGTTATCAACTGGTGGATGTATGCACAACTTCTCTATTATCATAGTTTCCAAACTTCTGTATATCATTATTAAATATCAACATGACATTGCCCGCATTTTGATGTATATCCGATAAACCACCAGTACAAACCGGATATAAAGTAGGTATAACAACTAGGGCTGGCTATCGATATAAATCTTAGATTGAGAGTTCACTCCATAACAATCATATATCAATTAATATCCGAAAGTAACTTTGAGTGAATATGCAAAGAGCTCAGAGAAAACATATTTCACATCATTGGTGACATTTATTTGCATGGATTACTTTGTTGACATTTAAGCTACAACAAAATCAGTTGCTTGCAGTCTTCAGGCCATTGGGCAAAAACAAGTCTGCTTCGATAAATTAAAACTATCGGAATATTTTGTATAAGATATTATCGATGACACAATTTTTCAATATTTCTTCCCATCGATTATTGATCTTTTTAGCCAGCCCTAGTAAGAACACTGTTCCTCCAGATAGTCCCAAGGACTTGTCCTATCAAATGAGAAGAAGCAATTGAAACTGGTCAAATAGAATAATAATCGCAGTATACATAATCAATTTCAGCTTCTGTATTGAAAGACTTGTTTGGAAAAAGAATTACAAAATTATCCTTTTTAAAAATGACAGTTTTGTATGAAAATAAATAGTAAGGGGTACTTGGGTATTTTCCTTGGGTATATTTTATGCTGTAATAGCCATGTTTCGGTATAACTCATATTGACAGAGCTGTCTTGCTTGACAAGGGTATAATGATCTATTCCAAAATGTTGCTACCACAGTATAATAAAGAAGTTATAGATAAAGTTCTTTTTGTCATGTTTCAACTTTAATGGGGATGTCTGAGTGATCATTAAAAATATGCCATAGCAATTACCTGACATTTTCCTGATAATCTGAGTCTCAGAAGTTGGATGTTAATGCATATTATATGTAGCCAACATCAAGTGATGATTAGTTACATGACTAAGTGGGTATGTTATCACTGAATATAACTGCATCCACACTTTGGCTGGCCTCACAGCTGCATCAGAGGTACAAAAATGCATCTACACATTGTAAACATCTTCGCATGACAATCTATGCACACAAACGTATATATAATGATCAGAAACATCTTTGGGTCATGAGAATATTGTTTTTATTGTTGTAATATTGTTGAAGACTGAACACAATTTCTTAAAAATATCCTCAAAATTATTCATGATTGCTAACTTTTCATTCAGTATATATTATTTTTTAACAAACTATACATGCTTGGAAAATTTGTTTTGCACTTGTCCAACATTGTAAGTTGGTGCATCAACTAATCTATACTAAGAGTGTTGGGTAATTGTTATTCAAGAAGTTTTGGTTCTATCAAACAACTCTAAAGGTCATAGTTTTTCTGGTCACATACTTCCAGCACAGCTCCCTTGAGGATGTATAGGAGCAAGGACAACTTGAAAGCTTATTCTAGTTTGAACTATGTCAATGAGATTCTTAGAGGCAGAGACTAACACTATTGTGATAACAGTTGTCATTACCAGAGAATGCAAATAATTTGTGAACCACAATCTATGATTGAAAAGTACTGTCAGGTGGAATGTAAGGAAAGGGGGGCTTGAAAACTCTATCTTTGGCATATGTATTTATGTATATGCTAAATTCATGTTTTCCAGCAATGCAGCATAGATGAAATTGTATTGCTACCAAGTTGAGCTCTCAGTTTTATGACACACTTGTAAGTGCACACAGAAAATCTAATACATAAATTAAATTTATGCAGTGGATGAATATGTTGAAACTGGTGGTGATTCTTAAGTACAATGTATCTAAAATATTGTACTTAACATTCATCAAGTGTTCAAAACCTCACAGCAAATATGTGTGCACCAAATCTAACTTCATATTTTGTTCATGGTTAGACATTTGATAACTGTGGAAGGTAAATACTACAATTGATGCTAGGAATTTGAATTATCAACATCTGATAGCCCTATCCAGTTGGACCAGCATTGAAATAGATCTTGATATCCAAACTTAACTCATACCGACACAAAGGATTAAGCTGCTTGAATAAATATGTTTGACAAAATATATCTTTAATAACTTTAAAATATTTAATAGAACCTGTCTGTTGATTAGAAATTGACAAATCTGCTACTAAGTTTGAAACAAATGAGATTCTGATTACCAAGCTGGCTTACAAGGATATTTTGTACACACAAATGGCTTCTATTTGGTTAGGGTACCAGAAGTAGGCACGTTTTAACCATGTTACCACTTGGAGACATCAATAAAAAAAATGATAAAAGTGACTTGATAAAAGTCCCATGGTCCAGAAAGTCAGAAGAAAATCTTCCCCATGCAACAATGACGTGAAAGAGGTTCCAGTTTTCTTGCTTATAACAGTGGGATGAGGTCACATCCTGGCGGTGGCATCACTCATGCCATTGACCACTAGTTTGCCTGTGCTCCGTCATTTACTGAAACGCGAAACTCGATGAAAGCGCTCTTAAAATCATAAGCACATCGAGCTGGCACTGGCAATGTGGTCTGTATTCAACAGCTGCTTTGATTGAAACGCTTATGGAGAAAAGTGTTTGTTGTTTAACGCCGCTCTAAGCAATAGTCCAGCTATATGACGGCGGTTAGTAAATAATCGACTCTGGACCAGACAATCCAGTGATTGACATGAGCAATTGGGATACACCAACCACGTCAGCGAGTCTGACCACCCGATCCCCTTAGTCGCCTCTTACGACAAGCATGAGCTCCTGTTACGGCAAGCATGGGTTGTTGAAGACCTATTCTCTACCCGGATCTTCACGGGTAAAAACAAAATCAAAGTAAAATAAAAATGTATATATTCTATGTTTTTGACAATCGCCACTCAATCTAGATCAGTGTGTAAAAGTTCACACAGTTCATATAATAAAACAATGTACTCTTCATGCACCGAACGTTTCTACAATAACAGAATATAGGTCAAATCCAATGATTGATATCATGAGCAACGATCGCCGGTACGTTGCATTGCTATGAACCAAGTCATCGAGCCTGAACTCCCGCGATCCATTAAGTCGAATCTTAGAGGCAGCATGATGTTATGTATCAGTTCATGCACTCTGTCGTGCATGTATAACACAAACATGTGTCTACATTGTTTATTCAGCAATCATGTCTGGATATATTTGGGGTCACTGGCCTCACATAGTGTACTCATTGTGGAGAATCGAAGCCTGGTCTGTTGTTAGCCGAGTGAACGCTGACTCAGCAGGCTCTAATTTGTTTTAAGTTATGGGTAACCAAGAGAGGCCGTACCTGTGGTTTACTCGCTCCCGCGTTTTCCTGAAAATGATTTATGATGTGCTACAACTAGGTTTGTTGAACCGGGGATATGTATGTCAGAACGCCATAGTCATGTAGTTTATGTGATATGGCGGTACAAAAGAACATGACATAAGATAGCTATGAGATGCTAGATTAGATTTCCAAGTTTATATGCATGCATAAGAATGCATCCCCTTTTTTTCAGAACACTTACTTGTCAAACCGTCGACCAGACAAACCAGTGGTTGACATTATTAATTTTAATTACCTATTCTAAAACGGGCAAAACTTTGACACACTTCATATGGGATCATTGCAGGAATTGTTTCTTTGCTTGATAAAACACATGCATTTTCGATTTTAGTATGAAAACTAAATGTGAAGACGAAATCCTGTTGTTTTTTCTCTCTTGTTCTTTTTAATTTTTGTCTTATGTTCTACAGGCCACGGAAACCCCGATTAAACATCTTTAAACATAATGGGTAAACGATATATATATTTAGCCAATGAAACATCACAAATCCATTTTGTGCGTGTGTGAATTCATGACTTCCGTTTCCGTATCAAGGCGGGCTTTCTTTTTCACGCCGGGTTTTCAAACCAGATAAATAAGACGTAAAAATGTCTCGACGACGAAGAGCATCTTACAGTGACGATGAAGATGATGGTGCGTTGATAATGCAAGCTTGATGATATAGAATTATGTCTTTATGGTGTCCAGTACTAATAGAGTATTGGTGAAATATTGCCTTATAAAGGATTTCATCCACTGCAGTATTGAGATAAATGTTACAAATGTAGATTGATAAGAGCATACCCATTTGGCACTCAGTAATGTTAAAATTAATATATAAAATATTGCCAGGCATCCCCCTATCGCTGTGCATATCCAAGACTTATTTTGATCAAACGCATGGACAGTTGAGGTTATTTTGTTTCTGAAAATGGTTTATTTACGTATGATTTCAAGCACAACAAACACTGTTTAACTATTACCGGTAAACATAGTGTGAAATGGAAGCTGAAAAACTATTACTGGAGGCCATTACTAAGACAAGGTTGTATGTATCGTGTATATAGAGGTTATCACGCGAGTGTGTTTGGGGATGGTAAATATCCTGCATTAGGAATAAACATTGTATTTAGTGAGCCTTGGCGAGCTAAATACATAGTGTTTATTCCTAATACAGGATATTTACCATCCCCAAACACACAAGCGTGATAACCTCTTTATCATATAATGTCATTCTTTAATTCTGTGCTTCAAAATCTCTTTCCCTCTCTCACAAACATTACCGAAACATTGCGAGTTTTCCTGGAATGCACGCATTAATATTTATTACGTCACAGGGTAAGTGATGTGTCAGTCAGACAGTCACAGTAGCCAATATAGTTCCAACTGAAATCTGTTTCTTATACACTGGCGAAGCAACATATACGCAAAACAACAATTGTTTTTAATTGCCTTTTGCGGCAATCCATCGGTCTGTCCGCTAGAGTAACTGCCCTTTGTCTAAGGGAAGCTACTCTAACCCTAGTCTATGCAACGTCACGGCCACGGTTAGACGTTGTTGACAGTCGGTTTGTCTTGTCATAACGTTAAGAAGTGTAGTCAGATGTACACACAGCGACAAAACGAAACAAGGTAACAATTCAAACATATTTCGGCCAAATCCAACTATTTTAATTTGTGGAGAAGGTTTCAAGCCGTAGAGGTCTACAAGCACAGATATGGCTACTGATCCCGCTTGGCTAGGCCTCGTGTCCCCGCAAAATTGTTTCGAAATTTATATCTCCAAAGATGCCAAAACTTATAAAATGCCTTAGCTACGTCACAGTTACACGCTGATTTTCAGTATATTAGACTGTTCTTTTGATAGTGATAGCAATTATCCCTGAAGTTTATCCAGATTCCTGATGGTTAATTCTGACTCGATCGCCGAATGACGAGGGCGACGCCATGTTTGTTTATAAACAGTGAAAGTAGTCCCTACTTGACCTTTAATATTTGCATCTCTATCTGCATATGACCCCAACAGATATCGTTTTTATCCGTTGGCTTTATCCTGCCGAGAAACCTACCCATTATATGATAAACTGCAATATAAACAGTCAGCATGTTAAGTGCTATGGGCAGTTGTGAAAAAATGTTTATTTTAACAGTTAACCTGGTTAAATTACTCTTTTATTTCTTGGTCATCATGTTTCTTGGAATACATTGCCTTAGATTGTTTTCAAGCAGGGAAATAAACTGCCCAGAGAAAGAACATAGTAGTAGTAATAGTAGTGGTATTGGTAGTGGTAGGTTTCACAAACTTAACTTCTCCTTCTTCACATGTGACCACTCTTCTAGGAAATGAAGAACAGGAAATTCCAAATAAGTCATATTCAAATGAGATAGGTCAACAGACATGCAAGTCACACTAGTTAGCGCAGTCCTTGAAAGGGGCACTGATCTAAAGCAATTCCCCGGGACTGGTTGTTGCCTTTGATATTGTTTTTTCCCCGTGAGTACCTGGATGCATAGCAGAAATCTAGATTAGTTCGCGACCTGTGCTGCACCATTCGTATGCGCATTAGTCACTTTTATGGATAGTAATAAGGGTGTATGGTCACATTGATCAACAAAATGAAATACAGTTTTCGAGATAATAAGGAAATGTAGGTATTTTTGTGGGTAGTATCAGTAATGGTGACGAAGTTTTGAAAAGTCACTTGCATGGTAATTGTGCGATCTTCGTTTACACTATTTTGACTTGCAACACAAAGTAAATATTTCACCTGAGTATTGGTTATTTTATCGTGTGTATATTTTTACAGTCAAAATGTGTAAAAAAAATTCACTTAAGAAAATTATTTAACGCCTTAATATTCAGTTATTTTACAATTTGACTGAAAAATGTGTCCACCTGTATTATTATGATAACAAATTCCAAACATTTTCATGTTTAATATCATCATCAAGTGACTGAAAATGTTAGGATTGAAAGTACATTTCTATAATGTTTGGCTTCTGATACCAGCATAATTAATCTATTGTGATATTTTATGCCCTTTTGAACGTCTTTATCATTTTTAGTCAATCTGTTAAATAAATGGACAGATTTCTCAGTCAATTTGTAAAATGACTGAAATATTTAGACATTTTATAAATTGCCTGAGTGATTGACATTTTACAGATTGACTGTAACATAATAAACATATACACGCCTACAATGGACAAGACTTGTGAAAACAACGTATATCGCACATCGAAGAGCTTTCCAACCAAGACGTAGAGGAACAAGAATGATTCTGTTAAATGCTAGAGTAAAAGAATGAAAACAAAATGCCAATATCATAATTACAACCTACCAAAGTTATATTATAATTTTTGGCAGCTACCTTGTTCGAGAAATGTATCCGTGAATATCCACATAAAGGAGATTCTATACATCTGCAGCTGTATGAAGAAACATATTCGATGTCACATGTCTCTGTAACAATCAATATTTTAAAATATATATAGCGTTACGGGATATAATAACCCGTGTTCATTTCTCAACTGATCGCTTGGTTTGTTCCAGTTGTGTCACATTGGTGTCGGGGCGGTCGGGTAGCCTAGTGGTTAAAGCGTTCGCTCGTCACGCCGAAGATCCGGGTTCGATTCCCGACATGGGTACAATGTGTGAAGCCCATTTCTGGTGTCCCCCGCCGTGATATTGCTGGAATATTGCTAAAAGCGGCGTAAAATCAAACTCACTCACTCACTCACTCACATTGGTGTCAAGTCTCAAAGGTCAGCTGAGAAAGCCCACGTGACAAATGTTTTCATTATGTCCACGGTTCTTAAAAAAATCCATTTAGTTAATTACAAAGAGCAATCAGTCAACATATTATCGGTTAATCCTTTGAACAAAGGATGTTGTTTTTACATCGGCACTCACGCCATGATACGAGTGTAGCTTTAGTATACCTACACATGTAAACACTTACTTTTGAAATATCCACTGTGCAAGATAACAGTGATTAATCAATCAACGTATATTCTGATAATCCTTTGATGGCTGGGAATGATCTGTTGATTTACAAAAAAGTAAATCTCTTGCAGGGCTGCCACGTGCATATTACATAACACAAATTTCACCTCACTTCAACCCTGGATTTAGATCGAATAATTACCCCAGACACAAGAAATGCCAAATGGGAACCTTTATCAGGTAATCTGAGTATGGTGCTACCACTAATTATGCCTGTAATAAATTCATTAACTTAGCATCAAGTGAATTACGACAAATACACAAGTGTAGGGTTTTACCAGAAAACGTGGATGACAACAAGAGAGTAGTAATCGTGTTATCCACACAATCCAAAATCTGAAATGCATTCACTGCAGGGATACTTTTTTTATTAATAAACTATAACCATCAGGGGTATTTCCTAATAACGACATCCAATGAGCTTCCATTGTTCTTTTTGTCTGTTTAGGCTGAAGAAATTAATTAACTTGTGCCCTTTGTCGAAATCTTTTTCATGGATCTCCGGTAACCAATCAGTGTTCAAAAATGTGTAAAACAAATATTGCCTCCAAGTTTATTTAGCTGTCCTTGCAGACGGAAGCCCAGTTTCTTATTACTCTCAATTGCGTTAGCGAGCAAATCGGCAGCTAGTGAGTCCTAACGGGAGTGTTAGATGTCCGAGAAGAAGACAGAGATTACTGCCCCTTTAAACATTAATGATCAGTGTTATGTATTCACAACGACTGCTGTTAGTCTACTGCACCACGTGGGTGAAAAGTGTTTTGCTTCTAACTATACGATCATTTGACAAGGTTAACAAGTACAAAGATGATGTGACATTCAAATCCAGTATGTCCAGATTATAATGCATCACTTTATTAATGTGAGCAAGAAAACACATTTTTCACGTTAATTTCATGCTCACATCAATTTCTTGATTTACAGTATTTTATAGCAGAGTAAATTAGTATATTAAGTGTTTTTATGAACTTAAAGAATACAAAATTATTAAGAGCAGAAATTTGCCGATAGTTAAACCATTGCAGAATGTTCTATATGTTGTCAGCATTTGAACATTTGTAGAATTGAGTCTTTGTTCAACATGTTCAATATGTCTGAAGGCCCAGTGGCTTGTAAACTTTTGTCAGCCCTGCTGGCTTGTTCCATCTCAATGAAATGTTTACATTTTACCTGCTATACATGCTTAAATGTATGCATCAGGAAATGTGTTTGTCATAATTATAAGTATTTACTGAGTACGAAGGTTTTCTAACCAGATATGTTCTTCTTAATCATATAAATTTAAGGTGAAAACAAGTAATATGGAATTGCAAGAAACGTTTCATCTTGTATTGTCTTGTCAGGTCCATCACGTAAAAGGAGACGTCAGTCAGATGTTGTGGACATTGAAGATCGCCTGGAATCTCTTATCACAAGAGTAGGAGAAAAGGTATTTGATGGATTGTTCATACTTTGATGAGAGGCGTTTTGGTAACCATGGTAATACTTGCTGCAATTGTACACCAGAAATATCTGAAATATTACTTGAATGGAATTGATGCTGTACTAAAACAATTCTTCACAATTGTGAGGGAACCGTCTCCACGGTCTAATGGTAGAGCATCCGCCCGGAGAGCGGAAGGTCTGGGGTTTGGTCCCCAGCCGCATCATACCAAAAGACGTTAAAAGATGGTACTTGTTGTTACCCTGTCTGGCGCTCGGCATTAAGGGGCTAAAACAAGGACTGGTCGGCTCGGAGTCAGTTTACTGTGTCTGAGTGGGGTATTCATGTTAAACTGCAGCATGGTATCTCAGTGTGCTAGCACTATAAATCGGCATCAGTCCGGACTAGTACAAGCAGCCACACACACACAAACACACATACATGTCGCTATATAAGTGCAATAATCTTTGACGCGACGGTAAACCCCATTTCACCTCACCTCACAATTGTGAGACATCCCCGAGTACAACCGGTATGGTGGAAACAACTCAGTTACATACAGCCAAGTCTTGTTAATCCGACTATCGGCTTTATCTGACACAAATGATGGGAACCGATTAAATCAGTGCTATTTAGACCCGTTAATCCGACAGTCTCGCACTCCGATTCAGACACACCTAATTTGCAACGAATTGCTGGAAGCACTCAATAATCCGACATAGTGATCAGCGTACTCCGTGGTCATCTGCCCGCGAGTACACATCCCCGTTTTTTTATGCGAGGTGAGTTGCTGCATATTTCAACGGCTGCAGAATTAAACTTGCTTAACAATAAAAAATTACTGCTTTAAATAAACAAAACAGGATTTGAATCGCTATGTATCATACATTTGTCCAATTTTCAATCAGGCATGTTGATACTACCTAATTTCGTTAATCCGACATAATCATATGCAACCAACAATGTTGGATTAACGGGACTTGACTGTAGATACTATCGTCCTTACATGCTGCCATGTTATAGTGTTAATCAATTACAGACTGCAGCATAGAATCAGCTCTCTTTGCAAAAATGTAATGTCTTCTACATCTTTGAAAATGAAGAGCCAAGTTACAACCCTTATACATTATATTGGGTTTTTGGGTAGACCACTCAAGTGCTTTAACTCCACTTGTTAGTTCAAAACACATTGCAACACACCTGGTGAAAAAGATGCAGCGTGAGGTTAATGACATTTTAGAAACAAAAAAGCAAAACATGTTTGTCTTTAAGAAAAGTGGCAATTTGAATGTATACATTACAGAGTACTTCATCCCTTGAGAGCAACTTGGAGGGACTGGCCAGTGTGCTGGAAGCAGACTTGCCCAACTACAAGCACAAGATACTGAGAATCCTCTGTGAATGGTAGGGACACCGTTGGTCATCCTTCCTGGAGTACTGGGGGCACGGGTGGCCCATTCGTCCAAGGCGCCGCAATTCACTGTGCAGAGTTGCGTCCCTTGGGCATGCCAGTAACCTATGATTGTGGGTTAGATTCCCAGTTTGCCCCAATTATGTTTCTAGGTGTGTCAGCACCATACCCGTGCTCGTGGGTTTCACGGAAGTGGTAAATGTCTTATACCTGCATCACTTCGGGCATTCCTCCCACATTAAGCTGACACGCCGTGATATAACTGGAATACTGTTAAAAAAAGCGGCGTTAAACCCAACTCACTCCTGCAGTACTGTTGTGCTTGGAGGTAGACACTAGAAATCAGTACTTTTCATGCATTGTCACATTTGTTTAAATGATTGAGTCATGGAACATTTACCAAAATATTATAGCCTAGAAGCGGTCACATGATAAATAGTGATTCTGGATGGGCCAGTGATCTGGAGTTATGACATGTGATTGGTGTTTCGAATACCAGATTAACCCCGAATATAGTCCTTGGTCTGACAGCACCTGTCTCATTCTTGTGAGTTGTACTTAGCTGGCCTGCATGTCAAGTGCATGACATAGGGGCTTTCCTCTCAAAAAAAGACATTAAAATGAGTTTTTGGATATGAATGAACATATTTATTCGTGTATAATACACACTCATGTATAATACGGCAGGCGATGTCACGATCAGATGTAAGAAAAAAGGAATGTTTGGTATATTTAGTATTTATTGCTGACTAATATTCTAAATAAAATCATCTTTGGGTCATTATTAACCAAACCTGTTACATTGACATCGACAGCTCACATATCCTCAATGACACAAACCACGAAGTGACCTTGAACTTTACCAGTAAAGTCAGCACTGCTTGATCAAATCAAGGGGAGACGATTACTGTAAAGACAGATAAAGCCTTTGATCACAATTGAATTACACATTAAATAAACATCCTGTTTATATTAAATGTTTATAAATCAATTTGATCAGGGTATTGACAGTGTACTTATTTTGCTCTGCAGTTAATGCAGTGATTGACACATGGTTATGATGTCACAAGAGAACAAAATATTCATCTTTTACTAATGAAAGTAAGAAGAGTGCTTTTCTTTATAAACTGGTTTCAAGCTGCTGCTATATAAAACAAATGTGTTAACATCAGTGTCCTTGACCATGGCGTCTAAGCGAACATCATACCCAAGTTGAGGGAAACTGAAGGCAGTCTTGTATGCAGAGGAAAATGGCAACTGGGCATCATTTTGGATGTTCTGAGAGCAATATTCGACTTTGACACAAAAACATGACCAAACTTCAAAACCCTTCCGAAGTCAAGGAAGGCAGAAAGGGGGAAATCTGCACAATTTCCGAATTTTGAAGATGAGCTGATTGAGTGGGTAAAATAACGCAGAATGGCCAATATTGGAGTTGGCACAAGTGACATAGGTCTCAAGGCAATGGAAACAGCAACAAAGTTGACTCAAGGCCAGGGTTGGGTGGAGTCAGCGAGTCATGGAGAGACACAAACTTTCAGTTCATCGCTGGACTCGCATTGCACAGAAATTGCCATCAGATTTCGACCACAAGTTACAGGAGTTTCAGCGTTTCAGATCAGTGCAGGTCAGACCCCGCTGACGTTTAAAATCCCATAAACACAGACTGTTGATTTCAAGGACAGGGAGACAATTAAAATCAAGACCACCGGCAATGAGATAAACATTTTACAGCGATGTTGGCTGTGACTAATGATGGAAAAAGCTGCCGCCATACGTTGTCTTCAAGATCAAGAGAAAAACATTTCCCAAAGAGACATTTCCGAAGGGAACAGAGGTCCGTGTCAAGGAAATGGGGTGGTTTGATGATGAGATAACAATGGAGGCGTCCAGTGGCCTGCTGAAACACCCATCCCTATTGCCATTGACAGCTTAAGTCTAAAAGGACTGAGCTCGCCATCATTCCTGGGATGACCAGCCTGCTACAACCATTTGAGGTCAGCATAAACAAGCCGTTAAAGTGTAAAGTTCATGCCAAATGGAACCAGTGGATAGAAGAGAGGCACAAGTCCATCGCTCCGACAGGCCACATTCGCCGACCAGACCTCTCCCTTGTTTGTACATGGGTACTGTAAGCCTGGCAGAGCATCTCTGAAACCTTGGTGGCAGAAACACACATGATGGCAGTGAAGACAACATTCTATATGAAGATCTAGGTCATGCTACTCTATAACTCTGACAATGTGGATGATTAGCAACCAGTAATTTCCGGTCATTCAGTTGCAATGTATGGCCACACACTAGGCTGGGGAATAAGGGGTAACATGTTCTCATGTGTAATTGCCACCCCGAAGTTTGGAGTCTAAAAGTTATGAAAAAAGTGCAATATTGTACACAAATAAATACGATACTGTTAATCCAGTGTTACATCTCCTAAATACGATACTGTTAATCCAGTGTTACATCTCCTAAATACGGTACTGTTAATCCAGTGTTACATCTCCTAAATACGATACTGTTAATCCAGTGTTACATCTCCTAAATACGATACTGTTAATCCAGTCTTACATCTCCTAAATACGATACTGTTAATCCAGTGTTACATCTCCTAAATACGATACTGTTAATCCAGTGTTACATCTCCTAAATATGATACTGTTAATCCAGTGTTACATCTCCTAAATACGATACTGTTAATCCAGTGTTACATCTCCTAAATACGGTACTGTTAATCCAGTGTTACATCTCCTTAATACGGTACTGTTAATCCAGTGTTACATCTCCTAAATACGGTACTGTTAATCCAGTGTTACATCTCCTAAATACGGTACTGTTAATCCAGTGTTACATCTCCTAAATACCGTACTGTTAATCCAGTGTTACATCTCCTAAATACGGTACTGTTAATCCAGTGTTACATCTCCTAAATACCGTACTGTTAATCCAGTGTTACATCTCCTAAATACGATACTGTTAATCCAGTGTTACATCTCCTAAATACGATACTGTTAATCCAGTGTTACATTTCCTAAATACGATACTGTTAATCCAGTGTTACATCTCCTAAATACGGTACTGTTAATCCAGTGTTACATCTCCTAAATACGATACTGTTAATCCAGTGTTACATCTCCTAAATACCGTACTGTTAATCCAGTGTTACATCTCCTAAATACCGTACTGTTAATCCAGTGTTACATCTCCTAAATACGATACTGTTAATCCAGTGTTACATCTCCTAAATACGATACTGTTAATCCAGTGTTACATCTCCTAAATATGATACTGTTAATCCAGTGTTACATCTCCTAAATACGATACTGTTAATCCAGTGTTACATCTCCTAAATACGATACTGTTAATCCAGTGTTACATCTCCTAAATACCGTACTGTTAATCCAGTGTTACATCTCCTAAATACCGTACTGTTAATCCAGTGTTACATCTCCTAAATACGGTACTGTTAATCCAGTGTTACATCTCCTAAATACGATACTGTTAATCCAGTGTTACATCTCCTAAATACCGTACTGTTAATCCAGTGTTACATCTCCTAAATACGATACTGTTAATCCAGTGTTACATCTCCTAAATACGATACTGTTAATCCAGTGTTACATCTCCTAAATACGATACTGTTAATCCAGTGTTACATCTCCTAAATACGGTACTGTTAATCCAGTGTTACATCTCCTAAATACGGTACTGTTAATCCAGTGTTACATCTCCTAAATACGATACTGTTAATCCAGTGTTACATCTCCTAAATACGATACTGTTAATCCAGTGTTACATCTCCTAAATACGATACTGTTCATCCAGTGTTACATCTCCTAAATACGATACTGTTAATCCAGTGTTACATCTCCTAAATACGGTACTGTTAATCCAGTGTTACATCTCCTAAATATGGTACTGTTAATCCAGTGTTACATCTCCTAAATACGGTACTGTTAATCCAGTGTTACATCTCCTAAATACAGTACTGTTAATCCAGTGTTACATCTCCTAAATACGGTACTGTTCATCCAGTGTTACATCTCCTAAATACGGTACTGTTAATCCAGTGTTACATCTCCTAAATACGGTACTGTTAATCCAGTGTTACATCTCCTAAATACGATACTGTTAATCCAGTGTTACATCTCCTAAATACGGTACTGTTCATCCAGTGTTACATCTCCTAAATACGGTACTGTTAATCCAGTGTTACATCTCCTAAATACGATACTGTTAATCCAGTGTTACATCTCCTAAATACGGTACTGTTAATCCAGTGTTACATCTCCTAAATACGATACTGTTAATCCAGTGTTACATCTCCTAAATACGATACTGTTAATCCAGTGTTACATCTCCTAAATACGGTACTGTTCATCCAGTGTTACATCTCCTAAATACGGTACTGTTAATCCAGTGTTACATCTCCTAAATATGGTACTGTTAATCCAGTGTTACATCTCCTAAATACGGTACTGTTAATCCAGTGTTACATCTCCTAAATACGATACTGTTAATCCAGTGTTACATCTCCTAAATACGGTACTGTTCATCCAGTGTTACATCTCCTAAATACGGTACTGTTAATCCAGTGTTACATCTCCTAAATACGGTACTGTTAATCCAGTGTTACATCTCCTAAATACGATACTGTTAATCCAGTGTTACATCTCCTAAATACGATACTGTTAATCCAGTGTTACATCTCCTAAATACGGTACTGTTAATCCAGTGTTACATCTCCTAAATACGATACTGTTAATCCAGTGTTACATCTCCTAAATACGATACTGTTAATCCAGTGTTACATCTCCTAAATACGATACTGTTAATCCAGTGTTACATCTCCTAAATACGGTACTGTTAATCCAGTGTTACATCTCCTAAATACGGTACTGTGAAGGCAGTGTTACATCTCCTAAATACGATACTGTTAATCCAGTGTTACATCTCCTAAATACGGTACTGTTAATCCAGTGTTACATCTCCTAAATACGGTACTGTTAATCCAGTGTTACATGTCCCCATGGACTGCACTGACTGTGCTTCAGATGTGTTCAGCCAGTAGGAACCAGTACAAGTGTGTCGTATATTTCAGTGTGGTGGGAATGCCGGAGAAGCTGTCTGTCTACACAACATTGATTGGTTTGTTGAACGCAAAGAACTACAACTGTGGAGGAGAGGTGAGTAAGATACTCAAGAAGAACTAACTCCTCTTGTAAACATCCTCCCTCACAGTTTCGGTAGGATAAGATTTCAGTAAATAAATTCGAGAATCTAGTAATTTAAAATTGAAATAGGGATGGGTGTTCTTATGATCCTTAGATCAGTCACCTTGCAAACATTGATTGTATATATCCATTATTGATTGTGAGGACAATTCTATGTAATATGCAATTTATGTTTGAAAGTTTTAACTATTAACCATAAGAATATTAACATGCAATATGCATTTATAGTATAATGAAAATTAGTAGAACCTTAAAACTAATGTTACTCACTTTGAGATATTCATGTCTTCAGAGTAATATTAAGTATTGTACTTACTGATACTGATTTGTTGGAACAAACACACGAGAACCAAGGAGGAAATTTCAACTGTCCTATGACTATGATTGAGTACTCTGTGGATGTGTAAGTGGAAAGAGTTTTGTGATACTCAGACACTAGATTGGGTTGACAGTAACTGCATTCTTATTTTATCTTTCACAGTTCATAGAAATGTTGGTTCGCAACTTGAAAGAAGCTCTGAAGACAGCCGAGTTTGAAAATGCACGCATGATTGTAAGTAGGTTTCATCTTCGATCCCAGCACATTGGCACCCCCATGACAACACGACATTCAGTTCAATCTGATTGATGCTGATCAGTTTTGTGAATTTATGTTTCATTAATGTTAGATTAATTAATTCTGTAGAACACGAAAAACAGTCTGACACATGTTGGTTAGCCTATCTGTTGTTTGTTTGTTTGCCTGGTTCAAACCCCAGTAGACATATAAATGTCATCCACATGTCATCCACATGTCATCCACATATCATCCACATATCATCCACATGTCATCCACTGTCTGTCCACATGTCATCCACTGTCTGTCCACATGTCATCCATTGTCTGTCCACATGTCATCCACTGTCTGTCCATTTGTCATCCACTGTCTGTCCACATGTCATCCACATGTCATCCATTGTCTGTCCACATGTCATCCACATGTCATCCACTGTCTGTCCACATGTCATCCACATGTCATCCATTGTCTGTCCACATGTCATCCACTTGTCATCCACTTGTCATCCACTGTCTGTCCACATGTCATCCACATGTCATCCACTGTCTGTCCACATGTCATCCACATGTCATCCACATGTCTTCCACATGTCATCCACATGTCTTCAACATGTCATCCACTGTCTGTCCACATGTCATCCACTGTCTGTCCACATGTCATCCACTGTCTGTCCACATGTCATCCACATGTCATCCACTGTCTGTCCACATGTCATCCACATGTCATCCATTGTCTGTCCACATGTCATCCACTGTCTGTCCATTTGTCATCCACTGTCTGTCCACATGTCATCCACATGTCATCCGTTGTCTGTCCACATGTCATCCACTTGTCATCCACTGTCTGTCATGTCATCCACATGTCATCCACTTGTCATCCACTGTCTGTCCACATGTCATCCACATGTCATCCATTGTCTGTCCACATGTCATCCACTTGTCATCCACTGTCTGTCCACATGTCATCCACATGTCATCCACTGTCTGTCCACATGTCATCCACATGTCGTCCACTGTCTGTCCACACGTCATCCACATGTCATCCACTGTCTGTCCACATGTCATCCACATGTCTTCCACATGTCATCCACTGTCTGTCAACATGTCATCCACATGTCATCCACTGTCTGTCCACATGTCATCCACATGTCATCCACATGTCATCCACTTGTCATCCACTTGTCATCCACTGTCTGTCCACATGTCATCCACATGTCATCCACATGTCGTCCACATGTCGTCCACATGTCATCCACATATCTGTCCACATGTCATCCACATGTCATCCACTGTCTGTCCACATGTCATCCACATGTCATCCACATGTCTTCCACATGTCATCCACATGTCTTCAACATGTCATCCACTGTCTGTCCACATGTCATCCACATGTCATCCATTGTCTGTCCACATGTCATCCACTGTCTGTCCATTTGTCATCCACTGTCTGTCCACATGTCATCCACATGTCATCCGTTGTCTGTCCACATGTCATCCACTTGTCATCCACTGTCTGTCATGTCATCCACATGTCATCCACTTGTCATCCACTGTCTGTCCACATGTCATCCACATGTCATCCATTGTCTGTCCACATGTCATCCACTTGTCATCCACTGTCTGTCCACATGTCATCCACATGTCATCCACTGTCTGTCCACATGTCATCCACATGTCGTCCACTGTCTGTCCACACGTCATCCACATGTCATCCACTGTCTGTCCACATGTCATCCACATGTCTTCCACATGTCATCCACTGTCTGTCCACATGTCATCCACATGTCATCCACATGTCATCCACTTGTCATCCACTTGTCATCCACTGTCTGTCCACATGTCATCCACATGTCATCCACTGTCTGTCCACATGTCATCCACATGTCGTCCACATGTCATCCACATATCTGTCCACATGTCATCCACATGTCATCCACTGTCTGTCCACATGTCATCCACATGTCATCCACATGTCTTCCACATGTCATCCACATGTCTTCAACATGTCATCCACTGTCTGTCCACATGTCATCCACATGTCATCCACTGTCTGTCCACATGTCATCCACTGTCTGTCCACATGTCATCCACATGTCATCCACTGTCTGTCCACATGTCATCCACATGTCATCCATTGTCTGTCCACATGTCATCCACTGTCTGTCCATTTGTCATCCACTGTCTGTCCACATGTCATCCACATGTCATCCGTTGTCTGTCCACATGTCATCCACTTGTCATCCACTGTCTGTCATGTCATCCACATGTCATCCACTTGTCATCCACTGTCTGTCCACATGTCATCCACATGTCATCCATTGTCTGTCCACATGTCATCCACTTGTCATCCACTGTCTGTCCACATGTCATCCACATGTCGTCCACTGTCTGTCCACACGTCATCCACATGTCATCCACTGTCTGTCCACATGTCATCCACATGTCTTCCACATGTCATCCACTGTCTGTCCACATGTCATCCACATGTCATCCACATATCTGTCCACATGTCATCCACATGTCATCCACTTGTCATCCACTGTCTGTCCACATGTCATCCACATGTCATCCACTGTCTGTCCACATGTCATCCACATGTCGTCCACATGTCATCCACATATCTGTCCACATGTCATCCACATGTCATCCACTGTCTGTCCACATGTCATCCACTGTCTGTCCACATGTCATCCACATGTCGTCCACATGTCATCCACTGTCTGTCCACATGTCATCCACATGTCATCCACATGTCATCCACATGTCATCCACTGTCTGTCCACCAAGGTGCGCTTCCTGTCCGACTTGGTCAACTGCCATGTGCTGGTGTCAGGGTCGCTGCTGCAGATGTTTGACAACTTCATCGAGGTGACTCTTGAGGACAACATACCACAGGTAGTGAACATCAGTTGATTATTACATCCCATTAGTGTATACATACATATGGTAGGTCAACTGTTACATTCCTAGTAAGATGGGAATTGCATAAATATGGTACATAATTATGATAACAAAAAAAAGAATTTGGCCCAAAAATGCTTGAAAAATAATAATAATATGAAATATGAAATGGTAGGCCCCTTTTCTCTTGGATGTCTGAACACAATAAAATTAGGGTGACACAGTATTCTCATGGTGCATACCTCAAGTCGAGCTGTGTCTTTCTGAAGAGATATGCAATACTACAGAGAGTAGTTTCCATGTGTGAAACTTCAGAAATCAGTTACGTTTACAAAGAATATGTATTTGCTGAATAATTGTTCGCCAAATTGTTGCTCTGTTCTTGGTTCTTGATTATATTTGTTTATTTTTACATCCACACTCATCATAATATCTTGATGTGTTTCAGGTTCGATCTGACTGGTATGTGTACTGTGTTCTGACGGCCTTGCCTTGGGTAAGTTGTTCCAGCCCTTGTGTCAAGTGTTCCTATCTCAGTGTATGATTGATTTGTTGAATCAATCACTTATATAATGTTTGAAAATAAGCATGAAAGTCCAGGGGTCCTTGTCATTACCATATTGTTGAATGTCCGAGATTAAGGGGCGACAGACCCCAGGACCATAAGTTCGAACACTGCTTAAATATGTACAGATGTTACTTTGACTGTGAATTAATGTTGTGTTGTAGGTCGGACAGGAACTGCACGAGAAGAAGGAGACTGAGCTCAGTAAGCTCCTGGCCACCGTCGACAACTACATCAGGTACAGACACTGTCCCATTGAGACTTATCTATCCTTTGTGATAAGGGTGGTCGGGTAGCCTAGTGGGTAAAGCGTTTGCTCGTCACACCGAAGGGGCAGGTCACGGCTGGCCCCAGTCATCTAAGGCACCGCAATTCGGGCGTCCCTTGGAAGCTGCATCTTTCATCGTGGGTTTGAATCCCGTTTCTTCCCCATTATGTTTCTAGGTTATTCAGCACCATACCCGTGCTTGTGGGTTTCGCCGAAGTGGTAAATGTCTGAGACCTGCATCACTTCGAGCTTTCCTCCCACATTAAGCTGACACACTGTGATATAACTAGAATACTGTTCAAAGCGGCTCTTAACCCAACTCACTCGTCACGCCGGGTTTGAATCCCCATGTGGGTACAATGTGTGAAGCCAATTTCTGGTGTCCCCCACCATGATATATGCTGGAATATTGCTAAAAGTGGCGTAAAACCAAACTCGCCCACTCACTTTGTGGTAAAGGTCATGCTCTACTTTGTAATGTTAGAATAATATTCTGCCTGTATTTTGAATGTCCCTTGTTATCCCCCACGCAACAAAGTTGGTGGGGGATATAGAAACTGGCTCCGTCCGTCCGTACGTCCGTCCTTCACGTTTTGTTTTCGGAGCATAACTCAGAAACCGTTCAGTATTTTTTCATCAAACTGTGCAGGTCTGTCAAGTACATGCTGAACTGGTGCCTTTTGCTATTTAGAAATTTTAGAAAATTTTATTTTTTACGTTTCCTTTTTTTGACAATTTCCATGACAAGTTCCACCTCGGTTAAAAAAGGTTAGGGTTTGTTTAGATTTCATTATGTCATAAACTACGCAACAGGGGCGGGGGATATAGCCACGTTAGTGGCAAACTCTTGTTCATATTGTGAAGGCCAAACTGAAATAATTTCTCTACTTACCAGAAGTGTTCTCATGTTCATTCAGTCTCTGATATGATGTGTGTGAAGTGTTGGTCATGGACTTCATGTGTTTCTTCCAGCAAACGTCAGCACATCCATGTGCCAGCACTGAGAGTGTGGGCTACCGATGACCCTCACCCACAGGAAGAAGTGAGTCGGCTGTTTCACACACTAGCACTATGTAGCTGTTTCACACACTAGCACCATGTAGCTGTTTCACACAATAGCACTATGTAGCTGTTTCACACACTAGCACCATGTAGCTGTTTCACACAATAGCACTATGTAGCTGTATCACACACTAGACCATGTAGCTGTTTCACACAATAGCACTATGTAGCTGTTTCACACACTAGCACTATGTAGCTGTTTCACACACTAGCACCATGTAGCTGTTTCACACACTAGCACTATGTAGCTGTTTCACACACTAGCACCATGTAGCTGTTTCACACATTAGCACTATGTAGCTGTTTCACACACTAGCACCATGTAGCTGTTTCACACAATAGCACTATGTAGCTGTATCACACACTAGACCATGTAGCTGTTTCACACACTAGCACTATGTAGCTGTTTCACACACTAGCACCATGTAGCTGTTTCACACACTAGACCATGTAGCTGTATCACACACTAGACCATGTAGCTGTTTCACACAATAGCACTATGTAGCTGTTTCACACACTAGCACCATGTAGCTGTTTCACACACTAGCACCATGTAGCTGTTTCACACACTAGCACTATGTAGCTGTTTCACACACTAGCACCATGTAGCTGTTTCACACATTAGCACTATGTAGCTGTTTCACACACTAGCACCATGTAGCTGTTTCACACACTGGCACCATGTAGCTGTTTCACACACTAGCACTATGTAGCTGTTTCACACACTAGCACTATGTAGCTGTTTCACACACTGGCACCATGTAGCTGTTTCACACACTAGACCATGTAGCTGTTTCACACACTATCACTATGTAGCTGTTTCACACACTGTGTAGCTGTTTCACACACTAGCACTATGTAGCTGTTTCACACACTAGCACCATGTAGCTGTTTCACACACTAGCACTATGTAGCTGTTTCACACACTGTGTAGCTGTTTCACACACTAGCACCATGTAGCTGTTTCACACACTAGCACCATGTAGCTGTTTCACACACTAGCACCATGTAGCTGTTTCACACACTAGCACCATGTAGCTGTTTCACACACTAGCACCATGTAGCTGTTTCACACATTAGCACTATGTAGCTGTTTCACACACTAGCACCATGTAGCTGTTTCACACAATAGCACTATGTAGCTGTATCACACACTAGACCATGTAGCTGTTTCACACACTAGCACTATGTAGCTGTTTCACACACTAGCACCATGTAGCTGTTTCACACACTAGACCATGTAGCTGTATCACACACTAGACCATGTAGCTGTTTCACACAATAGCACTATGTAGCTGTTTCACACACTAGCACCATGTAGCTGTTTCACACACTAGCACCATGTAGCTGTTTCACACACTAGCACTATGTAGCTGTTTCACACACTAGCACCATGTAGCTGTTTCACACATTAGCACTATGTAGCTGTTTCACACACTAGACCATGTAGCTGTATCACACACTAGACCATGTAGCTGTTTCACACAATAGCACTATGTAGCTGTTTCACACACTAGCACCATGTAGCTGTTTCACACACTAGCACCATGTAGCTGTTTCACACACTAGCACTATGTAGCTGTTTCACACACTAGCACCATGTAGCTGTTTCACACACTAGCACTATGTAGCTGTTTCACACACTAGCACCATGTAGCTGTTTCACACACTAGCACTATGTAGCTGTTTCACACATTAGCACTATGTAGCTGTTTCACACAATAGCACTATGTAGCTGTTTCACACACTAGCACCATGTAGCTGTTTCACACACTAGCACCATGTAGCTGTTTCACACACTAGCACTATGTAGCTGTTTCACACACTAGCACCATGTAGCTGTTTCACACATTAGCACTATGTAGCTGTTTCACACACTAGCACCATGTAGCTGTTTCACACACTGGCACCATGTAGCTGTTTCACACACTAGCACTATGTAGCTGTTTCACACACTAGCACCATGTAGCTGTTTCACACACTAGCACCATGTAGCTGTTTCACACATTAGCACTATGTAGCTGTTTCACACACTAGCACCATGTAGCTGTTTCACACACTGGCACCATGTAGCTGTTTCACACACTAGCACTATGTAGCTGTTTCACACATTAGCACTATGTAGCTGTTTCACACACTGGCACCATGTAGCTGTTTCACACACTAGCACTATGTAGCTGTTTCACACACTAGCACTATGTAGCTGTTTCACACACTAGCACTATGTAGCTGTTTCACACACTAGCACCATGTAGCTGTTTCACACATTAGCACTATGTAGCTGTTTCACACACTGGCACCATGTAGCTGTTTCACACACTAGCACTATGTAGCTGTTTCACACACTAGCACCATGTAGCTGTTTCACACACTAGCACTATGTAGCTGTTTCACACACTGTGTAGCTGTTTCACACACTATGTAGCTGTTTCACACACTATCACTATGTAGCTGTTTCACACACCAGCACTATGTAGCTGTTTCACACACTATCACCATGTAGCTGTTTCACACACTAGCACTATGTAGCTGTTTCACACACTATCACCATGTAGCTGTTTCACACACTAGCACTATGTAGCTGTTTCACACACTAGCACCATGTAGCTGTTTCACACACTATCACTATGTAGCTGTTTCACACACCAGCACTATGTAGCTGTTTCACACACTAGCACCATGTAGCTGTTTCACACACTAGCACTATGTAGCTGTTTCACACACTATGTAGCTGTTTCACACACTATCACCATGTAGCTGTTTCACACACTAGCACTATGTAGCTGTTTCACACACTAGCACCATGTAGCTGTTTCACACACTATCACTATGTAGCTGTTTCACACACCAGCACTATGTAGCTGTTTCACACACTAGCACCATGTAGCTGTTTCACACACTAGCACTATGTAGCTGTTTCACACACTAGCACCATGTAGCTGTTTCACACACTAGCACTATGTAGCTGTTTCACACACTAGCACTATGTAGCTGTTTCACACACTAGCACTATGTAGCTGTTTCACACACTATCACTATGTAGCTGTTTCACACACCAGCACTATGTAGCTGTTTCACACACTAGCACCATGTAGCTGTTTCACACACTAGCACTATGTAGCTGTTTCACACACTAGCACCATGTAGCTGTTTCACACAATAGCACTATGTAGCTGTTTCACACACTAGCACTATGTAGCTGTTTCACACACTAGCACTATGTAGCTGTTTCACACACTAGCACCATGTAGCTGTTTCACACACTAGCACTATGTAGCTGTTTCACACACTGTGTAGCTGTTTCACACACTATGTAGCTGTTACACACACCAGCACTATGTAGCTGTTTCACACACTAGCACTATGTAGCTGTTTCACACACTAGCACTATGTAGCTGTTTCACACACTAGCACTATGTAGCTGTTTCACACACCAGCACTATGTAGCTGTTTCACACACTAGCACCATGTAGCTGTTTCACACACTAGCACCATGTAGCTGTTTCACACACTAGCACTATGTAGCTGTTTCACACACTGTGTAGCTGTTTCACACACTATGTAGCTGTTACACACACCAGCACTATGTAGCTGTTTCACACACTAGCACTATGTAGCTGTTTCACACACTAGCACTATGTAGCTGTTTCACACACTAGCACTATGTAGCTGTTTCACACACCAGCACTATGTAGCTGTTTCACACACTAGCACCATGTAGCTGTTTCACACACTAGCACTATGTAGCTGTTTCACACACTAGCACTATGTAGCTGTTTCACACACTAGCACCATGTAGCTGTTTCACACACTAGCACTATGTAGCTGTATCACACACACTATGTAGCTGTTTCACACACTAGCACTATGTAGCTGTTTCACACACTAGCACCATGTAGCTGTTTCACACACTAGCACTATGTAGCTGTTTCACACACTGTGTAGCTGTTTCACACACTATGTAGCTGTATCACACACACTATGTAGCTGTTTCACACACTAGCACTATGTAGCTGTTTCACACACTGTGTAGCTGTTTCACACACTGTGTAGCTGTATCACACACACTATGTAGCTGTTTCACACACTGTGTAGCTGTTTCACACACTGTGTAGCTGTTTCACACACTATGTAGCTGTATCACACACACTATGTAGCTGTTTCACACACTAGCACTATGTAGCTGTTTCACACACTGTGTAGCTGTTTCACACACTATGTAGCTGTTTCACACACTAGCACTATGTAGCTGTTTCACACACTGTGTAGCTGTTTCACACACTATGTAGCTGTATCACACACACTATGTAGCTGTTTCACACACTAGCACTATGTAGCTGTTTCACACACTAGCACCATGTAGCTGTTTCACACACTAGCACTATGTAGCTGTTTCACACACTGTGTAGCTGTTTCACACACTATGTAGCTGTTTCACACACTAGCACTATGTAGCTGTTTCACACACTAGCACCATGTAGCTGTTTCACACACTAGCACTATGTAGCTGTTTCACACACTGTGTAGCTGTTTCACACACTATGTAGCTGTTTCACACACTAGCACTATGTAGCTGTTTCACACACTTGTAATATGTAGTTGTTTCACACACGCTAGCACTATGTAGCTGTATCACACACTATGTAGCTGTATCACACAGTAGCACTATGTAGCTGTATCACACAGTAGCACTATGTAGCTGTATCACACAGTAGCACTATGTAGCTGTTTCTCACACTTGTAATATGTAGTTGTTTCACACACGCTAGCACTATGTACAATAGCTGTTTCAAACACTAGCACCATGTAGCTGTTTCACACACTTGTAATATGTAGTTGTTTCACACACGCTAGCACTATGTAGCTGTATCACACACTATGTAGTTGTTTCACACACGCTAGCACTATGTAGCTGTATCACACACTATGTAGCTGTATCACACAGTAGCACTATGTAGCTGTTTCTCACACTTGTAATATGTAGCTGTTTCACACACGCTAGCACTATGTACAATAGCTGTTTCAAACACTAGCACCATGTAGCTGTTTCACACACTTGTAATATGTAGTTGTTTCACACACGCTAGCACTATGTAGCTGTATCACACACTATGTAGTTGTTTCACACACGCTAGCACTATGTAGCTGTATCACACACTATGTAGCTGTATCACACACTAGCACTATGTAGCTGTATCACACACTAGCACTATGTAGCTGTTTCTCACACTTGTAATATGTAGCTGTTTCACACACTAGCACTATGTAGCTGTTTCTCACACTTGTAATATGTAGCTGTTTCACACACCAGCACCATGTAGCTGTTTCACACACTAGCTACGCGTCTGTTGACAGGACTGTGCTGTGCTCAGTGTGCATTAGGGGTGAATTAATACAGCGAGGTCATGATACCATACGTATCACGATACATAGATATGCATATTAACATCAAATAGCATGAAAATTTCTTGACTATAAATATTTCAGAGCAGGTTCAATAGGAAAAGGTAGCTGTAGACACGTTCATTGTGACTATTTGAGTATGGAACTTGAAACTCTAATTACAACACATTTTTGTGAATGACAATACACCAGGGTTCATTAAACGAATAGTGAGTAATGTATTTCAGCAAGTGTATCATCTTGTATCAATACAGAAAAAACGTATCGTGTATTGTATCATCACATGGAACCTCACGATGCACTGATGTATCGGTTCAGCCCTAGTGTGCATGGTGTGTTGATGGTGTCTAATGGCGAATGCCACGGTGTTGCAGTACCTGGACTGTCTGTGGGCACAGATCAAGAATCTGCGCAACAACAAGTGGGTGGAGAAGCAGATCCTGCGCCCCTACCTGGCCTTCGACAGTGTGTTATGTGACGCCCTGCAGCACACTCTCCCCCAGATCATACCCCCCTCTCACAACGAGGAGATCGAGTACCCCCTACCCACCGTCACATTCAGATTGTTTGACTACACAGATGTACCCGAGGTGAGTTTTCTTTGCTACTTAGCTTTTCACATCTTGCCCCACACCCTTACATAGGTGTAGATTTGCAGACACGTTGTTTCACACATCAACAATAAAGAGCGTCCGACTATAGCCTGTAGACTAGTTTTCAACACAAAATAAATACGAAATAATTTTGACAGTTTTTATTTTTCATTAGATATGGCTTCAATGCACAACTTTTTACAAAATGTTCAGTGTGATACTACAGCAAGATATTCGAAATCACATTTCCGTCCATTCTCAAATTGTTCAATTTTCTTGCGGCCCCCTGCTGTACCACCTCCTCATAGCTGCATCACTGTTCAAGTTCAGTTTTCTGAAAGTCTGTGAGTTTGGGTTTGGAGATGATGAAATGGAAGTCGGCAATCTCAAGACTTATTTCCAATGCCTCCCTCGACATGATTCGGTGTACATGGACCAGCAGTGTCCTGGTTCCACAAACTGACTACCTTCCACCCCAAAGTAATGATGTAGTCCACAAAATTTACAATGTCATACCACCAGCATGTCTTGGACATGTGCAGAAAATAATTGACAGCAACTTTTTAAAGTTTTTTAAGTGTTAAGTGACATGTTACACTGTTGACTACTTGTACAGGTGAGCTACAGTGTCGGAAACAGTGTTTTTTATGCTGCTGATGTCTGAGTGTTGTTTCCATGTTTTTGTCAGGGGAGTGTTTTGCCGGGGAGCCATGCCATTGAGAGATACCTGATTGAGGAGCATCTCCACAAGATCATCCACACATACTACATCGAGAGGAAGGACTGGTAATATACACACCCTCCTCCCAGCCTGACAAGTAGGACCATGCGTTCTGTGTCACAACACATGTGGAGGAGAACTTACTGTTGATTGTTCTGCCTTAATGTTCCTTTACATTCTGCACTTTGGTTTGTCATGTTTACAGTTTGTGGTGATAAAGACTTTTATTACGGCATCACTGCACTTAATTATGCAGAGTTGCCTCCCCAGCTCTGCCAGGATCCGATGACGATGGGCTTGAATCCCAGATCTGCTTCTATTATGGTGGATGTTTGCCCACACCCATGGGATCAGTAGTAAATGTCCACGGACTGCATAACATCTCTTCCTACATCATAGGGGGCGGTCGGGTAGCCTAGTGGTTAAAGCATTTGCTTGTCACGCTGACAGCCCGGGTTCGATTCCCAACATGGATACAATGTGTGAAGCACATTTCTGGTGTCCCCTGCCGTGATATTGCTGGAATATTGCTGGAATATTGCTAAAAGCAGTGTAAAACCATACTCACACACTCACTCACTCACTCACTCACTCACTCACTCACTCACTCACTCACTCACTCACTCACTCACTCACTCACTCACTCACTCACTCACTCACTCACTCACTCACTCACTCACTCACTCACTCACTCACTCACTCACTCACTCACTCACTCACTCACTCACTCACTCACTCACTCACTCACTCACTCACTCACTCACTCACTCACTCACTCACTCACTCACTCACTCACTCACTCACTCACTCACTCACTCACTCACTCACTCACTCACTCACTCACTCACTCACTCACTCACTCACTCACTCACTCACTCACTCACTCACTCACTCACTCACTCACTCACTCACTCACTCACTCACTCACTCACTCACTCACTCACTCACTCACTCACTCACTCACTCACTCACTCACTCACTCACTCACTCACTCACTCACTCACTCACTCACTCACTCACTCACTCACTCACTCACTCACTCACTCACTCACTCACTCACTCACTCACTCACTCCTACATCATAGTACATGTCATTGCCTGGAGCTGCTGCATTGCGAATAGTGACCTAACGAGAGGAGCAGTAATCCTCAACTCACTTCATGACTTGAGCACAGTCATTGGTAGGATGAAATAACCAACGCTTCCTCATTGTTTGCAGTGCAGCAACATTGCTGAGTTTCACCAGCAAGAACAAGATCCCCCTTAACTACATGATAGTGGAGGTATGTACAGGAACACTGTGTTACTATACTGTGGTTCAGATAAATCATTTACCTGATGCGAAAAATAAGACAAAATTGGAAAGAATCATTTGTTATCTATTCATAGCCTGATACAGAAACGTAACTGTTTGTTTGTTTGTTAAAAGCATTATCATGATCATTTATATATCATTACAGACCTATAAATAAAGGTCATTAACAATGATGCAAGAAACACAATTTCGTCATCTATCTGGTATCAATAAAAATAATAAATTGTAGAGGTTGTGTCTTTGATCACTGGCACACTGTTTCTACTGACCACATTGTTTATGCCAGTATCTTGACTTCTAGGACTGTCCTTGTGAGTTACAGTATGTCATCTCCCTCCCCACAGGTCGTGTTCAGTCAGCTGTTCCAGCTGCCACGCCCACCCTACATTGAGATCCTGTACGGCTCTCTCTTCATCGAGTTGTGCAAGCTACAGCCAGGCTCCATGCCACAAGTTGTATCCTACACACATGCAGGAGTGGTCAAGGTCACAGCTTTTTTCATTAGTTGTTTGCGAAAAACCTCAAGATAAGCTTCATAGATTATTATCCCCCACCACGAAGTGGAAGGGGGATATGGGAATGGATGCTGTCTGTCCGTCCATCACATTTCGTTCCTGAGAAGAACTAAAAAATCATGAGATATACCTTTATCAAACTTGGCATATAGATAGGTCTAGTGGTGAACTGGTGCCTTTTGATAGTTTGGGATTTTAAATAAATTTTATATTATGAGTTTCCATAGCAACGACTTTGACTTTGACTGAAAATGGTGGTAGTGCTCCTTTCCAGAGCAGATCTTGAAAACCGTACAATAGTTCTTGCCTTGCACACAACCTGACATGTCATATTGGTTGGGGATATGAGTATTTCATGCTTGTTTCCATATGAGGTTGGAAAGTCATTCGGGAGAGCCTGCAGGTCCACTTATATTTTAGGTCAAAAATAGGGTTTGACTGATCTTGATTTTGAACATATTTGCGGCTAGGCTATTTTAGATCCCATTCGATTATGATGATGTGGACTTAATTTTCAAAGAAACCTGTATTTCATTTTGTAACAGAAATAGTGAATGTGTCCAGTATGGAACAGACAAACCAGCATGTTTATGAATATCAATCTCTTTTAGACCCTTGAAGATCTGGGGTAGAATAGGTCTTCAGCAACACATGCTTGCCGTAAAAGGCGACTATACTTGTCGTAAGAGGCAACTAATGGGATCGGGTGGTCAGACTCGCTGACTTGGTTGGTGCACGTCATTGTATCCCAATTGCCTGGATCGTTGCTCATGATGTCAATCACTGAATTGTCTGGTCCAGGCTCGATTATTTACAGACCGCCATCATATAGCTGGAATATTGTTGAGTGCAGCGTTTAACAACAATAATCAATCAATCAATCAATCTCTTTTAATAAAGAGCCATAGCACAGATGAAATATAATGGTCCACCCTCAGAAGTCCTGTCTGTGATGGGGGACTTGGCCACAATGGCTGATGCTTGTTCTTCATGTCTCACCATTGATCTCAGGATCTTCACGTTCATACCTGTACCTGTACCTTAACAGTATACCAGCTTGCCCAGGCGACAGAAATGTTGTTCGAAAGAATTGATGAAATGCATACTGCCTGCATAGACAGGTAAGGAACTAGCTTTGTGTGTGTCCATCATCTTGAATTGGTTTTGGCAAAAAGTCATGAGGTATTGATTTCTTGAACCAGAGACCCCTGAAGATCTGAATTAGAATTAGTCTTCAAGTCTTTTGGCTTGACGTAAAAGGCGACTATGCTTGACGTAAAGGCGACTATGCTTGTCATAAGAGGCGACTATGCTTGTCGTAAGAGGCGACTATGCTTGACGTAAAAGGCGACTATGCTTGTCGTAAGAGGCGACTATGCTTGTCGTAAGAGGCGACTATGCTTGTCGTAAGAGGCCACTATGCTTGTCGTAAGAGGCGACTATGCTTGACGTAAAAGGCGACTATGCTTGTCGTAAGAGGCGACTATGCTTGTCGTAAGAGGCGACTATGCTTGTCATAAGAGGCGACTATGCTTGTCGTAAGAGGCGACTATGCTTGTCGTAAGAGGCGACTATGCTTGTCGTAAGAGGCGACTATGCTTGTCACGCCGAAGACCCGGGTTCGATTCCCGACATGGGTACAATGTGTGAAGCCCATTTCTGGTGTCCCCCGCTGTGATATTACTGGAATATTGCTAAAAGCGGCGTAAAACCAAACTCACTCACTCACTCACTCTTTTCCAGACTCGATTATTTACAGACTGACGTTATATAGCTGGAATATTGCTGTGTGGCGTTAAACAACAAACAAACAAACAAATCTTGAACCAGACTTAAAATTCTGGTAGAGCAGTTTTAAATGTGTTTGTGTTTGTCTAATGTCACCAAAGTTTACTTGTTATTGATTAATAATATGGGTTTCAACTTGTCCTTCAGATTTACGAGTTGGTTTTCGTACCACTTGAGTAATTTCCAGTTCCGGTGGAGCTGGGACGACTGGGCCACATGTAAAGACCTTGACCTTGAGAGACCCAAACCTAAGTTCATCCGAGAAGTCTTCCTGCGTTGTCTCAGGTACAGTATCTCTTCACTACACTACAGTCAATGCAAGATTAGGTCAAATACATTTAAATGTTCCTTGTTTATGCTTATGTTTTGGAAATTGCTGCCCAAAGTCATTTCTTAATGTTTCATGCATTATTGTTATGTATTGTGTTTTCATTAGATTGTCTTTATTAATGTCCCATAAAAATATCATGGTCTACTGTTATCAATTAGTGGATTCTCATCCACTTTTCTGAAAATTGAGCTGCTGTGAAGATCCGGTTGAGAATTGGTCTTCAGTAACTAGTGCTTGTTGTGTAGTGGGGCCTAATCATGCTAATGAGATCGGCTAGGTTGGGCTTACTGACTTGGTTGATGCGGAGGATGCGAGGTGGGAAGCATCTCATTTTGTATATTGTATTTTTCTTAACAAACGTTACTGTTCTACATGTTCAAGATGTGTGTGTACATTAACTGTCGACAGATGTGATTCACACAAAACGTGAATATTTAGTATGGTTACGTATATAGTGTATTTGATCAAATGTGAATATTTGGTATGTTTACGTGTGTGGTGTATTTGATCAAATGTGAATATTTAGTATGTTTACATACATAGTGTATTTGATGTGATGAGACATGAATGTTTAGTGTGTTCACGTACTTCGTGTATTTTGATGAAGTAGACAGGGACATAGATAGCTATTGTCTGCATACTTGGGAACAATGATGCAAGGCAGGTATTTAGTGGCATGGTCAGCAGGGATGAAAATCTAATAATGAATGTATTATGGCCTTAAGATAAAGTGTTTCACATAAATATCTGAACCAGGCAGTCCGACACAGGTGTGTTCATGTTGCAGGCTATCCTACCACCAGCGGCTGGTGGACGTTGTGCCCGAGACCTTCGCTAATCTCATCCCCATTAAGCCGCAGCCATTCTTCAAGTACGAGCAAGCCGGAGCAGGTACGGTGTTGTTGGTAACATGTTACCTGATACATTACTTTGGTCATGGATTATAATAGCTGATTCTGGGTTAGAATTGAAACCTATGCTGGTTACGAGAGGCGAGACCGCTCATGGTCTATCGGTAGTGTCAGCCCAGTTTAGATCCCCAGACGCCCATGAAAAAGATGGTACTTGTTGTTACCATGCCTGGTGCTCGGCATTAGAGGGCTAATACAAGGACTGGTCGGCTGGAGTGTACTGTGTCAGTGTGGGGTATTCATGTTGAAGGGCAGGTAAAGTGAAAAAATTACCGCGTTTTGGGGTGAATATCAATTTCCCAGATATATTAGGTAGTTTCCGAGGTCATTATATTCATAGACAGTATTGAAATATCCAAGTAAACGTGCTGAAATCTTATGCTCCATAATCACTTTCCAAAACAAACTTATTTGAGGGCATGGCCTAAAGCTACCAATGTTTTCATTGGCTGATATGTTTGCCGTGTTTATCTAGGTTGTGATACATAAACTGCTATTTCTGTTAATCATATAATCCATGCATTGTTGAATGTGAGAACCTATCTTGACATTGTGAATAATTAAAATAAGAATGAACAATCAGTAATTACAAACATCCCGCTTGGGTAATAAAACACCAGCTGCACTCGGCCCTATTCCACACAAGAAATTCCTGTAAGGGATAAATCCCCTGAGTAAACAACTGAAGGCATCTTAGTGTTGTTACTAAGGTGACATCAGTTGTAGAGACGGAAATCAAATGGATGAGCGGCATAATGTATTAAAACATCCGAGGCAGACTGTGCGTCGGCCTGAACATCATAATTGTTGAAAACTGTGCTGCGAGTCAAACAGATTTGATCATGTACCAAAAGTATGATTTACGATGTAGTTGAAATATCGCTCAGAACAACAAGGAAGCCAACAAATAAAGACTTCATGACATGACATGACATGACAGACATACTGATGACCTGACCTGACCTGACCTGACCTGACCTGACCTGACCTGACCTGTGCCCCGCAGTCGTAATGAGCTTATTGTTCTTCTCTCCAGGGTCCCTGCCTGGGACAACGGAGGCACACGCCCTCATGGCAGCCATCAAGTCCAAGTGTCTGCCAGACGAGGCGGCACAGGTCCTCAAAGACCTGCCCAACCCTCTGGCTGATGACGACAGAGTGGGTGAGTAGTCTACATCTTAACAGAAGCTTATGGTCGAATGCCAGTCAGATCTCTTATGACATAGTTGACCATTTTGGACTGCCAAGATCTCTAGTATGACAGTATTGAACAATGCCATGAGGCTGGCAGGAATCGTTCTTGGAATACATCTAGATGCAGGTATGACATGCTACATGCAGGAAACAACAGAATATATAAGAAACTATTGAGATATCTTATAGTGAAACAATACAGGAATGTGATCAAAGTCTGTGAGAGAAGAAACACGTGCAGCATAGACAATATAAAGTCATGACATCTAAAATTGAACATTCTTTCAGCACCTGCCTTGGGGGCTCAGTGGGAATACAGTGGGTTACAAAACTTAAAGCGATATGCGAGGATGCAGCTTCGAATCCCGTCATCCGTAATGAAATAGTTTCAAAGTCAAAATTCCATCTGCTACACAAGTCATTAGGGCTTACTTCCAAAAAGTAAAACCTCATACCAGGTCTTACTTGGAAAAAGTAAAACCTCACACCATGGATGAGGTTAAGTGTAACTCCCAAGAGGTTATATGGAGATAGAGAGATATCTACAATGCAGTAGGCCAAAGTGGCAGTAGGTTCACAATTGGGCTTCCCTGATCACTCTCTGTTATGGTTGAGATCATTCCAGTCTGTGATAAGACTGATACATGGGTATGTAGCCTGCATGTTGAACGGCAGCTTGATGTTACAGATGAGCCACCTTATCATCCGCTGAAGATCGATGTGTTTGTGTCAACCCTGCTCTACTTGGGAAGCAAGTCATTTAGTCATTCTTTCGCAGCACTCGCCAAGTGAGTACATGCTAGTGTGGAGCATAGTCAGTCTGCTTGCCTGCACTTGTTTCTTTGCATCGTATTCGGTAGAATGTGTGTTTTATGGACATTTATTAGCGGACCTTACTAAACTGAACAGAATTGTATTAGTTTCTATCTTCAGACTTGTGTCTCAAACAAGGGTGTGTCATTAAATGTCCCTAGATAATATCAAGGTTACGTGATGCAACTTTTGGATGTATCTGCAGCTTCATGTTCGAGTAATATTCGTGCATACGTGCATCTGTTGTCCTCGGAGTTTGTAAAAGTATTAAATGTCTCAGTATCCCAATCAATAGTTGAAACGTACTTTAACATTGATATAAAGATAGACTTTGTCAACGAATATTACTTGATAGTCACAGTGCAGTGATGTAAATAACTATTTGATTGCTTCAGCTGTTCTGCATTTCTTCTGTAGCACTTTTTAGATATGTTATTGTAACAGAATTTTCGAGTTAGGTGTGGATGATCAACATCTTCATTACCTTATGTATACTTGTAGTGACGTTTTGATGCTGATTCTAACACTGTCTTCACTTGCTGACTGTTATCATTAATCATCTTAGTGCCATGCCGAAGCTGGATATCGGTGTCTGTGTCATAGAATATCATTGATTCATTCACTTTTTGTATGCCATGCTCTTTAGATTTCACCCCTACCTGAAGTCCTTGGGAGAAACCGAAGAGGCCCAGATTTGCATTCTGAAGAGTCTGTACGAGGTGTTTAAGACTCACCAACAGGTAAGTCCTTGGGGGGGAAACTGAAGAGGCCCAGATTTGCATTCTGAAGAGTCTGTATGAGGTGTTTAAGACTCACCAACAGGTAAGTCCTTGGGGGGAACTGAAGAGGCCCAGATTTGCATTCTGAAGAGTCTGTATGAGGTGTTTAAGACTCACCAACAGGTAAGTCCTTGGGGGGAACTGAAGAGGCCCAGATTTGCATTCTGAAGAGTCTGTATGAGGTGTTTAAGACTCACCAACAGGTAAGTCCTTGGGGGGGAAACTGAAGAGGCCCAGATTTGCATTCTGAAGAGTCTGTATGAGGTGTTTAAGACTCACCAACAGGTAAGTCCTTGGGGGGGAAACTGAAGGGGCCCAGATTTGCATCCTGAAGAGTCTGTACGAGGTGTTTAAGACTCACCAACAGGTAAGTCCTTTGGGGGAACTGAAGAGGCCCAGATTTGCATCCTGAAGACTCTGTATGTATGAGTTGTTTAAGTTAACACTTTGGTGTAACCCACAACATAGGTATGGTGCTGACAAACCTAGAAACAAAATCAGAACAAATCAGAGATTCAAACCATAGATCATAGGTTTCTGGCATGCCTAAGGGAGGCAACTCTGCACAGTGTATTCCATGTCCCCTTCATGTTAAGAAGTTATATTAATTCAAGGACTGACTTTTGGTCCAGGAAGTAAAATTATTTAACTGATCTAATATTTGAGATCTTCTAGGATTATGTTAATGTGTTGCAAATTGAAACACATAAGTTACTCCAGAAATCGGTTGCAGCACAACTAATCAGTAAATAATACTGAAAGCCCCAGTTTTAGGTTCACAATTAAAACAAGCAGTGGTTCACATGAGTGGCAGCAGTGGCAATACGTAACAGGCCCTAGCATTGATGTGAGTGCACTCACAAATGTTCAGCTTTCAGTCACTGTCCAATTGACTTGAGTCAGGCCTGTCACCATTCTTGAATCCAGAGTAGTGTTGAAAGCTGGCAAAAATTTGGTGTTTTCAGTAGGTATCCAATCCCCATTTGGCAAGAAGATAAGGCACAAGTCAGATTGAAAAAGGCATCGAATCACCCTCTTACCGCTCCATATGGGTACAGCCAGTCTTCTAGAAACAGTCCTATCCTGAAACTTCTGAAATCGTCATGTATACAAGGGCAATAACTCTAATTACTCACTGCCACCAATAGCACTCAATATTCTACCAGCACTTCAATCATTTGCTGTCACTGACAATGACTACAAATATTTACCACTGTCTGTACTGCCACATCACGTGTGCCTCCCTTTCTTCAGATTTTGGTGGTGCTTGTGGACAAGCTGGTGAGGACGCAGGTCGTGGAGTGCTCCTCCGTGGCCAACTGGCTTTTCTCAAATGAGATGCTCCCTGACTTCACCTGGTGAGTAGACATAACTACTTCAAGAGTATTCTGTTTCCATAGCAACAACAATTTGGGGGATGGAACTATCGACTTAAAGTTTGGGCATTACAGATTCCATATTCAAGATGACAAAGACGGAATCATTTCTGTACATCATTTATGTGCGTGTAGGCTTACTAGCCATTTCCCTTTGAAAGCATACATAAAGGTTGTTTGTTTAAATGGCTGCAGGTATGTATTTAAGAATTGAATCCTTGTGAGAGTGAGTGAGTATGGTTTTACGACGCTTTTAGCAATATTCCAGCAATATCATGGCAGGGGACACCAGAAATGGGTATCACACATTGTGCACATGTGGGGAATTGAACCCAGGTCTTCAGTGTGACGAGCGAATGCTTTAACCCCACCGCCCAAATCCTTTTGAGAAGTTCAATCACAGTTGTCAAAATGAAGGGGGCCTTGGTTCCTTGATGTCTGCTCCTGTAGTAGTTGTATCTTTCATCATTATGGTTATGACAAGGACACTTGTATGCTGACTATGCAACACTGCTATCATTAAGGTACTTGACAGTATAGCTGACTATCTCCTGGTATCTGGTGATACAATTTCTATCATGATATCGACTAATGATACTACTGGTATCATGATACACCACATCAAACAGTAAGAAATGATGAAATCAGTAAAAACAGATCTAAAACCTCTTTCTTTTCATTTTTTTTTATTGTTATCTCAAAACCTTTTAAGAAAACAGCAAGAACCATACAGTTTTAAATGAAGGGATGGTTATTAAATGTAACGGTTAGTCGGCACGTCCTCATCTACCATGTTCTTGTGTTCTGCCATGCTTACAGGGGGCGCTATGCTACTTCTGACTCTATGGGAGGTAACTCCATCAGCTCCTGTTTATAGCCTGTCGTGATCTCACAAACTGACGATTCAAGTATTGATGATATCGTAGGCACTTGGCAGTGAGATAGCCTACACCACTCAGCTGCACTACTCATAATCATGTTAACTTTCTTCATTCTGTGTAGACCTGTAGAAGATCCGAGGTAGAATAGGTCTTCAGCAACCCATGCTTGCCGTAAAAGGCGACTATGCTTGTCGTAAGAGGCGGCTAACGGGATCGGGTGGTCAGGTTGGCTGTCTTGGTTGATGCACGTCATCATATCCCAATTGCCTGGATCGTTGCTCATGATATCAATCACTGGAATGTCTGGTCCAGGCTTGATTATTTACAGGCCGCTGTCATATAGCTCAATAATTGATGAGTGCGGCGTTAAACAACAAACAAACAAACAAATGATTCTGTGGATAGGCTGGTGGGGTAGCATAGTCTTTCTACCATGTGCCTGTATGGTTTGTCGAGACTGGCTTTCTTATTGAGATGCATAGTCCCTGTGTCATTTGCTTCTTGATAGTAACATGGTATGTGAAGTTTGAATGTGCTTTTGATCCTGCAGTTTCTTTGTATGGGAGATAATGCATGGCACAATCCACAAGATGAGCAACCAGGTGGGAAAGTTACAACGCAAAGTAGAGGACGCCAAGGATAAGCTGGAGGCGGCACAGCGGAGGCTAGCAGATGGCCTTGAGCTTGACCCCATCGAGGACGAAGATGTGCCAACACTAGAGCAGATTGACAGGATGGAGGAGAAGCTGGAGGCAACACAGAACCAGCAGAAGAGACTGTTCCTCATCATCTTCCAGGTAAGTCCAGTCTCAGTCCCATCCCATCCTTTCCGATGATTTGGTACCGCTCTCCAGCTGTACGCGAACACTTCGTAGGAATATCCAATCAGGCTTCAGCTTATTTAACCATTCAGCCTTGAAAAGCTTCATTGGCAGTTTTGCCGTGTTTGGTTCAGCAGAAATGAAACCATAGCTAATAGCTAAAACTTTACTTGTCTGAGATTGGAAGATTATACTGAAAGGTATCAAATTATTTTCTCTTTTTGGAACTGCCTGTTTAC
Source organism: Haliotis rufescens (assembly GCF_023055435.1). Classification (NCBI taxonomy): domain Eukaryota; kingdom Metazoa; phylum Mollusca; class Gastropoda; order Lepetellida; family Haliotidae; genus Haliotis; species Haliotis rufescens. Next base: position 89,324,096 of record NW_025963779.1, on the reverse strand, counting down.
GTGTTTCTTCAAGATACAGAGGTCAGATATGCTTCTTAAAATGGTTGTTCGCTAAAGAATTTGGAAGCCTTCTCGCTGATTGGCTGATTGGAAAATTAACCTTCCATGTCAGATTTTTATGGAGAGATGTATCAAATAAAAAAAAGATTTGATGTTCTTGATATTGCAACGGGTCTGTGACTGCCAGCTGACAAACAGTTGTATATAGCTGTTAGGGGAATAAGATACAGGTGTGAGTGAGCGTTAATTGGTCAGGAGAGGGTTGTGGCTGCCGACTGACAAGCATTTGGTGCTTGATTAATACGTTCAGCGTTTTGAACAAAAAATGGTTTCATATTATAGCTGGAATCATCATTGGGGGAAGTTTTAGTAAAGATGAACCTTGGGTTCATGGCTGCAGGCTGAAAACTGGTTGTATTGTTGTTAGGAGTTTATTTGATGAGAAGGGTCCGTAGCAATGAAAAAGGCATCCTCTCTTATCCAAGTGTAGCATATCTCCATTCTATTGTGACCCTGGACCATAATTTTATTTGGAGAGAAATCTGTTGGATGATTCTGAGAGAGATGGGGATGTCATGTGATCTTCCAATAAGGCAAAGTAGGGATTGGGTTCAGGGAATATAATGTTTTAGAATGAAAGTATATAAAGGTTTCCAACCTTGAGAAATGTTTTGTTCATTTCTGATAACTGTTGTTTTACAGTTACTAGGATGTTTTAATGAATATATGTCATAGTGTCAAACATTCTTGTATTCTTGAAACCTGACAACCATTTCAGCGTTTCATCATCCTACTGACGGAGCACCTGGCGCGCTGTGAAGGCGCCGGTATTGACTACAACACTCCTTGGTACAAGTGGGTCATCGAGAGACTCCAGCAGATATTCCTCCAGGTAGTAGCAGTTCCTTGCTTCAGCATTCTTTCGGCAATTCTCAATTATCATTGCTTGCTTAATAAGCTGCAGTGGGTGCTGTGATGATATATTCATTAGGGCTGTTACAATTCACTCATGTATTCAGTGAATCGAAATGTATCCATTCATGAATTGAATTTGTTATTCGTGGCCACTACAATCAAATATTTATGAATATGCAAGCTTGTGCATTTACATAAAAATATCTATAAGAACATATTATATGCATAGATTTCTTCGAAAGCCAACACTTATACTATTTTATTTGTCAGTATTGTGGTCATTGTCGTATTTGAGCAGATACTAGTACCTGGATAAGTGCAGTATATAAATGTATAATATATTAATAATTAACAAACCATGTCAAATAATTTATGTTGTTATAGCTTCACTGAATATAACAAATAATACACTGCTGACTTGAAACTGTATTCGGGAATTAATATTCGTATTTGTTACCCTATATTCATGATACAAATCATATTCGCCTCGTAGTGTATTCGTTGCAGCCCTAATATTCATTCAGCACAGTGGGACAGCAAAGTGATTGGGTGTGGTTTTACGCTACTTTTAGCCATATTCCAGCAATATTACGGCAGGGGACACCACAAATGGGCTTCACACATTGTTGCCCATGGCTTAATAATGAGCAGTCCTGGAATGTGTGACTTATATTCCAATATGAATTTCCTTCTTGTTTCAGCATCACAAGTTGGTCTACAAGTACATCAGTACACTCGAGACGCTTCTCTTCACAGCCGACATTGACATTCACATCCTGGAAATATTTCAACAGTTCTGTGCTCTTCGATCATAAGGCCCAGCATCAGTCGAAGTGTGAGGTGTCCGCCATCCCAGCAGCGTGTCTGCCATGTTTCATGGAATCATCTCACATGGTGTCAGAAATCCTGACACTTGAAGAGCTCCGAACATTTAAGATACACACGCCGTGGAATAAATTCTTCAACAGATCATGGCTTTGGAATTCCCGCTCATCTTGAAAATTGTACAGTGTACTTGGTGGAGGAGTACCGGTAGTAGGCTCCTACACATCATATATGTTGGGAGTGGGACTGTGGAGGAGGGTCTTGGCGTGGACTTTCATACTGTAGAATAAACGGCATGCACTGTGATCTCATAGATTGTGTGGCTAACAATCAGTTCAAGTCAGTGGGGTATGAGCTAGGATTGTGGTAATGTTTCCGGTTGTCAGTTGGCTGGATAGTGTTAACAATATTGTAACTTTGGTTACTGATGAGGGGGTTTTGGTCATTCATTCTGAATCTGTTACAGAACACTTCTCAAATAGGTCTACTCAAGTCATGGTTTGCATCTAGTCTCTCCAGTTTGCTTTATTTTCGTGAACATGATATTGGCACAGGACCAGTGTAATATTTATGTGCCACTTACTGAATAAACAAGACGTGACTATAAAAAAATGTGATATGTGTTGTGAAGTGATTCGTTTTAAAGGTCTGAACATGAAAACAACTGACATTTAACTTTGCAATTCTTGAAAGATTTTGAAATGAAATACTGTTTTGATATTTGTTAACTCTTTGCTTTTGACAGAACTTGGCCTCCAAATTATTTATGCTTTTGGAGAATGTTTAAGCTATTTTTGCTGCTGTAAATGAAAAGTTTGAGCTCGGTGTTAACACAGGCCTACATCTCGTGAGGTAGGGCGAGATTCAACACAAGCCTTAAAACCAAAATGTCAGCACCTCCCTCATAAGGAACTGGAAAAACCTGCTTAGTTACCAGAGCCAGTCCTCTGATTGGTGCAACTCTACAGTAGTGGTCACTATAGCCCCTTCTATGGAACCACGATAGGGAAACAGAAAACTGGTTATTCATAGATACTGGCATCTGTTTCTGAGAATATTCAAGGTCAGTTGTTTTCTGATGGGGATTTATGATCATACTTCAAAGGTACAAATAGCCTGTGCAGCCAAGCTCTACAAGTTAAAAACATCCAGAATGTATATTTATTGTTCATTATAGTCAACTGAAATAATTTGTTAATGTTGACATAATGTGGAATGTGTCATAAGTTTCAATACATTGGTCTACTAGATCATGACTTTCTATGACAAAATTATCTGATGAAAAACTCATCATATCTTGTGGCCTAACCTTGATCTTCAGTCTGGAATATTCTGTTTCAACATTGCCATCATCATGTACATATTCAGATTTGTCTGCAAGACGTCATCATTTCTTCCACCTGAGCTTCATCAGTAGAATTGGATCACTAACATTGCCTTGATCGTCTGTATTTGATTATTTTATGCTGTGTAAGCACTTTGGTTTCGTGTCCACTTTGTGTTTTTTATGAATGCTGTTGAATGTTTCATGTTAGAATTGAGGAAATGGACTCTTATTGTGTTTAATTCTTATATTTTAGTTTGTTGCCTGATGTAAGTAAATCTTTTAATAGTCTACTGCTACAAGAATCATGTTGAGACCGAGAGATGAAACATCCTGTAAATAAAGATAATGCCATTATACGATGTACTGTGCTCTTGTTGTGTTTCTGGTCAGCAGGAGAGCATGTATGTTACTTGACTGTGAGGTGACAGAAAGAGGTTTGTTTGTTGTGTAACACCGCACTCAGCAATATTACATCTATATGACGGTGGTCGGTAAATAATCGAGTCTGGACCAGACGATCCAGTGATTGACATCGTGAGTATCAATCTATGCAATTGGGATCGATGACATGCATCAACCAAGTCAGTGAGCCTGTTGGTTGCCTCTTACAACAAGCATAGTCGCCATTTACGGCAAGCATGGGTTTCTGAAAACCTATTCTACGCTGGATCTTCATGGGTCATCAGAAAGAGGTAGTTAACCCAATTGGAACTAGTGTCTTGCACATGACATATCATAATCTGGAAAAAGTAAAGTACTGCTTACTTCAAGTTTCCTTTTAAGAAAAAAATATCCTGTATTAATTTTCTGAATTAAAAAACCCATTAAACTCACTCCTATTGAAATATAGATCGCCAACATCTTTTATTGAATGCCATGGGTTTTTTTCTGTATCATGGCAATAGCTATTAAATCGCTCTATGTAAATGAGGAGGCTTTAATGTCTGAATTACAGCTGCCACGGATATCATGTACCGGTACCTATCATATAATGGGTAGGTTTCTCGGCAGGATAAAGCCAACGGATAAAAACGATATCCGTTGGGGTCATATGCGGATAGAGATGCAAATATCAAAGGTCAAGTAGGGACTACTTTAACTGTTTATAATTAACCATCGGGAATCTGGATAAACTACAGAGATAATTACTTTCATTATCAAAAGAACAGTCTAATATACTGAAAATCAGTGTCTAAATGTGACATTGCTAAGACATTTTATAAGTTTTTGCAACTTTGGAGATAAAAATTTCGACACAATTTTGCGAGGCCTAGACAAGCGGCATCAGTAGCCATATCTGTGCTTGTAGACCTCTGCGGCTTGAACCTTTCTACACAAATTAAAATACTAGTAGTTTGATTTGGCCGAAATATGTTTGAATTGTTACCTTGTTTCATTTTGTCACTGTGTGTACATCTGACTACACTTCTTAACGTTATGACAGGACAGACGAACGTCAACAACGTCTGACCGTGACATCTCATAGACTAGGATTAGAGTAGCTCCCCTTTGACAAAGGGCAGATACTCTAGCAGACAGGCCGATGTATTGCCGCGAAAGGCAATTAAAAACAATTGTTGTTTTGCCACTGTATAAGAAAGAGATTTCAGTTTGAACTATATTGGCTACTGTCACTGTCCGACTGACACATCACTTACCCTGTGATGTAATAAATATTAATGCATGCATTCCAGGAAAACTCGGTAATGTTTTTGAGAGAGGGAAAGCGATTTTGAAGCACAGAATTAAAGAATGACATATGATAAAGAGGTTATCACACTTGTGTGTTTGGGGATTAGTGTTTATTCCTAATGCAGGATATTTACCATCCCCAAACACACTCGCATGATAACCTAAATATCTCCTATATACAGTAGCCCTGGGAAAATCATTTGACATATTGACCAGTCGTATCAAAGGTCAAGGTCATAGCCTGAAGAAACGTTTGTTTCAAAAGTACTTTCACACACACAATCATGCATGCACTGCAGTGATGCAGATTAATCTGAAAAGTTCCCTTGCCCCAAATAGTGTTAGCAAAACTATAGTCATGCCTAACAAATTTGAATTTCTTCTAGCCCTTAGTATACCTGTAACATCAGATAAACATATTCAGGCCAGCAGGCTCTAGTAATTTAGAGGCACCTTAGAGTGATGAAAATGTAAAGTTTACCTTACTAGATTGAAAGCAGATTTTTATGCCATCCTTTCACTATGATCACAAATATCCTGAATCACCCCAAATTGGAAATTTTCGAAATTTGTGATGATTCGGCAAATAATGCAAACTTTCGTGGCTAATCGGATTGAAAAATATGAAGAATGCCAGGAATGGGTTAAGAAATGTGTACGAATTACAAGATTTATGTACGGATCATGCATGAATTGCAAGAATCACCTACAACTAAGTTACAAATATGCAGAATGTTGTTCTTAATTCTTACATGATTTGTAGTTGACTCGGGACATTCGTGTCTGTTTCGGGATGTTTTCGGGTTGAGGACAAGAAATTTTGGGAGCCATGTATCGCAAAGAATAGCCAAGAATTCAAAAGAATCTATTACAAAGCTGTTACGCAACATAAGAATTAATTACGAATGGAATACAATACAGCCACAAAATTGTAATTCAGGGGCCTTTACACAGAAGGTTTTGACAAACAAAAGCTTTCTTGCCGATTCGACGAACTCCTGCAAACTGTACGAATGATTGGGAATCACATAAGATTTTTTTAAGAACTTCAAGAAATGTTTGAGATTTATCAACTAAGTTCGCCCTCTACTTCTACTAAAGAACAGCAGAGCAGGGATTGAACTTGAGATCGTTCTCCATCCCATGTCTTCAACTCTCAAGAATGTGATTATCGTTCTTCAGCTATGGCCCCACATCGATAGGATGACTATGGGGATTGTCACCCCATCTGGGATCAGGATCGGTAGAAATACCTAGTGTGAAATAGGATAAGTATTATCAATATACAATTTAATGCAAAATTTACAATATTTCACAACCTGCAGCACTGATTGCACAACAAAGACAGGATTATATTTCTATTTCCTTTATTAACAGTAAATGTACAACTTTTTACATATGCACACTCGATGGTGTTTCTACCACAATTAAACCACCATTCCCATGAATATATAACTGCATGAAACATTCACAATACCATCTGAAACCAAATTAAGTACTGATATGGATACTTTAGTAACATGATGTAAAAGCAGCAATGCTAAAGCTGAATGAATGCACTAGCTACTCTCACGAGGATCATGAGCAAACAATATAGGAATAATGTCCCATGGACTACAGTAATCATTAAATATATCCATGATCCACAGTGGTTGTGTTGACGTCCAGATGATTCCCAAAGTGACTAGTTGAAGCAGTCCTGTCAGATCAAAAACAAAATGTTTCACGGCTGTTCACACATCCATAAAACAGACAAGAATTCAGAAATCTGTGACCCTGCCTTTGCGCTCCCAGTCCCCATAGCGAGTCGGTTCAGGGCCACGAGGGCCCCCGATTTCCCCAGTGATGGGATTTACGTCATCTGGAAATCGCTCTAGCGGTTCCTTCTCAAGGACTGGGTTCCTCTGCTCGTCTGAGGTCTCAATCTGGTCGTCTAGCTTCCCTCCCGGGGTCTTGCCCTTCCTCCTACCAGATTTGTTCCCATCGTCAGAGTGATGGCGCAGAGTGGCGAGGACTGGAATCCGAGATCCACTTGATGATAGGATATTGTCTGTAGTGATAATGTTTTTTATTGGTCAGTGATAGAAATCAAAGGTGAGCAAACAGTTTTGAAGTTGTTTCCAAGAGCTTTAGATGCAGGGTCTTCCCTACAGCACCTATGAAAATCTGAAGCTCACAATAACAGCGGAAAATATATCGCACATAAATTGAGCATTGTAGGCATCATGATAAAATTATTAACTCTCTTTTTTTGGCTTTGATTAACAGTAACCATGCAACATTTACAAATTTCTCCATTTCACGCTGTGTTCGCCCTCAGGCTTCATCTATTGCATAATCATATTACCATGTCCATATATCATTAGTTTGGAAGCATTTTTTATTCAAATGTCCAAGCATTATCACCAGATTTAGTTGTTGAAACTCTGTAGGGCCTAATGAACTACCATGCGTTACGCAGTAACTTACATAAAGAACGTGAAAGAACTCGCACGTTTCTCCCCACTGCAGCCATGTTTACATCTGAAGGTGAAGGTCGTTGTGATCGAAGCGGGTTGTTCAAAAAGGCATCTAACTCTATGCGAACACAGCTTTATGTTTGGTAATATTGTTGCGATGGATACGGAAGAAATATTAAGGTTTATGCCATATATTTTGTTATTTCATTTATAAACGAATCTTATGTAATTGACTTTATCTCGAAAATGACTTAATAAGTCGTTTTGGGAGTGATTTTAAATTACGTCTTTTTAAAAAACCCTGAGTTAAACTGGTTCCCGGCTTCCTATGCGCAACCTAACACGAAGAGACTGGGCCCAGCTTAAGAGTTAGTGAGTTTGATTTCATCACGCTTTGAACAATATTTCAGTTAAATCAGGCCACATCAGGTTAATGTTGGAGGAAAGACCGAAGTGATGCAGGACTTGGACGTTAATCACCGGTTCAACACACACGAGTATGGGTATCGTGCTGACACACATCGAAACATAATCAGGGCGAACCGGGATTCGAACCCACGATCATAGGTTTACTAGCACGCCTAAGGGACGCAACTCCGTATAGCGATTATCGTAGCTTTTACGATTTGGGCACGAGTACATTTCGAACAATTATTAGAGGGAGGATTTTGTTAATAGCCATTTCTTGCAAGAACATTCCTGCATATATTTTACGTACACTTCAGTAACCATTGAAGAGGGCGTGAGTCAGCCAATGTTTACCCCCTTTGTAGCAATATTTCAGCAATATCACAACGGGGGTCACTTGCAGTGGTATCACACATTATACCCTTGTATGGAACCCGAACCCTTAGGCTACCGTCCCTGACTACTGGAGAATTAATGGGTTGTGTTACCTTTCCTAAAATGTAATATATATTTTTTTGTTTTCCAAATATAATCATACGTTTGTTTCCCACGAATGTCTTTTTTTAAAGAAAATGTGGGTTTCCATATCTCAAGCGGAGACATTAGGTCAGTTGGCCTGTTGTTGGAACGACGTCACCAAAACATTACGTCATCGTCACTTTTTTGTTGTTGCGACAATTCGTTCATATGACGTCCCGTTGTTTTGTCCCGTTCTCAAACAATGAAAACAATCAAAGAGTTGACACATGGAAATTATATGATTTTGATGAATTTGTTCAAAATAACAGTTTGAAGACAGACTTTTTGACCTATCAAGGAGTAAAACTAACAATAGTCTGGTATTTAAAGAATAACAATATCAGACAATGTGCTAAAGTTTGCCAAAGGCCTATACTGCCATATCATGTATAAAACATGAACTATAAAAAGGGAAGCAAGGTATTTTATGAAGCCCTATTAAACCCTAAATTTATAAAACATAAGTGTCACGGTAAATGGGAAGATTATCTTGAAAAACAGTATACAGACACAGAGTGGACAAACTTTAACCTTTTGGCAAAAAGATGTACACACAGTTCTGAATTAAGATGGTTCCACTTTAAAGTTATACATAATATTTTAAGTACTGACAGTTATTTATTTAAAATTGGATATGTTGAATCGCCAGTTTTCTCATTATGTAATGAACCATCTGAAACAATTACTCATGTATTATGTAATTGTCACTATGCTGCTGATATGTCGATGAAACTTTCAGATTGGCTTGGAAACTATACATAAGGCAGAGTTAATTTTAATAAGGAACATACACTGTCTGGATTTAAAAAGAAGAATAACAATTCACTCAGTGCAGTTATTATGGTAACAAAATATATGCCGTACACATTTAATAGAAAAAAAGTAAAACCAATCGTTTTACTAATTTAAAAATAAATACTTCGATATTATGAAATAACAAAATATAATGCATATTCAAATTGTAATTATGGTTGTTTCCATGCCTTCTGGTCTTCTCTACATGTATTATTTAGAGACTGTATAACTCTGATATCTGATCTGCCCATGCTACAAACATGCCAATAATGTCAAATAAATCCATGCACACTCTATGTTTGATATGGAAATGGAAAATATGATGGAAAATGGAATAAATAAATAAATTAAAAATAACAAAAAGAGTTAGAACGGACAAGCCATTCAGCAGTGATATTGATAAATTAAGGTAAAAGACACTGTGCTTTGAATATAGAGCTCGGTTACCTGTAGATTCAACTGCGCGCGCTGAATTGAATGTGGAACCGAACGGCGGTTTTGCGACTTTGCCCTTAGTAACCTAATATTGTACATATAATTATTTAACAATGCCTATCGACAATGACTGAAAAAGAAGTACTATTCTATAAATATAGGCTAACGCGTGGATTCGCGGTCAAATCATCTGTTTCAATGAGACTGGGTTTCATGTGATTTGATAACCAGTGTCTAATAATTTTCAAATTCATGCCCCTTGCGACCATACGGTGACCCTGAGCGTAATTCGTTTGCAGTACTGTAACAGGACTGTTAGAAATAAACCCTTTGAATGTAACCTGTTTGTTTCCGGAACAGAGTAGGCCATCTATACTTCATGTGCGAGACCACTATAATATAGAGATGGGGTTTAATGTTTTGTGTGAGACTTGGCAGACTGTGTCATCGTACCCCGACAAGAGGGATCTATACTCCTGCTATCAGACACTGGTTTCTCCGGTCCAGGCTTGATCATGATCAGGTCACAATGATTTAGCTGTTATACTGAAGAATACACTGTAAAATAGCCTTGCACCACGGCTGTACTGAAAGGTAAGTTCATGGATGTGTAGTAATTCCTAATAGGCAAGTCTAGATATGTGGACAGTACAAAGGGACAACGTGTTCTTATTATTTACATTACCTAGAAGTTATGACTTAAATTAATTATTATTGCCTTAGAGTCTTGTGCAAGTCTAGCCGTAAAACAACATTCATTCCACAAAGTCGTGGATGATGATGTTGTGTTAATGATTCATGGGCACAGAAAAAAATACATAACCCTAAGATTAGATCAACAATATCTAAAACCTAGATCTAAATTTCAAACTCTAAAGGTATTTGCATATATTCGGCTTTTGTTTGCTCTAATGTGACTGTTACAAACTCGTCAATGCAATAGATTGTAAATTATGGGGTACAACTTTCATGGCCATTTAGCACTACTGCTAAATTGTTAACATCATTACTTTTTGAATTAGTTCCATGAAAGCATGTACAAGTTGAAATGAACAAAGTATAATTTTCATTCATACAAAGAAATCTGGTAACATCATTTATTTTCCCCTTTTCTTAAAATATCCACATCTTGCTTGCCAAAAAGTGTCGTTCTCATTGCTTGTCCTTTTTCTTAACAACACTCGTCAGCGTCTATCACCCCTGGAAATATAAGTGTCGGTCGCTGATGTGACAGTTTACACAAACAATGAACCTTAAACGTAATTATGGACACATTGCATATGTTTATTGATAAATATCTACCTGTGTTCATCACATTCACTATGGAAAACAGCAACACTTTACTTATCAGCTGATCAGGGATAATAACACTATGAACGGTGTCGTTTTGTTCACTGTTATGTGAAACAGGCTATAACTCTATAGTGAACTGGAAGTGCTTGGCCCCCTCTGTTCACATGCGCATAGTGAACAAAGCATCTCGCAGATTCGGCGGAAGAGACAGTGAACTGTGCAACTTTAGTTGTCCAGGGTGACATTTGGTACGTATTCCCCGAGATCACTGAGCTATGCTTCTCCATACACCCCGTAATCTGTGACCTAGTTTTCCGACCTGAACTGGCTGTTCAGCGCATGTGAACGATCCCTGAACGTTGGGCACTGAGGTAGTCCAAGTGTTCAGTGACCGACTGCTCAGTGTTTGTAAACAGACCGTGCATTATTTGGTTCATTGTGACATCTGGAGCATTACTTACACGTGTTCTATGTCCTTGGGGATGATTAAGGTGCTGAATGTCAGATTAACAATTGATGTCTGGTACTAACGGTATATTTGTGGACAATCAAGGGGAAATAATGCTAATTTTCTACCGCGCAGAAGGTGGCGAATTATGATTGTTGATACAAATCCATGAACATCTAATGACAGTTTTATACATTTTCAAAATATTTGGAATTTGTAACCAGATGATATTAGTTGAGAACTGTGCAGTGTACCAAGTTTTCCAATTATCCAACATATATATAATATAACGAAACATTGTTAAATTGTATTCTGATATTACTGTGTGATATATTTGATATTTCTCGTGATTTTTTTTTATCCAATGTATGTATATATAAATATATCACTGCATGCTTGAATAATGCAACATTACTATATCACATTGGTTGCAATTATGTATAAATCACTGTATGTTTGAATAATTTAACATTCATAAATCACATTAGTTACAGTGTCACTGCATGCTGAATTAATGCCACATTAATAAGTCACATTAGTTACAGTGTTGCATGATTATATCACTGCATGCTGAATTAATGCCACATTAATAAATCACATTAGTTACAGTGTTGCATACATAAATCACTGCATGCTGAATTAATGCAACATTAATAAATCACATTAGTTACTGTGTTGCATAAATAAATCACTGCGTGCTGAATTAATGCAACAATTATGCATCACAACTGTTAACATGCTGTACACATAAATCACTGCATGCTGAAATAATGCAACATCAATAAATCACAATATCCACTTTTGTTAAGAATGAAAGATATTTGGCATAGTGGGGCTCAACTGAAATGTTCCTTTTTTTGCAATAAAGACGTTTTGACCTTGATTTTACCTTTGCACATCAATCGTGCTGAAAGCTGAAACATCTTAGGCCATAACTCAGCAACACCCACATTACACAAGCTATTTATGTACTCCATATAATCAGGGGTAGACAACATTTGCCATATCCAACTGGTCCGCAGCTCAATTCATACTAGTGGTTTTGGTAGAATAACTAGATTTAGGATTAAAACAACTGGTCTCTCTAAATTTTCACTAGTCTCAGACCAACGGAATAGTGGCCATATCTATCCCTGGCAATGCTCTTAAATTATCTCAAAATTCATTTTTTGCTCTGTAAACATCTTCTCTTGTGAAATTATCTGGTTGAGGAAGCTGAACATTGGCATATGTTTTGCCATGATGACATTCTACTTTGGTCAAGTCAGATGGATTTTGATGTGTTTGTGAAGCAATTTGAAAAATTGTATGGCAGTAGAAAAATATTCTCCTTATTAATAGAGGGATACAAAATAACTTTGATCCAGAGGATGAACACAGAGCAAAGAAATTTTGTAGCATACCTACTGATGCCAGTTCCTAAGTGTGCACATGTAAACGAGAAGATAAACAAACTGTAATTTGCATGTGGTAGCTTCAGAATCAGGAATGAGAAAATGACACGTTTCTGTTTAAATATTTATGTAATATAAAAGTAAAGAACAAACATGTAGTAGTATGTTTTCACAACAGTTACTTCCTGAAATATTCATGATTGTTTCCAAGGAACAAGGGGTATTATGTTGACACAATCATAGTGGTATTCATGATACTGTTGACATTGATATATCTACAGTGGTAAACTTATAAATATCTTTTCATATTTAATCTTTTCAGACTAATATAGCTGCATTGTTGTCATATTATTTATGATGAACAGAGACCAGTGGAGACATGCAGATACTGTTAAAATTGAAACCCACAACAGCTTGAATGCGTTTGTTATTTTTAACCATGAACCATACTTCTCTATGAGAGTTACCTCCCTTATGGTAATATGTTTACTCCTGAAGCCTGACACATCAATTATTCACACTGTCCAAAAGTGCTAATGTCTCACTATACAGAAACTGGGTAAACTCTACTCGCATAATGATATGCTATATGCCTGTCCCTTGCCTCCTAGCCGCTGCAGGTGAGGAGTGCAAGTGCTCTAGGGCAGGTAAAGCAGTCTAGGATAGAGTGTCTCCCTCTTATGAGTGTTGCTGACAATCTATCTATCTATCATATGTGAAACAAAGATTAAGTTTCTTTTTTACATCTTTCCAACTATTACTCATCCCCATGTAACTTTCTCAAACAAAAAACAGTAAGGCTCAGAGTTGAATCTTTGTAGCATCGATGTTACACAATAGTACATTTATCTTAGCAGATTTAGATTTAGATTAGTTGTAAATACTTTTTAACATGTTTGATACCTCAGTATTAATGCAGAAAATATTTGAATAGCAATGTTGACAGCAACCTTTGGTAAGTTAGGGTCTGTCTTTGTTGACATGATATTAAGACTGTTGTCTACATATCCAGGTGAGCTACAGTATTTTCGATGATCACGTTGATGTTGGAGAAGGCCATTGGATGATCATATTAACGTTGGAGACCATCTTGTGAATTGTGAAGGCAAATTACATTGTAATATCATGTCTACATTCATATCTTCTTAATTCCACTCAGTGCAGAGTTGTGTCCCTTGGGCACACCAGAAGCCTATGATTGTGGGGTCGAATCCTGGTTTGCCCCGAATATGTTTCTAGGTTAGTCAACACCATATCTGTGCTCGTTGGTTTTACCAAAGTGGTAAACATCTGAGACTTGCATCACTTTGGGATTTCCTCCGACATTAAGCTGACACGCCGTGATATAACTGGAATACTGTTCAAAGCAGTGTTTAACCCAACTCCCTCACTCACTCTTTTATTCAACTAAATATGTTGTGGAGTGATCAGTTTAATGTAACTGCACGCGATGAAACATGACTTATACTCTATTCTTTTGTTTCAGTTTCACATCTGATGCCAGTGGTGACACCTGCTGGGTTGAAATGCCAACCTCTGCCGAGGCAGACAACCAGTTAAACCAGTTACAGACATGTAGAGTGACACAGCTGACCTTCAACAATGTCTGAAGGTCAAGGTCAGGGGACAACTCAAGCCACACCCACCTCCTCCACCACAACTGTTGCCAACCCCAAAAGTTCTGCGAGCTTCTCATCAGTCTCCCATGTTCCCACCCCCAGCTCCGAGAGCTACCCCTCAGTCTCCCACGTTCCCACCCCCAGCTCCGAGAGCTACCCCTCAGTCTCCCACGTTCCCACCTCCAGCTCCGATAGCTACCCCTCAGTCTCCCACGTTCCCACCCCCAGCTCCGAGAGCTACCCCTCAGTCTCCCACGTTCCCACCCCCAGCTCCGAGAGCTACCCCTCAGTCTCCCACGTTCCCACCCCCAGCTCCGATAGCTACCCCTCGGCCTCCCATGTCCCCACCCCCAGCTCTGAGAACTATATGGTGTTCAACATACATGAGGCAACAGTCACCATGCCTCAGACTTCAGACTTCCACATGGTCAGTGCACTGAATCTCAAAACTCAGGACAATGATCCGCCACAGCCTGCGGACTACACATTCGGTAACCTTCAATACAGCATTAAACCAACCAAAGCCAGGAATGACCTTTCTCTTGCCAACAAAGTTCGTCTTATTCGTGAATCAGAAAGTACTGGAAAGAGTCAGAGACAGTTAGCTGCAGAGTTTAGTATTTCTCTGGGATCAGTGAACAACATTCTCAGGCGGAAGCGTGAGTACGTCGAAGCATATGAGAACAGCGATTGTCCAACTCCACCTGCCAAGCTCCCAAGAAGGATATTCCCAAAGAAACCTGATTTTGATGTTTTGAATGCCCTTATAGTGAAATGGGCAGAAATAGCCCAAACCAAAAATATCCCCATATCCAGAGCATTAGTGCAAGAGAAGGCCAAAGAGTTTGCCAAGAAGCTGAACATGTACAGTTTCTCCCCATCCCAGGTGTGGCTGGAGAACATCCAGAAACTCCTTCATTTGCCTTTGCATTCTAGTGCGGAGAACTCCGACCTGACGGCCAAGTTGTACACAGTGTGGATGAAGATGTTGCCATACCTGGTGCAAGGGTATGAACCAGAGAACGTGTTCACCTGTGGCGAGACTGCTCTGTTCTACAAAGGACTGCCAGACAAGTGCTATGTGGAGGGTGGTGTGTGTCTCGGAACGCACCATAATGTCAGCTTTGAGGAACACCGGTTCACCCTGTTGTTCTGTTGTAGTGCTACCGGGGAGAAGCTTCAGCCTCTGGTGATAGGCACAAACTCTTACCCCTTCTCTTGCCAGAGTCTCAACTCCCTTCCAGTCACTTGGAGGAGCCAGCCCAAGGCGTGTATGACATCATCAATCTTTGCAGAATGGTTACAGCGACTTGACCTTGCAATGGAAAACCAAGGTCGTCGGATTGCATTGTTCATGGACATGGCGCCGGCTCATCTGTCCAGTCTGGTTCTGAAGAATGTAAGTCTCAAGTTTTACATGGACAACTCTTCTTCCTATCTCCAGCCTCTGCAACAAGGCATCATCACAGCTTTCAAGTCCCACTATCGTAAACGTTTCCTCCAGGCTATCCTGGCCCGTGTGGAGGCCAGCGAGGAGGCGGCTAGTGCCCTGAAGAACATCACAGAGCTGGACGCCATCTACTGGATCAGGTCAGCCTGGGACAATGTGAAAACCTCTCTAATCTGTAACTGTTTTGATGCTGTTGGCTTCAGCACATCCGAAGCTCTGTCTGATGATGGCACCAACAGCCTGTTGTCCAATCTCCCGGAGCTGGTTGAGGAGACTGGGCAAGCATTGAAGTTCACACCAATGTATGCTGAGGTGTATTTGCAGTTTGACTCGCAGGTTCTCTGTCATGTGTATGAGGAAGCTGAATGGGAGAAACAGCTGATTGCGGAAGCGTTAGGACGGCCCATGATTAAAACAGAACCAGAGGACACTTATGGGGAATTGTTCAAGCAGAAACTCTCAGACAGTGCTAGTATGCATAGCCAGTTAGATTCCAATGTTGTTTTGCAGAATGAAGCTTTAGACTGTTTGAGTAAGTTGAAGTCGTTTGCTGTCAATGACACTCACTTGCTGACGAAATTGTACTCGCTAGAGGAAACTATGCTGGAGTCCATCAGCGCCAAGAGACGGCGTGCAAAGTATCGGAGCATCAACATTCTTCATATGCAGTGACTTTATGGCACAATATATGATATCATTACATGGGTTGTACTTAATCATAGGGGATCAATGCGCCTTTCACTTTCAGCTGCCATATCGGCTCCTTATGGGTTAGACCATGATTGGTGGTAGGTTGGCACCAAACCCTTGCTTGTAGCTTTCTACAGTCACCTCTCGAGCGTTAAGTTTCAAGCCAAGATTTAACTGACGTAGTAGTCTATAGGTCCATTGTCATGTTAGACCCAGCGGACTTATCTTTGAAGGTCACAAGCTTAAGCAGGAATAACATGATAACATCAACCATGAAAAGAAATAATAGAAGTTGTTCGGACTTTACTTCTGAATATCTCTCAGGATGTTAGAAGCTGTCGCATCTTTAAACCTGTAATTCGATGTTAAAAAAATATATAGACCTATTTTTATGAAACAGTACTTAGACATGAGTCACCACCTACTCCAACTGATTGTGCATTGTGTCGTTATTCAACTATAACACTGTGGACCCTTGTGCTAACACAGCTTCTTTGGTACATAAGTCATCACATTGTCCCTCCTACAGTTATCTTCCCAGTGATTCCGTCACCAATGAATACATTTTGATTGGACAACTGTTGTTTAGTTTTGTGCAGGTCAAAGTCACAGGAATTGATGACAGTGTGTATAGCATAATATATTTGTATAGAAAAAATCACACCCCTCTATATAGATATAGACTATATGCATATAGAGAGGGTGTGTTTTTTTCTATACAAATATATCATGCTATACATGTCATCGAGTACCTGTGGTCGAGGTGGCCTCGAGATAAAGCTGTGGTTGTGAATTGTTCCAGGGTCAATTACAGCAGTCAGTGACTGATGATGTGATTCATTGATGTGGACATTTTTATGGGGCATTCTCTTCGCCCAACTGATGGGTGATCCACTTCTGAAGCAGGGTTAATAGACTGTTCAATATTTCTTCAAACAAATTTGATTATCATGTGAATCTGTTCATTACAATTTTTGCTAAGAAGTTTGATATTTAAATTCTAGTCATTTCAAGTTAATCACATGGACCTTCCAAAATATTTCTTCGTAAAACAGGAACACTGTTGGTGCACTGTGCAGAGTCGTGTCCCTTGGCCATGCCAGTGTCCGCTGGACATAGGTTCAAATCCCAGATTCAGCATGATAAAGATCAATGATTTCTAAACACCGTACCTGTGCATGTGGGTTTCACTAAGGTGGTAAGCCCATATTACTTGAATTACTTTGGGCTTTCCTGACATGGTGTGATATGACCATTATTATATCAAAAGCATCATTAAACCCAACTCACTCACTCCCTCTATAACAAACCAGTTTCCAGTCCTGGGATGCAGTATCATTGAGCCATGTTGTAATTATTATCCTTGTAAATGTGCCAAGAGTGTGTGTTTATCATAAATCCTTGCTTGTTTTGTTGCTGCAATGTCATGGTTGATGTGAAGCTAATCTCAGTACTTATTTCACCAAATCCACAATGTGAAAATGGCTGCTGTACTGTAATGTAGATTGATTTAGCTGAAAAACACATTGTACTTCCATATCCCCTCCCCCCTCTCCTCCCCTGGAGATTTGTGTTGAGTATATACTTAAATAAACACATGAAGACCCTCTCAGGATATTCACCTTTGGATTGAGAGTATCTGAAAGAGAGTGAGTGAATGTTGTTTTATGCCAGTCAGCAATGTGATGGCCGGATCATCGCTACAGGGAGTCATTGTGATTGTTTATCGTAATACATGAATCTTTACAGTAAATCCTTTTTTGAGTGGTCCATTATGATCCTCAATATCATTGTCTGATTTGGAGAGAATTCTGGTACACTGGTATGTAGGGTATTAGTAATCTGCTGTCAGACAATCCAGTATTTGTCTCAAGTGTATTAATATTATAGTGATATTGATGTCCCAAGATACATGCCAAAAATTGTATGTTCCAATATTATTACAACACTCTGCTATTAAAGGGTATCCATTCCTAACAATCTTGTTTGTGTTTTCAGATATTTGTTTAGTTAGAGAGAGCTCCCAGCTTGTGTGATAGTCTGGTTATAACACAGTGAAGAGTCCACAGCTCCCAGCTTGTGTGATACCCTGGTTATAACACAGTGAAGACTCCACAGCTCCCAGCTTGTCCAGCTAATGTGATACCCTGGTTATAACACAGTGAAGACTCCACAGCTCCCAGCTTGTCCAGCTAATGTGATACCCTGGTTATCACACAGTGAAGACTCCACAGCTCCCAGCTTGTCCAGCTAATGTGATACCCTGGTTATAACACAGTGAAGACTCCACAGCTCCCAGTTTGTGTGATACCCTGGTTATAACACAGTGAAGACTCCACAGCTCCCAGCTTGTGTGATATCCTAGTTATAACACAGTGAAGAGCCCACAGCTCCCAGCTTTTGTGATACCCTGGTTATAACACAGTGAAGATTCCACAGCTCCCAGCTTGTGTGATACCCTGGTTATAACACAGTGAAGAGTCCACAGCTCCCAGCTTGTGTGATACCCTGGTTATAACACAGTGAAGACTCCACAGCTCCCAGCTTGTGTGATACCCTGGTTATAACACAGTGAAGAGTCCACAGCTCCCAGCTTGTGTGATACCCTGGTTATAACACAGTGAAGACTCCACAGCTCCCAGCTTGTCCAGCTAATGTGATACCCTGGTTATAACACAGTGAAGACTCCACAGCTCCCAGCTTGTCCAGCTAATGTGATACCCTGGTTATAACACAGTGAAGACTCCACAGCTCCCAGTTTGTGTGATACCCTGGTTATAACACAGTGAAGACTCCACAGCTCCCAGCTTGTGTGATATCCTAGTTATAACACAGTGAAGAGCCCACAGCTCCCAGCTTTTGTGATACCCTGGTTATAACACAGTGAAGATTCCACAGCTCCCAGCTTGTGTGATACCCTGGTTATAACACAGTGAAGAGTCCACAGCTCCCAGCTTGTGTGATACCCTGGTTATAACACAGTGAAGACTCCACAGCTCCCAGCTTGTGTGATACCCTGGTTATAACACAGTGAAGAGTCCACAGCTCCCAGCTTGTGTGATACCCTGGTTATAACACAGTGAAGACTCCACAGCTCCCAGCTTGTCCAGCTAATGTGATACCCTGGTTATAACACAGTGAAGACTCCACAGCTCCCAGCTTGTCCAGCTAATGTGATACCCTGGTTATCACACAGTGAAGACTCCACAGCTCCCAGCTTGTCCAGCTAATGTGATACCCTGGTTACAACACAGTGAAGACTCCACAGCTCCCAGTTTGTGTGATACCCTGGTTATAACACAGTGAAGACTCCACAGCTCCCAGCTTGTGTGATATCCTAGTTATAACACAGTGAAGAGCCCACAGCTCCCAGCTTTTGTGATACCCTGGTTATAACACAGTGAAGATTCCACAGCTCCCAGCTTGTGTGATACCCTGGTTATAACACAGTGAAGAGTCCACAGCTCCCAGCTTGTGTGATACCCTGGTTATAACACAGTGAAGACTCCACAGCTCCCAGCTTGTGTGATACCCTGGTTATAACACAGTGAAGAGTCCACAGCTCCCAGCTTGTGTGATACCCTGGTTATAACACAGTGAAGACTCCACAGCTCCCAGCTTGTGTGATACCCTGGTTATAACACAGAGAAGACTCCACAGTTCCCAGCTTGTGTGATACCCTGGTTATAACACAGTGAAGACTCAACAGCTCCCAGCTTGTGTGATACCCTGGTTATAACACAGTGAAGACTCCACAGCTCCCAGCTTGTCCAGCTAATGTGATACCCTGGTTATAACACAGTGAAGACTCCACAGCTCCCAGCTTGTCCAGCTAATGTGATACCCTGGTTATCACACAGTGAAGACTCCACAGCTCCCAGCTTGTCCAGCTAATGTGATACCCTGGTTATAACACAGTGAAGACTCCACAGCTCCCAGCTTTTGTGATACCCTGGTTATAACACAGTGAAGACTCCACAGCTCCCAGCTTGTGTGATACCCTGGTTATAACACAGTGAAGACTCCACAGCTCCCAGCTTGTCCAGCTAATGTGATACCCTGGTTATAACACAGAGAAGACTCCACAGTTCCCAGCTTGTGTGATACCCTGGTTATAACACAGTGAAGACTCCACAGCTCCCAGCTTGTGTGATACCCTGGTTATAACACAGTGAAGACTCCACAGCTCCCAGCTTGTCCAGCTAATGTGATACCCTGGTTATAACACAGTGAAGACTCCACAGCTCCCAGCTTGTGTGATACCCTGGTTATAACACAGTGAAGACTCCACAGCTCCCAGCTTGTGTGATACCCTGGTTATAACACAGAGAAGACTCCACAGTTCCCAGCTTGTGTGATACCCTGGTTATAACACAGTGAAGACTCCACAGCTCCGAGCTTGTGTGATACCCTGGTTATAACACAGTGAAGACTCCACAGCTCCCAGCTTGTCCAGCTAATGTGATACCCTGGTTATCACACAGTGAAGACTCCACAGCTCCCAGCTTGTCCAGCTAATGTGATACCCTGGTTATAACACAGTGAAGACTCCACAGCTCCCAGTTTGTGTGATACCCTGGTTATAACACAGTGAAGACTCCACAGCTCCCAGCTTGTGTGATATCCTGGTTATAACACAGTGAAGAGCCCACAGCTCCCAGCTTTTGTGATACCCTGGTTATAACACAGTGAAGATTCCACAGCTCCCAGCTTGTGTGATACCCTGGTTATAACACAGTGAAGAGTCCACAGCTCCCAGCTTGTGTGATACCCTGGTTATAACACAGTGAAGACTCCACAGCTCCCAGCTTGTGTGATACCCTGGTTATAACACAGTGAAGAGTCCACAGCTCCCAGCTTGTGTGATACCCTGGTTATAACACAGTGAAGACTCCACAGCTCCCAGCTTGTGTGATACCCTGGTTATAACACAGTGAAGACTCCACAGCTCCCAGCTTGTCCAGCTAATGTGATACCCTGGTTATAACATAGTGAAGACTCCACAGCTCCCAGCTTGTCCAGCTAATGTGATACCCTGGTTATCACACAGTGAAGACTCCACAGCTCCCAGCTTGTCCAGCTAATGTGATACCCTGGTTATAACACAGTGAAGACTCCACAGCTCCCAGCATTTGTGATACCCTGGTTATAACACAGTGAAGACTCCACAGCTCCCAGCTTGTGTGATATCCTGGTTATAACACAGTGAAGACTCCACAGCTCCCAGCTTGTGTGATACCCTGGTTATAACACAGTGAAGACTCCACAGCTCCCAGCTTGTCCAGCTAATGTGATACCCTGGTTATAACACAGAGAAGACTCCACAGTTCCCAGCTTGTGTGATACCCTGGTTATAACACAGTGAAGACTCCACAGCTCCCAGCTTGTGTGATACCCTGGTTATAACACAGTGAAGACTCCACAGCTCCCAGCTTGTCCAGCTAATGTGATACCCTGGTAATAACACAGTGAAGACTCCACAGCTCCCAGCTTGTCCAGCTAATGCGATACCCTGGTTATCACACAGTGAAGACTCCACAGCTCCCAGCTTGTCCAGCTAATGTGATACCCTGGTTTTAACACAGTGAAGACTCCACAGCTCCCAGCTTTTGTGATACCCTGGTTATAACACAGTGAAGACTCCACAGCTCCCAGCTTGTGTGATATCCAGGTTATAACACAGTGAAGACTCCACAGCTCCCAGCTTGTGTGATACCCTGGTTATAACACAGTGAAGACTCCACAGCTCCCAGCTTGTCCAGCTAATGTGATACCCTGGTTATAACACAGTGAAGACTCCACAGCTCCCAGCTTGTGTGATATCCTGGTTATAACACAGTGAAGACTCCACAGCTCCCAGCTTGTCCAGCTAATGTGATACCCTGGTTATAACACAGTGAAGACTCCACAGCTCCCATCTTTTTTGATACCCTGGTTATAACACAGTGAAGACACCACAGCTCCCAGCTTGTGTGATACCCTGGTTATAACACAGTGAAGACTCCACAGCTCCCAGCTTGTCCAGCTAATGTGATACCCTGGTTATACCCTTCTGCAGACAGAGGAACGGTGAAGAGACATGGAAGTCTGTGTCTAAAGGAATGTTTGTGTTTGTCTTATTTGTGTCTTGTCCAATAGATTAAATGTAACAAGAAGTTTTTTCTTTTGCTTCTTTGCTGGAAATAGTTGCTTCTCTGTCCTCCAAGCTCAAGGTCAAACTTCAATAAGTCTGGCGTACAAATCATAAAGTAACAAACACACGATGATCCTTGATGTTTATTTCATCAAAGGACAAGGATTTGTGATAAAACATCTTGGTGGTTTCAGCAGTGCACATACAAATAACATAAATCAACTGTACACCAATACGTTAACAAGTATAAAATATATCACAGTTTTCTGCTGCAGTGTTACCATGGTCAGCGGACGTATTTATGACACACATGCGCTGGAGGGACAATCAGAATATGAAATGGGTGACTGACTTCTTATACTTTCAAACCTTTCCACCATCTCAATTTGTTTTCTTATTTTATACATGACCTACCCTGATAAATTTCAACAGAAAATGACCAAATGCTGTTATGAATACTCACTTTGGATGCCCTTCTTCATATTCAAATGTCTGGACATAATCAATATTCTACAATCAACCCACATTTCAAAAATAATATTCTCACTTCTTGTTATTGTTATCAATGGTTCTTTTTGAAATGAAAATTATCATTCGTAACAGTTTCATCTCAACAATCCTTAAACAAGAAATAAAATTGGCATGGCCTTGCTTCTCTTTTCCAAATACACCCACTTTCAACCCTGTGGATCAGAATGTCCATGAATGAGGGTACCTAGATACTTGTTATCTTGGTTATGATACAAACAGACAATACATAGATAAAATACTATTAGTACTCGTAAAAAAATCCAGCTGATTGGCCAGTCACCATCTTGTAAAAGCCCACCATGTTGGTTGGGCGGCATGTACGGCCCTCACAACGTCAGTGTTTCATATGATGTCATATGCTTGGCACATCAAAATTGACCCTGTTTAGCTCCATTCTTCCATGACTAAATATAACAAGAACATTTTGGTGTTAGAAAAAACATTGAGTGAAGCCGCATGGGTTGAGTCCAGTATTTTGAGAGGGTGGTCGATCTGAATTTACGGAATCACCGACAACAGCCTTTAAACA
Source organism: Haliotis rufescens (assembly GCF_023055435.1). Classification (NCBI taxonomy): domain Eukaryota; kingdom Metazoa; phylum Mollusca; class Gastropoda; order Lepetellida; family Haliotidae; genus Haliotis; species Haliotis rufescens. The sequence continues at coordinate 89,300,634 of NW_025963779.1, read as the reverse complement.
AAATATGGGGCTCTATATGCTCAAGCAGTTGGTTTACACCGTAATACTTCACTAGAACTTATGACAGGCACTGAAAGCGTGTAGCAAGGCAACTTCAAGAGCTAACATGAGGTTGGCACCCCTAACGAAAACTAAGCAAGCCTGGCAAAGTTTTCATTCTACACCGTTCATCACTTTCATGACATCATATCAGTCACTGTGAGGCAAAATATATGACGTCACAGTCCTATATATAGAAAAGCTCCAAATAGCAAGCTCTCTGTTGTCCTCAAAACTTGAAATACATTCTCTTGTTGATTTCTATTATGTATTCTGCACATATGTATTCTCACACATCTTTTGTATATTGTAGTAACTGTAACTTTGCAACATTTTGTTACCAATAATTGTACATATGCTTATTAAAATATGCCTACCGACAATGACTGTAAAAGAAGTACTATTCTAAAAATATGAGCTTTGTGGTGATGCGGCCTTCAAATCAGCTGTTTCAAACAGAATGGGTTTATTGTGATTTGAAACCTCTAATTGACCAATGAAAATCGAGTATTTTTCAAATTCATGGTAGAATTCCTATTTATAAGCTGGTAACTTATTTGGCCTTGTTTGGGCAAGGTTATTTCTACAGTCTTATGATCCACCGGATCCTAGGCTCTGTGTATTCCCTCAAAGTCTGGTGGACTTGCATAGCGACAGGAAACATTGACAGCATTGAGATCAAAGAAAGACATTCTGCTGAACAAAAAACGTTCTTGTTTAAAATATCAGAAAACAACATTCCTGACTACAGAAACCATTAATCAGGACAAGAACTGGAACAAGCCGCAACAAAATACAAGTCATTAATAGGGGAATAATATCTCTTGCTATATACCCATATGTATACTGGTATAGATAAATATCTACTGATGTAAATTAATATGTGTACTGGTACAGTGTACAAAATAAACGCCTACCTGTAGGCCGGTGGCAAGTAGATCTCGTGTTGGACCCGTAGACTCAAACTTGTATGGGTCCTTATGGCCTACAGTACACATACATGTTGATTATTTATCACAATAAGCTGCAGTTTCCTAAATGAGAGTTTAGTCAAGGCCCTCAGCTTCTAAAGTCTGTGAGTCTTAAAGGCAGCCTGGAATTTTGTCTTATTTCGGACACCAGTATAGATAAATATCTAAAATATGGAATGTGTTATAGAAGCACGAGTACTAGAATGTCATGTAAAGCTATACATACTAACATTTCATTAACAAGGCACATCTAATCCTTAAATATGTATATGAATAATGTTCTCAAATACATGTGCAGTTACACAATCTCAAACTTTGTTAAAACATCATGAATGTTCATTGTTGTGATAACTTCAAAACAGACCCAACACTGAAGAAAACAATGCAGTAATGAAGTAGTTAGTAACTATAAGTTTTAAAATCAATATTTATATAGTTCTTACCTTGGAATAACTTTACTATTGCGCTAAACAGAACCAATGTATATGTTTATATAAAGATCAAGCTATGTTTATATAGTAAATATTTGAGACAGTGTGTATTAAGAGCAAGCAACTAGATTGCACTAAGTCAACACCGATAGAGGTTATTTTGATTATGACTTGAAAAACAGCACATTTCTAATATATCTCATATTCCAGAACATTACTGTTAACTCACACTCAGCCCAGATTTAATCATAAACTGGCTTAAATCCGCCACTTTTCCCACCCCCACCAAAGTTGACAGCAGCCTCATTCCCCACCGGTCGTCGGGTCTGTGGGATGGAGCCTTCCCCTTGGGTGAGGGCAAGGTAACGACTGTCGTCATGCTCTTCACCGGTCAGAGTTATATTGCGCAGGTTCGGCATCTCCGCAAATGGCAGATACATCTCTCCTAGATACATAGGAAATCATTTTGTGATGAGATATGTCTACACTGAACAGAAAAATCAAATTCTAACAAAACGCCATGACATAAGCTCATTTCAACTTTCATGTTCACTCAAACTGATACAATGTCATGCATCTCACCCACCTATTGGCCATCCCTTTTGATATCATGCATCTCACCCACCTATTGGCAATCCCTTCTGATATCATGCATCTAACTCACCTATTGGCCATCCCTTTTGATATCATGCATCTCACCCACCTATTGGCCATCCCTTCTATCATAAATATCACCCACCTTTGGCCATCCCTTCTGATATCATGCATCTAACTCACCTATTGGCCATCCCTTCTGATATCATGCATCTCACCCACCTATTGGCCATCCCTTCTATCATGCATCTCGCCCACCTATTGGCCATCCCTTCTGATATCATGCATCTAACTCACCTATTGGCCATCCCTTATGATATCTTGCATCTAACTCACCTATTGGCCATCCCTTATGATATCATGCATCTAACTCACCTATTGGCCATCCCTTCTATCATGCATCTCACCCACCTATTGGCCATCCCTTCTATCATGCATCTCACCCACCTATTGGCCATCCCTTCTGATATCATGCATCTCACCCACCTATTGGCCATCCCTTCTATCATGCATCTCACCCACCTAATGGCCATCCCTTATGATATCTTGCATCTAACTCACCTATTGGCCATCCCTTCTGATATCATGCATCTCACCCACCTATTGGCCATCCCTTCTATCATAAATATCACCCACCTATTGGCCATCCCTTCTATCATAAATATCACCCACCTATTGGCCATCCCTTCTATCATAAATATCACCCACCTATTGGCCATCCCTTCTATCATAAATATCACCCACCTATTGGCCATCCCTTCTATCATAAATATCACCCACCTATTGGCCATCCCTTCTGATATCATGCATCTCACCCACCTATTGGCCATCCCTTCTCTCCTAGTGTCTTGCATCTCACCCACCTATTGGCTATCCCTTCTGACATCATGCATCTCACCCACCTATTGGGAATCCCTTCTGATATCATGCATCTAACTCACCTATTGGCCATCCCTTTTGATATCATGCATCTCACCCACCTATTGGCTATCCCTTCTGATATCATGCATCTCACCCACCTATTGGCCATCCCTTCTATCATAAATCTCACCCACCTATTGGCTATCCCTTCTGACATCATGCATCTCACCCACCTTTTGGCCATCCCTTCTGTTGTCATGCATCTCACCCACCTATTGGCCATCCCTTCTGTTGTCATGCATCTCACCCACCTATTTGCCATCCCTTCTGTTGTCATGCATCTCACCCACCTATTGGCCATCCCTTCTGTTGTCATGCATCTCACCCACCTATTGGCCATCCCTTCTGTTGTCATGCATCTCACCCACCTATTGGCCATCCCTTCTGTTGTCATGCATCTCACCCACCTATTGGCCATCCCTTCTGTTGTCATGCATCTCACCCACCTATTGGCCATCCCTTCTCTCCTAGTGTCTGCATCTCACCCACCTACAGTAAACTACGGTTATAACGAACTCAAAGGGACCACTTATTGTAGTTATAACGTAATAACCATGGTTCGTTATAAGCATATGTACAACATAATAACAACAAAAGTTTGTTATAAACATAGTTTACTGTATTGGCAAATCCTTCTCTCCTAGTGTCATGCATCTCACCCACATATTGGCAAACCCTTCTCTCCTAGTGTCATGCATCTCACCCACCTATAGGCAAATCCTTCTCTCCTAGTGTCATGCATCTCACCCACCTATTGACAAACCCTTCTTTCCTAGTGTCATGCATCTCACCTACCTATAGGCAAATCCTTCTCTCCTAGTGTCATGCATCTCACCCACCTATTGGCAAACCCTTCTCTCTTCGCATATCTTCTGTCTCGAAGAATGTTTCATGATTTTCCCAATGCTTATCACAGGCTGCACATAAAAAGTTTGAAAAAAATCCACCACAGGAACATCCTGAAATGAGAAAGAAAATCACACCTTAACCCTTAATGAAAGGGTATAAAATCAAGCTACATTTTCACCATACCAGCAAAAGTCGTCTAAGGGACAGATCATTTGTTATGGGGTGTAGGGGGAGGGGGGGAAGGTCATGAAAGAAATGTACATATGAAAAATATAACAAGCATTAGGGAAGGGTCATTATATTCAGTACATGACACAAAATGTCCCGGGGCGGTGGGGTAGCCTAGTGGTTACAACCATACTCATTCAGTCAATCTTGTATGTCCCACTACTCACACACACAACACCTTATGACAAATAATACACATTTGTGTGTGACCATGTGATGCCTCCTCACCTCTGTTCTTGCACCTGTGGAGGCCGTTAGGGTCGTGCTCCTCATGGGTGTGCTTACATTTACACTTACACCGCCAGGTTGTCACGTCGAAGTCTCTACGACGCTGGAACCAGAATTCTCCGATGTCCTCTGGGCGAGATGGAACCCATGCGAAAGCCTTACACGGACATCCTGACTGTTTACATGGAACCCGCACACTGTGACCTGCAGTACAGCACATTTCTCACAGTAACTTACACAACAAGTACTCAACCATGGGTTGCAATGAACCCCAATTGTCCTAGGCATTAGGCAGTCTTAGTTTTTCGTCTCAAGTTGATCTTAAGATAACTGTTAAGCTCAAATTATTTGAAAGGTTTCAAATCCACCCATTTCCCTAGGGGCAAGAATGTATAGCATCACGTTCTGGATTTGAGATAAATGAAATTCAGGTTTCATGAAACATTCTCAGTGTATTTTATTAATAAGGTAATGCTGTATTTCAGGGTATTATCATCTGCAGAAGTCTGAGGTAGCTGCAGGACACAGGAGGGCAGTTGAACTGACCGAGGTGAATGCTGGGCTATAGACAATTGAACAAAGGAGGGGTGATGCTTGTGCTTGTAGGATAAGTTTTAATAATTTATCCTCACTGGCCAAGAAACACGTCATCAACAATGGAACACGACAACATGAAGTTGTGGGATGTCATTCCAACTTGGCCTTTGAGGACGGAGACCATCTATGGAGATATTCCATTGTCAGTTTTGGGAGTTTCCTGGACAGAGGCATTGTGAATGATGGCACATTGAGTGATATTGGTAACTGCATTGGTGTTTGATCTCTCCCAAAAGGAGAAGGACTTTTGCACTGTGACGTAGCATTTGATTCAGCCTCCATTTGCAGTCTGGTACATGTTTTCTTATCTTTTTATTTGTCTGCAACATCGCACTCAGCAAAATTCCAGCTATACGACCACAGTCTGTGAATAATTGAGTCTGGACCAGACAATCCAGTGATTGACATCATGAGCATCGATCTACGCATTTGGGATACAATGACATGCATCAACCAAGTCAGTGAGCTTGACCACCCGATCCCATTAGTCACCTCTTATGACAAGCATAGTTGCCCCTGCTTTTGAACCAACCATTGTTTTTTCCTAAATATATACACGGTACTTCGTCAACCCATGTATCATCCTGGGTTGTGACGTACTTCATTAATCACACACAGACTCAGATGCCATGTTGGATTATGTTTGTATGTAAATGTAGCAGGGCGTGGAGTCATCCCACAGATGACATCCTTACCTTGTCAGCTTGCTGATGGGGGTTAACCTCTTTGGTCATGTGGACAAGGTGTCCGACCTCGGATCAGAAGGTCCGTGGTTCGAATCCCATCACGGGACTCGGAAATTTTATGGCCGCTACATAAAAATAGTTATAAGACACCATTTGACAGCATGATTGATAATGGCCCGCACTGTGCCTGATCCTTCTCTCCATACTGAGTCCTAACGGTTGGATAATCAAAGAAGAGAAGTACCTCTGCCTATAGTTTCACCACTGCCATTCTCCCTGTCTGCTATGCTCAACATCGTTACAAATTTAGCACCAAACTGTATTTTTGACCTACAGCAGTAGCTCATAATTTGTATTTTTATTATTTCCTATTTCCTGCCCCCTCTCTGAAGCTGCCCGTGGATGAGAAACACTTCACATAAAATGGCTGGCCTCATGTTAGCAGTAGTGGATCTGGAGGGGGTGGTCGTTCATACCTGTGTATTTGGCATGTTCCCCAAGCAGATGCCCACAGAAACATTTGGACATCTTGTTGATTCGCTGACAGTCATGCTGGAACTCCGGGCATCGCCAGCCAATATAGATACCTATATGTCACTATTTTTAATTAGAATACAGTATTTATCAACAGAATACAGTATTTATCAACAGAATACAGTATTTTTAATGAGAACACATTTTTTTCATAAGACTACATACATATTGAGCATATGACAACCAACCAGGTAATCTTTTTCAATGAGTCCTTCCTTCACTACCCCGCTTACCCGCTAGCCGGTCTAACCTTAAACTGACAGTGCATGTGGTCTGGTCAGTATGCTTGATATGTGTTACTGTAACTTGTGACAATGAACATAACATCTGTTGCTAGTCATAACGTTATTTAAGAAAAAGTAAGTTATTATTAGAAAACCAACCTGGCAGTAAAAATACATGTACCGTATTCGCTGTATTTATCAGCCCATTCAAATCATTGTCCCTTGATCAACTTCTAGACCAATCTGTAAGTAATCCTAACAGTACCAACTAAGAACAAACGTTTACTTGACAGTCTGTATTTTCTTGTTTATACTTCAACATTTCTTACTGAAATAAAGTTTTGTAGAAGAGAGTGTATATTATGTATTTTTTTCTAATAGCAAAAATATTTAAACCTGACTGTTAAATGTACTATTTTGATCACAGTTAGTTTTCTCTCACTCAATCTCTGACATCAAACTGACCTTGTGACTGGTTTAAATAAGTGACTGCTCTTGTTAACTTCTAAGTGCCCCGGGCATTTAGTAGAGTGAAAACAGAACGTCAGTGCAGTCATCACAGTTTTCATATTTTACTGAGGCAGGTACTGTTTGTGCATTGAGTGTTTGTTGTTTAACTGCACACTTTGCAGTGTTCCAGCCATATGATGGTGGTTGGTAACTATTCTAGTCTGTACCAGACAATCCAGGCATCATGTTATGGACAACACTCCACGCAGTCAGGCTCCCAAGCCACCCAATCAACCAAGTGACCAAGTCACTGAGCCTGACCACTCAATCCATTTAGCCGCCTCTTACGAACAGCATAGATTTACTTGGGACGTTTTGTTTGTTTGTTGTTTAACGCTGCATTCAGCAATATTCCAGGCCTGTAAATAGTCGAGTCTGGACAAGAAAATCCAGTGATTGACATCATGAACATCAATCCAGGCAATTGGGATACGATGACATGCATCAACCAAGTCAGTGAGCCTGACCACCTGATCCCGTAAGTCGCCTCTTACGACAAGCATAGTCGCCTTTTACTGCAAGCATGGGTTGCTGAAGACCTATTCTGCCCTGTATCTTCAAGGGTCACTTGGGACGTATTAACCAAGACTCACAACAGGGTAAGTCAGGTACTGACAATGTTGAAGCTACTGGAATGTACATGACACGTTCCATCTGTTCTCTCACCCAAGGATGTGTAAAATGAGGCCGGGGTTACTTCGGCATAATGACATCAGGCAGCAGATTAGAGTTGACAGTTATTGAACACAAAACTTGTGTACCTGTTTTCTGAGCCTCCACTGCAGCCTCAGTTTCTGGGTCAAACAACTTCTTCAGTCGAGGAGCAAAGTCATCATTCATAGCGCGGGCAAATGAAACAACATCGTAGTTTTTGGCTGGTTCGATTTTCCTCATGGTATAACCTACATGTAAATGGAAAGAATGAAATTATATTTATCTATTTAGTCTCCCAGAAAATATATAGAATATATCATTAGACACAATACCTACTGACCTAGGTACTGAAGCTCACCTCTATGAGATAACTGAATGAGACAAAAGTTGTTACAACATTACACTCTTACATGTTTTACTAAAACTGGTGATTAAGTTGATAAAGTGTTTTCTTTTTCTGAGGATAATGCTGAACACTGAGTTGAAGTGGAATGTTAAAAATACACTAGTTATTAAAACACAAAATTTACCTAAAATATTAAATCACAGCATCTGTAAATAATCAAGTCTGGAGAAGATATAGAGAAGTCAAAATCCCTTAGCATAGATGTGTTGGTAAGCTAATGTAAGAAGTATCAAAGTTTGATCTTGCGTTATGATACAGAAACATTACTTTATCATTTTACACAATAACTGCATAAATGCTGGATGATTTTGAAAATCAGCAGTTGGTGTATATTTTACCTTTTGTATCAGGGGAAATTGTAAGAAAAATTAGCAAATGCTCAGATAAAATATAAAATGAATGAATGAATGAATGAATGAATGAATGAATGAATGAATGAATGAATGAATGAATGAATAATATGGTTGCTTGAATCACAAAGTTTGTGAATTGTGTGAAACAACATTAATTATCTACAATGAGAAATAATCTGAAACAAAGAATGTTGAACGAACTATGGGAAAGCGTTAGGTATTGAATGCGAGCTCATCCTCCTCCCATACCTGCACCTTCACCAAATACTGCCTCCCACACCTCTCACTTTGTATTGAAGTCACCTCTATCTTTATATGATATATATATATATACACTGGATAATTGAGAATTAACTAACAGAATATACTGATATCAATCTCACCTTCTGGTACCAGCATACCATCTTGTTTCGTCATTTTCATTGGTGCCATAGCTCGACTCCCTCTGGGTACCACTGCCTTAGACTTAGAGGTAGGGGCTGGCTTGCCCTGCCCATCTCCGGTGGCCCCGCCTTTCTTGGCCCCAGCAGGGGCTGGTGAGCCACCAGATTTCTGGAGACATGTCAAAATCATTCTTCATCAGCTATGGAGCAAGGGTTAATTCTACTGCACTTTGTCAAATTTGTGAATATATTTCTGGGTTTCTTTTCGCTGCAATGTCACGTAAATACACGTTTAAAAAATTCAGCATTTATTGTTAATCATGAAATGAATTAGCCACCAAATTAATGGGAGTAACCTGGTCTGTGCAGTGAACCTGGAGTGACAATAATCTCCAGTTTGTCCAGATGTGTCACTTTATAAATGCAAGTACCAGACAACTGCATTTTTTAAGATGTATAATATGTGTGGTATCACTCAGCAAAGTTAGAACTAAACACTAGCCAGCTAGCCCGGGGCTACTACTAATTCCGGTGGGCTAGTACAAATTTCCCCTTTGTTTTAACATTACAAAGTGTTTTTATCTTTACCTGGCCAGGAAAAACTTTTGAGTTTAGTTCTAACTGGTGATGGATATTTGTCTGACTTTCATATTGCTGTTTATTATAATAAAGATTCATGTATTGCGAGATGTACCACAATATATTGCAAGTGTTCTTTCATCTGTAATGTGTTATGAAGCTGAATAAAAAACTTTTCTCTGCACATTTTTGACAACTTCGTAATTGTCCATAATTTTGTTTGATATCGCTATGGTCACTACACATGTGTAAAAGACACATTATATACAGGTAGCTGGTTGCAAAGAGTTTCGCTTCTTCGGTCACAGGACTCAGTTGCTAATATCTGAATTTCATAATTTTGATTCTACTTGTCACTTATGTAAACTTGCCAACAAGGTCACCATTGATTTGAACATAAGGCGAATGGGGTTCAAATCTATCAATATGTGTTAAAGTTATTGTCAGGATATCAATTTGAATCATTGTTATCAAACTTAAAACTTGAGAAAAGGAAGAATATATGGATGTCAACTTCTTTATTATAACTTCTTTATTATGAGGAACACAACGTTTCATCAGATGAAGGAGTAAGCACATACTCCAAAACATTGTGTTCCTCATAATAAATAAGTTGACATCCATATATTCTCTTCCTTATTTGTAACACTTCTACCATCTCCAAAGTTCATAAGAATAATAATAAGAATTTACTGACAAGAATTCTGTGATTGAGATATCCAACCGTGGATGTTACAATAAAACTTCAAGTCTTTGTAAAAGCTGTTCTAATCTGCCATTTCATCTAACTTTCCAGGGTTTAATCCAATTTCACAGCCTTATAAACCTTATAAACCACCTTACTTTTGCACCAACCAACATCTACCTCTATATATGTTATATCCTAGTGTTTATTGTTATCACTATATAATATTGTCAGTACTCAACATGTTGTCTATACACAATGTTCCATGAATACACGTAGTCTAAATGTGGTGTAGTAGTGATGCGTGTTTTTTTCCAAAATACACAATCTGGAGACTAGTGAAACAAGGTATACAGCAGTACTCTGGACTTCTCTTAAAAAAGGAATTTCTAAGTCAATGAGTGAGTGAGTGAGTGAGTTTGGTTTTACGCCGCTTTTAGCAATATTCCAGCAATATCAAGGCGGGGGACACCAGAAATGGGCTTCACACATTGTACCCATGTCGGGAATCGAACCCAGGTCTTCGGCATGATGAGCGAACGCTTTAACCACTAGGCTACCCAACCGCCCTTCTAAGTCAATGAAGTGGATGCAGAGCAGTTAAGTATTGATGAAGAATATAATAAATGTGCAACTTATTAGTATACATATTGATGGTGAAAAATAAGCTTACGGATTTGGGTATTCCTCCTGTGTTTTTCTTCATCTTGCCTTAAAGAAACTTCAACGATTGTCTAAAAGTGTTTGTTTCATGGATGACTGAAAAAAGTAGAAACTCTTTTCAGATTTGTGCACCCCTCAGCATGCTCAGGGGAGAAACTACCTTTGTCTGATTTCTAAGTACTGTCTCTGTAACAAAATGCAAACGGCAATAAAAAATCCTTCATTTAGCAGCCACTGAATAAGGAAGAAATCTTTTAAAAACAGATATATTCAGTTTCTAAATAGTTTGAATAGTGATGCTACCCTTACTGGTTTTCAGACTATCCACTCGATCTGTGTCTGTAACAATCCAACAATAGAGCTGCCATGTTTTCTGGTTTATTTTGACAATGAAATCACAACATTGGTTGACAAGACACAAAAAGTGAAATTGTAAATGTTGAGATGAGAACCAGTGAAAGGTAATTTAACACCATTCACAAAAACAACACATTTAGAATAATTTAGTTTACAGATCAACTAACCAATGCCAAGTGTAAACAATATTAAATTACCTATATTTGGAGCAGATCAGAAAATGACAAAATATTTTAACTTCAAATTGCAAGACAATATACAACTATATAGATACCCATTTCCTGGGTTTTTTTTGCATAAATTTAGCAATCTGTCACCTGAGGAGTTCCACATGCAGTGGTTATGTTGTTTGCGTCTCTTTACCTTTTGAAACTATGAATAGCCTAATTGAGTCTGTGCAAAATAAACCAGTGGTTGATTTTATGAGCAATATACAACGCTGTTGGGGTATGACAACGCTCAATCAGTCTACCGCTCATGACAAGTTTGGTCATAGTATAAAACCAAGAATCAAAATCATACTTATTTACAAAATATTTTATCTTTTGTGTATTTCTTGACCGTTTTAGTGACGTGAACGCTTTTTAGGGACGAATTTGATTATTCGATGTAGAGATCACTTTTGATAGTAAGGCATAGGTTTTTTTTAAAAGAAACTGAACATGGAGACTATGCCTATATCCTAGATTTACAATGCATTGTGAACGTTTAGCCTAACCATCACGGACTCGTTCACTGTTTTTAGCGCACCTGCTCATCCTATAGCCGCCATCTTTAAACAAATCCCGTTGCTATGAGGTTTTTCTTTTTCGTGAAACCCTGGCGAATATGAATGTATTCTGACACGGTTTTCGTTACATTAAAAAATATTCTCATTGTCTAATGTAGTTTTCATTTGTATTTTTTTTTTCAAAGTATCGCGAGATTCAGCGAGATTACTGACAGCCAACATGTCGGACGAGTGGGGTGAGCATGTGTTTCTAGAACATATTTTAGACAAACTAGTGACTCACTTCTGGTTCTTATTATGGCAATCGAATAAATTATTTCTGTTTACAGACGCAGATGATTTTGAGCCTCCGAGTTTCAACGCTAAAGGTGTTGTCTCTGACAAATGGGAAGGGGAAGACGAAGACCAAGACGTCAAAGTGAGAAACGCCGATTACATCTACCATATTTCGATCCAAAACCAGCTATGCGTCACTGACTATTTGTTGTTGTAGCGAACACCATTCAAAAGAATAGTAACAGATCCTCTTTAACTTTTTCTAAGATATTTGTTTGTTAAATCTAGATGTTTTATCAAATTTTATCCACGAGTTATCAGTTTTCACGCATGCAGAGACAATATACCAAGGCTGAAGGGGTCGTTGTCGGCACAGGTACTACAGATATGTACCCCAGCTACGTTTCTATATACAGAAATGTACTCTGGCTAAAATCAGAATACAGAAAGTTACCCTAGGATGAGTCCATTACTTTCCATATTGCGCAATTGCTTATGTATACGACACGTCCTGAATGCCAAACCGCAGTAAAATTCAGCATGGGAGAACGCATTGTATATTTTTTTATCATGACATATAAAGTGTTGAAAAACTGATTAAAGTCAATTCACAAAACCCTCACATGTAAATCTTCTGATCTCATGCAGTCTTACGTTAAAGTGCCGCTTGGTCTTGTGCGGCAGTGATCAGTCTCCAACTAACCTCAAAGGTCCCCCGGTATATGGTAGCTGGTGCATGTTGGACTCATGTTTACCCTTAAAGATATGTTGCCTCAATTCCTATGATGAATGTGTTGTGAGTACCTAGAATCATTGCTTACCGTTACTATAGCAATTTAAAAATGACATCTTGTGGATTACATCACTATTCGCACAATTCTGGAATTTGAGATAGCCCAAGCATGAAAAAGAAATAAAGTACAATACCTGTCATTTATGTTAATTTAGATGGAATCATGGAAAAATGAATAGTTTGACAATAAAAAAGAATGAACTAATGATACATGTCCAAATTTCTGACTAATATACTTATTGTATTCATGATCACGACATAACATTTACAAAAAATGTTTCTAAAAAATAACTTGGACATGTACTAAAGTGAAACAGCCTGAACACTTAAAACTACAAAAGTAATTCACAGTGAACATGTGGTAAAAATTTAAAAAATAAATAATCATGATAATGTACATTGCTCTATATATTCCTTTACGAAAAACGAAATGTGACAGGCATGGACATGGGTATAAGTTACACATTTTTTTAATACTGTTTATTTTTGTCTTATGTGCTCATGCTATAGTGAATACACAGTAGAAATATCAATAGTGAACAAAATAACCTAAGAAATATTTCTGTTTCTCTCGATATTTTCACATTATTGGCACTCAATCACCGACCGCCTAACAGTGACATCATCACTTTGTGTATATGCACGCAATAACCAGAGATTAAATAGTGCACAAAATAAGATAACTTGAGGAAAACTGTCCTCATGAAAAAAGAAAGGTGCACCGTGCCACCGATTATGATATTACCCAATTTTGGGCAGATGTTAAGGACTGCCCTCCAGATCACATACATGTATTACTATAGAAACATACACATGATATAGGGAAATCATTCACTGCTTGATAAGTTTTATCATAAGATTATCATGATCATTATTAGAACTTTAACTTCATTATCAACATGATCAAATTATTTGAGCAAGGGCAGTATCATACATGGTTGACTACTGTCATTACTGTTTGATGAACTTGTGTAAACAATCTGACCACAATTTAAACAGTTCTTGCTGAGAAGCACTAAATCTAGCTCTTTATTACATTGTTTATGTAACTGATTAGGAGCTTAGTTACGTATGCCATTGTTTCCGCCATGTGCAGTAAACTTCACGACATTGACAATAAACAATATTATGATCATGAAAATAATGTCCAGATAGAAATGTGTCACTCTATTAATGCACTCAAAATTTGGCATTAATTGCATATTTCCATACATTTCATAACAGTGATTAACTTGTTTTACTTTGCAATATATCATAAGTTCTGTTGAATTGATAGCAAAACCAGAAAAGATATTTCTTTCTATCTGAAACCCTATGGTTTATGATACAGCCATGTCATTCATAAAATAAATAATGGAATCAATGCAACAAGTTTCATGACTGAGGGTATCCTTTGTTCATTGGTAGTATAGATAACATGACTGTTAGCATGGCAGTAGATATTTTGGACATTCACTTGGTTTGAGTTCATTGGAGTAGGAACTGTCATAGAGGACCTACGTGTATGAATGTGAGAGCTTGCAATCAGAAAATCTCTCCAATAAATACCTTTAAGAGGTGTGGGCAACACGGTGAACATACGAAGAAATTTAATCAATACATTGTTGCTGTAGGGTAACAAAGAGGGCTCTGATCCTGTTTTGTGGACTTGAACAGAATTGATCTTAAGTTACCTACATTTACATTTCAGGATAACTGGGAAGACAGTGAGGAGGAGAAAGAGAGAAACAAAAGTGAAGGCACAGGTAACAGAAACATGTTTACTTGTCCAAGTGTATTCTAATAAGCTAGTTAGAGAACGATACCCAGTGCTAGGTGAGTTCTTGTGAATAAAATTGGGTGGGTGTGTTCAGTCAAACCATTTTTTGCCTTAAACATTGTGTGCATAGACAGCAGTGCAAAATTAAGCAAGACAGTCAAGGGGTCCTTTTTACATGTTTCATAACTGTATTGTTAATAGTTTAAGAATTGGGTGTCCCTGTTCAAATTCTATAGCAGCATACGGAGAAGGCTGAAGGGTTCTGAGCCTAACTATGATGGACTGTTGATGGAGTTGGTTGCTAATAATTTTTCAACATGTTCCCCTCCAAGGTCCACACACTTCTGCCAGCGATGCTGGAGTTCCTGTATCCCACTGGTGTAGACATGGTAGAAGGCTTCATCCTGGTGGTGTATATCAGGTCCTCCCCAGCAGAAATGCTGTCATCATTGTTTGCATAATGCTTGCCAGACAGTTCTATTTTCAAGTTTGGGAAGAGGTGGAAATCTGATGGTGCGAGTTCTGGTGAATACAGATGATTTTCATGGAGTTCAAAGCCATGATTATGCACTGTCAAAGGCCTTCCTGATCTATGATCATCTTCTAGGCAATCTTTTCCACCTCTCCACAGTGGCAAAGGAAGGGAGGATCATCCCCTAAAGTTGACACCATGTCTGCATGGATGTCTGTTGGAGTTAGCGCTTTAGTTGGAGATTCTTCATGACAGCATGGTAGTCAATTTTGGCCATTTTCAACAACAGAAAATACCTAGTAACTTTGATCCATGCGGAAATATGCTGCCAGGTTGTTTATTTGTTTCAAATTCAACCCTTGCTTGTCGTAAGTGGCAACTAACAGGATCGGGTGGTCAGGCTCGCTGACTTGGTTGATGCATGTCATTGTATTGCAATTGCGTAGATCAGTTATAACCAGGGTATTTTGGGAAAAGGGTTTTTAATATTTACTTAAAATGTAGTTTACTAAATTAAGCTTTAGGGTAAAATATAGATGCATATGAGAGAAGTGACTGTACAGGGTGAGGGCATCACCCCCAGGGCAAATGATGATTAATTTTGCTTCTCTTAGTGATAGAGATAACTTTTCATTAGTACAATGAAATTAGTAGAATCTGGTCTTGCAATGTAAGTGCCGGAAGGGAAATGAATGGATCGAACAAAATTGTTAGTCTTGTTGTGATCAAATATTTCTGAGTACTACCGCTTGATTGGAATATCTGATTAACATGATTAAGTATCTTTTCGGCGCCTTCCAGTCTGACAGAGTATTGGGTTTTCATCTAGGGTTGTTTGAGTTGTGGGTATGTTCGGTTGACCAGTGATTTGACCATTAATTTAGGAAATTAGTTAAGTGTTTGGTTAAGAAGAACTTGATAGAAAGACTGATTGGAAGGGGAATTGGGGTTCATAGGGAAGTGAGCGTTATGACTCATTTCACATGATGTCAAAACATAATTTCGGTGGGAGGAGCTAAAATTATCATCGATAGTATTTTGTTAGTTGTCCGAGAGTGGTGCGGGGATTCGGGAGCTCACGGCTGAACAGAGAGGTTCTATCTGTAGATTGGAATTCCGGGTCAGAAAAGAAGTAGAGTTAAACGTTGATCAGAAAAACTATCAGGCTCTTCAACGCATCATCTAGGTATGTGTTGTACTTAAGACAGGCAACAAGAACTTATCTGAGGACCTTGTGTGTGTATATTTACAATAACTACCATCACCAATAAATGGACTGGAGCAAACCATCTGACTTGTGATTTTGAGAGAGCTACATCATTCCTAAAACCAAGGAGTGGTTGATAAGTACAAGTGACCAAAGGTAGAAGGGTAAAGTACCCGACACCTAAGGTTACACAATGCTAATGATGCCAATCACTGGATTGTCTGGTCCAGACTTGATTACAGACCACCATCATATAGCTTAAATATTGCTGAGTGAGGCATTAAACCACAAACAAACAAACCTGTTGTGTGTTTTCTATACGTCCTTCATAGTTAGGCTCACTTCCTACCTCAGTGTCCCCCTTTAAGTTGAACACTCAACATGGTAGATGAAATATTCAGCATTTGAGTCAGGATTACGGATCGGTACATTGATTGTTATCCATAATTTACTTAAGAGTGGCTTGGTGATGGTGTAAACAAAGTTTGCTAAAATCATAAAAAGATGTCCTATAAAAGTAGCCTCTAGCAAGATATGGTGGTGGGGTAGCCTAGTAGTAAAAGTGTTAGCTCATTATGACGAAGGCCTGGGCTCAATTCCCCAAATGGGTAAATAGTGTGAAGCCAATTTCTGGGTCCCCTGTCATGATAGTGCTGGAATATTGCTAAAAGCAGCGTAAAACCATAATTGTTCAGTCTAGCAAAATAACTGATAGTGTGAAAATCCTAGTGTATCTTGATCCTGAATTATCAACAAAAATTTATCATTTGGCATCATGTATCTATTTTGAGCAGGATTGAGACTGAGAGGGTATTTCATGTTTGATATATGTCATTCGTTTTGTCTTGTCTTTGTGGATTACAGAAGGTTCAGCTTACCAGCGGCCTAAGAAGAAATCACTTGCAGATAGAATAGCCGAGAAGGAAGCTAAACGTGTGCAGCAGTTGGAGGAGGAGAAGGTTTGTTTCATGTCATGAAACTGTCATTTCCACAGTACTCAGTTTCTTGTCTTGAGCGTTGAGAGTGACCTCCCTTAGTTGTTGTGGTTGCAAGCTCCCTCCCAGCACTTGACACCTTTGTTACACTCCCAACAGAGAGCTGTGAAATTGGGCTATTGCTGTGAGGGGCTTGTTTACAGTTGATACACTGGGACGGGCTACCTCATAGAGGGATGTAGGAGAGGTAACAGTTTCTAGAAGGCTGGCTATGCATAGATAAGAGCGAGACAAGGGAAATTCATTAACATCACAGATCGCACTGCTTACCAGACAAGACAAATGGTTGACCTGACTGATCATGGTTTGAGATATTGTGATGATAATCCTTAATTTGTCTGCACCATACCCATACTTATTGGTTTTATTTAATCTCCATGACGTGCATCACTTTAAACTTTCCTCCCACATTTATATGGCATGCAGTGATTTACATAATATGCTCTTCAAAGTGTTCAATTCAGGTTTACAATCCAACTTACTCATATCTTATGTCAAGGTAGGTTTCATCCTCCTATTCGTCTGACTAAATATATTTTTAGATAACTATGTGTATGAATATATTTTGATGATTTCAGGCACGAAATAGAGAACCAACTGCTGAAGAAAAACTGAATGAAAAAATCCGATTAAGGAAGGTTCAAGAAGCAGCTGATTTAAAAAATGCGCAAGAAATATTTGGTAAAGCTTGATCCTTTAGTATCAAGAATATATTATATGGTGCTAAGTTGTAAGAATAAAATGCATGCGAGTTCGAGAAGGTATCAGGTTTCGGGAGGCATCAGTTTCTAGAAGGCTGGCTGTACCTATATAGGAATGAGCAAGCACGATTCTAGATATCTTTCTATGACCTGACTTGTGACTTTACCCTATTGTATTACCTCTTGTGATTGTAAATGTGAAGATACAGGTTATTATTGGTTTTCGGCAACCCACGTTTGCTGTAAAAGGCGACTTTGCTTGTTGTAAGAGGCGACTAACGAGATCGGGTGGTCAGGCTCACTGACTTGATTGGTGCATGTCATTGTATCCTAGTTGCATGGATCAATGCTCATGATGTCAATCATTAGATTGTCTGATCCAGATTATTTACAGACTGCCGTCTAACAGCTGGAATATTGCTGAAAGCGGCATTAAACAACAAACAAACAATAAAGTCAATCCTTTGTGTTGCAATTTGTCAATTATTAAATGGTCTTGTGTACCGATATCTGGGCTGACCTTTGCATCTCAACTAAGAAATCACCTCGTAACACCTTTGATGTTTGATAATGCTTGTACATAATTTATTGTGTTTATTCATTAGGTGTCAAGAATGCTAAATCAATAGAGTCCATGTATCCAGAAACAGAAGAAGAATTTAAGCTGTTTAAAGATGCATTAAAAACAAAAATTACAGAATTTGAGGTGAGTGTCTGTAAAGTATTTGAGATCTCTGGTTTGTTCTTCAGGAAGTTGCCTTATCAGAAGTATTAATCATGTTTATTTTCTTTCTTTGTGTTGAATATGTAAGTCGGCAGGCATTTAAAAAAAACATAGTGCTTTTCCAATTTAACTTTTCATTTTTTTAAAGGGTCAGTGGACTAACTAGTTTAAATGAAACCTGTAACATTCAGCATAGAGTAGTTGTGATACCGTCATCAGCGCAATGTGTTAACTCAGTGTTTGACAAAGCCAGAGGTGTAAGGGAATCTATCTGGGGGTGGGTATTACCATGATTATTGAGACATTGTTGTGATACTCCATGTACACTGTTCTTAGACACCTGACCGATGAACATTTATTTGGGTGCTCATTTCATTGGTTATATTTAGTTTAATGAAACTGGACAGATGCATACCGCATCAATTGTCCGTCGTTCATCATATGCATCTTCCCAGAAATCATTTTAACAATGAAGCTGAAAGCTAAACTTCATATGGACATTTGTCCTTCATTTGAAATTTGCGCTTTGACCATGTTCCTAAATTCTCTCAAAATGCATTTCCTTGCACAATATATATCAGCTCAGAAACCACTGGACCACTGAAGTTGAAACGTTTGTTCCCTCCAATGATAACACCTGAATTTGTTCAAGAGGTTCAAATCAGAATTTCAGCATGGCCACCACAGCAGCCGTATTACAGAAAATGTTTATGGGCATTAACTTTATTCACATTTTCAAACGATCAGATTTTTAGTGTTAGCTGGAAGTCCTCATTATTTATGAAGAAAATACATGAATATAAATTCTGACAGCAACTTGTTAACAGCTGTTGACTATATAGCCAGGTGAGCTATAATGCTGTGGCTCTATTGTAATGATCAAAGTCAGTAATGATAAAGACTTATAATGTTTATGGTTTGATATGACACTATGAAATAATGATTGTTATCATTCTTACAAAGAAATCTCCAAAGAAGTAATATTTTATATTCACTATTCATTTCTTGTCTTTTCAGGCCAGCAGAATGTATCCTGGTTTTATAGAAAATTTGTTCCAAGAATTAGCAATTGGGTGTAAGTACACACAGTATTAGGGATTATACTTAATTACATTTGATACAGTGAACATAACAGTGAACCCAAACTACAGATATACAGGGTTTGACGCAGTTGGTGTGGAACATTGATGAAAGGGGGGCACGGGTGGCCCAGTCATCTAAGGCGTCACGATTCGCTGTGCAGTTGCGTCCCTTGGGCATGCCAGAAACCTATGATTGTGGGTTCGAATCCCGGTTCGCCCCGATTATGTTTCTAGGTTTGTCGGCACCATGCCCGTGCTCTTGGGTTTCACCGAAGTGGTAAATGTCTGAGACCTGCATCACTTCGGGCTTTCCTCCCACGTTTAGCTGACACACCGTGATATAACTGAAATACTGTTAAAAGCGGCGTTAAACCAAACTCACTCAATCACTCAACATTGAGGAAAGTCTAAAAGGACTGGTTATCTTACATGAACCACTAGTCCGAAATGTGAGGTAGACAGTTGGATAGAACTGTTTGTGTCTACCACTAGATATCACTACCACAATACCCACACAGGGATTCTGGGTGAGACTAGGTCCCATGCATTCTATGCAGGTTGTAAGAGGCGACCAAATGCAATGGTGGTTAGACGTGTTGATTATGTGTCTTCGTACCCCAACAGTTTGGATCGTTGCTCATAATCACTGGATTGTCTAGTCCCGGCTTGATTATTTACAGGCTGACGTCCAATATAGCTGGAATATTGTTGAGTGCAGTGTTAGACATGAAACAAACAACTCGAAGTACCAGTTAAGCTCTGCAGTTCACTCACATTGTTTTGACAAATGAATTGTCGGGCTACAAGGGTAAAATGGTACATAAGCTTCCTCGGTGAAATCTGGTTTTACCTCATACACTCAACAGAAAAAGAATATGACAAGTTTGAAATCATCACAATAAACAGATAATATGAAACCAATGTTGTCACTGGTGCATCAGTTGATGAAGGTCCTCCATTGCTTTCTTTCCAGTACAGCCAGAAGACTTGAAGAAAGTAGGAACGGCACTCACTGGTATTTACCATGAAAAAGAAAAACAACGGAAGGTATGTGACCAGCGAGTGACTTGTGTTGCCTCTTGGCTCTGTCGACATTGATCAATGGCTAAACGTAGTGCTTGGGTAGACCTCAGGTCCAATTGCTTTGCATGTCTTTGTTGTCAGAAAAAACAATACTGATTGCAATTATACAGAAGAAACACTCCCCCCTGTTGTACATTCTTATGACAGGGAGCAATATTCAAACTTTTGCTGCAATATGTGTAAAATGAAATCCAGATCATAGTGCCTTTGGGATTTTGAAAATACATTATTGTTTTCTTCACTAAACTGAAGGTACCCATTGGCAATGACCCAAAAGTGGGGTAAAAGTAGCCAAATTCCATTTCGGAATTGCACCAGACCGGGGGTTATGTCATCTCCTGGTGACTTGTTCCTGTCCGAACCTGATGATCATCCTTCAAATCACATGGGCCCTCATTAAGATTCTTGGTGTGTCACTACTATAACGGTACTTATGGGTTTCATCAAAGTCATAGATGTGGCTTTTGTCTTCAGTGGTCATGGGGGGATAAAACTGAAATACTGCTCACATCCTAATGGGATGATCCCGTGAAGATCCGGGGTAGAATAAGTCTTCAGCAACCCATGCTGCTGGAAAAGGTGAATATACTTGTCGTAAGAGGCGACCAAATGCAATGGTGGTTAGACGTGTTGATTATGTGTCTTCGTGATCGGGTGGTCAGGCTCACTGACTTGGTTGATGCATGTCATCATATCCCAATTGCGCAGATCGATGCTCATGATATCAATCACTGGATTGTCTGGTCCAGACTTGATTTTTACAGACCATCATCATAAAGCTGAAATATTGCTGAGTGCTGCGTTAAACAAACAAACAAACAAACAAATAAACAACCAACCAAACTAATGGGATGTCATCGTGCCCCACCTGCATGGAATGTTGGGAGTTGGTTTGTCTGGCTGTTAGGACTATGTGTTACATGTGTCAGTATGGGCAAGCTGAATGGTCTGGTACATCTTGAGACCAGTGAAATATGTTTGTGTTACCATGGTTACAGTTAGATATACATTTTGCCTGCTTTCATATCCTCAGTACAGAGTTAAGTGTGAACTAGGTCTATTATGATGTGACAAGCAACACCTCATTACTAAACTAGAAACTGTGATGTCCAGACCGGACATAGATGTGTTCATACCAGACTGTGATAGGCCACTTGTAGGACCAGATTTTTTTTACAAATAATGATGAAGCTTTGCTGTTGTAAGAAGCTCATTATCCCCCTCCATGAAGTGGAAGAGGGATATAGGAATGGGTGCTGTCCTTCCGTCCGTCACGTTTCGTTCCGGAGCAGAACTCAAACACCATATCTTAACCAAACTTGGAACATAGACAGGTCTACTGGTGAACTGGTGCCTTTTGATAGTTTGGGACTTTTTAAAAATTTATTTTTCGAGTTTCCATTGCAACAACTTTGACTTAGACTGAGAATGGCAGTAGTGCTCCTTTCCCTAGAGATCTTGAAAACCATACAATATTTCTTGCCTTGCACACAACCTAACATGTTATATTGGCAGGGGATATGAGTATTTCATACTTGATGTTAATAAAACATTGCACAAAGAGATCTTCATATTACGATGTCCCTTTTTCAGGAAGCTGAAAGGAAGAAAAAGAAGAAGCAGAAAGCCATAGTGAAAGTGGAGAGGAAAGGTGATCTAGACTTGATAGGAGGTGTTGGGGAGTATGACTATGACGACGGAGAAGATTTTATGTAGTGCTTGCTACAGATATTGTGGATCTGTACATATGGACAAGGTGTTGCTGAAACGTACAAGCATCGTGCCTCCTGGACAGTTGTCCCAGCCTCATCGGTGTGCCAGACTTCCAAAGTAATGAAACCTTATGTCTTGTATTCAAGAGCAGGGCTAGAAGTCATCAGTACAGATTCTGTTGCTTTTGTTCTCACTATTTTCATATCTAAACATACATGCTCGCATGCTTGTTCATTGTCTTGGAATCTTGGAAACATGAGAATAAGCCTACCACGTGGTATGTCCACGGGATTACAGGGGATAATTCTTTGATAGCTGTGGCCATTTGGACCTAAACTTTCTATTGGACTGTATCTTTTTACAGTATAAATTGGGCACCCTATGTAGCAATTCAAAATTTATTCCTCTTTCAGGGCTTGGTAAAAGTTCATAAATTTTTTCCAAACGACATGATCAGTATCATCTTTAGCAGTTAACAGTGATCACAGGCCAGATTTTGGTCTCGAGAATTTTTCCCGTTTCAGATCGTTATTTGTTTTTTTCTCAACAGCATTTGATTGTTCAAAGAATGTATGATCATACCCTGTGTTCCTGTGAAGATACTTTGACATGCTTTAGTATACATTTATATGCATGAGGGATCGCATTTCAAATTTCATATTCACATGATTAAGACATATTTTAATAAAACAAAATACAAAAACTGATTGCATTTCATGTGAGATATTTTGTTGTAATAGGAATTGTGTAATCCACATGACCAACACACATTGTGGCGGACTGAGGTGGAACCTTGACCCATGTACATGTCAATTTGAACATATGTAAATTACCTTGTTACAAGATTGGCTTACTGCCGCAATGGGGAGGACACAATCGGCGTGTGGAAGTGATTTCTCTGTCATTTAAAAAATGTATCTGCATGAAATTAATGGAAACTTCTTTC
The DNA here is from genome assembly GCF_023055435.1 of Haliotis rufescens. Lineage (NCBI taxonomy): Eukaryota > Metazoa > Mollusca > Gastropoda > Lepetellida > Haliotidae > Haliotis > Haliotis rufescens. Next base: position 89,277,261 of record NW_025963779.1, on the reverse strand, counting down.
TATGGTCAAATACATACAGCAGGGTTTTTTCACCTTTTCTGGAATTTGGGTTTATCAGTGGTGTCAGCTTTTGATTGTTCACAGAAGAAAATGAATGACATTGTTCGTGCAATGTTCTATCATGCTCTGTTGGCCCACCAGTCTCCACTGGCATAATACATCAGAACACATTTCTGGCTGCTTAAACACCTGCTTGATTATCCTTCTGTTGAGTGAATTTTAACGTGGATTTTGTCAACCAATGTCAACTTAGTGCTAAATTTTTAATTACTCTCTGATGAACAATTAAAATTGACCTTATAAATATTTATGATGTAAATAAAGTCTTTTGGTAGAAACTATGAGTGTTGTTTGTATTGCCTTACATGTCGTCCATTTTGAAAAATATCAATCTCAACAACATCTGAAAGACAAGAATATTATCACGAAAAATTGCAAGAGGACATTTAGTAATTGTTACAGTATTCATGAGAGTTGGGACTGCATAAAGAGTCAGCCCAGACCACCTCCGTGGATAGAGCATCTACCAGGACCACCCTCCGTGGACAGAGTATCTGCCCGGACCACCTCTGGAAAGAGCATTTGCCTGGACCACCTCTGTAGATAGAGCATCTGTCCTGACTACCTGCAGACATATCTGTGAAAAGTGGGTGCAACATGTTTGGGACGATTGAAATATCTTGTCAGGGATGATTGCACAATACTGTTGACACAATTGATGGGTGACGAGGCCACTCACAAGGATTGTACTCATGGTTTTCACCAAAGTTGTAAACTCCTACCTGCTTCTAATCCCATGGATGCCCCCGCACATCCAGCCATGATGTAACTGAAATATGCAGTGTTTACCCAAACTCACCACTCAAGCTACTGTCACAGCTTCCATATTCAGAACACTAGCTGTATTGATAGTCTATCAAGATAACAGGGTTATGAAATGTATACAATATATTACTATAGTTAATCTGTCATGCCAGGACGGGATAAAATAGGAAAGAATCATCTGCTTTTAACTTATGTTCAGAAATATACCACTCAAAATATCTCCAAGTATTGCAAGCTAATTTAACATATACATATAGCACTTGCCAAGTTATAAACTGCATATCTTTCATTTGGATCACAACATGGGTGTGGTCGAAGCTTACAAGTTCAATCAAACCCAGTCAGGAATATTGCTGCAATCCCCCTCACAGGCGGCTATGTAGAGATAGACCTGTTGCCATGGTGAAATGATATGCCCATGGGATTCCCAGCTTGTCAATAAAACTTACAAAAATGGATCAGTGGCGAGGAAAATCACTCGGTCACTGGTTTGTCTGGTCTAGATTATCTACAGGCCACCATGATATAGTTGGAATATTGGTGACTCTAGTGCTAAAGGATCGTCATAATAAGTGGCAAAAAAACATGTTTCTTCCCCAGACAATTGACGAAATAAGTAGTGGTATGTCTTCAGTTGTTTTGCATGCAACATTTAGCTGGAAATGCAATGTTTAGTTTCAGAGTGATGATGCATCACCCAACCAAGCTGCGCAGGGAAAACGACCGGTCTTTTAAGGAGTTGTCCATCATTCGGTGTACTACTCTTCATGAGAAGGGCGGTCGGGTAGCCTAGTGGTTAAAGCGTTCACTCGTCACGCTGAAGACCCGGGTTCGATTCCCGACATGGGTACAATGTGTGAATGTCCCCCGCCATGATATTGCTGGAATATTGCTAAAAGCGGCGTAAAACTAAACTCACTCTTCATGAGAACTGTCAGCAGTGGTTCAACAAGTGGAGTTAGTCCTTCCTTGTGTGCAAATTTGACAGTTATTAAACTGACCAAATATGTGTGTGAAAAGTCCCAGACTGAGGCTCACCCTCCTACTTCCTTCCCAATGACAACATCCAAAGTTTTAGAATTACATGTTAAACTCGTACCAGGGAGTTGGTATGCGACACTGTGCAATGCTTTTTCAAGACAGATGATTCTGTGGGGGCTCCTCCTTAGAATAGGTCCCCAGCAATCCGTGCTGGTTGTGCCAGGTGAGTGTATCCAGTGTTCTGCCTTGACTGATTGTGGGTCATTGTGCTCTGACGACTTAGAACACTGCTCTTATCAATCACTGGATTGTCTGGTCCGGACGTGATTATTTACTCGCTGATGTTATAAATAACTGGAATATTGCGGAGTTCGACATTGAAAAACAAACCAAACAAGCAGTACTGATATCTTTTTATATTTTTGTCATGGAATAAAATTAAACCTCAGTCCACCTTGATCCAATGAATATGAAAGAAGTGGTCAGATATCAAATAATAGCCAAAGGACTCGTTTCACCTGGGTACTAAATTGATGTAGTTTTGTGACGAAGTGTTGAAAGGTTTTTGAGGTCTGCTTCTTGAAATAATGAACACGTCATGGAAGACTGACATGCAACCATGTGCTCAGCATCATATGGGAGGTAAACAGAACAAAAACACAATGCATTATGTTACATAATTTTACTTCAGTATGGCAAAGGAATATGGTTACCATGGTTACATGACAATACCAGATGCTGACATGAAACGATGTAGGCGAAAATGAGACGCGTGGGGAAGATGGTAGACAATGATCAACCAATCAAATCACTGCATTCAGAACAGCATTTTACCACAGTTATGTTAAATCTACATAAGAAAGTTTGGAATGTGTAGCACATGATATTTTTTTCAAAACAGCTTCAGAGACGTGGAGCTTCAAAGTTCAAACTAAACAAATCTATAATTATCAAATTTAAAAAAGAAATGTGGTAGAATGTCAGCTGAAAGGGTGGTGTGAACACATGCAAGGGGGATAACTCTGATGATACAATGACATGATTCGCAGGAAGTACACGCGGCAAGAAGCTGCGTGGCACAGGACGCTGACTAGAAAACGGTGGAAATTAAGGCAGTTGGAGATCTCCGTCACTGTTCAGGATTGATTAAAGAAATGTAACAAAATTCACCTTACACTGTTGGGTTGGCGCAAGCCCACCTCAAGATACACATGAAAGAAGGAGAGTATGTGAACCTGACCGGAAGCCAACGAAGCAGTAATGGTGGCTTGAACAATGCACCCTTGCCATGTCAACCCTGTTAATTACTTTGTTAGTAGTGAGACCAGCAACAGGCAAAACTAGTTGTACACCAGATATCACCTCCATGCTCTAATAGCACTTGCTCAGCTTTTCTCACAGCCCAATATAATTCTCATTTAACAGAAAAATAAATTCACATCTCATATAACTTCTTCAAATCTCTGCTATGGACAAGAACTGGAAAATACAATTTTCAAGTGAAAGAAAAGTTAGAAAAAAAGCTTTTACCTATGGTACATGATTCTAATTATTGTCTACAGACAGAAATAACTACAAAATTCATTTTGAGGCCTGATTTAATCTGTCAAACCACAAACATGAAACATCCAAAATCAGCACATGGCTTAATCTGGTGACCATTTCACCATACCGAATCAGAAACAGCTACACTAGATCCTGTCGATGTTTTAACAAAAGCTGACAAGAGAAGTCAACACAGCCATCAATCCATTGCTGGACTTGGTAACAAGAATAATCACAACAAATCTAAATATATCTCTACAATATATATAAATTCCTTCTCTGTACTCGAACATCACTGGGAACAAACACATTTCTTCTTGTTCATAAATATTGAAATGGTGATCTTAATTTCAAACAACAAATAAAACAGTTCTCAATAAATAACCTTTTACAAAATAACACTCTCTTCAGTCACCATGTAACCATACGATCACCCCAACATATACCCTCAATGACTGGTCATCTGTACGTACAAGAGGCTTGGCTGTACACATCACCTAAGTAACCTCACCTCGTAGCAGGCTGGCTACACAAAGACATTTTACTGTTACAATATTAATACTTATTGTTTGATTTTTTTAGAAACTACTCTAGTAATTCAGCATATGAAACAAATAATTGGGAGAATATCTTGTCCTCATGGAACGTCTCAGTCCAGCCAGCCCTATAAAAAATTGAGGTCCTTGTGTCACTCCATATGGCAACAACTGCCCCTTATTCCTCAATATGGCAACAACTGCACCCTATTTAAAAAAAAGCCATTACAGATCAAATATAGTACCAGTAATATGAAAGAATCGGGTGGTCCTTAACTTTTTATGAGTAGTTTATAATGTTCCGAGTTATAATGAATGCAAGTTGTGTACTCGCTACCCTCAATAAAATGGAATGACAACAGTTGTAATACCAGGGACAAGGAATATTTGTACATGTTTGGATGCACCAATATGACATCCCATACAAGAATAGTTTGGACACATCTTGTTAGGCCCTAATATAATCTCTGATAAAGTAGATATTGAAAATCTAAAATGTAAATATTAGCCAAGTTAACTTAATGACTGCTATTTTCCCCCCGAGTCAAGAACGCCTACTCTCTAAGGGGTCCTAATCAGTGTGGCGACATGGGCGGTATATTCACCTTCAAATACTGTTAGTAGAATGTCACGATTGAACAAGAACACAGCTGTAACAAAACTCCTCACAAAACATTATCCATTTAATGTAAACTTCAGGATAAATTCTATTTACAGATCTCACACTGGGGAACCTTCTTTGTTAAGTCTCCGTACCTGTTTTTATCTACTCTAAAAATCTGTTAGAACAATTGCTTACAAAAGCAGCTTTCATGATAAAACAAATTAAAAGCTACAGCTAAGAGATTAACAAATAAATTAACAATTAATAAATACATAAAGGCTAAAACAATCTAGTAACATTTTACAGATGATATGACAATCATGGCAACAGTTATTCTGAGCAGAAAGCACATTGGCAATAATCACTATTTTTGCCAAATCCTAAAGAGGGACTAAACCTATTGGAAGTACAAGCCAGGCTGATTCAAGTTTTCAAACACCATAATTTTGGGAAATTTTATCAAACAAGCAGTAAATCAAAACAGAGCCAACGTCTCAGTTCCACACAGAGTGGTCCCCCTTTAGCATGTACTGCAAACCAAATCATGTCTTTGCTAACATTTCTTGTTCTTATCTCATTTAATGAGTATTAGATACCAACTTAGACGATTGTCCGTATGTTCAAGTTTCATAGTGTACACATGGCAGTGACAAACAGACAACAACTCAATTTGTTTGACTGACAAAGAGTAAAATGATTCATTTTGGCATACTGAAACGTGATACTGGATGAGAAACAGCTGACATCGGTACATCCTGTCTTAACATAGCCACGGTCCACACACATCACTTCCAGCTTCTACGTATTTGTAGGTAGCTTAAATGCTTTAACAACTTAGAATTCATGAACATTCAGAGCTACAGATAAGCAGTGTATTTGCGTAAAATCCCCCACCCCCAAATATTCAAAACCCAATTACTTTCAATTAATTTGCGTACAGAAACACATGCATTAAATGAAAAACTCAAATGTATAAAAACAGCTCACGTAAATCCTCAATGAACCTTTTCAGCATGCGTACAAAGGAGCTAATTTCCGAAATACAATTACGAGCAAATTTACCTTCCGAGTCAAGATTATATTTTTAGAACAGTTACATAAATCTAAAACATTATTTCATGTTTTTGAAATCTTAAAAATGTTCACTTATTTTGGGAAAACCCAACAGAGTGATGAATAGATGAGTGAAACAATATTGCTTACCCAATGAAAAATGTAATAACCCAATTAAAATAGAAACCCTAGAGTAAAAACTCAATTGCTCAAAAAGTTATCTGGAGCTCTGACACTATAATAAAACAGCTGCTTTGAGTACACTATGGCCTATATGAAGTAGTTTCCAAAATATAATTGTTCCAGTTCAGTGGCCATGAACAGTGGTCCTTCCACCGTCCAGGTGCTACTCCCCTGACAACATACAAGGATTGTTTAACACAAGGTTCTGAAAGCTGCGTTGAGCACGGGGATGAGGGATGTCATGGAATCAATACGATGAGCGCCCTCAATGACTTTGGCACATGAAGAACAGCAGATCCCGGTGAAGCAGACACAAATATGTTGACGTTACTTCTAAATGGTGTTAACAATATGCACAGTGAAATTTTCAAAAGAGTGAAATGGTTAAAAATATGGAAATAGTGGTTGAATAATTACACACACTGATGAATACAGAACCCTGTTCTTAAAAGTATTTTCAGAACATGTTAGGCTGAAAAATAATAACTGGTTCTGAGGCACAATTTTATGAAATAACATTGTTTGGTGGGAAACGTATGCTTAGCCACCTGTGAAAATTGTTCGTTTATGCAGTAATGGAAAATAAAATGCACTTGAAGGACGTCTTGTTTATCATGCTTATGTGACATTCCTGCAAACCAACAGCCTTCTTTTATGACATGCCCAGTGTCCGTACAGCACCTCATGTTGGCCCCCCGAGGCTGCTGTAGTGATGACATGTATTTGAAGGATGTCATTATAAAGTATGTGTTGGACAAACACATTCATTTCCTGTCTTCACACTTTATTAATTTTAATTAACTCAAATTTACGTGGAACCCAAAAATCTAAATTGCCATGGGAAGCCTATGTTTTTGTAAGTAACCAATTAAGTAGCATCAGAACTTGAACATATAATTCCTTATACATTGTTTTCCCAAACCACTAAACACAGGCATGTCCTCATCCAATAAGTGAAGTGTGAACTGTTCAAAGACATGATCAATGACATTTAAGTACAAATCAGAGACAAATTCTGGCATGTATGAATTTAGCAACGTACAGCAAGGAGACGGTCACATGTGAAAAGTGTTTGTGCCATTGACCATACAAGTACTTCAAGAACATTAATAATTCAACATACTCTTATGCCGATGGTGAACATTTTGTATGAAAAGTATTCCACTTGAAGGAGTTAAAATTATGATCATCTGTGAAATGATGATGATGATGATGATTATGATGAAGATGTGTCTGAGAGTGGAACAGGGGTGCTTTGCTAGACTCTGGGATATAAATGGTCTGTTCATGATTGTGACTGGGTGATATGAAATATTATGCCATGGCTCAGCATTGTTCACTCAGCTGCACATATACACATTCACAATTCATAAATTAATCAGATTCTATAACATTACCAATTTTACACTAATACTTATTGATGCTGTCAAATTTGAATGAGACAATGACTGTTCTGTAAAATATTTGCTGTATGTCATGTGAAGTACTTTTCAAAAAGAAATAAATTTGTGTGTACATGTATTAGTATAAAGACAAAGCCACTATTGAACGAAAATCTACTACACTTTCATAGTGCATATCCATGTGAAATTTTAGTGAAGCATATGAAACTGAATCAGCAATAGGAGACACACAGTTGAAAGAGACAAATCTCTAACAGTCTTCAGCTTTGAGACATGCGTAAGGCATGAATGATTAAAGCATCACAACAATACAAAGAAACGCAAAAACACCAAGAGCTGCCATTTGAAACCAGCCATACGAACATACATTGCACATAGCTCGCCTTCTCCAAGGTCATGGTCAACAAGCAAAAAATATCCCTGGGTTTGATAATCTGGTGGAATTTCAAACTAGAGGTCATTTTACAACACTTTCATGACTTTGGAACAGACTGGATCCTTGACATCAAGCCGTGAGTAACATGGTATATTTCCATCAATATACACATCACAGAAGTTTTTCTCTTTCTGGATGTAAACATAAGCTCTTAACATCCTGGCTTCCACAATGCTTGCAGACCACTGTGATGTCATCGGTTACTATGATGTCACAATCAAATGACATCACCAATCTCCCGGTCACTGAAGCTGTTTAGATGTACTTTTTACACTCAAGACACTGAGTTATTACTGTTTACCAACTGAAAACGTTGGAAGAATGATTGTGGATGATTAATAGAATTTCACCCAAGCACCTATTGATATCACATATATCAAGCCTTTTAAACTTTTCATCCGACTCATTTTGGATTCTCTGTTTGTGGTAACTTTATAAATGTTTCTCTTTCTTCAACTGTATACATGACCTTGTATTGCGACATGGTTTCATGTATTGTACATCCAGCGTTTCTCTGTAGCTTACAGTACCACTGGGCAACTTCAGCCAGAAAAGACATTAATTTCAGTAAAGATTTTTAGGTTCATGAATTGGATGTGACTTCAGACATTATGTTTTCAGTTGACAAGAAGCTCAAGAATTGATGGAAACATACATGTACTGCAAGCATTGACTGTCTAACTTCTTCATCTCGACACCATCTATTTCAACTGTTCGCCAGCTGCATGTTCACATCAAGTGCTCCTCCGAATATGCATTTGAAAACAATGAACCCTCCCCAAGAAAAATCAATAGCTTTCAGAAAAAGTGGAAATTAAAGAACATGTCAAAATAACATTTCATAATATATCAGTTTGACAATTTTGAATAAGAAAAAACATAACAATTTTACAATATTCACTTAAAATTATTTTCTTAAACTGACAAATTTCAAACAAAACAACACAAACCTATATTAAAGATAATATACAGGCATGGTGACTCCATAATAATGTCAATAAGCCTTGAGTCATACATAATCTTTTCAAAATAATATCCTAGCACTTGAAATAAAAATCTCACTTGTTCTTGACACTAGCATCCAAATGAAATTTATTCCTTGAAATGTTATCATTATAACGATAAATTCAGTGAATCGCTGCAAACATTGATGTTGAACTACGAAAGGAGAAAGACCAACAAGCAAATGTGATTGGTAAATTGTGATAAAAATGTTTGCAATGAACTACCATGAACAGTGATGTAGGTGAGAGATGAGATAACATTGTACATTGTGTAACAAATGCTGCGATGGAAATGACAAGAACTACAGTTCTCATTTCAATGAATCAACATCCTGGCACAGACAGCTAGTACCTACCTCAACTTCTAATAAGTGATGAAAAATTATGTCTTTATCTGCGGAAATTGTCTCGTATGAAAAATATCTAGCATTTCATGCACTTCTGAGCCCAAACCCCAACCATCTCCATATTTGGGCTACCGATTCGCATTAAGGCTCACTGGACTTGAAGCTTGTCTACTCTCTGGGGAATAGTCGGAACCTCATAACTGCAGCAAAAGTGTCACTGTGCAGATTGAAGTCCATGTGAATTGTCTACGCTACGTACTGCTTCAACAGAACTGTTGTGAATGCAGCAACACTTCGGACACTGGCGGCTGAGTGAAAACAAGACAATAACCATGCAGGTTGATGCTAACAGATGAAGAAAGTCTAACACCACGGTACAGTCATCCAGCAAGATAGCAAGAAGAAGAACACATACAAACTTGTATATCATCTTACAGTAGCCAGTCTCATTGGTGCCAAACCTCTTACATCTGTCGTTAGGGCGTTAGTCATAATTTCAGCCTGGCGTAAAGATTCCTTGTTCTTGTGGAGGTGAAGCAGGCTGGCAGGCAGGCAGGCAGGGCCGGTGGGCGGGGTTTGTATGTGGAATGTCCGTGCTGGTCACTTCAGTGGGAGGAATATGTACACTCAAATATGGCAACTTTGCCACTCACTGTCGCCCAGCAGATGGGAAAATCACTCACACTGACCTCTTCAGTCAACCCTTGAATGAAGGCCTGGCTGTGCTTCCAGCACGGGTACAGTCTCCTGCCAGCGAGGGGCAGCAACTCGGTTGCTTGAAATCAATGGGACTCCACAGGACGTTCCTGATGCAATCCGTGCTTAGGTAACATGATCACAAACAACAAACAAATCTGCCCTGTGTTAACAGTGCATTTCCTTCTGAAAGAGTTGTCTCCCTTATAACCGGTCGAGTTTGAAAGTGTCCTCAGTAGCTGGGTCAGTGACCATATTTGGGTCAGTTAACATCTGAAGTCCATCTAGATCTAGAGGGTCTAAGCCTGCTTTAAAAGCTTCATCAGTTGAGAAAAAGTCTGTATCAAAGCTATCTGACATGCCTGTGATAGCATTTCCAAGGTCTTTGGCAAAATCTGGCGGCGGTCGTCCCAATGTGTCATCAGCACCTGAAAGACATAGAAAAAATTATAACCACTAGAACTATTCATGTTGAATGATGACCCAAATTTAATCTTAGCTATGACTACTCTTTCTAACTTTCCTAATTTTAATATAAATCCTCACATAAATCCAAAACATATTGCAAGTCAAAATTAAGAATTAGGAACCTCAACAATATCTGTATTTCATGTATAGAATAGTGTGCGTTTTCACATTTCAAGAAATTACCAGTACAAGTAATGGAAAGTGTTACTGGTCAGTCGTCCTCCACTCACAATCATTTACCCTTCATCGGTTCTGCTGTGGTAGGTTGTATAACAAAAGTTTTACAATGTATCAAAGAGATCCAGATTTTTTCCATCATCAATACTTTACAAACTTACAACATTTCTGTCTCAACAGCCTTACAGTTGCTAAAGTGCACAGGGCATATTTATTTTGTTAATTGTTGCGGGATAAAATGTATTATTATTATTATTTTTTTATTATTATTATACCCATCAATCCATACTGCCAATATGTGGTGTAGCAGCTCCCTCTCATGAGAAACAATCCTTTGCCCAATTTGTTGGTTAAAGACTACATCATATAGCAGTCTTAAGTATCATAGTGTTGCCAGGAAGTATTGACCATGAATACACTCAAAACATTTTTGGTCTTTTTTAAATTATGAGAAAGAAAGTTACCGGTAAGAACAATATCTGGAATTTTGTTATTGGCCGAAGGAGATAAGTGCTGGGGTGTGTTCGGCTGCGGACTAGTGACCCCTCCGTTCCCCACCACCCCCGTCTGCCCTAGCATCTGCTGCTGCTGGAGACCCATCTCAAGGGTGCGGAAGATCTGCTGCTGTTGCTGTTGCTGGAAGTCCTGGCTGTCCATGCCTGACTGGGAGAAGATGGCTGAAGAGTAGGATGCCACACTGCTGCTTGCACTCATGGCAGACTCCATTGTTGAAATGGGGGTGTTGTCAGGTAACTGCAAACAATTAACATCAGCATAAAGGCGTTTTTAAGATATCACATAAATATATATTTTTTTCTTTTATTGTATATAATAAGAGGTACCTGTTACATAAAATGGGCTTCCACCCAGGGTAGCAGAAAGCCCGTGACATATATCACAACTTATCAGTACATCCTAGATTTTTATAAGGAAAATAACATACTTCTCACTCACATATTCACTCTAGTAATACAAACATACTGCATGTACCAAGTATGCATAAACTATTAAAGCTTATATATCACATCATATTGCAGTGCAGGAAAGTACTTGGTCTCATTGGATTCTCAAGTATAAAATTAAAGTTGCATTTTCGAAAAGTATATAATACAGCATCCAAGCCCCATAGAATTTCTGCTGGTTATGTGTCTTTAAAGCAATATCTTTTTCTTCGATGTCGTATCATGAATATTACATAAATATTGTGTAGAAATATCAACAAGAGATTAAAAGTCGGCAGTGCATGAATTATTTGGGTGGAATTTTTTAGACAGGTTAACATACAAAATAAAAAAGAAATCTCTCTAGACCACGACACACCCAAGTCAAGCTTGGGAATATCATTGCAGGGACACTTAAATGTTAATCATATCGCATCCAGGAACTCGTCACAAGGCAGCCTCCCCACATTAAGATAAACCAATATATGTTGGATGCAATTGTACAAAAAAATGTATCATATGCTAGCAATTGCACAAAATAATATGCTTGTCTTCCTCTAAAAGTATATGGATGAATATCTCTCTTTTTTTCATTTTGTATACCGGTAATATTACTTTTGGAGGAACAAAAAATAGAATTTGACTTGAAACATATTCTTCATCTTATACGTCACAAGTCTGAAAATATTACAAACAAACCATTGCCTGTCAGTCAGCAACTAGACTCTTGTCTGAAGCTTGAGGCTCGTAACATTTCTTTTGGTCCAAGGTTAATGATAGTCAATATGTTAAGACTAGAAGTAGCAAAAAAGTCCTTTAAAAACATGTTTAGGCTAGAGGACAAAGCGTTTGACAGAGACTGTACCATATGATAGACATTAACGAAAGCAAGACAGGAGATCTAGAAGCAATAAACATGGGCTACACTTGTAGTTGTCTCAATCAGGTGAGGTGAAATTGGGTTTAACGTCGCGTCCAAGATTATTGCACTTATATAGCGACGTGCATGCACGTGTATGTGTGTGTGTGGCTGCTTGTACTAGTCCGGACTGATGCCGATTTATAGTGCTAGCTCACTGAGATACCATGCCGCAGTTTAACATGAATACCCCACTCAGACACAGTATACTGACTCCGAGCCGACCAGTCCTTGTTTTAGCCCCTTAATGCCGAGCGCCAGACAGGGTAACAACAAGTACAATCTTTTAACGTCTTTTTGTATGACGCGGCCCAGGATCGAACCCTGGACCTTCCGCTCTTCGGGCGGACGCTCTACCACAAGACCACGGAGGCGGTCTGTCTCAATCAGGAATAGACAATATACACTATTCAACCAACAGTCTCTCAATATCTCTTGAAATACTTATTTCAGAATTGGTTCATGACTGATTGGCCATAGGTGTTTATGAAATTGACATTTGTTAGAAATATAAATTAATGAACAAAATAGAAGTTTCATTATATTATTCCTTGCCATGAAACATCAAGAATAATTCTTGAGCTATCAGTGTTTAAAACTGTCACTATTCCATGAAGCAGTTTGTTAACGTTCAATATGTGAAGCAACTTGACAGTGACCATGACTGTTGACATGGAAGACGAACAAGCCATGCTATTAAAAGTGTAGGTGATCTAACATGCCTGATCTAAAATAGCCTTGTAATGTGATGAACAGAAAGGGATGCTGCTGAGGTCCCCATCATGGTTTGTGCTCTCTTGTAACCTTGACCTTTCCTGAAAATTAGCCAAAATGGAATCAGATGGAGATCACCACTCTAGTCACGAGATCTTACTATAAATGACACAAAAGAAACCTATAGCTTGTTTCAATAAGTGAAAATGCAAATTAATTTTTTTAGTAATATTTGAACTTGTTTCCATGGAAATAACAATAATATGAAAATGCAAAATTCCAATGGTCAGACATACATTAATGTGATACCAAGGAATTTCCATTTTCAGGTTTCAAACACGTTGACTTGAGAGAAGACATTGTGAAGATGTTGACAAAACACCAGGAGCCAGCAGCTTGGATGTCCACTGGGGCAATCCAGGTGGTGGCGGTGGTGGAGGGGGGGGATGGATGGGGGATCCAGGTGTTGGAGGGGGACAGGTGGTGGTGGTTGAAGGTGGGGGAAGGAGAGGAAAGAGGGATCCAGGTGTTGGAGGGGGACAGGGGTGCAGGTGGTGGTGGTGGAAGTGGGGGGAGGAGAGGAAAGAGGGATCCAGGTGTGGTGGTGGTGGAGGGTGACAAGGTTCCAGGTGGTGGTGGAGGAGGGGAATGGTGATCCAAGTGGTGGTGGAGGGTGGTTTTTGGTGGAGGGGGGTGGTGATCTAGGTGGTGGTGGTGGAGGGGGTGGTGGTGATCCAGGTGGTGGTGGTGGAGGGGTGGTGGTGATCCAGGTGGTGGTGGTGGAGGGGGGGTGGTGATGCAGGTGGTGGTGGTGGAGGGGGGTGGTGATCCAGGTGGTGGTGGTGGAGGGGGGGTGGTGATGCAGGTGGTGGTGGTGGAGGGGGGTGGTGATCCAGGTGGTGGTGGTGGAGGGGGGGGGGGGGGTGATCCAGGTGGTGGCGGTGGAGGGGGGTGGTGATCCAGGTGGTGGTGGTGGAGGGGGGTGGTGATGCAGGTGGTGGCGGTGGAGGAGATGGATCCAGGTGGTGGTGGTGGAGGGGGTTGATGAGACACTAACATGCTAACCCATCATGTATGTTTGTTCACCTCCCTCTCGTGAAATCAAGGACCTACATGACGCGTGTACCACCAACAGAATCAGGGCACGTCTGTCAGTTGTAAATGTCCGGGCTACTAACCACTGTGTACTTGGCACAGACCAAATGCACAAGGGAATGCAAACAGAGTGAGTCTCGATCTAATGACTGGAAATCAATCAACATGCAGCCTTATCAGACATAAAATCATACAGCAACGCCTACACTGTCAAACACAGACAAGTTCATACCAATAGAATTCCACAGAGCAATCTATGCCTCATGGCTGGACATAGCTTTGACTTTATTCAAAGTTTCATAGCAAGCAATATTACATCTGTATCATAGCAACATGTGAAGTCTGGACCAAACAAACAAGGTTTTGACATGTTGTTGCCATACAGGGTACAGAACATGGAATAGGACATGGAATACAACAGGGAATAGTGAGTGAGTTTGGTTTGATCCCGCTTTTAGCAATGTTCCAGCAATATCACTACAGTGGACACCAGAAATGGGCTTCACACATTGTACCCATGTCAGGAATCAAACCCGGGTCTTCGGTGGGACAAGCAAATGCTTTGACCGCCAGGCTACCAGACTGCCCTAACAGGGAATAGAACATGGAATACAACAGGGAATAAAACATGAGTTAGTGGCATGAGGGATGGAACTTATAACCACTAAGCTAATCCACTGCCTACCCGAAAATTATCCTGTTTATGGTCAGTGTTAAACATCAAAAAAATTATGTTACTGTGCACCCCTTTAGTTTCTTATTCACTCTTTCTGTGGGGAATCCAGAACAATGTAGGTTCCCAGTAGAGCTCCTTAAGTAGAGGTTCCTACTGGAGGTCCCCAATAGAGGTCCCCAGTAGAGGTCTCCAGTAGAGGTCCCCAGTAGAGGTCTCCCAATAGAGGTCTCCCAATAGAGGTCCCCAGTAGAGGTCTCCCAATAGAGGTCTCCCGGTAGAGGTCTCCCAATAGAGGTCCCCAGTAGAGGTCTCCCAATAGAGGTCTCCGGGTAGAGATCTCCCGGTAGAGGTCTCCCAATAGAGGTCTCCCAATAGAGGTCCCCAATAGAGGTCTCCCAATAGAGGTCCCAAGGTGAGTTTCCCAGTAGAGGTCTCCCAATAGAGGTCCCAAGGTGAGTTTCCCAGTAGAGGTCTCCCAGTAGAGGTCTCCCAATAGAGGTCCCCCAATGGAGGTCTCCCAATAGAGGTCTCCCAATAGAGGTCCCAAGGTGAGTTTCCCAATAGAGGTCCCCAATGAAGGTCTCACAGTAGAGGTCCCCAATGGAGGTCTCACAGTAGAGGTCCCCAATGGAGGTCTCCCAATAGAGGTCACAAGGTGAGTTTCCCAGTAGAGGTCTCCCAATAGAGGTCTCCCAATAGAGGGTCTCCCAATAGAGGTCCCCAGTAGAGGTCTCCCAATAGAGGTCCCCAGTAGAGGTCTCCCAATAGAGGTCCCCAGTAGAGGTCTCCCAATAGAGGTCTCCCAATAGAGGTCCCCAGTAGAGGTCTCCCAATAGAGGTCTCCCAATAGAGGTCCCCAGTAGAAGTCTCCAATGGAGGTCTCCCAGGAGAGGTCCATACTAGAGTTCCCCAGTAGTGGTCTCCCAATAGAGGTCCCCAGTAGAGGTCTCCCAATAGAGGTCTCCCAATAGAGGTCCCCAGTAGAAGTTTCCAATGGAGGTCTCCCAGTAGAGGTCCATACTAGAGTTTCCCAGTAGAGGTCTCCCAATAGAGGTCTCCCGGTAGAGGTCTCCCAATAGAGGTCTCCCGGTAGAGGTCTCCAATGGAGGTCTCCCAGTAGAGGTCCATACTAGAGGTCCCCAGTAGAGGTCTCCCAATAGAGGTCCTCACTGGAGGTCTCCCAGTAGAGGTCCATACAGGAGGTCTCCAAGTAGAGTTCCCTAATGGAAGTCTGTACTGGAGGTCCCTAACAGAGGTTCATACTGGAGGTTCCCAATGGAAGTCCCTAATAGAGGTCCCCAATGGGTCTCCCAGTAGAGCTCCCTACTGGAGGTCTCCCAGTAGAGGTCCCTTAGTACTGGAGGTCTCCCATTTGTGGTCTCCAATGGAGGTCTCCCAGTAGAGGTCCCTACTGGAGGTCTCCCATTAGTGGTCTCCAATGGAGGTCTCCCAGTAGAGGTCCCTACTGGAGGTCTCCCATTAGAGGTCCCAGTACCCATGATTCACACTAGAGTTGACGAACATGGAGTTGTGGAAGAGGAATATGGCTGACTCAGCATCATCAGTGCACTGGCAGTGGAAGGGAGGTGTGTTCATGCAAGTCATAATGGTCCACAAAGCTATCTTAGTGCTAAGGTGATCATAACTTCCATATTTAAATACAGGCTTACAATCGTTGTTGCGCTTGGAACGCTTTGTGGAATGGGGGCATGTTATTTTGGGCTGCCATGATACACGTTATACAGTTGCTTGTGGCATAAAACAACAATCACATATTTATGTCTACAACATCAGTGAAAAGGAATCATCTTTAATTAAAAATGCAAGATCAGAGACGCACAAGGAAGAGTATTTGGCCCATATGGCTTTGGTTTAAAATTCAATAACAATTTTTCTTAAAACACAAAAACTGAAGGTTTTTTACAACTGAAAAGGTTTAACTTAGTGCTAAACACACAAACAGTACTGTGAAAATCTGATCTCACAACAGAAAATGATGCCATTAAACGATGTGATTCAGATTATCAGCTTTCAAGTCAGTGGTGACACAATTTATGTTGAATATGCTTTAAATGTACAGAAATAAAAGTAAAATATTTGACCATAAAAAAAGTGTCACTTGACTCTAACACGTAATTTGAAGCACATCTTGGACAGAATGCTGCGGTACACTACCATGTGGAACTGCTCAAACTGCTGTTGTAGTGCATTCGTCTGCTGTTGCTGCTGCAGGTAGTACGCCTCGGCGAAGGGGGAGCTGTTGATTGTGGACGTTGGGGGGAGGCCTGGAGACTGAGCGGGGGAGTATGACGGTTGTGACAACGGCGATGTGGGAGATTGACAGCCAGTCTCTGACACATTATTTCGATACTGAGTCATAGACGGCTGAAATAGTAAGCCAGGATGTACTGATACGGATCAAGATAATGTCATGAGGGATAAATACATGAAGTAATGGATATGAAATTGCAAACATCAACTGAAACAATGAGTGAGTGAATGAATGAGTGAATATGGTTTTACGCCACTTTTAGCAATATTCCAGCAATATCACGGCGGGGAACACCAGAAATGGGCGTCACACATTTTACCCATGAGGGAATCAAACCCGGGTCTTCAGCGTGATGTGAAAAACGCTTTAACCACTGGGTTAAAAACACCCCTGAAACAATGAAAGGGAATGATATAAGAAATGTCCATGAATCAGGTGACAAGTTGTTATCCCTACTGCAGTCAGTCTGACTAAATCCTAGCCTGCTTTACCACAGTCATATTGGCCTTCCTCATAACCAGAAGTAGCATCAACATAATGCCTCATTTACAACAACACCGCCCCTCCCATCATCACAAGATCTCCAAGAAAATATTACATATGGATTAAAATTAGGAGTGGAATATCAACAATATTTGACTACTTTGCCACACAAGAATTTCGAAAAGCATCAACAGAGGGGAGACATTTCATAGCAGACAGATGTAACAGATATTGGAAAGTAAATTACAGTCAAGTCCCGTTAATCCAACATCAATGGTTGCATATGATTATGTCGGATTAACGAGTATGTCGGGTAGTAGTATCAACGTTTGTGATCGAAAATCGGACAACTACACGATAGATAAGGATTCAAACACGTAATAAAAAATATAAAATAAATATTAATAAGATTGAGGTAACCTAAGCATGTGATTTATCCTGTTTTCTTTATTTAAAGCATTAATTGTTTATTATTAAGTAAGTCTATCTCTGCAGCCGTTGTAATATGCAGCTACCAGCCGATTCGTCTCGCATCAAAACACGGGCTGTGTACTCGCGGGCAGATGACCACGGAGTACGCTGATCACTGTGTCGGATAAACAAAACTGATTAATGAGTGATTTCGGTAATTCATTGCAAATTAGGTGTGTCGGAGTCGGAGTGCGAGAATGTCGGATCAACAGGTCGAAATAGCACTGATTTAATCGGTTCCCATCATTAGTGTTGGATAAAGCCGATTGTTGGATTAACGAGTGTCGGATTAACGAGACTTGACTGTAGTTTGTAATTGTGTTTCGGAAATTAGCTCCATTGTACGCATGCTGAAAAAGTTTCATTGGGTATTTATGTGTTTTGTTTTCAAACAATTGAGTTTTTCATGTAATGCATGCATTTCTGTACGCAAGTTTATTAAAAGGAATTGAGTTTTGAATAGTTTTGGGGTTTTTTTTACGCAAATACGCTGCTTATCTGTAGCTCTGTGCAGTTATGTCACAGGGTGAATGTTAGACATTCACCACTTTGGTGAAATCCACAGGCACGGGTATTGTCTGCTTTAAGAATGCCTGTTTGTCTGAAAGAAGAGAATTAAACTTTTCCTTTGTCCAAATTAACAAAAGGACAAAGTCATCGATATTTACAATGGTAAATACTTGTCGTGAATATGTCAACTAGCTTTTAAAAAAAAAAAAGATTAATTTTTTAAATCCCAAACTATCAAAAGGCACTAGTTTACTACTAGACCTATCCGTGCACCAAGTTTGATGAAAAAACATTTAACGGTTTTCAAGATCTGCTCAGGAAACAGGCACTACCCCTATTTTCAGTCAAAGCCAAGGAAATTGCTGTGGAAAGTTGAAAAAGAATTTGATTGAAAATCCAAAACTGTCAAAAGGCACCAGTTTACTACAAGACCTATCTATGTGCCAAGTTTGGTGAAAAACTATTTTACGGTTTTCAAGATCTGCCCAGCAAACGAGCACTACTGCCATTACCAGCCTAAGTCTAAGTTGTTGCCATGGAAACTCAAAATATATATTTTGTCAAAAATCCAAAACTTTCAAAAGCACCAGTTCACCACCAGACCTATCTGTGTGAACATTTAGGAGAAGAAATATTGTACATTTGTTAAGATCTGATCCGGAAACAAGCTCTAGTGCCATTTCCTGCATAAGTCAAAGTTGTTGACAAGGAAACTAAAAAAATATTTTGTTAAAAAACCCAAACTATCAAAAGGCACCCTTTTACCACAAGACCTATCTATGTGCCAAGTTTCATGAGGAAATATTGTATTTTTATCAAGATCTGCTACGGAAATGACATCTTGCATGAACAGACGGACGAACTGACTGTGTCCATTTTAACAGCCCCACAAAACATGTTGCAGGAGATAAAAAGGAAGGGGACTTCGATGTAGTTACTACACTTACTACTACTGTGCCATATCAAAAATTAACTGTAGAACCCATATGGACATTATCCACTATATTTACAGTTTCACATAAAAGTATAATAAATAGCATTAATGTTTTCAATATTTTAACCATATAACGATAAAACTTGTATTTAAACAAAAACTTAATGGGGCACCGAAATAAATTGTGCATATGATCTTATGTGCACAGTTTCTTTTGGTGCCTACCACAGCGTGTCAGCTAAATGTTGTGGGAAAGCCTACAGTGGCGCATGCCATAGACAAGTACCACCTTGATGCCACCCACAAGCACGTCTGTTGTGCGGACAAACCAGGATCATGACTGGGACCAACACCCAACTGAAACCCATGACCAGCTGATCCTGGTATTGCCAAGGGAGACAAATCTTGCACTTGACTTAGCCCAGGAAGTAATAATATCCCTTTAGGAAGAGTATTACATCTATATAGTAACATGAATTTGAAGCTTAAATTGAATAGATCATCAAACATGTGCTGCTCTTTAATTTCTGAGATTCTGTGACTTACCTTTAACATAAGCAGCAAATAGAAAAATATCTATAATACCAGGACACAATTATCAAAAACAACTCCTGGTTGTATGGAGCCATGAAAAGGTCTTACACTAACATGTTTATATTACAACAGAGTCACACATGTCAGGATGAGTACCACATCGTAAACCAAGTAAAGACAAGACATCCATGCACAACCCTGCTGAACCACCACTACAACCTACATCCTGGCAGTCTCACGCCATGCATGTCTACACATCAACACTGTAACACATGGCAAATGTCCAACCTGCCACCAGCCCTGATAACAGGCCCATCACACAGACACTGCACACAGCACATTGAACATGTCACTAAATACCTTTGTCCAACATCAGTTGGTACAGACAGGTTGTGTCTTTTCTTCCTGTTAGATTGTTCTATTCCATTTCCTACCCCCATGAACTGACCAAGGTATACCATAGTTTGACATGGTATTCAGCAAGAAATTGCTGCACTTACATGATCAACTAGCCAAAAATGAATTTCCAAAATATGGATCTAAAAATGTTCACAAGTACATAGGTATGTTTCCAGGGATATTTCCTAGATAATTTTTTATCAAAGTTCTAAGATGGATTCTTGTTTTCTTCTATGTATCTCTGATGGACTTTATGCTCACTATGTTCTTTGTGAATTAATAAGCCACACCTTAAGTTAATAGCATAATCTAAAAGAAGGAATTCAAGAACAGTTTCTCAATAAATTTTTCTTTCAGAAATTATTTCCTCTTAATTTTCACATTTTGAAAATGTGGCATGATTTCATGAGCTTAAGTAGAAGGAAAAGTGTATCTAATATTAACTTTTTGGAAGGGTTCAAAATGGTGCCGACAGCGTCTGCTCATCAGGGGAGTTGATACTGACCTGTGATTGCTGTTCATGTTCACATGATGTAATATGCACCTGCGGTACGTGATGGTGCGGCGAGTGCGGCTGCTGCTGCTGCTGCTGTTGCGGAGATGTTTGCGACTGTTGTTGTGGGTGAGGGTGGTGGTTATTGTATACAGGGTGTGGAGGAGCAGCAGCCTGGGCAGAGGAGGAGTTGGGTGCTCGGTGACGCTGCTGCTGCTGCTGGTGCATATACAACAGATACTGCTGACGTATTCGGGGATCCACACTTAACTTACTGGGGTCCATATTGCCAACCTACAACCAAATGCAGTCACAAAAACACACAACTGAGGAACTCAAACTGAAGCAACTCGAAAACAACAGACTTGAAATAAAAAAGAGGAAGCACATCAGTCACATACTTAGGCAAGGGGAACACAAGAATCTAAAACACTTGTCAGCGGCTAACATGCACCCTTTAGAACCAAAATATTTAATCAAATTTAAGTTCATACAAACATGGGACTTCGGATATTTCAGTAATGCATTAGCCTTCAATTGGATAATTCAAAAGAGTAAGAAAATTTGGAAAGCAATTTCTTATTCAGTCAATATAAATCCTCGTCAAAAAGAAATTAAAAACACACAAAATCATATTTGTTCAAAGTATTATTAGATACAATAGCATATATAGGTAAACAGGTATTTGATAATTATATGAATATTATTAATATGTGTATGGTCATGCAAGATATCTCTACAGAAGAAAGCAATGAACCTGCTTTCCATATGTCAGTAAGGCTGCCTGTTTGTGTACATGTACTGATGTAAGTATATTATTCAATATGCAGAATTATGCCAGACAACCTTTCAGTCAGCTGTGTGAAACATATCATCACTATCATCACAAACAAATCTATCGTTAACTAACTATTGATGATTAATAATCTATTTCTACCCATGTTTAGTCCTTATTCAACTATATTCAAATTTTTCTCTTCCCCTCCCCATAAAACCAGCTCAGACAACTGTGACCACTTCTGAAAACTGTTTAAGACTCATTTGTTTCAAGAACGTAATTGCCTTAGAGACTAGACCTCCCTTTCTCCCCTTTTACACCTCTGTAACATCGCCACTGAGCATCTCTTAAGTTGGAGTGAGTGTGTGAGGTTGGTTTTACACTGCTTTTAGCAATATTCCAGCAATATCACAGCAGGGAATACCAGAAATTGGCTTCACACGTTGTGCCCATGTCGGGAATCGGCATGACAAGCGAACGCTTTAACCACTAGGCTACACGGCTGCCCTTCTCAAGTTGGAAGCCAGGCGCTTCATAAATTAATCATCATAATTATCATAATAATTATTGTTATTTACATAATTGAAGGACTGAAAAACACGAACACTTTCTATCCATGATTTATGCCATAAATGTTACTGAAAGGGAAATATATTTTCAGAAATTATTAATCTATCTTACATGTTTTAAAGTATCTTAACAAGTCTCCCAGTCTTAAAGGTTACAAACACTTACATTCATAACCTGTTAAACCAATTTTCCACTGGCTATATGAGCAACGTTTCCCCAATTTGGTGCTAGAGGGTTTGTTATGACAATGGTCATATCTATCTCAGAACATCATGCTGCTACACATCACACCCAAATTCACAGTCTAGCAGGTCGGAAAACACTCGCCTTGCAACTAATTCGGAGTGTTTTTCGAGCTGTGTGCTCAAATCGTAGACAGTCACAGGGAAGAATTTCTACTGGTCTAACTTGTCTAGATACAAAGCTACACTTGACGCACAGTATCAGCCCAACATCACAACAGACAATAATCAGACATTCCATCTGCTCTCAAGAGAACACACTACTAAGTACTAGTCACCATCAAAAGGTTCACTATTCGTCTTAACATGACTTGATTGATAATTTTTCTTTTCTTATAGAGACAGCTCTGGTTCAAATCATTTTTTTTTCAAATAACTTTTTACAGAGTAGAACTATGACCTCTATATTGAGAGCAGACGGTCAACCTCTGAAAGCAGACATCACTTTACAGGAGTACTTACTGGTGGTGAGAGGGGTATCCTCATCTGATTGGTATTACTGAGCACAAGTGGACTAGGAACTCCTTGCGCATGACGACGTCGCTGCCCAGGACTCTGTTGGCTGGCGACATGTTGTTGCTGTGGCGACATGGTCATGTGATTGAGACTGGTTGGGGAGAGGTTGACTGGGCTACCTTGTTGCTGATAGTCTTGTGGTTCAACGTCCAGCGGCGTTGCCATGGGTGATGGGAAGTTGAGCACGGTGAGGTCGGGTAGCGACCCAGTGTTGTTTGAGATGGGTATGTGAGGAGCCCCTGAATCTTGTTCTTGTGATGGGTAAATGCTGCAAAAATAGAGAACAGCTCAAAATATGTAAATTTAATCAATATTTCATTTTCTGAATGATCAAACACTCTTTGACTGCAGAGTCTGGAGCAGACGAACCAGTGGAATACACTGCTTTAGAAGTTGAACTCATGTGCAGAACCAAACACATTTCTTCAACATAAGTAAATGCTGTAACCCAAAGCGAAAAAGCCTTGAAAATGAAGGCTCTGCCTTCTCCTTTGCCTCAGTCCTAGAGCAATAAGGAAGCCTATTATCCACGGCCAGGGGCCAATTGCCTGTCCAAATCTAGATGCTTAGTTAGTGACTTGAGTCTAAATTGAGACACTGGTTTAGGGTAATCATGAACTCAGGGCTCGATTTAAGGAACTTGACTTAATTTGCACCAGGTGCATGTTGACATCAGACAAAACCAGGTTTGTCAAAGTTGAAACATAGATGCATAAACTTGACTAAATAAGGACAATCTCAGATCTCACGTGTCATGAATTACACACAATACAGCAATTAGTTATGTACTAGATGGTACATATACCTTAGAGGAATTGAGTGGGTTCAAAGACGGTTGTTGTGTGGACAAGTAAGAATTAGTAAGACACAAATTTGAATTGTCTTACTTGCACTTGGTGCATGTAGACATAAAAATTAAGTTGCATTTTTTAATAACAGGTTCCCTTTTAACAGATGTTGGCACTCATGTTTCGCCAGTAAGCCAATTACAAAGAAATAGTCAATGCCGCATATGAATAGGTCAGGTCAAGTTCAAGATATTCCACTTATATAGTGATGTGCACACTGCTTGTACTAGTCTGGACTTATGCTAGTTCTATAGTGTGAACCCACTAAGATACCCTTCCACGTGGATGCCAGACTCAGATACACATACTGACTTGCTTTATCCCCCTTACGCCGAGTAAAGGCAGGGTAACAACAAGTACCATCTTTTAAATCATTTTATGGTGAGATGCGGCAACATTTCACTCTCTGGGACTGCCATTATCTAGGACCGGTGAAGATCCAGGTGGAGAATAGGTCTTCAGTAACCCATGCTTGCCGCAACAGGTGACTATGCTTGTTGTAAGAGGCGACTATCGGGATCGGGTGGTCAGACTCGCTGATTTGGTTGATGCATGTCATCGCATCCCAATTGCGTGGATCAATGTTCATGATGTCAATCACTGGATTGTCTGGTTCAGACTCAATTATTTACAGACTGCTGTCATATAGCTGGAATATTGCTGAGTGCAGCATTTAACAACAAACAAACAAACAAACAAAAAAACAAAGCAAGTAAACTGACAGTACTCACTTAATGTTGGGTACTTCACATGACTTTGGCCGAGATTGTGCAAGCTGAAGAACAAGAGCAACAGAGTCAAAATATCTACACAAGGCGTGAGTCAGTCATTTGGGTATATCAGCTTAGTATCACCTACAGTCAGCTCAAGTAGGGAGGGCCTATGTGAGGTACACCATAATCAAGAGTATGGTGGCCACCGACCTAGGGATATAATTGGGGCAAATCTTGGATTCAACACAAGACCAGTGGATTTGGTAGCCAGGGGACATAATCATTCACAGGATCTTCTGTGAAAGGTTTCAGCTTTACTGCTTGGTTTGTCCTTCTTTCACCAAAAAATCTCTTATTCAAAATCTGGCAAAATTTAATTCGCAAAACAATCGTTTTTGCAAAATCATCTCTATCTACGTAGTTGATAACCAATCATAATGTTGGCAACAACTTATTGTAACTATGACACATACAATGCTTCACTTTGTACCCTTGAGAAAAAAAGGCTAATTTAGATTCTATTGCAAATTTGTGGAAAATAATTCATATTCAATTTTAATACTTTTAACAAAGTTAAACCCCCTTTTGGTCAGGGACACAATTTCAGTTCAATGTATTGAGCAGTTGTGGAGAACAAGTAAAAATGCAAAAAAACGTAGTCAAGTTCCCCGCCTTATATTGTGCAATTATTGTGAAAAGCATAGCAAAACAATTCCATAAAATACAAATGAAAACAAACACCCAATTATTTTTTTTACATCAATATTTCCCAAAATACACACAAGCTAGGAACCTCAACATGTTGTATCTAAAATGCACCAAATCTCTCCCAATCATAATTGACAACACAACCCGCACCACAAGTACAAACAACATGGTGGATGAGACTGGTGTTTGAAAAAAAGGCTTTTGTAATCTTGCCAGGAAGCCATTGAGAAGTTCTTCTTGATCCCAGATTGCAATCTGCAGACCGAGACTACAAAGATACTTTCAGCGGCTACAGATCAGGTTAACAGAGCGGATGACTAACCAAGGACATGGGAAAGTCAGCAGGGACTGCTAGTCAGTTCACCACCACCATCAATTGTCAACATACCTTCTTGGGATCCCAGTATCCCCCATCGCCCATATTCTGGCCAGCTACTTCAGCAACTGGGGAAGAAAATGGCATATTCTATAATCAAAGTTTGGGTGAGTGAGTGAGCGAGTTGGGTTTAACACTGTTTTGAACAGTATTCCAGTTTTAAAACTGCAGACCAGCTTAATGTTGGAGGAAAGCCTGAAGTGATGCAGGTCTCAGACGTTTACCACTTTGGTAAAACCCTCGAGCACAGGTATGGTGCTGACAAACCTAGAAACATAATTGGGGTGAATCAACGGGGTGAATCAACGGGATGCAACTCTGCACAGCTAACTGTGCCACCCGTGCCCCCAATCAAATTTGAAGAAAAACACTTGAAACATTGTTGTGGCATACACATATTCACTAGATCCAAGGCTGTAACCAAAGGCACCAAACAGTGTGTCTCCCAAAACTTCGTAGGTAGGCAAACACATACCACTCAAAAGAAGGTAAAGTTGAAGGCAGTGTGTTGCACTATCCATGGCACTAACCGTGACACTATCCATGACACCATCCATGACACCAACCATGACGACATCCATGACACTATCCATGACACTAACCATGACACTATCCATGACACTAACCATGACACTATCCATGACAGATAGACTACAGTCAAATGAACTGGGGTTCCCTGTCAATCATGTAGTGAGTCATTCTGTAATTGTTGCAGCCAATTGGTGTATCCAGTTTGTCCCTGAAGTGTTCTACAGTGTAATATACAGTGTTATATACAGTGTTATACACAGTGTCAGAGGAACTGCAGAGCCATACTACATGCAGACATCTATCAGAACAAGAAAATAACTCGCTATAGGAAATCAAAGGGGAATTAAAACACAATTATTTCTCAGAAGTCATTTTCATTGTGTTTCTGTTCAGTACTCCAGCGTCAGAGGTATTCAGAGGTACTGGTTACCAGCCAACACAATGCAGACACCAAAACTATACAGGGCAATTAGCACTGAAGTTTGTAAGGCCTTATTTGGTTTGTCTTCAACAGCATTAACAAAGGTTCGAGGTGTGTTTCATCTAATAATCTAACAAGGAGCAACTGAGACATAAAATTCCTCAGGAGAGCCTGCACATAATTGAAGCCTGATGCCCTCCATTCAAATCGTGCTGCTTCCATCACTTCAAGTAGCATCATAAGGCGCAGAGTTTTGCTTCTTTTTTAGTAGCAAACATTAGCCAATCAAACACAGGAAGTTACAAAGTGGCACTACTCAGAGGACCTCACAGCTAACATGGCTGCTTTCTGGAACAAATCTTCTGAAGCATTTATCAGTCTGAGGAATTTTTTACTTCATGAAAACACTGCCAGCAATCTTGAAATTATGTTTTTCACGATATTTTTACTAAATAAGTACTTGAGATGGCCAGGGTTTTGTGTCGTTGACCCGTGACAAACAAATGTGTTCCTACATCCACAGGGAGTACCCTGACACTATATAGTTCTGTTGACCCAGAGATTGTGAATTTCAAATTCGGTATTCTTACTTTGCAACATTTTGTGACAGATACTTTCACTAGCGAATGATCAGCTGGGCAGCACATGGTAAAACAGCTAAGATTATATAAAATCCTGGATAATGTATTCAAATCAATAATAACTGCTGACTATATTAATGTGTACAGTATTGGTGGGGGCATCTGATAGCGCTTCTGTTGATCTAGTTGAGCAAAGGAAGGCTTGGGGTTTTATGACACTTCACAAGTTACATGACATGGGTTACAGGAGGGTGTGGGGTATGTTTCGTTTACACTGGTGTATACATTTAGTTTTCAATAACCAACCCAAATCAATGGCGGGTGAAAAACCATGCAGTCTTTTTATTACATAACGATCTCACGCACAAGAGAGCAAACAAGGGAGGTAATTATATTGGCACTGATAAAGTAGAGAGTCTGTGGATCGATACTGGTCATGGTATTATATCTTTTATACATACACAACAGGGTATTACGACAACACTCTGTTTCTGTATCTGACATAGGTTACAGGAGGGTGTGGGGTATTATGACACTCTATAACTGCACCTGACATTGGTTACTGGAGGGTGTGGGGTATTACGACACTTTATAACTGCACCTGACATTGGTTACAGGAGGGTGTGGGGTATTACGACACTTTATAACTGCACCTGACATTGGTTACAGGAGGGTGTGGAGTATTACGACACTTTATAACTGCACCTGACATTGGTTACAGGAGGGTGTGGGGTATTACGACACTTTATAACTGCACCTGACATTGGTTACAGGAGGGTGTGGGGTATTACGACACTTTATAACTGCACCTGACATTGGTTACAGGAGGGTGTGGGGTATTACGACACTTTATAACTGCACCTGACATTGGTTACAGGAGGGTGTGGGGTATTATGACACTCTATAACTGCACCTGACATTGGTTACTGGAGGGTGTGGGGTATTATGACACTTTATAACTGCACCTGACATTGGTTACAGGAGGGTGTGGGGTATTATGACACTTTATAACTGCACCTGACATTGGTTACTGGAGGGTGTGGGGTATTACGACACTTTATAACTGCACCTGACATTGGTTACAGGAGGGTGTGGGGTATTATGACACTTTATAACTGCACCTGACATTGGTTACAGGAGGGTGTGGGGTATTATGACACTTTATAACTGCACCTGACATTGGTTACAGGAGGGTGTGGGGTATTATGACACTTTATAACTGCACCTGACATTGGTTACTGGAGGGTGTGGGGTATTACGACACTTTATAACTGCACCTGACATTGGTTACAGGAGGGTGTGGGGTATTACGACACTTTATAACTGCACCTGACATTGGTTACAGGAGGGTGTGGGGTATTACGACACTTTATAGCTGCACCTGACATTGGTTACAGGAGGATGTGGGGTATTACGACACTTTATAACTGCATCTGACATTGGTTAGAAGGGTGTGGGGCTTACACCTTGGATCCCAGCTCACAATATTAACAATTGTCTGGCCAAGGCATATTACTTACAGGAATGATTGATGAGTCTGGTTTAAGGCCGCGATAGAAAATATTTCATACATTGCATGGCATGTTCGGTTGATGTGGGAAGGAAGCCTGACATGGGATGCAGATCTTAAATGTTCACCACTTTGGTAAAAACCTACACGCAGGATAAGTTCTGACAAAGATGGAAACATTATCTGGAAAATTGTGGAATCTAAACGATGACCATACGTTTCTGGCACATTTAGGAGATGGAGCTCTTCACAACAACTTGCAGCTACTTAGAGACCTGGGCACATGTACCCTGCTGTATACATACAGTCAAGTCCCGGTAATCCAACATCGATGGTTGCATATGATTATATGTCGGATTAACGAGTATGTCGGATAAACGAAATGTAGTAGTTACAACGTTCGTGATCAAAAATAGGACAACTACATGATAGATAAGTTTCAAACAATAAAAAATATAAAATAAATATTCATATTGTAATGTTACATTGTTGGCGGAATATGTTTTCTAATCAAGCAACCTCTAAAGTTTAACACAAAACAACTGTTACGGACTGTATGACTTATTCAAAATCCTTTTAAAAGCATAGTCTGGAATGGAAGTCGCAACTTTGAAACCGGTACCTAAAGCTTAAGAAAGCTGCTTTCTAAGTGGCTAACGTCAACTTCCTGTTGGTCATTTCATTGGTAGGTCATAGTTCGCGAAAGGATGTTCTGACGTGACATGTAATGGGATGTCCTCGTCGATAGCGAGAACTTGTATCTGATTTTAATAAGATTGAGGTAATCTAAGCATGTGATTTATCCTGTTTTCTTTATTCAA
This sequence comes from Haliotis rufescens, assembly GCF_023055435.1. Lineage (NCBI taxonomy): Eukaryota > Metazoa > Mollusca > Gastropoda > Lepetellida > Haliotidae > Haliotis > Haliotis rufescens. The sequence continues at coordinate 89,247,947 of NW_025963779.1, read as the reverse complement.
AGCATTAATTGTTTATTGTTAAGCAAGTTTATCTCTGCAGCTGTTGTAATATGCAGCTACCAGCCGATTCGTCTCGCATCAAAACACGGGCTGTGTATTCGCGGGCAGATGACCACGGAGTACGCTGATCACTGTGTCGGATTAACGAGAGTGATTAATGAGTGATTTCGGTAATTCGTTGTAAATTAGGTGTGTCGGAGTCGGAGTGCGAGAATGTCGGATTAACGGGTTTAAATAGCACTGATTTAATCGGTTCCCATCATTAGTGTCTTATAAAGCCAATTGTCGGATTAACAAATGTAGGATAAACGAGACTTGACTGTATTACAGTGCACGAGCTGGCTGATTGTGTCATCACCCACAGCTTGGCAGTGCTCATGCTGTGACCTTTGGTTTTCAAGGCCCAGACATGAGGATTGGATCAATGCACTGTACAGCCTGCTTGTCTGGACTCGACTCTTGTTATTAACATACAAGGATTGGATGATTGCACGGTATGGCCTGCTTGTCTGGTCTAGACACGTTATTAACATACAAGGATTGGATTATTGCACGGTATTGCCTGCTTGTCTGGCCTAGACTCGTTGTTAACATATAAGGATAGAATGATTGCATGGTATGGCCTGCTTGTCTGGCCTAGACTCTTGTCATTAACATATAAGGATAGAATGATTGCATTGTATGGCTGCTTGTGTGTCACATTTGTCTGGCCTCACTTCTTACAAACTGCCATGACAACGCTGGAATAATGCTTTCTGGCCTAAAACAACATTCACTCCCTGTCTCTCTGAACTTACTTCTACGATGTGTTGGGGGTGTGTTGGGATGAATGTTGTCGATGGGGGCCATGGCACTTGTATGCAGGGCTGAATCCGAGTTGGTTCTGTAAAATAAACAAAAAACATTGAGCCCAGCCCAAAGATTTCCCCCATTGTGATCAGCATTGGCTATTGGATCCCTCTGTCAACATCTTCAGTCCATTTTCCCTAAACAGGCTGAAACTTGCAAGAAATAACCATCAGAAACTCTGGGTGGTGATATCTAGATCAAACAAAAGATATTTCATAAGTGCTGATCGCACATTCAAACAAGTAAATGTCGTCCATGATGCTTTTGCCTCCATTTAAGATGTTATTTACAGGATCTCATGCATGCCAACTGTAAACTATGTTCTGAAACATCTGTACACCTATTACATACAACGCATGCACACACACATTCACGTGGAATGCAAATATAAACTCTTATTGAGACACTAAATCTGAAAATCTGTCATAATTAAAAGTGCATTCAAAGAGCTACATATATGTAAAGGTTAATTACACATTGATCATGTTGATGTAAAACTTATTTTCAAAGTATATTAGAATAGCTACATTTATATGTAAAATTTTGGCTGACATATTAATGTAAAACACATACTTCAAACTACGTATATATTACATAGCTTCATATATATGTAAATGTAAATCGACCTATATCCTACTATAGCTGCCAAACACATGCTTCTATCACTTCACACTGATGATTCAAACAATGTCCACAGAACCAATATGCATGAGGTCTAAGCTGACACATACACATTAATTAGCATTACATTGTTGATATTCCTTCATCTCCTTACGACTTCCATTCCTGTAGGCGTACACAGCACCCTCACGAACACGACAACAGCACAAACCGAGTTCCCATCCCGCAGTGGAGACTGCCAGACATTCCACTGGTGCCTGGCCAACAAGACTGGCATAGCTGTGAGTGTATCAATTAGCAAAACACACAGCAGACAATAGTTAGCCAGCGCATCCAGTAAACTGTACACGCTTTACCCAATATTGTTTCTCAAATTAAAAAAAAAAAATCTACATCTATTGAATAACATCTTCAAAAGATCAATTTCCTTATTTTTTTCAGTAATAAAATATGAACACCCAAAAAAAATATATTCTTAAAATACTTTTTTTCTAAATAGATATTGACATTAAACAGGATTTCATGAGCTGAAAAGGATTACAAATGGAGTTTTAATGTAAACGTATCATTAAATTTGTTACCCTGCTAACTTCCCTCACATGGCAAATCCCGAGCAGCTGTTCCACAATGCTGAACATGTCAGCTGGTACGTAGTTCATGGTTAGGACTAGTGTAGAAACTGTTCATTAACCCTCCAATTCGAAAGTGGTTCAATGTGTTCATGGAAATTAGGTCACACTGAGGAACTTATGTTCAACTGAGATCTTTATGAAAACATTTCATTTGGCATGTTCTTATTTTGTTATTTTATCAAAAATTTATCACAGCCAATGAGAACCAAATGCAAAATAAGTAGATTTTGTATGCATGGTCAATAAAAAAACCTTTTGTATCAATTTATCTACATTCCAAAGACAAACCAAAGTTTCCATTATTGTAGATTATTTACGTTCCAAATACAACAGTTTAATTTATAAAAGTTCACATCAGTCTAATTCAGAAAGTTCTAAGAGAATTGTTCTCTCTCAAGAAAATGTCCGTAATTTTGAGGCCCTACGTTATTACCTGCATCTTGGTAGTACATGAAACTTCATATTTTATTGCCAAGCCTGAATTGAGGGGAATGGAAGGAGGTGCATTCCTGTCAGCATGGCAATGAAATGACAGCTCCTCATGAAAACTCTTCATTTGTTAGGGCAATGAATAACTACAGCATTTTGCATATAATGTTGGCATCTGGAACACTGAATCCTAACAGCTTAAAGGATTCCATGGACACACAGAATCAATATGGTTTGAACACTAAGGATTCGCCACATTCACAGCAATGTTGTCAGTAATCAAAGCACAACAGCACACCAATAAACACTTTGGCTGAAATAGATAGGGGACATTCTTACTTCATAAATGAAAACACAAATTAAATAAGAACGACGATGACTATGATGATGTGCTATTGATTGATGATGATGATGATGATGATGATGATGATGATACTGAGAATATGATGAGGAATATAAGTATGATGGTGATGATGAAGATGGTGATGGCAACGATGATGATGATGATACTGAGAATATAATTGATGGTGATGGTGGTGATGATGATGATGATGATGATGATGATACTGAGATGATAATGACCCTCTCACTATGTACCCCAACCCACAGAGCAAACACTACTTGGCCATGATCAAAGTAAGGATATGCTCACATTACACCTGTAAGTACCAACAAATCATTGTGTTCATCACATGCTAATGGTGGTAGTGTTGGTGGTAGTGTTGGTATTGGTAGTGGTGATGGTAGTGGTGATGGTGGTGGTGATGGTGGTGGTGAAGATGGGTGTGGTATAAACAGGTGTGGAACTGAGAATACATCAAGATGATGATAATGCGTGAGTGAAGATGGTTTGACACCACTTTTATTCCAGCAATACCATGGCAGGGGACACAAGACATGGGACTTCACACATTGTATTAATGTGGTGGCATCAAACCCAGGCCATGGGCATGATGAGCGAACGCTTTAACCACAAAGATACCCCACCCCTGCTGCTGCTGATGAAGTAGTAGTATGAATAGGCAAGATGGACAATGCATCAGCAAGATGACGGTGAAGGCAGTGATAAGGAGGACAAGTTTGATTATGTGAGGGATTGGAGAAGCAGAATGAATTTCAGCTATTAAAAGCAAGACGTAGTTAAGGATGAGGGGGGAGGGAAAGGAAGTGACTTCAGCATCAGCCATTTCCAATACTCATGAAATGATGAGGATGAGAATTGTGGTGATGAAGGCAATTTGACAAAATAAACAAGATTATATATTGATAGAAACAACCCAGGCAGACAGCTGATCACATGATGTTAATGTAAATACAAGTGAACATAACGTTCACCTCCAACACAAGGAAGCTGAAACCTAATTCCCACCTTGACGGGTGGAACATAACCTTGACCCACATATACAGCATATATAGTTAACCTTGCCCCACACCAGGGTTAATCCCATAAACATGGACAGTACAATGTTTCTATTTAACATAACTATTCTATACTAAAGCAAATAACTGGCTTAAACTCATATGAAGTTATGTTATAAATCACTGTAGTACTCTGTAAAAGCAGAAAATAATAAACACTCATTTCAGAAGAAGAATAAAACATGATGGCAATTTAATGCCATCAAGGAAGGGGATACAATGGATACTGTAGGTGGGTCAGTATATAGGATCGTATTCACCAACTGCCAGTCTTGGATGACCAAAGCACTCATAAACACTGCCACAGCACCCCAGGACACACAGGACATAATGGACTCTTTAGGTTACAAGGGCAGTATAAGTATTATCCCACTGGGCCATTAGAGGTGTCAGTTCACAACAGGGACAAACCCTGGGACATAATCAAAGGTGGCTGGTATATTCCATGGGCAAGATACACTACCGAATGAAGTCTACCAATCAGACTTATTCTACGGAACCAACAGCAGCTACTTTGTGGCCCCGTCCAGTGAAGGGCTCCCACAGGGATTAATCAACAGTAACAAGATCACCCAAATCAGCCAATTATCAGGAATATGATTATCTTACTGCCCTCATAACTGTTAAACGATTAACAACCCAGGCTTACTTCGATCAGTCAAAGGGTCACTTAAACAGCCAAAGTACAGCTGAAACTTACCATGAGCATTCAGGGGTAGAAGGGTTACCATAGTGCTCTACTGACAGTACAAGGGTTAATCAGGTTCCAACATACATGGACAACCACTCCCAACACTCACATGCTTCGCTAGTTTCTGTTTCTCTGCAGATCCACCTCACAACTTAGTGGGCCAATTCGTTTGTTTTATCCTCTTTTCATCTGTTAATTAACGTTTCAAACAAATGGATTGACAGGTAAACGTTAAATTTTATCTAAAATGTCTTTTGCAAAGAAGAAGAAGTTTATTCATGAATGAAGGCCACATGGCCCAGAGTTCATTTACATGAATAAATTGCAAATTCATGTTTCAAAACAATTAATCAAATGATAATTTGCATATTAAAGATTATTTTCCAACACTGCACATGGCAGCAAAGGCAGTTAAGTGGTGACCCTCGGTTATCCAGTATACTGAATCTCCACTCTATTATTATAAACACCCTGGTTCCATCCACCATAATAGCTCCGATACAACTTAGATGATGATGCTAAAAATAGCTATTCAATCAAATTTACTCTCATGAGCAACAGAAAGTCTAAGTTAGTGGAAAAAGCGATGGCGATGGCGACGTCACTACCGAAACAAAGCAAAGGTGGAAAATGGGTGTAGGGTGTTTATTATAATAGAATAAAGATATATCACACCCTGGATAATAGAAGATGCAAACTGGTTGATATTTTGGTTTTACTGAAGAGAAACAGAATGGATATTTCATTCCTGTAATATCAATAGATGCATACGTTAAGATATATCTGTAACATAAGATCACGCTTTTTCCCCGGCAATATGATCAAAAAGCATTAAATATGCAAGATCCATCAACCATGGACATCGAGAACATGGCATAGGTCAACAGCCCTGTCTGTGTGCGCTCGGTCATGCATGTCCCAGCCAACCTTTACAATTTTCATCTCCATGCATTGATTCCAATATCTACAGAAGACTTTCACAGCAAAGCTTCAATACATGATAGTCAAAGCAAAGACAGAAAGCATTTTGGCACAGAAGCCGAAATACAAGTTTTAGAATAAAGAAGAACAAATTTAAATTTGAAAAAAAAAAAATCACATATTCTGAATTTCTGGGAGTAATTTAAGAATATCAATAGAACACTTAAAACAATAATTTTGGAGAGTGAGATTGAGAATTGTAAAGGCTTGATAACACCCATGGGGTATGTAGCATAAACACATAGATATGGCAAGGGGAAAAAAACTCACCGCGATAGCGACACTCCATTAAGATAACGATACATCCTGGAAAGGGGCAAACATAAAATAGTAAAAGGAGAAACAAAACAGGAACAAACACGGGATGCAGCCACTCATTGAATAACATTGCATTGAATGAACAGTCTGCACAGTAGCTACATCCCCTCAACTAAAAGAAAGCAAAAATTGAGATGTAATTGCACACAGTAGAATTGTGAGAAGGGTGACAAAAATAAAAGGCTATAAAAGGAAAGATGTCATGTAAAACATCGTGCAATGCAGGCATTACATTGTAGAAACCACAACCATGATTAACTATGCAGCTCCATTCTTAGATACATGATACATTGTGGTACAGATGCACTGCCACAGGTGATAACGAGCAGTATCACAAGGCCTGGTATATACACATGCATGGAGGAGAGGGAAAATGATGCAATCCCTACAGGAGGGCTTTACTGTGAATGCAGATGGTTGGCTAAATACAACATTCCCAGGATATATAGCATATATACAACACTGACATGCAGACAGTATTCACAACTGTCACATCTCTACAAGCAGTACTTGAAACAGCCTGGTGCTGGTAATAAATACTGGTTCCTTCTGATATGGTCTGTCTTGTTGATTTAACAACAGCGAGCATAACAAGGACTTCCTCACCCATTTAGCTTACTGATATGTTTATCAGACACACTCTGGAAATGCTGTAGGAAGAATAATCTCCATGTTCAAAGTAAAGGATTTTCATTTCAGTGAAAGTGTATTGTGTGAAGCATTACATCATGAACCTGAGTTCTCTCAGTACTGTTGTGTTGTTCTCTCCAATAACGGTCCCTACACAAGAGCGGCAGGTGCTTGTTGCATATTGATTATTTCTGCAGTACCATCTATTTCAAGTTGCACAGCTTGCGACCTACTGTACAAGCTACCTGCTTGTCGTACAGTCCAATCCACCTATGGCTATCTCATACAGCACTTTGTGGTGGTCTGGAGTCAAAAGCTGTGGCTGAAGCTAGCAGTCAATGTTACACATGAGCCTTACAGTCATTACAGAGTATGAATTATTTGATGGACTTGATAATAATTAACCTATGAATAACTCCATTTTGGGCCCTTTACACAGCATTTCATATCCGAGCCCTTTACATACCACATCATATCCGGGCCCTTTACACACCATATCATATCCGGGCCCTTTACACAACACATCATATCCGGGCCCTTTACACACCATATCATATCCGGGCCTTTTACACACCATATCATATCTGGGCCCTTTACATACCACATCATATCCGGGCCCTTTACATACCACATCATATCTGGGCCCTTTACACACCATATCATATCCAGGCCTTTTACACAGCATATCATATCCAGGTCCTTTACATACCACATCATATCTGGGCCCTTTACACACCATATCATATCCAGGCCTTTTACACAGCATATCATATCCAGGTCCTTTACATACCACATCATATCCAGGCCCTTTACACACCATATCATATCAAGGCCCTTTACACACCATATCATATCCGGGCCTTTTACACACCATATCATATCCGGGCCCTTTACACACAATATCCGGGCCCTTTACACACCATATCATTTCTGGGCCCTTTACACATCATATCCGGGCCTTTTACACACCATATCATATCCAGGCCTTTTACACAGCATATCATATCCAGGTCCTTTACATACCACATCATATCCAGGCCCTTTACACACCATATCATATCAAGGCCCTTTACACACCATATCATATCCGGGCCTTTTACACACCATATCATATCCGGGCCCTTTACACACAATATCCGGGCCCTTTACACACCATATCATTTCTGGGCCCTTTACACAGCATATCCGGGCCTTTTACACACCATATCATATCCGGGCCTTTTACACACCATATCATATCTGGGCCCTTTACACACCATATCATATCCGGGCCTTTTACACACCATATCATATCTGGGCCCTTTACACACCATATCATATCCGGGCCTTTTACACACCATATCATATCCGGGCCTTTTACACACCATATCATATCCGGGCCTTTTACACACCATATCATATCCGGGCCCTTTACACACCATATCATATCCGGGCCATTTACACACCATATCATATCTGGGCCCTTTACACACCATATCATATCCGGGCCTTTTACACACCATATCATATCCGGGCCCTTTACACACCATATCATATCCGGGCCCTTTACACACCATATCATATTTGGGCCCTTTACACACCATATCCGGGCCTTTTACACACCATATCATTTCTGGGCCCTTTACACATCATATCATGGCCCTTTACACACCATATCATATCCGGGCCTTTTACACACCATATCATATCTGGGCCCTTTACACACCATATCATATCTGGTGTCTACAGGCCATGTGGTCTTCTATAGGCCATGTGAGTACCTACAGGCCATGTGAGTACCTACAAGCCATGTGGTTGTCTACAGGCCATGTCATTGTCTAGAGCCCATGTTGTCGTCTACAGGCCATGCGAGTACATTACAGGCCATGCGAGTACATTACAGGCCATGCAGTTGTCTACAGGCCATGTGGGCATCTACAGGCCATGTGAGTACCTTACAGGCCATGTGGTTGCCTACAGGCCATGCGAGTACATTACAGGCCATGCAGTTGTCTACAGGCCATGCAGTTGTCTACAGGCCATGTGGGCATCTACAGGCCATGTGAGTACGTTACAGGCCATGTGGTTGTCTACAGGCCATGTGGTTGTCTAAAGGCCATATGGTTGTCTACAGGCCATGTGAGTACCTTACAGGCCATGCAAGTACATTACAGGCCATGTGGTTGTCTACAGGCCATGTGAGTACCTTACAGGCCATGTGAGTACCTTACAGGCCATGTGAGTATCTACAGGCCATGTGAGTACCTTACAGGCCATGTGAGTATCTACAGGCCATGTGGTTGTCTACAGGCCATGTGGGTATCTACAGGCCATGTGAGTACGTTACAGGCCATGTGGTTGTCTACAGGCCATGTGGTTGTCTAAAGGCCATATGGTTGTCTACAGGCCATGTGAGTACCTTACAGGCCATGCAAGTACATTACAGGCCATGTGGTTGTCTACAGGCCATGTGAGTACCTTACAGGCCATGTGAGTACCTTACAGGCCATGTGAGTACCTTACAGGCCATGTGAGTATCTACAGGCCATGTGAGTACCTTACAGGCCATGTGAGTATCTACAGGCCATGTGGTTGTCTACAGGCCATGTGGGTATCTACAGGCCATGTGGTTGTCTACAGGCCATGTGGTTGTCTACAGGCCATGTGGTTGTCTACAGGCCATGTGAGTACCTTACAGGCCATGCGAGTACATTACAGGCCATGTGGTTGTCTACAGGCCATGTGAGTACCTTACAGGCCATGTGAGTATATACAGGCCATGTGAGTATATACAGGCCATGTGAGTATCTACAGGCCATGTGAGTACCTTACAGGCCATGTGAGTACCTTACAGGCCATGTGAGTATCTACAGGCCATGTGGTTGTCTACAGGCCATGTGAGTACCTTACAGGCCATGTGAGTACCTTACAGGCCATGTGAGTACCTTACAGGCCATGTGGTTGTCTACAGGCCATGTGAGTACCTTACAGTCCATGTGGTTGTCTACAGGCCATGTGAGTACCTTACAGGCCATGTGAGTACCTTACAGGCCATGTGGTTGTCTACAGGCCATGTGGTTGTCTACAGGCCATGTGAGTACCTTACAGGCCATGTGGTTGCCCTACTCCAGACATCCTGACTGGTTCACACCCTGTCTCATCTGACAGTTCAACCCATGCTTGGCAGTGACAAGTGTAAATGTCACTTTACTGCTTTACCATTTTAATGTGACAACCTAATGTACCTGTCCATGGCGTACCTGTGTGCAATTACCTTCAGTTACAAATCCATTACAACATTATTTGCATATTCATCAATGTTTCATCTAAGGTATTAAGGCAATAAAGTATGAACAAGGGTGTGGTGATGGGGTAGGGGGAGGAAGGAAATCAGAGGGGGTCCCCACAACTCACAACAGGGGAGAGCCACACTACACACATGAAAAATATGAGGGGACGAGTATTATGAAAATACTCGTAACAATTATCAATTCATGATATTTGTGATGATAAAGTGCATCATGACGGGGGTAGGGGGTGTGGGGGTGTGGGGGTGTGGAGGTAGGGGGTGTGAAAGTCTGCTGCCACTACACTGTAGCTGTCCTAGAGATGTCCAGTCTCTCCTACAGCGTCTTACATGATCAGATACTGGGGCCATGAGATACCTTCAGGTCATCCTTGAGGCAAAGGCAAATCCTTTGTTAAATAAACACACATCATTTCATGACAAACAGCCAGAGCGGAATAAACTCCTACCTATTTCGGGTCTGCCCAACCATTCACAATATACAGACTGTGCTTGCAAGTGACAGAAAGCATGTGCATGAAGGCACACCATCAAGACTGATGACACATCCCATTCTTGTTGTTCGTCTTTATTGTCAACCATGAGAAGTGAGAACCTAGTCTTTCCAGGTATCAACAAAAAAAATCAAGTTAGGTGAACACAAAATTTCAGCAGAAGGAAATCACAAATATATGCCTCCATTCACTGATAACATAGTCATCACAACTATAGCCCACAAACACCCCTCTATTCACTGATAACACAGTCATTACAACTATAGCCCACAAACACCCCTCTATTCACTGATAACACAGTCCAGACAACTATAGCTCACAAATACCCCTCCATTCACTGATAACACAGTCATCACAACTATAGCTCACAAACACCCCTCTATTCACTGATAACACAGTCTAGACAACTATAGCTCACAAACACCCCTCAATTCACTGATAACACGGTCATCACAACTATAGCTCACAAACACCCCTCTATTCACTGATAACACAGTCATCACAACTATAGCTCAAAAACACCCCTCCATTCACTGATAACACGGTCATCACAACTATAGCTCACAAACACCCCTCTATTCACTGATAACACGGTCATCACAACTATAGCCCACAAACACCCCTCCATTCACTGATAACACAGTCTAGACAACTATAGCCCACAAACTCCCCTCAATTCACTGATAACATAGTCATCACAACTATAGCTCACAAACACCCCTCCATTCACTGATAACACAGTCATCACAACTATAGCTAAAAACACTCCCACACACTGTTTTGTTAACTAAATAGACGAGGTGTTTACCTCGAGGAATGATTCCAGCTAGTTTACAGCTGGGGGACTTCCAGCCTTCAAAAACAAAGACACACAAAAGTGGCCATTTGAGTTATTTCTTCAGGCTAGCTAGTGTGTCGGAAGCAATGACAACGAGAGTACTAGAACTATCTCTGCTCAGTGGTGGCGATTATGACGTATGTTACAACATATGAATGGAGTTCTCTCTGGCCAGATTTCTCCTCGTCTGACACATAGAGAGAAGATAAACTGATTAGCTGGCTGGCCTCTTCAGTGTCTCTACCTATCTTGGAATAGAATAATCAATAACTTCAAACAGAGCTAACCCAAGCCAGCGAGTTCACATTGGGCGATGGAAACAGAATCCCTCCATGTAATTATTTTCAACTAGAGACTATATAACTTTATTACCACTGATGTATGTCAGTGGTAGCCACCATGCAAGGCAAGGTGAAGAGTCGAGGATGTGGGGATGCAGGTAAAGGTGGGGGTGGGGATGCAGGTGTGGATGAGGATGCAGGTAAAGGTGGGGGTGGGGATGCAGGTGGGGGTGGGGATGCAGGTAAAGGTGGGGGTGGGGATGCAGGTAAAGGTGGGGGTGGGGATGCAGGTACAGGTAGGGCTGGGGATGCAGGTACAAGTGTGGATGGGGATACTTGTACAGGTTGGGGTTGGGATGCAGTACAGGTTGGCATGCAGGTACAGGTAGGGGTGGGGATGCAGGTACAGGTAGGGCTGGGGATGCAGTACAGGTAGGGCTGGGGATGCAGGTACAGGTAGGGGTGGGGATGCAGGTACAGGTGTGGATGGGGATTCTTGTACAGGTTGGGGTGGGGATGCAGGTACAGGTAGGGCTGGGGATGCAGGAACAGGTAGGGCTGGGGATGCAGGAACAGGTAGGGCTGGGGATGCAGTACAGGTGGGGATGCAGGTACAGGTTGGGGTGTGGATGCAGGTACAGGTAGGGCTGGGGATGCACTACAGGTAGGGCTGGGGATGCAGGTACAGGTAGGGCTGGGGATGCAGGAACAGGTAGGGCTGGGGATGCAGGTGTGGATGCAGGTACACGTGAATGATTGCACCAGACCTAAAATCTGCCATGGCACTATGATATCTGTTTTTCTCTTCCAGCCCGTCTACATTTTCACAAAAACAGTTTTCGGTGGGGTACAACTCAAAAACTAGTTAATTTTTTAATTTGACATAAATGTTTTAAACTGCTCCCAATAAAAACACAAATATATTAAGAGGTTTACAATAGCTGTCAATACTGAATGGAGCTTTCTTGAGGCGATTGACATGGAAAGCAAATCCCTGCCCAATGGCAGATTATGAAAGAAAGAAAGCGTGAACACTGTAGACAGCAATATCTCAACAATATCATGGTGGCCTGTGTAGGTAGAAGCCCTGAAGCATGGGGAGCACGCCAGTCAGCGGCCAGAGCAGCAGCGCATTTCTTCGGGGATTAACTAGTCATCACTCATAACACGACCCAGTCAGAAGGGACTGCCCTCAACATTCCCTACTGTTTGTGATTTAGTGCCACATACAACAATATAACAACTATATGACAGTGGCCTGTAAACAATCCAGTGATCAATATTGTGAGCAGGCTGTCAGGGTGTGAGGACTTGCCAGGCCACCGAGTCTGACCACCTAATCCATTTGGTTGCCTGTTACAACCAGCATAGGTTGCTGGGGACCCATTCTAGATGGGAATCACTACAGGGTGGACCAGCATAGGTTGCTGGGGACCAAATTTAGCTCGGAATCACTACAGGGTGGACCAGCATAGGTTGCTGGGGACCCATTCTAGCTCGGAATCACTACAGGGTGGACCAGCATAGGTTGCTGGGGACCCATTCTAGCTGGGAAAATCCCTACAGGGTGGATCAGCATAGGTTGCTGGGACCTGTTCTTACCCAGAATCCCTACAGGGTGGACCAGCATAGGTTGCTGGGGACCCATTCTAGATGGGAATCACTACAGGGTGGACCAGCATAGGTTGCTGGGGACCAAATTTAGCTCGGAATCACTACAGGGTGGACCAGCATAGGTTGCTGGGGACCCATTCTAGCTCGGAATCACTATAGGGTGGACCAGCATAGGTTGCTGGGGACCCATTCTAGCTCGGAATCACTACAGGATGGACCAGCATAGGTTGCTGGGGACCCATTCTAGCTCGGAATCACTACAGGGTGGACCAGCATAGGTTGCTGGGGACCCATTCTAGCTGGGAAAATCCCTACAGGGTGGATCAGCATAGGTTGCTGGGACCTGTTCTTACCCAGAATCCCTACAGGGTGGACCAGCATAGGTTGCTGGGGACCCATTCTAGATGGGAATCACTACAGGGTGGACCAGCATAGGTTGCTGGGGACCAAATTTAGCTCGGAATCACTACAGGGTGGACCAGCATAGGTTGCTGGGGACCCATTCTAGCTCGGAATCACTATAGGGTGGACCAGCATAGGTTGCTGGGGACCCATTCTTGCTGGGAATCACTACAGGGTGGACCAGCATAGGTTGAATACCTACAGGGTGGACCAGCATAGGTTGCTGGGACCTGTTCTTACCCAGAATACCTACAGGGTGGACCAGCATAGGTTGAATACCTACAGGGTGGACCAGCATAGGTTGCTGGGACCTGTTCTAGCTGGGAATCCCTACAGGGTGCACCAGCATAGGTTGCTGGGACCTGTTCTTACCCAGAATACCTACAGGGTGGACCAGCATAGGTTGAATACCTACAGGGTGGACCAGCATAGGTTGCTGGGACCTGTTCTAGCTGGGAATCCCTACAGGGTGGACCAGCATAGGTTGCTGGGACCTGTTCTTACCCAGAATACCTACAGGGTGGACCAGCATAGGTTGAATACCTACAGGGTGGACCAGCATAGGTTGCTGGGACCTGTTCTAGCTGGGAATACCTACAGGGTGGACCAGCATAGGTTGCTGGGACCTGTTCTTACACAGAATACCTACAGGGTGGAGCAGCATAGGTTGAATACCTACAGGGTGGACCAGCATAGGTTGATGGGGACCTGTTCTTACACAGAATCCCTACAGGGTGGACCAGCATAGGTTGCTGGGACCTGTTCTTACCCAGATTACCTACAGAGTGGACCAGCATAGGTTGAATACCTACAGGGTGGACCAGCATAGGTTGCTGGGGACCTGTTCTTACACAGAATCCCTACAGGGTGGACCAGCATAGGTTGCTGGGACCTGTTCTTACCCAGAATACCTACAGGGTGGACCAGCATAGGTTGAATACCTACAGGGTGGACCAGCATAGGTTGCTGGGGACCTGTTCTTACACAGAATCCCTACAGGGTGGACCAGCATAGGTTGAATACCTACAGGGTGGACCAGCATAGGTTGCTGGGGCCCTGTTCTTACACAGAATACCTACAGGGTGGACCAGCATAGGTTGCTGGGGACCTGTTCTTACACAGAATCCCTACAGGGTGCACTCAGCCAGGCTGTTTCGTCTCGCGCAGATAACATTTAGAAAATGCATCCGTCAGTCCTGTTGAATCTTTTAAACCGTACTTGTAGGAATTGCAATTTGTTAAAAGATCATATTAGCTGACATAATGATCTACGAAAACAGCTAAGTGACTCATCTGTGACTGTAGCCAATTCTAGTGCTTAGAGTGAGTGAGTGTGTGAGTATGGTTTTACGCCGCTTTTAGCCGTATTCCAGCAATATCACGGCGAGGGACACCAGAAATGAGCTTCACACATTGTACCCATGTCGGGAATCGAACCCGGGTCTTCGGCGTGACGAGCAAACGCTTTACCCACTAAGCTACCTGACCGCCCCGCTAGCGCTTAGAAAAATGCATGAAGCTTTGGTGTGTACTCGCACAAAATTACAGCAGCGCGTAGTACGCATCTGTCATAACAAAATGGTGCGTGATCTGAAACCATTTAAATGACTGTGATTTTATTATCATTTGCAACAAAGACTTGATCCATTAAATTCAGGTTTCAGGTCCGGCTGTCTCGATTTTTGTGTGAATGTTCAACACTGCCATAACACTGTCATAATGCTGACGGCGTTTCACAAAGAGAACCAAGGAAAGTACCCGTGAATATCAACTTCTGACACCTTCCAAACAAAGTCTCCATTTTCCATCATCTTTCTGACTAGTGTGAGAACAAAGCAATCATGTGAGTCCCGGATTCATAGCCTGACTGATGTTGTAGTCATATTATATATGCTCAGCATGTTGCAATACCAGAATTGCCCAGACACCATCTAGTTCCTGGTTGGCTGTGTACTTTGAAGTCGTCTAGTGCACATTAACCTTAAAACCACACTCCCTCCTGTCATAGCACTCCTTGCTGTCAGTAGCGGCTTGACCTATGACCTTGTCTGCCCTCTATCCCTACACTTGTGCTTAGCAGAAAGTTCTCATTCTTCGCGGTCGCTCTCTGCTTCCATCAATGTAACATATGCTTCTAAAACTATTTACATTATCATAGGATTTTGCAATGAAAGGATATTCCCATGTAGCATGTGGGATAAAAGAAAAACCTCATTGTACTCAAAGATACATGAAAATGTACTGGCAGATATAGACAGTTGTTTCATATCACATACAAATTGGTTGTAACACCACTGCCTATGTCATAAACCCACAGATAAACCATACTTCCATCATAAACCTATCACCAGATCTTAAAACTGCTCAAGGGTAACTTGACAGGAGGCAGTGTGGTTTCAAAACTGTCATGTCATCCCTAAATGAGGATCCATCCTACAACACACCATATAACTACCTCAAGCAGAGCTACTCTCACAACCCTGCTGAACAACTCCTAACATTACCCTGTCACCCAACTACTCACAGCACCCTGTAGCCTAACTCCTCACTCCACCCTGTAGCCGAACTCCTCACTCCACCCTGTAGCCTAACTCCTCACATCACCCTGTAGCCTAACTCCTCACATCACCCTGTAGCCTAACTCCTCACTCCACCCTGTAGCCGAACTCCTCACTCCACCCTGCAGCCTAACTCCTCACTCCACCCTGTAGCCTAACTCCTCACTCCACCCTGTAGCCTAACTCCTCACTCCACCCTGTAGCCGAACTCCTCACTCCACCCTGCAGCCTAACTCCTCACATCACCCTGTAGCCTAACTCCTCACTCCACCCTGTAGCCGAACTCCTCACTCCACCCTGTAGCCGAACTCCTCACTCCACCCTGTAGCCGAACTCCTCACTCCACCCTGTAGCCGAACTCCTCACTCCACCCTGCAGCCTAACTCCTCACTCCACCCTGTAGCTGAACTCCTCACTCCACCCTGTAGCTGGTCCAGACTCGATTATTTACACATAGCTGGAATATTGCTGAGTGCGGCGTAAAACAACAAACCAAACCAAAAAACCTCACATCACCCTGTAGCCCAACTCCTCACACCACCCTGTAGCCTAACTCCTCACTCCACCCTGTAGCCTAACTCCTCACACCACCCTGTAGCTGAACTCCTCACTCCACCCTGTAGCTGAACTCCTCACTCCACCCTGTAGCTGAACTCCTCACTCCACCCTGTAGCTGAACTCCTCACATCACCCTGTAGCCTAACTCCTCACTCCACCCTGTAGCTGAACTCCTCACTCCACCCTGTAGCCGAACTCCTCACATCACCCTGTAGCCTAACTCCTCACACCACCCTGTAGCCTAACTCCTCACTCCACCCTGTAGCCTAACTCCTCACATCACCCTGTAGCCTAACTCCTCACTCCACCCTGTAGCCGAACTCCTCACTCCACCCTGTAGCCGAACTCCTCACTCCACCCTGTAGCCTAACTCCTCACTCCACCCTGTAGCCGAACTCCTCACTCCACCCTGTAGCCGAACTCCTCACTCCACCCTGTAGCCGAACTCCTCACTCCACCCTGTAGCCGAACTCCTCACTCCACCCTGTAGCCGAACTCCTCACTCCACCCTGTAGCCGAACTCCTCACTCCACCCTGTAGCCGAACTCCTCACTCCACCCTGTAGCCGAACTCCTCACTCCACCCTGTAGCTGAACTCCTCACTCCACCCTGTAGCCTAACTCCTCACTCCACCCTGTAGCCGAACTCCTCACTCCACCCTGTAGCCTAACTCCTCACTCCACCCTGTAGCCGAACTCCTCACTCCACCCTGTAGCCTAACTCCTCACACCACCATGAGGCCTAACTTTCTCACCAGTCCTATAACAGAACTCCTCCCACCACTGTTCCTGATCTGACCATCTCTATGACCGCAGGGAACTGCGAACTGCAGACACCATCCCCAACTCCCATACAATCGATACCACCAACACCCTATACAAACAGTGTCAATGTACATTCTGACTGTCAAATAATTCATGATGTTAATTGTTGCAGAACAGCCAAATGGGGTTATTGTAAAATAACAGTCACAGGCCCAGTGGTTAACATATCTACTTGATGTGTGCTCAGTCAGCTGATCAATGGCACGTTCTTGGTCAGGACATAAAGTGTTCCAGTCAGCTTATTGGATTAATGCCTGGGGTATAACAGGGTTAGGAAAACCAAAGCTGTTGCAATTCAATAGTCTACAATGTATATAAATGTCCTTGATCTATTGAATACAGGGCCTTTGAATGTGTAATAAAGGCATATCTCCTTGAGGGTATTAATATAATCAAGGAAGGAGCTGGTATGAGGTCAAATCAGTACAGTCCTGGACTTCCGAAAGATCAATACAATCGGAATAAACATTTGAAAAACTTGTGGTAAAATATTAACCAGAATCTGGTCACAATGGACCTTCACATCATATCTATATTCAAGTTAATATTCGTTAAAAGAAACAAATTTTTGTTTGGATTATATTGAATTCATATGACCAACATACAGTGACAGTGACAACCAACCAGTTATTGAAAGTTTTAATCAATAGGTGTCAGGGTTATCTATGCAAAAAAATAGACAAAAGTCAGAGTGAGTGAGCTAGTATGGTTTTACACTACTTTTAGAAATATTCCAGCAATATGACGTTCGGAGGGACACCGGAAAATGGGCTTCACACATTGTAAACATGTGGGGAATCGAACCGGGGTCTGACATGACAAGCCAATGCTTTAAGCACGAGACTACCCCATCGCCACAGAAAAATCAGAAATTCAGAAATAACAAAAGTGTTTTAGAAATGTTTTTAGACAAATTAAGGGTGCTGTGTAAAACAACATATTGATATTGGCCTGTTGATGGCAATAACAACACAAATGAAACGGTTCACAGAATATAATGAATTGACCCATAAATGTCATATGATATACATGAGATGTGTCATGTAGAGCCATGTCTTCCGCGTGAAGGTTAGGTGTTCCGTCTGGTAGTAATACAGTGAATAAAGACTCAAATAAGAATCATTACAGCAAATGCCACCAAGCAAAGGGAATAAAGTTTATTTACGCAGTCTAAAAAAAAGAACACTCCACATGTTGTAATTTCATTGGCTACACGGGGATTGCATTTCGAAATAACATATTCATTCTATTCATCAATATGGACTTGATACAAATGGAAAATTGCCATGGAACTCTATCTGTGCCCATATTGAAGGCCTGCCATCAGAGGACAGACACTCAGGACGTCAGATTACCCCCAGAAAATCAATCTGCCCCCTACGGACATGGCACACGAACATCCTCCATTCCTGTTCAGTGGTGCGCACTTCACACAATGATCATGTACAAGTTCTGTCTATCGTCATCCCTGTGTTTGTACACCTCAGTTCGTGAAGGCAAACAGAACCAGACTCATGCCTTTGTGGTTCACATCGGACAGATGTACCTCTTCAATTATTCAGTCATTTGTGTTTATGTTGCTGTCAACCAAGAAAATAAGCCAGATCTGATTCTGAGGTTAACCTAGCTTCTGGCATGAAACTTGTTTATCGTTAAAGGACAGTGAGTGAGTGAATACAGTTTAATGCCCCATGAACAGCATGTCAACTACATTGGGAAGAAAGTCAAGGTTCTGTAGGGTTAATCTAAGATATATACCACCTTGGTGAAACCCCAAGCATTGGTATGCTTCTTACAGTTTTAAGGACATAATCTGAATAACTATGGGATTCCAACCACCAGATCCTGGCATGACTATGGGACATAACTCGAATCTATTCATTCCAGAAAATTTGGTAACAGTTAACCCTAAATATGTTGATGTATAGAAACAAAGAAATTGGAACTTCCACTGCTTAAACCCTGCACGTCCATCATAATGTGTGATTAAAAGGTTGTCAATGTCTCATGTCAATGGATAATAGAAACCTTTCAGGATTCAGCCAATCAGATTCATGCTGGCCTAATGGCCAACCTATCAGAATGGCAAAGCAAACACATTGGAAATCTTATATCCACCATATCACCAATTTCTGACTCAATGGGATTCATTTCAAAAGGACAGAATGTCCCACCTCATCATGGATCATATCATTAACCTGTTCATACAGCTGGGCCTGTTTGAATTAAAAGTCAGGCCAGACCTAATACTTTCCTCTTGTATAATTAAGCTTGCATACAGTTAAAACAGTAAAAACTAAACAATGACCCAAGTAATGATCAAAACAATTTATATTATTGGGAAATTTAACTTGTATCATCCCTGACAATGATATTCCTATTTACTATATACTTCAGTGTCAAAGACTGAGTTTTCTGAAGATGAGAAAAGTGATATTTTCATTGCAGTGAACACTTCGACTGAACTACTGTCATACAAGAGTTACCTCGCTGCAAATGGTCTCCCTTTATTGTAAGTGTCTAGCCTGTACACAAACTGTTGACTTCCTTTTTACGTTAGTTCCACATTGACAAGGCAAAATAATGACATATGATCATTTATGGAGTTAATATCTTGCTTCTTGATGTTTGTTATTCTCTTGAAAAAGTTCCCTTATAAACACTAGAGCTCTCATTTAATGCGTCAATCGAGACTCTTCGATTTGCAAAGCGTCAATTTTGTTACTTGACCAGTGTGTATTCTTTCGCTTTCAACAGCGGACTCATAGATTTCAAAATATTTTTTGTGGAAGTTATTTGAGCAAACTGACAATTGATCTGCCCATATGGAAGACAATCAGAAAGAGTAAGGTAATAATCAAGACAACCTCTGAACACTCGAGACAGTTTAATGTACAGTTACATACAATGTGAATATGATATTTCAAAACGTTTGCCCTATCCTACTTATATCCTACCTATAGCTGAACAAGGACATATCAAATAGCACTGAAGCACTGTGGGTAGTTTGAGGCAAGTGAGTGAGTGAGTGAGTGAATAGGCTTGGGTTTCATACTAAATTGAACTGAATATCCTTGCATCACATATCATCAGTGTGTCAGCCTCAGTCAAACTTGTCGAGAAGCCAAAAAGCAAGGGTATGTTGCTAACAAACCACGAACCAAAGATAGCAAATCTGGGATTTCAAGAAAAAACTCTGCCTTCAGATGTTTAGGGACATTGTTCAGTATACAAGTAAGAACTAAATTCATAATCATGATAATGGATAATAACATACCAGGGATAGTGGAATTTAATAACACACCAAGGATAGGGGGATATAACATACCAGGGATATAGATATAAAACATACCAGTGACATGGCTATAACATATCAGGGACTTTGGGATATAACATACCAGGGACAGTGGAATATAATAACACACCAATGACAGCTGGGTATAACGTACCAGGGATATAGATATATAAAATACCAGGGATATAGATATAAAACATACCATGGACATGGCTATAACATACCAGGGAGAGTAGGATATAACATATCAGGGACAGTGGGATATAACACCCCAGGAATATTGAGATATCACCTACCAGGCACAACGTGACACAATGACACTGGGTTAGTGTGACCCTACCACAGGTATAGTACACTACATGTGACATTCCGTGTTACCGGCTGTGGTACACACAAAAACTTACCGTTACCTAGACCGCAACACTACATGGAGATTAAAGAGAGGCCTGGCAAACATTCAAATCAATCAAAACAACTCAGTTTTCTGCTAATGCACAGGTCAGTGGTTTTGGACATGTGATTCAAGTCGAGAATTGAAGGTTTACAGGAATTATCATCTAACTACAGGGGCATGTTGCCTCTAAACAAGGCAGCCACTGTCATCATGTCACAGGCACATCACCCTTGTGGACAACATATCCTATGTGCACCTACCACAATACAGAGTTCGACTTATCAATGCCGTCTATGATCCTATAACAAAACACATATCCCTTGAGGCCAATGTATGGTAAATGCACCACAGCCAACTCCACAAGAACTCCACATCAATACCTACATGAAAGAGTAATATTGCCCATATGGACAGGATGTGGTATGTGCACTCATGCACTCATTTTTCAATGCGTAATGATTACCGTATATGACCGCGTATAAGCCGAATTTTGAGGACCAGAAAAAAGATTCTGTAGAAAGGGGTCGGCTTATCCACGGGATACACTTTCATGATAGTATTTTTCGGATCGTGATCTGTCAGAAACATCGCCTGAATGACGGTCCGATAGATTACAACTTCCCGAAAGTTTGAAAGTTGCCACGACTAGAGCCATTATTGTTATAAATTATCAATAAAGTTATTATTATACACCAGTGTTGTCATTATTAAAAAAATGTTATGCATGTTACTACTTCCGATAATAAGTTTTCAATTGAATGTTCAAAGTTTATCGTTCTTCGTAAACTCCACAATCTTTACATGTAACAATATATGTAATTCACAGCTATAATATATAATCCCCAGATAAAATCGCCAATAGCTATTACGTACGTTTTGCAAAGTTCATAAATTGATAGTGAACAAGTGTCTACCTTTATTGAAAGAGGCAAATAAACAACTGTTTCAGCGAGTTATTCCGTTCGCCATTTGCAAAAACATGTGATCAGCTGTTTCCTGTGACGTCACAAACGGTGACCACTGTGATTGCTTCCTGTTGTTTAAAGCAACACGGTACACAAGGAAATGAGCACTGATAATAACGGGCCGATTGGTATTGTCATGTTGTTTACACAAACATTTTCAAGTTGTGGGTGCTTAGCGATCGTGTTGGGAGTAGGGGCTTAATTCCTTTGTTTTCGAGAGATTAGTTTAATAAACTGGAAAAGCCTGTGAGTAAGTGATGGTCATTCAATGTGTTCATAGTATGATAGTTTATTTAATTCAATTGGATTAACATACAATAGTGGTGTAAAGGGGGTTATAAAAGTTGGTATATTTTTACTGACTGACATTTTCATCATGAGTTTTAAACGAAAACGCCATGCTTACGATGCTGAATTCAAACTGCGAGTCTTCGTTCCAGCTGATATATTTTCTCACGGGTTCATAATTCTATATACACCGATTCACAAAATGGCGCTTGGTTGTTGATGGCAACATATAACGATCATTATGAGATTAAAAAAAAACACGAGAAACAGCTTCCCACATTATGAAAGTGGATGACTGGTTTGTTAAATCTTTATTAGAAATGATAATGACTTTTTCAATATAATTACAACGTTTTTCATCTTATATTTTTTAATATCTGCGAGTACCGGCACATGTCTTTCAGTCCGACTTCGCAGTGTTTTTTGTCTTTCAATTCCTGATTCGGCTTATCTGCGGGTCATATCATTTTCTTTCGTATTTCAATGGTCATATAACACCTCGGCTTATCTACGGGGTCGGCTTATCCGCGGTCATATACGGTAGCCACTGTGTGTATCAACAAAATATTTATAATCAATACAGAAAGAATATGCACTTTGTGACAAGGTCTATTCAATATTTCTCTACCAATGCAAGTGATATCAATAGGTCTTGTTTGTAACTCAGATTGACATCAGTCACTGTAACAAAGTTATGCAAAACACATTAAATAAACATCCACAACAGCGTAGCTATGACAATATTGCATATATCCCTACTAATACAGTAAGGATATCCACAGTGTAGCTATGACAATATTGCATATATCACTACTAATACTAATAATTGCCTCTCATAACATGTATGCCTAGTTGCTATGACAATATAGCATATATCCCTACAAATACAGTTAGGATATCGACAGTGTAGCTATGACAATATAGCATATCCCTACAAATACAGTTAGGATATCAACAGTGTAGCTATGACAATATAGCATATATCCCTACAAATACAGCTAGGATATTGACATTCTAGCTATGACAATATAGCATATATCCCTACAACTACAGTCAGGATATCGACAGTGTAACTATGACAATAGAGCATATATCCCTACGAATACAGCTAGGACATCAACAGTGTGTCTATGTCAGCACATGTCCCTACTCCCCACCAAGGAAATACACACACATGCACAAAGCTGACCTACATTCAGGCCAGCTGGCTCCTCAGCTATTCTGTGAATTCAGGTCAATAACATCATCCAAGTCTCCAAGATGCTTTTTTCACATCACTATATTTAGGTTACCAAATTTGATAAAGTTGATGTATAAATTTTGCATTGATCACATATCAATTTTCTAAACAAGGATTCTGAATAATTCAATATCAAGTATTAAATGCTTATTCCATGTTCAGTCACATCAATTCGATTTAAGATCATGCGATTGACTCAAATGCCTTCCTCCTAATGTGTGACCAATTTATTAATTCTTCAAATTTTTAAGGCCGTCCTGAATTACAGGAAGCAAAAAATCATTGATGGCTGATGTCAGAAACAAATTGAACATCACAACATTGCCAGCAATATGAAAATGTTGGACAATAATTCCATACACTTGTTACCTGATTGTGATTTTGTACGAGTTTATGGGTAAGAAATGTGCATATTTCTATTGAAATATGCATACCGTATATGACCGCGTATAAGCCGAATTTTGAGGACCAGAAAAAAGATTCTGTAGAAAGGGGTCGGCTTATCCACGGGATACACTTTCATGATAGTATTTTTCGGATCGTGATCTGTCAGAAACATCGCCTGAATGACGGTCCGATAGATTACAACTTCCCGAAAGTTTGAAAGTTGCCACGACTAGAGCCATTATTGTTATAAATTATCAATAAAGTTATTATTATACACCAGTGTTGTCATTATTAAAAAAATGTTATGCATGTTACTACTTCCGATAATAAGTTTTCAATTGAATGTTCAAAGTTTATCGTTCTTCGTAAACTCCACAATCTTTACATGTAACAATATATGTAATTCACAGCTATAATATATAATCCCCAGATAAAATCGCCAATAGCTATTACGTACGTTTTGCAAAGTTCATAAATTGATAGTGAACAAGTGTCTACCTTTATTGAAAGAGGCAAATAAACAACTGTTTCAGCGAGTTATTCCGTTCGCCATTTGCAAAAACATGTGATCAGCTGTTTCCTGTGACGTCACAAACGGTGACCACTGTGATTGCTTCCTGTTGTTTAAAGCAACACGGTACACAAGGAAATGAGCACTGATAATAACGGGCCGATTGGTATTGTCATGTTGTTTACACAAACATTTTCAAGTTGTGGGTGCTTAGCGATCGTGTTGGGAGTAGGGGCTTAATTCCTTTGTTTTCGAGAGATTAGTTTAATAAACTGGAAAAGCCTGTGAGTAAGTGATGGTCATTCAATGTGTTCATAGTATGATAGTTTATTTAATTCAATTGGATTAACATACAATAGTGGTGTAAAGGGGGTTATAAAAGTTGGTATATTTTTACTGACTGACATTTTCATCATGAGTTTTAAACGAAAACGCCATGCTTACGATGCTGAATTCAAACTGCGAGTCTTCGTTCCAGCTGATATATTTTCTCACGGGTTCATAATTCTATATACACCGATTCACAAAATGGCGCTTGGTTGTTGATGGCAACATATAACGATCATTATGAGATTAAAAAAAAACACGAGAAACAGCTTCCCACATTATGAAAGTGGATGACTGGTTTGTTAAATCTTTATTAGAAATGATAATGACTTTTTCAATATAATTACAACGTTTTTCATCTTATATTTTTTAATATCTGCGAGTACCGGCACATGTCTTTCAGTCCGACTTCGCAGTGTTTTTTGTCTTTCAATTCCTGATTCGGCTTATCTGCGGGTCATATCATTTTCTTTCGTATTTCAATGGTCATATAACACCTCGGCTTATCTACGGGGTCGGCTTATCCGCGGTCATATACGGTAGCCACTGTGTGTATCAACAAAATATTTATAATCAATACAGAAAGAATATGCACTTTGTGACAAGGTCTATTCAATATTTCTCTACCAATGCAAGTGATATCAATAGGTCTTGTTTGTAACTCAGATTGACATCAGTCACTGTAACAAAGTTATGCAAAACACATTAAATAAACATCCACAACAGCGTAGCTATGACAATATTGCATATATCCCTACTAATACAGTAAGGATATCCACAGTGTAGCTATGACAATATTGCATATATCACTACTAATACTAATAATTGCCTCTCATAACATGTATGCCTAGTTGCTATGACAATATAGCATATATCCCTACAAATACAGTTAGGATATCGACAGTGTAGCTATGACAATATAGCATATCCCTACAAATACAGTTAGGATATCAACAGTGTAGCTATGACAATATAGCATATATCCCTACAAATACAGCTAGGATATTGACATTCTAGCTATGACAATATAGCATATATCCCTACAACTACAGTCAGGATATCGACAGTGTAACTATGACAATAGAGCATATATCCCTACGAATACAGCTAGGACATCAACAGTGTGTCTATGTCAGCACATGTCCCTACTCCCCACCAAGGAAATACACACACATGCACAAAGCTGACCTACATTCAGGCCAGCTGGCTCCTCAGCTATTCTGTGAATTCAGGTCAATAACATCATCCAAGTCTCCAAGATGCTTTTTTCACATCACTATATTTAGGTTACCAAATTTGATAAAGTTGATGTATAAATTTTGCATTGATCACATATCAATTTTCTAAACAAGGATTCTGAATAATTCAATATCAAGTATTAAATGCTTATTCCATGTTCAGTCACATCAATTCGATTTAAGATCATGCGATTGACTCAAATGCCTTCCTCCTAATGTGTGACCAATTTATTAATTCTTCAAATTTTTAAGGCCGTCCTGAATTACAGGAAGCAAAAAATCATTGATGGCTGATGTCAGAAACAAATTGAACATCACAACATTGCCAGCAATATGAAAATGTTGGACAATAATTCCATACACTTGTTACCTGATTGTGATTTTGTACGAGTTTATGGGTAAGAAATGTGCATATTTCTATTGAAATATGCATACCGTATATGACCGCGTATAAGCCGAATTTTGAGGACCAGAAAAAAGATTCTGTAGAAAGGGGTCGGCTTATCCACGGGATACACTTTCATGATAGTATTTTTCGGATCGTGATCTGTCAGAAACATCGCCTGAATGACGGTCCGATAGATTACAACTTCCCGAAAGTTTGAAAGTTGCCACGACTAGAGCCATTATTGTTATAAATTATCAATAAAGTTATTATTATACACCAGTGTTGTCATTATTAAAAAAATGTTATGCATGTTACTACTTCCGATAATAAGTTTTCAATTGAATGTTCAAAGTTTATCGTTCTTCGTAAACTCCACAATCTTTACATGTAACAATATATGTAATTCACAGCTATAATATATAATCCCCAGATAAAATCGCCAATAGCTATTACGTACGTTTTGCAAAGTTCATAAATTGATAGTGAACAAGTGTCTACCTTTATTGAAAGAGGCAAATAAACAACTGTTTCAGCGAGTTATTCCGTTCGCCATTTGCAAAAACATGTGATCAGCTGTTTCCTGTGACGTCACAAACGGTGACCACTGTGATTGCTTCCTGTTGTTTAAAGCAACACGGTACACAAGGAAATGAGCACTGATAATAACGGGCCGATTGGTATTGTCATGTTGTTTACACAAACATTTTCAAGTTGTGGGTGCTTAGCGATCGTGTTGGGAGTAGGGGCTTAATTCCTTTGTTTTCGAGAGATTAGTTTAATAAACTGGAAAAGCCTGTGAGTAAGTGATGGTCATTCAATGTGTTCATAGTATGATAGTTTATTTAATTCAATTGGATTAACATACAATAGTGGTGTAAAGGGGGTTATAAAAGTTGGTATATTTTTACTGACTGACATTTTCATCATGAGTTTTAAACGAAAACGCCATGCTTACGATGCTGAATTCAAACTGCGAGTCTTCGTTCCAGCTGATATATTTTCTCACGGGTTCATAATTCTATATACACCGATTCACAAAATGGCGCTTGGTTGTTGATGGCAACATATAACGATCATTATGAGATTAAAAAAAAACACGAGAAACAGCTTCCCACATTATGAAAGTGGATGACTGGTTTGTTAAATCTTTATTAGAAATGATAATGACTTTTTCAATATAATTACAACGTTTTTCATCTTATATTTTTTAATATCTGCGAGTACCGGCACATGTCTTTCAGTCCGACTTCGCAGTGTTTTTTGTCTTTCAATTCCTGATTCGGCTTATCTGCGGGTCATATCATTTTCTTTCGTATTTCAATGGTCATATAACACCTCGGCTTATCTACGGGGTCGGCTTATCCGCGGTCATATACGGTAATCCTTTTCATGTTGAAGGTCAGGCAATGCTGAAAAGCAAACCAACTAAGTGGTGTGACCTGAGAAACCTAACAGAAGATGGCTACTGCATAAGGCAGGAGGCAGTGCAACAAGGTCACGATCATCACGTACAGCATTCCGCCTCTGTATAGTCACAGTTTCTATACTTCCTACTTCTAGATACACATTCAAAGCTGACATTTGAAATATTCGGTTTCAATTAATATACATGTAGCGATCATCCCAAAAGTTGACATTTCCTTATCACATGATCATTATTATTCTTGGCTTGAAACATTGTGGCACGGATTGAAAGCTGTAGTTAGGAAAATCTCACAATTCATTCTATTGCTGCCTGGTTTATATAACAATAACTGCACACACATTAAATATTGAGGTTCCATTTTCAGAAATCAAACACTTTCAGGGGAATGTGCAAAATCAGTGTCAGACAACACTACACATTTGATCAGAGTGAACAATACTAAAAACCAGTCTGTAGAAAAGAAAGCCAACTCAAAAACTAAAATACCCATGTTGCCATGTTCTCCCCATGTTGAATAACATCATTTTTCCCGGGGAGCACATGCAGCTAGGCCCAGGTTTAGAGAAATGTACAGTAATGTACCAGAGTTCCACTAGACCCTCACGTGTTTCCCACGGCTGAACTCCTATTTATTCACCTGCACCCAATTATTACACGAATATTTGACAAGCATCCAGTCAAAAGAGACTCATAAACATCTGTCTTAATTTCCAAGTTTATTGGTAGTTAGTTCAATAATATCAAACAAACTAATTTCTTTCAAAAAACATGTTTTTCATTTCTGCCCTTGGGGCAGATGATTAGTACAAAAACTTGCTAAAAGCCACATGAAACGCTGTATAAATATATAAAAGGTCCCCGTATCCATTACGGGAAATAATCAAGCGATACTCTTCTGTCTGATACAGGGTACCTCTAAGAGGCTTACAAATAATTGTATCCACACCGCTAGAAATAGTTTTTGATCTGCAACGTTTATACAATACCCATGAGCAATTTCTATTCCGGCGCTGTACCAGGATGTGATATGAAATCCATATTCCCTGAATTCATCTAGTGCATAAACTAGATGCAAAAGTTTCTAGACAATCAAATTACCAGTATGTGATATGAAATCTGTATTCCCTAAACTAAAGTCGTGTATACACCACATGTAACAGTTAATATGCCACATCCCCATCCCTGTCCACGCCTCCACCCCCCTCCCAATAGTGCCAGGATGGTACAATATTCATCACAGACTTAAAGGCTATAAAGGATGTAACAGCTCAGTCTACACACTGTGAAACACTCCATGTGTCGCACAGCTTTGTCTTGGAGAGGTCCCGTTCCCATCAACAGTATGTGAGTGAGCATGGCAGTGGCCTTGACCCTGGAAGCTTTCTTCCTACTGGCTGCCTATTGCTGGCAGTGAATAAGGTCTTCGTGACACTGGCTGCCATGTGGAACATACACACATGTACACTCATCACCGACCATTATCACATGATTTTGAGAGAATTGGGAGGGATGGTGTTGCGAGAGATTGGCTTTTAACACTGAACCAGTATGATGCAACAAGCCGAGTTCAACAGCTGTTCCATCTACCCTACTCCTTCATTCAAATATCTCAGGAGAAAAGCATTAAGTAGCATCCAGGTATTTCTATGACATCCTGAAACATCTTTTGTATCTGTTGTTGATGGAGCCCTTCAGTAGTGAAACGGGCTGTAATAAGTGAGTGAGTGAGTGAGTTGGGTTTAACGCTGCTTTTGACAGTATTCCAGTTATATGAAGGTGTGTCAGCTTAATGTGGGAGGAAAGCCCGAAGTGATGCAGGTCTCAGACGTTTACCACTTCGGTGAAACCCACGAGCACGGGTATGGTGCTGACAAACCTAGAAACATAATCAGGATGAACCGGGATTATAGGTTTCTGGCATGCCTAAGGGACGCAACTCTGCACAGCGAATCGCGGCGCCTTAGACGACTGGGCCACCCGTGCCCCCGGGCTGTAATAATACACTATGTTGCAATACGACATATATCACCATAGTCATGTCCTAATATCACACAGGAAAACTTCCCTGAGAAAAACATTTCAATCATGAAATGAAATTAATATTTGCCCAACATGTTAGGTTTGAGTCAGCTGACATAACATTTGCCGGACTCACTTTCTAAAGGCAAGCAGGAAACTATTTCACAAGTTATGTTCATACGCTTTACAATACAACATTGTAAAAACATACATTGTTTTGTATCGATACATGATCCATGTATGTTGGTTTTGTATCGATACATGGCCCATGTTATGTTAGTTTTGTACTGTAGAGTCCCTCACACACAGTGAACACTTGGTCCAGGGCCACACAGTGAGTTGTGTTGCCCTAGAACTCTTGGTCACACATAGTGAGTTGTGTTGCCCTAGGACACAGTGAGTTGTGTTGCCCTAGGACACTTGGTCGCACATAGTGAGTTGTGTTGCCCAAGGACACTTGGTAGCACATAGTGAGTTGTGTTGCCCTAGGACACTTGGTCGCACATAGTGAGTTGTGTTGCCCTAGGACACTTGGTCACACACAGTTAATTGTGTTGCCCTAGGACACTGAGTTGAGTTGCCCAAGGACACTTGGTCACACACAGTGAGTTGTGTTACCCTAGGACACAGTGAGTTGTGTTGCCCTAGGACACTTGGTCACACACAGTTAATTGTGTTGCCCTAGGACACAATGGGTTGTGTTGCCCTAGGACACAATGGGTTGTGTTGCCCTAGGACACTTGGTCACACACAGTGAGTTGTGTTGCCCTAGGACACTTGGTCACACACAGTGAGTTGTGTTGCCCAAGGACACTTGGTCACACACAGTTAATTGTGTTGCCCTAGGACACTTGGTCACACACAGTGAGTTGTGTTGCCCTAGGACACTTGGTCACACACAGTGAGTTGTGTTGCCCTAGGACACTTGGTCACACACAGTGAGTTGTGTTGCCCAAGGACACTTGGTCACACACAGTTAATTGTGTTGCCCTAGGACACTTGGTCACACACAGTGAGTTGTGTTGCCCTAGGACACTTGGTCACACAGAGTGAGTTGTGTTGCCCTAGGACACTTGGTCATGTACAGTGACTTGTGTTGCCCAAGAACAAAGTGAGTTGTGTTGCCCTAGAGCATAGTGAGTTGTGTTGCCCTAGAAGCTGCCCTGTTTAAAGACTATGTCATGGCTGGAATAGCTCAACTCCCATACATTGCCCTAGGGAGTAACTCCCATACATTGCCCAAGGGGATAACTCCCATACATTGCCCTAGAGGATAACTCCCATACACTACCCTAGGGGATAACTCCCATACCTTGCCCTAAGGGATATACCTCCCATACCTTGCCCTTTGGGATAACTCACATACACTGTCCTTGGGGATAACTCCCATACATTGCCCTTGAGGATAACTCCCATACACTGCCCTAGTGGATAACTCCCATACATTGTCCTTGGGGATAACTCCCATACACTGTCCTTGGGGATAACTCCCATACATTGCTCTAGGGGATAACTCCCATACATTGGCCTAAGGGATAACTCCCATACATTGCCCTAGATGGATAACTCCCATACATTGCCCTAAGGGATAACTCTATACATTGCTCTAGGGGAAAACACCCATACATTGCCCTTGAGGATAACTCACATACACTGTCCTTGGGGATAACTCCCATACACTGCCCTAGTGGATAACTCCCATACATTGTCCTTGGGGATAACTCCCATACACTGTCCTTGGGGATAACTCCCATACATTGCTCTAGGGGATATCTCCCATACATTGCTCTAGGGGAAAACACCCATACATTGCCCTTGAGGATAACTCCCATACACTGCCCTAGTGGATAACTCCATACATTGCCCTAGGGGATAACTCCCATACATTGCCCTAGGGGATAACTCCATACATTGCCCTAGGGGATAACTCCCATACATTGCCTTAGGGGATAACTCATATACCTTGCCCTAAGGGATACCTCCCATACACTGCCCTTGGCAATGGGGATAACTAAAATACACTGCCCTTGGGGATAACTCCCATACACTGCCCTAGTGGATACCTCCCATACACTGCCCTTGGGGATAACTCCCATACACTGCCCTTGGGGATAACTCCCACACACTGTCCTTGGGGATAACTCCCATACATTGCCCTAGGGGATAACTCGCATACATTGCCCTAGGGGATAACTCCCATACATTGCCCTAGAGGGATACCTCCCATACATTGCCCTAAGGGATAACACTATACATTGCCCTTGGGGATACCTCCCATACATTGCACTAGTGGATACCTCCCATACATTGCACTGGGGGATAACTCCCATACATTGCCATAGGGGATAACTCCCATACATTGCCCTAGAGGGATACCTCCCATACATTGCCCTAGAGGGATAACACTATACATTGCACTAGTGGATACCTCCCATACATTGCACTAGTGGATACCTCCCATACATTGCACTAGTGGATACCTCCCATACATTGCACTAGTGGATACCTCCCATACATTGCACTAGTGGATACCTCCCATACATTGCACTAGTGGATACCTCCCATACATTGCCCTTGGGGATACCTCCCATACATTGCACTAGTGGATACCTCCCATACATTGCCCTAGGGGATAACTCCCATACATTGCACTGGGGGATAACTCCCATACATTGCCATAGGGGATAACTCCCATACATTGCCCTAGAGGGATACCTCCCATACATTGCCCTAAGGGATAACACTATACATTGCCCTTGGGGATACCTCCCATACATTGCACTAGTGGATACCTCCCATACATTGCACTGGGGGATAACTCCCATACATTGCCATAGGGGATAACTCCCATACATTGCCCTAGAGGGATACCTCCCATACATTGCCCTAGAGGGATAACACTATACATTGCACTAGTGGATACCTCCCATACATTGCACTAGTGGATACCTCCCATACATTGCACTAGTGGATACCTCCCATACATTGCACTAGTGGATACCTCCCATACATTGCACTAGTGGATACCTCCCATACATTGCACTAGTGGATACCTCCCATACATTGCACTAGTGGATACCTCCCATACATTGCACTAGTGGATACCTCCCATACATTGCACTAGTGGATACCTCCCATACATTGCACTAGTGGATACCTCCCATACATTGCACTAGTGGATACCTCCCATACATTGCACTAGTGGATACCTCCCATACATTGCACTAGTGGATACCTCCCATACACTGCACTAGTGGATACCTCCCATACATTGCACTAGTGGATACCTCCCATACATTGCACTAGTGGATACCTCCCATACATTGCACTAGTGGATACCTCCCATACATTGCACTAGTGGATACCTCCCATACATTGCCCTTGGGAACCTGAACCTGAATCTACATCTAAGGTGAGACTTTTCTATGCAAGTCACATGACCACTGTTAGCACATGTCGCTGCTGCAAGAAAATACTTCAAAGATTGTTGTTATGATGAATGCAATTCATTCTGACTAAAATCTAGTAAGTATTAATTCTGTATCAACATGAAACTGAAAAACATTCATAAATTTATAGACGTTGAGACAAACAGGCAATTCAGCATTCATGTATAAGCCAGTAGAAGTCTTCTGACAAGAGCGCATTGTGTCTCACACCAGCAATCACTGAGAATACAATAAGTTAATATACACAACATTCGTATATTCATAATAACAAAGCTGGCCATATTTACAGCATTATATGCAGTGTAGTGGCCAGGAAGATGCAGGATGGGTAATAATAGTGCATGCTGGGAAGGGAATCCAAACTGTGTGTTTCACCCAGGGAGATAATTACATCACATCATTTCTAACAATTAACAATTAATCACATAGATATTAAATTACAGATTATAATAATTGTATCAAAGTTCAAACTGGGGAAACAAATCAAAGGGTATTTCTGAGCAACAGATATGTTACCAACTATGCCTCATGCATGATGGCCTCCTGAAATAAAATATTGACTATGGTGACAAGAATACCTTTCTTGATTAATGATTTATTAATAAATCACCATGGCTAAAGTTTCATGTTTCTCATACACATGTATGTATCTTCTGATATTTGTTCTTAAGTACCATAAGAAGTCAGCAATATCTAAACATGCATCATTCATTCTTTAATACTGATACTACCATTAAAGCACTTCCAAAGGCCAAATAACTAAAATCAGGGAATTTGGTTGAATGTCCCTACAAAATCATTGCAGTCATATGATCACAGCTGGCTACCTCCAACATGAATCTGGATCTTTGGCCTGACTATAACCACTGTCATTTCCAGAAAGTTATCAGCCTTTCCATTTCAATAACAAACACATCATAATATCAGCTAAACAATAATTAACATGATATGCCTTAAAACATTGATTGACATGCCCTGCCCTGCTTGCCCTTTGAAACTCTGTATACGCTTTGTTGACTGATATGCCAAATAAGGTATTGAATAAACAATATATATACATATACTATATCAAATATTACACAATGTTTCCCTTTGTGGCAACAGTGCCCCTGATTTGCTGATACAGTAAATAGTGAATCATTTGGCGTTGTTTTTTCCATCGTGTTACTGTTGCAACATGTTGGTGTTTGAATATTGCGGCAACCACACCGTGTGACACTGATATGGACCAACTCTATCTGTCGCATAACAACTAAATGATAATATCGGTTAAACAAATTTCAAAGTGTGACATGCAGAACCTTAAATTAATTTGGAAAAAATAACTACAATGTCAATGAGCATAAGTGCTCCAGAAAGGAGCACTTGAGAGGAAAGCTTTTGAAAAAAGTAAAATTGCACATACATTAAAATAATGTATATATTACAAAAGATTAGCGACAAAGATCTGTTACCCACCAGGAGCAATCAAAATGAACTTTATATTACATGATCTCCTGGTCTTGTTTCTGAGGACAGGATTCTTAACTTCTTAAAGTTTACTTGTCCCAGCTAATCTGAAGTTGAATGTTGCTACATGTCATGTCAATGTTTCAGATCCCTATAATGTGCAGTTTCTTAGAACGTAAGTTTTTCTTTATATGATCTAATCAATATTGAAAAAGATATCTTAAAAAAAAATATTACATGCCATGCCATGAACAAATCAAAGGAATATTATTGGCCCACACTTCTTGATTAAGTTTCAGATCTCTGGATCTTGTGGAGTCTGAAAAGAAGATTCTTAATTCTTACAGGTTGATTTTTCAAATTT
This sequence comes from Haliotis rufescens, assembly GCF_023055435.1. Lineage (NCBI taxonomy): Eukaryota > Metazoa > Mollusca > Gastropoda > Lepetellida > Haliotidae > Haliotis > Haliotis rufescens. Next base: position 89,212,782 of record NW_025963779.1, on the reverse strand, counting down.
ACTTTTCATAATGGATACTGCTTTTAACCGAAAAAAATCAGAATTCCACTAAATTGCTAAACATCATGTCAATGATACAGATTCCAAGGTATTGAGCTTTTCTAGAGAAAAATTCTAGAACATTTCAAAATTTGAGTGGTGTTTTTTTTTTTTTTTTTTGTTTAACAACTGCAACGTTGATTTTAACACAAGTATGTACAAGTCTCAACATAATGATCCTCCTCCTGAAGTTTCAGGCTCTGCCCATTCAACTGATCTGGACATAAATGTAATGCATGGACAACGGACAACGCACCAAGTCTAAAGCTCATCGGTCCTGGTGTGCTGAAAAAAGATACAAAATAATGACCTCACTTTTAAATTCCTGGCTCCATCCTTAATAATGTTCTCATCACAAAATTCTTACCTTCGCCAGCTTGTGTCTGGTGGGGGGGACAGGTATGTAGATCCATATGGAGAGCAGTCAGCCTGGAAACTCGTTAAGGAAAGTTCACCACAAGCACATAACCAAGAACAGACATGATGGTTAACGTGTACATTCGTGTAGCACTTATTCCACACAACACATGCTTATTACATCTGGTACATTTACCAATAAGTTCTTAATGTAAAGTTTTCACGATGTATGGCTTTTCAATGTTGGTCACAAGACTGCAAAACTGACATTCGTAAGTGCATAAACGACATTTTGATGTTTATACATTTTTCACAAGACTGTTTTCTTGAAATGACGTAAACACTGATGGACTACTTCTACATTCCTGGGTAAAACCCGGGAATTCTCTGGCACGAATAAATACAGAAGCGTAGATTATGATTATTGAAATTCTTTAATCTTTAACTTAGTGCTGAAAGCTTACATTGGTATAAGTCTGAAATTTTGACTGCATGTCCGTTTAAGAACAAACTCACTTAGACCCATCAACAAAACGAAGAAATGCACATCCAAACTATGGACTTCATTCTTGTCCAGACTGAGAAGTGACAGTCTACAGCTAGTACAGCCTATTAAGTTACCTAAGTATCTATTTGACACATCTTTATAATCACCTTTCAATGGGCAATTGATCAGTAATGACTAACACTTGTAATCGCCACAGGTTCATTAACAACTTTGGAAATCTCTCCCACCATGCTTATTGTGATGGCCATTTGGACGTCCTGTATTTGATGTAAATGTAGTACGACTGACTTACAAAGATGGTTCATAAGAGATCTTTTTCATCTAATGATGATGTTATTTGAATCCATTTGCTGTAACCAAACTGGTGAACTGTTCTAACAGCAGCATTACCCATCACAATGCCCAACAGGGCAAATGACTGACACTGGTTCCAACGCGTCTTTCAGTCACAAGTGAGGTGACATTGTTACAGATTACATAGTAACACATGTGTGTTTGTGTAGCTGTTTGTACTCGTCCTGAGTTTAGTATACATTATTATTTTCAATGATAGGATTGCATCTCGTCCCTAGTCATATAATTCAAACATTTCGAACATAGCCTAATTTGATGTATTTATTAAACAGGACATAATGCATAGTCGGTTCATATACTTCATAATGCATAGTCGGTTCATATACTTCATAATTATCAATAGAACACCTCTGGCACCATTACTTTCTGCATTCATGTTACATTTTAACTATATGTTCAAACCAAATACACACAAATATAACCACAATAACTAAAACCTCAGAAAAGAGGTATTATTTCAAAACTCACTTGACAAGATATTTACTGCAAACATATGCTACAATTGTTAAACCTGACAGAACGTATTACATTGTGGAAGGAGGCATCTACATGAAAGTAATTATGGTTGATGTAATTTGTTTGACCACTGCTTTTCACAGATTCTCCTAGTTGTCATAGTTACCATTAATTATTAATTATATCTGGGTAGCAATGAAGGTGTGCAGTGTAGCTCCTACTGCCGTCAAGAACAAGGTGTTTGCCAGTACCTGCCATAACAGAGGCAGTCCCTTCATTACCAGTTTGTGATGACTAATACAAACATGCATCCTTCAGTTTAGTGACTACAACCTCAAACCAGATGAAAGCATCCTGCCTCCAGCCACCATAATGGGGCACCTAGCATCAGTCTCATCATAGAACTGTGTTTGGAAACAACAGATGGAGAAAAAAGTCATATTTGTCTTGTTACTTAATATGTAGATCACATGCAATCCATTCTCGTGACATCAGTTCTTGTTTGTGACAGCACATTCCCAATGCAGTACAATTATTTACCAGAAGGTTCTATGCTCCTAGTTACTGCAATAGGAAAGTTACATGCATATATTATTATATCCATGGTTAGTGGAAATACACGTCACAAGCAGAGTGCACCCGTGAAGATCCGGGGTAGAATAGGTCTTTGGCAACCCATGCTTGCCTTAAACACAGTTAAAAGGTGACTTTGCTTGTCGTAAGAGGTGACTTACGGGATCGGGTGGTCAGGCTTGGTGACTTGGTTTGATGCATGTCATCACATCCCAGTTGTGTAGATTGATGTTCATGATGTCAATCACTGGATTGTCTGTCCCAGACTTGTAAGGACCACCATAATAAAGCTTGAATATTGCTGAGTGTGGCGTTGACAAACAAACAAACAGTGACGTTAAACTGAAGGTCACCAGTAGGCACCCAGCAACCTATACTTGCCATCAGAGGTGACTAAAAGAATCGTGTGATCAGGATCAATTGCATCAATTGATTGGATTGTTGTTCATGATGTCGATCTCTGGATTGTCTGGTCCAGATTCATTTTTTAAAGACTGCATTCACACAGCTGGAATTCTCAATGGAATTAGGTCACAATGACCTTTCACAGATATCACTTTATTTGCCATACATAAGTACTCAAATAACATAACCACTACATACACAAGACTTTATATTTAAATATCTACAGGAAATGGCATCTTATTGGAAATGCCACATATACTTTGTGACCTTGACCTAACAGCTGTACTTTGGTCACATATGACCTTTTCTGATTTAAGCCCTGCCCTAAAGATGGCAGGTGAGTGAGTGAGTGAGTGAGTGAGTGAGTGAGTGAGTGAGTGAGTGAGTGAGTGAGTGAGTGAGTGAGTGAGTGAGTGAGTGAGTAGGTGAGTGAGTGAGTGAGTATGGTTTTACGCCGCTTTTAGCCATATTCCAGCAATATCACGGTGGGGTACACCAGAAATGGGCTTCACACATTGTACCCATGTCGGGAATCGAACCCGGGTCTTTGGTGTGACGAGCGAACGCTTTAACCACTAGGCTACCCGACCGCCCCGATGGCAGGTGAGAAATCTGCTAGCTAACTGAACAAGTCCACCACTTTTGGTCTGGTGGTCAACATGGCTAGAATTGGGGAGGAGCTAAGTCCTCCTTCCAGAGGTTAACTCATCAGATATAGTGTCTTATCTGGCCACAGTGAGTCAGCCGCACTGTAATACTAAATACTATTTGGATGGCAACAGCTCCTAGTTCTCTGTCTCATGACCTGGTTGGTTTGTTTGTTTGTTGTTTTACGCCGCACACAGCAATATTACAGCTATATGACATGTCGGTAAAATAATCGAGTCTGGACCAGACAATCCAGTTATTGATATCATGACCTGGACATTCCCTATCAAAGGTCGAGTACCCAAGCATAGGTTCATAACATTAGACTTTTTTAACCTAACAAAATAAGCAATTTATTATCTTACTTCAGGACATAAATAAATCAAAAAGAATAGTTCAATATTTCATAAGAAACTCTACAAAGAATCAAACATAACCTACAGCAGGGCCTGAATAATAATTTCATGCCATTTTTAAAGTTTCTTCAAATATTGCTTTAATCAACCAACTTACTCAAAAGCTAACTGCAGTTAAAGCAATGTTATTCTTGTCATAAACAAATACTGAATACATTCTACTGGATTCATGAAAGGAGCTGTTTCCTTCAGATATGATTGAGGTGGACAAGTATGGGAAATAAATCAACACAACATAGAATGAATAATGAAAAATCAATGCCATTTGTCAATACTCCTCTACAGCCGTATAGTGCAAGGAGCTTGGTCTGTCCCACCATCTGGGTACTGAACTCTGCAATGACCCCTCAAGGACTAAGTACAATAATCAGGTCACTTGGCCATGACCTTTGACCTAATGCCAAACTTATCTGTTCATCTTCATGGAACTAATCTGTCTCTTATTGGCCAACCATGTGCATTGAAGGAGCAATCATGGCCTGAGCTGTAAGGCATACACATCCTGATGAGAATAGTGACTTGTTGTTTGTTGGTTTGTTGTTTAACGCTGCACTCAGCAATATTCCAGCTATATGACGGCGGTCTGAAAATAATCAAGTCTGGACCAGACAATCCAGTGATTGATATCATGAGCATCAATCCACGCATTCGGGATCGATGACATGCATCAACCAAGTTAGCGAGTCTGACCACCCGATCCCGTTTGTCACCTTTTACGACAAGCATAGTCACCTTTTACGACAAGCATAGTCGCCTTTTACGGCAAGTATGGGTTGCTGAAGACCTATTCTACCCCGGAATCTTCACGGGTCGAGAATAGTGACTTAAACTGAATAGTGACTTAAACTGAATAGTGACTTAAACTGAACTGTACTGAAACACTCTGAAAACGCACATTCATATATGGCAAAATGGTCACAACAATCAAATTAAGTTGTTCTATTTATTAAGACATAAGGTAATCAAACACAACAATATTGTTGATCGGGGGTCGAATATAATTTGATGTGTTTTTCGAGATTGACTTGAGCACAAAACCACATATCTGATCCTTGAAAACATGATTTTGCATTTTCATAGTGTGTCAGCATATGGACCACATGCAGGGCTCTGGGAACGTTACTTACTCATGTTATTATTTGGATGTTATTCACAGAATCAGAGTTCATAATACACGTGATGCCCACATATACCAATAATTAAATTTTCCTTGTGTTCGTTGAAATTCCTGCATTCTGATTAGCTGAATTGGTCACATGTTATTGCATTCATTTCCCAATGAATGTAAAAAATTAAGACACGTCCACCAGGGCGGACTACTTTTATTACTACGGAATGTCGGGGAATCCTAATATTACAGTCGAGGGAATTCCTTTTCCGCTCACGTGTATCGCCATGCACAGGTCATTTAGCGAAATTCATGCATATTCCTTGTCCATACAACCCTTTGAGACTGAAGGCCAAGAAGGAATGAAACATTAACATGCAGGCTCCCTCGCCATTTTGTGTCCTGCTCGCCTCGGTTCCACAACTTTCATGTCTTCGGGTTTCAGTTCTAACTAGCATTTTTGCAACTGGGTCTTCCTGTTCTGAGGAAACTTATGTTCGAATCTGGCGGTAGGTGACTATGTCATTTGAAACAGTCGCCTTCTCCCGGACATATTTGTTCTGGTTCGTTACAGTCTGACTGTTGCAGTTCTTCTCGCCTCTTGCCTTGATTGACAGGTCCAATGAACTTTGTTTTAATCCTACTCTCCATTGATTGGTTACTGACTTTGTGGGTGTGTCAAGTTATGTGCATAAATTAAACAATCACCTGATTCATGTCAGGCCACAGTATGTATTCCTACACCTCGAATGTTTATCTCTTTATTTTTGTCTGCTTTGATATAACCAACTGTTTTGGGTTAAACTATTACATGTTTTCGTTGTCGAATTTAATTATAAGCATTGACTAAGTATTTCTTTCGGTTCATTGAGGTATGAATAAAAAAAACGATGTGCAAACTTTTGTAAGAATCGGCTACGGGGATTCATACAGTTTGCACATAGGTTTTTCGATTCATACCTCAAAGAACTGAAAAAAATACACATTCAATCCTTAAATAAATATATATATGTAAAGAAATGTTCCATGTAAATTATGCAGTGTTGTTATACTATCGGGTAATTATACAGTGTTGCTATACTATTTGGTAATTATGCAGTGTTGTTATACCATTGGGTAATTATACACAGTGTTGTTATACTCTTGGGCAATTATGCACAGTGTTACTAAAAGATGTGGGTAATTATGCAGTGTTAGTATACTGCTGGGTAATTATGCAGTGTTGAAATACTATTGGGTAATTATGCACAGTGCTATTATGCTACTGTGTAAGTTATTTGGAAATGGTGATATATTTTGCATATTTTAGGCAAATATGAGCTTATCTGGAAGTTTGCATATGTATCGGCAGAGATAGGTACTTTCCTTCCTCCTACGGCAGGATGGAATTAGCTGATCCCCGTGTTCCTGTGGATTGTCAGATATGCAGTATCTGACCGGCTTGGCAATACCTTGGACTGATCATGCTGATGCCACTATGATTCGTTGTTTTAATAAAGAATAATTCTTAACAGTAGTGATGAATAAAAAACATTTCATTGTGAAACAATGATTATAAAATAACCGTTGAAATGTTTCAGTTGATCTTATGGAATTTACATTAAGCAAATTAATGACTCTTCAGTATTCATTGAAAAATTGTTTTATCAGATATTTTTGTAAACAGTGAAGAATAGATGGAAGTTAAAACTGAGTATTTTGGCAGGGGTTAAAGAAATTATTTCAAACATATTTGTTACTCTTCAGCAGTCTACATGGTCAATGCCAAAACCATTCTAGGATTCCTGCTGGAACCACTATCAACATTTTTAATCCTTTCGTATTTTAACATCTGGGCTATTACCAGGTCAGCTTACTGGACAGACAGAAACAGCGGCTAACATCAAAGAGTGCTTCAAAATACAACCACAAACATGGTAGATATTAATGTTATCACATGGAGTCATGGGTAAACTGGACATATTGACAAATAACAACCAGGACACTTCATATTGATGTTCTGGTTCAGTGTAAAGCATTAATTTGACATGAATCTGGGTATGACAAGTCAAGCCGCATGTTATATAATCATAACTCGAGGAATATCTAGCCAATCATCCTTACACAATGTTTCTCCTAACTCCCGTTTTACCAATAGTAGAACCAGTGAGAAAGTTTGTGCTTGTAATGAGGACTAATTTCGCTAGAATGGTAGTTATTACATCCATCCATTGATTGAAAAGTCAACATAGTTGCAGGGGATCAACACGAAACAATTAGCCTTCAACATCACAACTGCTTTGGCCAAAGAACTGACTTAGCGGAACTGTTGATGCTGTGGTTTTACACCGCTTTTAGCAATGTACCAGCAATACCACAGCTGGGGACACTAGGAATGGGTTTCACAGGTTATACCCAAGTGTGTCTGTTGCCGTTTGTAATACAATGTTATTAGGAGAGTGGGTTTTACTTCTAAGCTTAGAAATAGTCCAGCCCTTTCACAGGAGCGGCGCCTACAACCATGATCATTGGCTTCCACTATTGTACGTCTCGTGAAGATTCCGGATTACAATTGGTTTTCAGCAACCCATGCTTGTCATAAGAGATAACTAACAGGATCGGGTGACCAGGCTTGCTTGGTTGATACATTTCATCGTATCCAGATTGCACAGATCAATGCTCATGATGTCAATCACTGGATTGTCTGGTCCAGATTTGATTATTACAGACTGCCGTCATATAGCTGGAATATTGCTGAGTATGGCATTAAATAAATAAACAAATAATACATTGTACACATGTGGAATATCAACAAGCCACCATTATACAAAGTATAAATATATCCGACATACAGATACATGAACAGTCACTTCTCAATACACAAATGACATGAGCATGTTGAGCTGTTCTCATGCATGTGAAAAGGTTGAACAAGTTCATTAAGGTGTGGAGCGTCAGGTGACACAGTCAGCCAGTATCAGCCACATGTCACCACACTGAATCGAACTGAACTCAATGTTGATGACATTGAAGTGTAACAAACGTTCAATGTAAGATCAAGACAAATAAAATTAAAGCAACAATCAGCAACACTGTTAAAACACTGATCGAGAATAGAGGTCTGCTTTGAATGACAAGTGCTCGCAAATAAATGAGGCAGTTTTATGATGCATCACAATACGCCTACCCAATGACATGATATGTATAACAAGAGTTATTTTGTACCATATTGGCTTGAAATCCCTCATATTCCATGCAGCCCCATATAATTTGACCTAATCTTGTTAGACTATTCTAGCATTATGTTTCGTAACGGGCAGTTAGGAGAAGCTAGTCAAGTAATTATCTGGTTTGACTATTGCAAATCATAAAAGTTACTTTTTGAAACCTGATACTGGTTGATAATTTAAAGCGAAATAATTCACAGTTCACTGGCATTGTCATACCTTTTTAATTGAAAACTAAATGAGTGAAAAAGTCGAAAAAGTAAAACAAATGTCATCAATGTTAATTTTCCCAAAACAAAAACTATGAAGATTGTGGATTTGGTGGGGTTAACAATACCAGAATTGAACTCTGGTCCACAAGCAAAAATACTAACCACAAGACTATCCTACTCAATGCTACCAAAGATGTCACTACAGTTGCACTGCAGCCAACAGTGGTGGAATGATAGCAGCTTTGGTGATAAGTATCTCCAGGGGCTTCACAGATTGGGAGTGAGTGAGTATGGTTTTATGCCGCTTTTAGCAATATTCAAGCAATACCATAGCTGGGGACACCAGAAATGGGCTTCACACATTGTACCCATTTCGGGAATCGAACCCGGGTGACAAGGAAACGCTTTAACCACTAGGCTACCCGGCCGCCCCCTTCACAGATTGGATTCAGTTAGTGAGTGGGTACAGTTTTACACTGCTTTCGTCAATGTTCCAGCCAACCCATAACAGGCTTGAGAATGCTTGTCAATTGACATATTGACTGTGCACTGAGCAATATTCAAGCAATATGACAGTGGTCGAGTCTGGAGCAGACAATTCAGTGATTGACATCATAAGCATCAATCTACACAATTGGGATACGATTACATGCATTAGCAAGCCTGACCATCCAATCCTGTTAGTCACCTCTTATGACATTCATAGGTTTGACCATGCGTGGAATCGTACATAGGTCTTTAAGAAAATAAGCAAATGCTATAATCACAAGGCTTCCAACCGCCCCAATTACCACAACAAGGCACATAAGTATGTTCACTGTTAATGGGGCTTAAGGTTACATAACATCAAAGACTGTTATTTCCTGCAATAATGTACATTAGGTGCAAACAAATTGTCAAAAAGATCACATTTACTTTTTAAATTATGCATATTTAATTCACATCAGTAACATTGAATTAATCCAGGGGCACTGGGGAGCTTGGCGTACATTACAATCCACATACATAAAGGCATAATGAATTACAATCTGAAGCTAAGGTGACAAATTTACAATTACATACTCATGCTAATGAATCATAGTTCAAACTGATTTACCCTATGAAGAACATTGGCCACTAAGGATGGGTGAGTGAGTATGATTTTACACTGCTTTTATCAATATTCCAGCAATATCAAGGTGGGGTGGGAGGGCGGGGGAAGCATATATAATGGGTTTCACATATTGTACCCAGGTGGGAAATTTACTATTAAGACAACATACAGACATCGCTGTACATTAAAATAAACCATGACTATATGGTCTATACATTGTTTTTCTTCTCACAATTATTCAGGTTAATGTAACATCTGATTTGTCACCACTCAAAATAACCCTGAAACAACAACAAAAATATTCCACCTAGTGGACCCTTTAGAGCCAACCCGTGTATGAGCACAGCATATACTACAGGGGAAATCACTCCAACACAATCGCCCTGAATGGAGGACACTAAACACACTTCACCATGTCCTATTCAAACCAGCTCCAACCTATTGACACACAAACCCATGCATGTACACCAACACCCATGTTAACCAGTCCTGACCTACTTACCCAGCTGACCCTATTATTCAACCATTCAGCCCTATTAATTTATAGCTGTTACCTTGGTAGAGCCCCCATAAAAAACATACTTAGTTAAACTTTGTTGATCTTAACCTGATCTACCATATTTACTCCTTCACAAACATTGCAAATATAGATACAAATAGTGTTAACTTCAACACATAACTTTGTTTCTGCAGCATAAAACAATATTCTAATTTCTATGAAGAAAATATTCATTCACCAGGAAAGGGCAGAACACATGGTACTCCTGCAGTAATTGAAAGCGTTTACGTTGGAAGCTTCATCAGGTGCTATATTTCATTATATACAAATGGGATGGGCCAGATTTATTATCACTTCCAGCATATGGGAGCTTTGTAAATACAGTGACTGCCACACTAGATATTCAATCCTTGGGGATGAACCATTTGATTATCAAGGGGTGGGATCCCTACAATGTGAGGCATATGTAAGAAAAATAATCTTTCAAGATTAATCTTAAGAAACAATTCACCCATCACTGACAATAAAATGGTTGCTCCCTTATGAAGACTTCAAATGTTATTTTTTCAGAATATTATGCTTGATGAATTATACCAGACAGAGAATGTTGATAAATGATGACATGCTTCCTTTAATGATTTCTGATGCATAATGTACCACAAGTAATGTATTGGCTGCGTGCAGGGCTGCCATGAAATCCATAACGAATTCTACAGTCATATTTCAGATGTATCTTCAACACCTACTTACTGTCACATAATAGTTCAACTGGACAATCAGTCCTGAATTATAGTTGGAACCAGATCATTAAAAATGTGGGTCTCAAAGTCATTACAAACAAAACCTTACAAATAGATTAAAAAGGCCTTGTAAAGAAATGAATGTCACTGTAAATGCTGTAGTATCAATAATGTGGAATAAATGTCATATCATCTCTTAAATACCATGAGCATGCAAACATGTATGTATTAACAGGAACAATGTTAATAACATATGTATACACTCTGGGCAATACTGATTATCATCAACAGCTTAAAACAATGTCTAACATCATCACAATGTTCTTATCCAGCTGACTTGGTGACACAGAATAACATACATGTGTTTCTTCAAGCTAGTAAACCATAAACGGAAATGTTTGTGTAAGCAGGTAGATATTTCATGTATTTAAAAATAACAATTTCCTAACCACAACAAATAAACATTATAAGTATTTAAGAACATTGGAAATATTGAACGATGACATCTCAAATCAACCACTGTGGAAGCGGAGGTATTGTTACCACATACTGTACTTAAACAGGAGGTGTATACCTAAACATTACATCACAATGAACATTCATCAAGTCAATTTATCATGGTTGCAACCTGTTTGTTGCATAGCAGATGATGCAAAGTCTTCACCTGTCAATAATGAAAGACAAAGGGGGTGAAAGATGGGTGGATATGCACCTATCTCCACGTGATGGATGGAACACAGTGACTTTCAAGCACTGGCAATGTCAGCTGTCATGTCAGCTGTCAGTCAGCTTAATATGCAGTAAAAGCAATAAACCATACCTGTCTGACCTGCAAGATCTGTCACAGAGCAATACAGCTGCAATCACGTTGGAAATCACATAATCCACACGCAGAAAACACAGTGTATCCTATATTCCCTAGTTTTGACGTTTCAGTAAACTGTAGACAAGGATACTCGCTTATCCACGGGAAAGCGCCTATGAGGCCCTGTCGGTCGCACTCTATGAATTCGGTCCACCAGGTTCGGTTTGCCATGTCTTATGTCGTCTAGATGCTGCAGGGCGGTCTGTAAGAACGCAAATAAATTTATTACCGTTGTTATAGGAACATTAATGTGCAAAATGGAATTAACATTTGTATCAGTAATAATATAAGAAACGCGGCGCCATCTTCGTTACTATAGTGGTCTCGTGTTATCAGTATCCCACATGCACAGAATCTAGGCCAACGTTACCTGCAAATCTATGCCGGGACTGCCGCCTATTTGGTTGACATTCGGTAGCGAGCCACCACGATATACTCCGAGATTTGGCGTTATCGGCAAGTGTTGTTTTGGGTATGAAGGTCCTGGACCCTAGAAAGGAAAAGGAATGCCGTATTAGATGAGAATTACAGAAGGAAAAAAACATACGAATCCACTTCGGTCTCGAATTGCGAGGGTGCACCCCCGCCGACCGCCATAGCTGTTGAAACTAGGCCACATATTGCTGCGATACTCACCCGCGTGGCACTAGTAACCTCCTTGATAATCGCCTCAAAAGCTGCCGTCTCTTCAGCCTGTTTCTGATTGTGTAAAGCTATCTTTTCGCTGAACTTTCGTGGGTTCGCCATAATGGCTGAAAACGACAAGCTTGTTATGATTTTGGCAATGCAGGGGGTCCTATAGCCATTGGACCAATCATTGTTCTCCGATTGATCATGTGACAGCGAGGTAGATGGCAGCACTAGCACCTGTTTATAGAGCAGTAGTGAAAGCTTGAGACATCAGTGGCGATTTGCCACTGAATGTACTTCTGATATTGACATTGACAGTTCAATATTAAGATTTGGTAACACTTCAAACCCCACAAAATGTATATTTCATTGCACGAAACGGAAAGCACCCCAAACTTGAGCTCCACACAGCGTCTAAACGGGCTACAGAAACAGTTAATGAGATTAACACCGATAGGCATTTTAGCGTGTGAACTTATTGATAAGCAATTGATCATGACTCGTTAAGTGTACAGTAGCAAGTAAATCATATTGACCGCGTTATATAACATTGCATGCGCCTGAGACTTCTGCCGTGGTAAATACAAAAGAAGGTGACCAGAATGGGCCTGAAATGAAATTATAGCAGCCCTGTTATAAAGCAAGAATTCTTAAGCCTTTTTAATTTATGGAGTGTAATGAGACGAAATAAATTGAAATTTCTTCAGCTGAAACACACTCGTCATTAAATATTTATTATTGGCAGTCACAAATAGAGATTATTACACGAGTGTGTCGTTCTGATTTTACAGAACAAGTGTCAGAATTTATGCGTTTCCCGAGCCAAAGGGGGAGAAATATTGCATTCTTAAACGGCTTTCTTAAGACAAGCATGATACTCAAAAGAATATAATAGTTCCTTATTATCGATAATATTATGAATATTGAAGTCATTTTTCAAGAAGAATGTAGGCCATCGGCCCTTATTTACAATGGTGGTCCATTATGGCGTATAAAAAAATGAAACAATGTGATTGACGAAGTAAATCATGTACACCAGACAAGCCATTGGTAATACACAACAGGAACAAAATCTCTCAAACGGTTTGCATGGTAGAGAAAAATTGGCTCCCCGTTTGATAGTGTTTACATTTGATGTTGATATCGGGTTAAGAAGAGAGGGTTGCACTAGATGCTTTATAGGTATATATTTCTCACGAAAAAAAAATAGTTTTCACATACTAATAAAAAAAATACATTTATCTTCTTCATAAATAATTTTACAATGCATACACCACTTTTCCTCCAAGGTTTGTTGCAATAACGACCAGTCTCAATTTCTCGGTTGTCTGAACTGCAACGAAACATTGCTTGTGCAATAGCTATGAATAGCTATCGCGAAGTAACCGCGTCATGTTAAGAGGAGAAGCGCGTCAAGAGGCTGACATGGCGCCAACAATACCAGAGCGTGATGTCACCTTAACACCATGACGTTGCTAAATCTTACGACGTCATGATGTCTGCACAACGTCAACAGAACGACGTAGTCATCACGTGCGACTATATTTGGCATCAGACGAGGTGAAATTGAATTTAACGTCGCGTTCAGGATTATCGCACTTATATTATGGAGACGTGCATGCATGTGTGTGACGGGGAGTGCGTGCGCGCGCATGTGTAGCTGCTTGTACTAGTAAGACTAATGTCGGTGTTGTATTTATAGTGCTAGCACCCTGAGATACGAAAACCTCACTCAGACACAGTATACTGGTTCCGAGGCGACCAGTCCTTGACTTTCCCCCAATAATCCAGTGCGCAATGCAGAGTATAACAACAAACTTCTTTTTATATGAGATCGATCCCCGACCTTCCGCTTACCCGGACTGTCGACTAAAACCACGGTGGCGGTATTTTGGCTTCAGCTAGTCGTTCGAATGAGGGCGTCGGTAGCGAACACTGATACCTGCTACTACATACGATTGAAATAGAGAGAGGATACGGACACTTGGTATTGCAGTAATGCAAAACATCGTGACAGCTTCAGCGCATCACTAATAAACAAAACATTACGTCGACATTGATCGCCGAGTTAACAACTTACGACCTTGAACTTCGTGTTGTAAATGAGAGTAGCCTCCCTTGAACCAAGTGGCCTGTCTTTAGAAACGTCATCCTCGAAAGGTCGATCATCTCTCGAGCTCCTTCCATCTATACACTGATCAGAGTTTGGTGTATTCGGAAGCTAGACTTTCCCGCTGAATGCACACATTTCTAACTTGGTAATGTTTGTTTTTCTGAGATCGCGAACATGATTTTACAATAAACATCTTATCTTTTCCTATTATTGATCTCGGAGAAAGCTGCACACTTTATTACCAGGTAGCACCTTGAGAGAAACGTCCATGGTCGAATCATCAATATCAAATGTTGTAATCATACACCACCATTATACCAGGGACGTTATTTATTCCACACTAAATTTGGATAATGTGCAAAGTTTAAGTGAGTAATAAATAAATCACTACTCTCGTCTCCAATAGATACAGTTTTTAATACGAGTGTGTTTCAAAAGGTATCTCACACTCGTAATAAAAACAGTATCTAACGGGGACTCCTTTATTACGTTAACAATGCCATTCAGCGCCCCTCGTCCGCTCATCAAGAGACCCCATGAATCCCTCGCAGAAGTCTTACAGCCGTAAACCTTTCTTAAATTGTGTATTACACACAAGACAGAATCGTTAGAATCTAAGTGCTAACATTAATTATTTCGTTTGAAAACTATTTTAGTATTTTTTCTAAGTTTAGCCGTAGCAGGCACCATTCCTGGGACATGTTTTACAAATATTCCCGTTAGCCGTGTATGCCAAATCTATATCACGGACTCCAAAAACTCCGTTTTTATTGGGACTGGTTTATAGCGACAGGAATAGCTTGTGACGTGAGCAGCCACTGCCGATGTTGTCATTACCCTGCTGAATCGTATTTGTCCACACGTAACAACTGCCGCATGTAGTTTTGTAGTCATGCAACATGACAGTGGAAATTATATTTTTTAAGGTATTCTTTTTTACTAAAAGCCTAGGCAAGTCTAAATCAAACTAACCAAGTCTAGTTTGCTTAAACAGCAGAAGAGGTAAGGTTCTTTCGAAAAATAATAATTATTATTATTTGAAAGCCTTTTTGTCATTGACTAAGTGTTAGTCTTGCAGTTTTGGAGTCATGGAATTTCAACGAAACAAAGTTATAGCCATAACAAGTTTCTAAAATCAACACTTATTTGGTTTGCAGGGACTGAAACAATCGCGAAAATATATCTCCCAATCATAAATGTAATGCGTCTCTAATTTGTCATATGTCATCAGTTATTAACTTGCATGTGTGCATAGTGGCCTTCAACCAAGGATGTATTGAAATGGTATATGATCTTACGTCGCTATGAATAGTATTCCACACTATCACGACGGGGGATACGATTTGATTTTAGACACTATACCCATGTGGAGATTCAAACTGAAGTTTAGGCGTGACGAGCGAGCGCTTCAACCACTATTTATTCCAGATCGTATATATCCCAAAGGTCGTCATTCCAAATGAACGGTAACACGCTGAACAGATTACTGAGCGTATATAGGACTTGACTTGCCTTGCTACGTTTTATGCGACTATTCACTTTCTCCGACTTTGTTACATCCAAAGTATAATGCATAAAGGTTATACAGCCGTTATAATACAAACAATATTTGTTGTGGTGAAGAAATGCAGAGAAATATCAATTTCGCCAACCAGAAATTAAATTAGCTGTGAAGGTATGCATGTCCTGACTTAATTGAGAAGGAAAACAAGGGAAGTAAAAGGCTTGAGAGACAAAAGCATCTTTAACGCAGGAGACGTTGAGAAATCCCAAAGCTCGTAATTCCCCGACTTACTCCTTATTGACTGGATTTCTGCAGCCGACGCGCTAGCCGCTCCGTGTAGCGACCCCCCCAGAGAGACAAGCTCTTCCAGACATCTGCCAGGACGACACGGTAATGGTTAATGGCCACACCAATTGGCGAACTTTTAAATTGAAAATTTGCCATGCGAGAATTAGGCTTTTATTTGAGGTTAATTCAAGCGGAAAACGAACCTCAAATCTGTATTCAGAGCAGCATTCTGGATGTTGTGGCGCGTGACTGCATACGCCACTGCTCCATGAATTCTTCAAGTAAACGCACTTGAATCAGTACTGACTATAGAATCGGTTCCACACTTGGGTCTTCCAATATATGTATGTGCCGATGAGTTCTATTTATTTATGCGTCACTCAGTGTGAAGAGCCATACAGGTAGAATTTCTGAAGAATCGCACTGGTATATGCAATTGTGGCACCAGTCTAAGAGCCTGCGTATTGTTTTTTAACTGTCTCTATCAGTGCAAGGTTATAGTGACGCGTAGAAGTCCACGGACGTGCACGACGAGCGCTTATCTTAAAAGGCGCATGTAGGTCGTGCTGGGCGAGAGGGTCACCCGTCATTCATGTTGTGTTTGTGAAATGAGTGAGTGAGTATGGTTTTACGCCGCTTTTGTCACTATTCCAGCAATATCACGGCGGGGACACCAGAAATGGCCTTCACACATTGTACCCATATGGGGAATCGAACCCAGGTCTCCGGTGTGACGAGTGAGTGAGTATGGTTTCACGCCGCTTTTAGCAATATTCCAGCAATATTACGGCGGGGGACACCAAAGCGAACGCTTTAACCACTAGGCTACCCCATCTCCCCGTTGTGTTTGTAAGCCAATGATTAGCCAAATTGATTGTTTTTGTTAATAACCAAATGGTTCCGTTATGTTTCATATATGTTATGATTGGGGGGCTTTGAAGGTGGTAATGGGGGTGGGGGAGTTGTGAATATAGAACTGTGACGGGGTCCCATTTGTGACGGGGTCCCATTTGTGACGGTATAACCATTTATGTGAACCCAAATTAGCTGTCGACAATTACAGTAACAGAAGTATACTTCAAAACCAAAACGATCCGGGTACAGAATAGGTCTTCAGCAACCCATGCTTGCGATAAGAGGTGACTATGCTTGTCGTAAGAGGCGACTAACAGGATCATGTGGTCAGGGTCGCTGACTTGGTTTGATGCATGTCATCATATCCCAATTGCGTAGATCGATGCTCATGATGTCAATCACTGGGCTAGAATATTTCCGGCGTTAAACAACAAACAGACAAATATAATCAAAACAAGTGAAGATGAACAATGTATTGATTAATAGTCAAAATTAATTTTCAGATTCAAAGGAAAAATTGGAATATGTTTTCTCCATAGCACCCACTTTCAAACAAAACAGGTGGGGATTCCGGGTAAGACCATAGATCCCCAGCAACCTTTGCTTGTTGTAAGGGGCGACAAGATGGATCAGGAGGTCAGGCTTAGTGTCTTGGTTGGTTACGTGACATCGTATCTCAGTTGTGTAGATCGATCACTGGATTGTCTGAACCAGACACGATTATTAACAGACAGCGGATATATATATATATATATATATATATATATATATATATATATATATTAGCTGTAGTATTGCTGATATGGCATTAAAAAGCAAACATACACACACTCTTTCAAACAGAGACATACGTTACTTCGAGCGCCGCTGATATATAGCTACTCAATATGAAATATGTGAAATCTTTAGGAAAACAGACTCACGTTGTTTTCTCGTTTCGATTACATAAAGCATTCCAAATGATCAATATGATAGAATGTGATAGAACACAGCCCACGCCTACGCTAACGAGGGAAGGAAACAGGAAGATACGGCTTTAGTCTCTGTGGTTAAATTTGTAGTTATACCTTTGTAGGTCAAATGACATCAGGGCGGTTTTACAAGCCATCATCGTTCTTAAAGAGAACTATTTTTGTGTTATGAAGACTCGCATGTATGACTTGACTTTCCACATGAACGTAAATATATATTCATGTCAAAATGCGGAATTATAATGGAAGTCATTTATACGGCTGACAAATAAATACTTTATGTTTAAGGTTCAGAATTTCGTCTGCGTGATTGTATTGTGCCAGAGAGTGTGTATGGTTGTGTAGGTATTGTTTGAATTCTTGCTCATTGAAAGACAATGTTTCCTGAAAAGCAATGGAAAGCATCTGACAAATTTCGTACTCTAGAGCGGTGATGGCAGTGTTCTGAATATTTCCCCAGAATGCTTTACAAGTTTTCTATATGTGTTACATCGTCAGAACACATGGAACGCGTTCAGAATATGTTCGTAAAACACTACTGTTCTGGATCGAGAACATCAGTTTTCACAATATCTCCAGAACACATGGACGTGATCTAAAATATGTTGTGTCTCGTGTTCAGAACCATCTTCCCGAGGCAAGAGTGTCCACTAGCCTCTTTATCAAGGTCTAACAGAAACTAGGCTTTGATATTGGCTAGTGGACACGCTTGCCTCGGGAAAATGGTTCAGACTTGGTTTGAGAGCATATGGTTGTGCTTTGGGCCTTTTTTGCCGTCTTTCCGTGGCTGCATTCAGTCTAGAATCGTTTCGATAAAGGTTGTAATATTTTATTCAAATCTAAACTTTAAATGTATACTATCTTTTGACGTCAGTTTACCATGGCGGTAATTTGACGAACATGAGATCTGTATCCCACCGGTTGTATATAAAAGGAATCAAAGACATTCGCGCCGATACCACTAAGTTCTTAACAGGTTGTATAAACAATTCCTTATGTACCGTTGTATAACCTGTAAATGATTACTTATGTGACTTTGTATAACCTGTAAATAGTGACTTATGAAGCGTTGTATAACCTATAAACACTAACTTATGTACCGTTGTATAAATAAATAATGACTTATGTGCCGTCGTATAACCTATGAAAACTGACTTATGTACCGTTGTATAACCTATGAATACTGACTTATGTACCGTTGTATAACCTATGAATACTGACTTATGTACCGTTGTATAAACTGTAAATAATGACTTATGTATCATTGTCCAACCTATAATTACTGACTTCTGTACCGTTGTATAACCTATAAATACTGACTTATGTGCCGTTATATAACCTATGAAAACTGACTTATGTACCGTCGTATAACCTATGAATACTTATGTGCCCATATATCATATGAATACTGACTTATCTACCGTTGGATAACCTACAAACACTGACTTATCTACCGTTGGATAACCTACAAACACTGACTTATGTACCGTTATATAACCAGTAAATACTTACTTATGTACCGTTGGATAACCTATAAACACTGACTTATGTACCGTTGTATAACCTTTAAATACTGACTTATGTATCATTGTCAAACTTATAATTACTGACTTATGTACCGTTGTTTAACCTATAAATACTGACTTATGTACCGTTGTATAACATATATGAATACTGACTTATTTTCCGTCCTATAACGTATTGTTACACTAGATGCACTGCTTAGCGGTATTTCTACCTGTATACGACACAGTTGAGAGACCAAACTGCACAACATGGTTATTTGTCTGACACAGTTCTCGCTTAAAGGCGTCCTTCAGCGGTCACGACGTACCGTTTTTCCCCTGCGTATACAAAGGAAATAAACTGTGAGTCATTGCAACAATCAGATTTATATATAAGTAATGACATAGCTACCGACCATTTCCTTTGTACACAGCAAAATGTAGTTCATGAGTATATGACGTACCAACCTGGAAGAGAACAACACAAGAGAGCATGTAATGGTTACCGTATTCGACGTAATAAGCCCCCAGGGCGCTCTCAAAATTAGAGGGGGCACGGGTGGCCCAGTCGTCTAAAGCGCCGCGATTCGCTGTGCAGAGTTGCGTCTCTTGGACACGCCAGAAACCTATGATTGTGGGTTCGAATCCCGGTTCGCCCTGATTATGTTTCTAGGTTTGTCAGCACCATACCCGTGCTCGTGGGTTTCACTGAAGTGGTAAACGTCTGAGACCTGCATCACTTCGAGCTTTCCTCCCACATTAAGCTGACACGCCGTGATATAACTGGAATAATGTTAAAAGCGGCGTTAAACCCAACTCACTCACTCAAAATTAGAAATAGGGGGCTCTTATTAGAATATAATTTTGGTGAGATAAAAAACAGTGTTGAAGGATTGTAAATTTTGTGATTTATGCTGACAGCCTGAAATGATATAAAAGAAAAATCTGTGCGTATTATACACGATAGATATATTTTCGAGAATTTAATTGCCCATAATTAAGGGTGCATATAACATACGAGTGCGTGTTATACACAAATAAATAAGTCCTGTGTACATTGACCAATCGGAAGGGGTGTTCATTGGGATTGTTCACTAGCCAATATATTTGCAAATATCGCCGTGGGCGCTTATTACGTCGAATACGGTATATCGAATGGCATTCTGTCAGTATATTTTGCTACATGTAGTCTGGAAGGGCAATGTTTCAAATATATATATTTAAAGAATAGAAGCACTTGCGTAATAAAGAACTATTTTCTTGCAGACATCACATGTTGTCATAGCGGTATATCCACAACTTGAGTCAGCTGAGCAAATTGTTACAAGTCAGTATAATAAGCAGGGGGCTGTGACCTTTGAAAATTGACACTTGAGGAACCTGCATTGATAAATTACTTGCAGAAAAAGGCTTAACACCAAAACTTATCCATGATTATATGAATACAACATTACAGATGGGTGCCCCTTCTTATGTCACCGAAAAAAGTTTACGCTTGGCGGGGAGAGCCTTAAAGACGCCCCCAGTCCTGGAGGGCCTGTGACGTCAGCAACACCAGAAATGACCCAGTGAATCCACGATATGGTGATGGCCGACCTGCTGGTTCGGTAGGCATATCCAAAGAATACTTAATTATTAACATGTCTCATAATTATCTAGCTCTGTTTGAAACTAAACAAAAGATAGGTTCTTGCAACGACTTGAAACTATGGGTGAAACCTGACCACTTTCAACCCGAGTGCAATCAACAACAAAACAGTGAAGCATTTGACGTGTCCACCACGAATGAGGGCAAAGACTGTCTAATCAGCTGGAAAAGTTATGGCCTCGTGTTCTGGTATTCCGAGGGTGTCATCAAGGTGAACTATCTGTCCAGAGTACAGACATAATTACGGGAGCAAATTAAGACTAAGAGGCGTATGAAGCTGAGTGGAGGCGTGCTCTTCCGTCAGGACGATGCGCCAGTTCACAAAGAAATATCGCCATGGCTTCAAACCACTAGTGTGGCTTTGAACTCCTTCAGCTCCTTACTCCCAACCGTCCCCTAATCTACCCGTGAAGATCCGGGTTAGAATAGGTCTTCAGCAACCCATGCTTGCCGTAAAAGGCGACTAACGGGATCGGATTTTCAGGCTCGCTGACTTGCTTGATGCCAATTGTACTTGATGTCAGTCACTGGATTGTCTGGTCCAGAGTCGATTAATTACAGACCGCCGTCATATAGATGGAATATTGCTTAGTGCGGCGTTAACAACAAACGAAACGAACCTAATCTGGCTTCTGGCTTATTTGTTCAAGTAAGAACTCATTTCGACTAGAACAATGACGTCATGCATAGCTACTGTGGAGAACCTTTTGGACAGCCAAGAGAAGGACGTCTACGAATCTGGATTAAAATCCCTTCCACGTCGTTGGCTTGGGTGTATCAGTGTGGAATAATGTTAAAAAAAAATAAATCATTTAAATGTCTTTAGGTCAAGTCTTTCTTCGTGATTCTCAGAACTTATCAATCAACTCTCGTATTATATTTTATAAACATTTAAACAATGTTACGTGTTATTATAAGATGGAGACTGGTCCATTCTCAACACGTCGAAGGTGAGTCACGTTCCAGCTGATCACTCGAGGACTGTGTTTTAACCAATGGCCTTCCGCTCTAGACCGTGACACGCCTCCTGAGCTACACCAGTAGTCTATGAATTCTTTGATTGGCATTTAGAAGTTGGAAGTACATGAAGATATACAACTCCTGGGTAACGACTTCTTATTGTTTGTAGCGACGTCTCGGGGCTATACTTATTGCACCTGTGCATATTCTGAGTAAGGGTATTGAGTTAATATTTCTTTGGATTTCAAATATTTTGTTTAAGTTTTCTCTTTTTCCTGTGATTGGTGTTGGTATGGAGAAATCTGGTTTGTTACCAGGAAATATCGTGGTCAGGATTGTAGATGAAGATTTCACTTCCTTCCTTGTAGCCACCACAAATAAAAGAAGTCAAGATCTCTGTTGCCAAATCCGACATGACCTTTGCCCTTTTGGAGCACCTCATCAACAATCCTGAACCCGTGAACATCCGGGTTAGAACTGATCTTTAGCAACACTGCTTCTCGTAAGAGGCGACTAACGGGATCAGGTGGTCAGGCCCGCTGACTAGCTGATGCAAGTCATCGTATCCCGTGTGCGTAGATCGATGCTCATGGTGACCATCACTGGATTGTCTGGTCCGGATTCGATTATTTACAGACCGCTGTCATATAGATGGAACATTGATGATTGCGAAACAGAATTCCCATGGAAACAAGCCAGTCATCAACAGAGACACCAGGGGCGTCTACCTTCAAGGCGTGTACTCTACTGTTCAATATTATAACCAACCATTACCCGTACACTAGACTAACACCTCGTCTCTGAAATGAACATATTTTGCAGATAAAAAAAAGTTGTTAAATTATAGTTATGAAATAAAACAAAAAGGAGCCCAGAGACTCTCTTCATTTGTAGATTTGTGCAGACCCTGATACTGCAGTAATCTAGACTTGCCAAATATTACAGACTTCGTTTCAGGCGTTTCATTGTGGGGATAGTTTAACAGATTTCTTTGATTGTCCTTTGGGCCTAAGACAAGGCTGTATTTTGAGTCCGATCTTATTTTCATTTTTCATTAATGAATTATATTACGAAATAGCTGCCAGTGGTAAACATGGTATCCAAATGTTCACAGATTGGATAGAAATATTAATGCTACTTTTCGCAGATGATGTCATTCTAGTGTCAGATACTGTTGTTGGTCTTCAAAGGCAATTAAATATTGGGGGCACGGGTGGCCCAGTCGTCTAAGGCGCCGCGATTCGCTGTGCAGAGTTGCGTCCCTTGGGCACGCCAGAAACCTATGATTGTGGGTTCGAATCCAGGTTCGCCCCGATTATGTTTCTAGGTTTGTCAGCACAATACCCGTGCTCGTGGGTTTCACCGAAGTGGTAAACGTCTGAGACCTGCATCACTTCGAGCTTTCCTCCCACATTGAGCTGACACGCCGCGATGTAACTGGAATACTGTTAAAAGCGGCGTTAAACCCAACTCACTCACTCACTCAATTAAATATTATAAGTACATACACGAAAGAATGGAAATTATCAGTAAATTTGGAAAAATCTAAAATTGTGATCTTCAGAAAAGGTGGTCCAATAGCGTCGAAAGAGAGATGGTCATTCGATGGTCAGTTAGTCAATATAGTAGATCACTACTCATATTTAGGAATCTGGTTCTCACGCACAATGAATTGGAAAAAATGTGCCCTTGACTTGTCCTTGCGTGCAAAGAAAGCTTTAATAAGTGTAATGTCTATTTCTCATAAAGTGGGATCGATGTCACCTAATATCTTCTTTAAGCTTTTTGATACCCAGATACAGCCAATTTTATTGTATGGTTCTGAAGTATGGGGATTTCAATGTTATGACTGTTTAGAGAAGGTTCACTTATAAGCATGTAAAACGTTTCTTTGTTTCGGATCTTCTACACCAAATTGCATGGTTTATGGTGAATGTGGTAGATACCCATTATATATTAACTCTCAGATCAGATGTTTAAAATACTGGTTTAAAATTCTTCATATGCATGAACAACGTCTCCCCAAATTAGCTTATAACATGCTTCTACATTCAGATAATATGGGAAAGAATACTTGGACATCGCATATAAGAAATCTTTTATTTTCGCATTGTTTTGGTTTTATATGGCTATGTCAGTCAGTTGGAAATGTAAATATGTTTCTTAATGAATTTCGGAATCGGTCTACAAATATGTTCTACCAAGAATGGCACTCCACTTTAGAGGATAGTTCATGTTATGAATATTACAAAACTATCAAGACTTTACTTCAACCAGAAATATATTTATCAGTACTCACTACGTAAAACTTAAGAAAACATTTAGTTAAATATCGACTTGGTTTGCTAGACCTATTTGTAAATGAAGGAAGAAAACTGTCCATTGAAAAACTGAAAAGAATTTGTCCATTGTGTAATCTAGAGATAGAAAATGAAATTCATTTTGTGTTTGTCTGTCAATTTTACTATGATCTCCGAAAGAAATATATAAAAGATTATTTAATAGCAATGTCACCGATAAACGCCTTTGTAGTTATGCTGACGACAAAGAACGAATCAAATATATTAAATCTTTCTCTTTATATTAAGCATGCATTAGCCAAAAGAAATGAATTAATCAAACAACGTGTATATCCCAATGTGTAACATATATGATTGTATCTACATGCGTAACTCTTTCTTGTATATGGGCCGGTGGCCTTTTGTACAATAAACTTCTTTGACTTTGACTTTGGCATCTTGATTGTCCTGGTCAGCTCCTTGTTATCACACCCATATGGTTCCACGAGTCTGCTCTCTGCGGCATCCTTGATGTATTGTTATCATTGTACATTAATCATAACTTGTGTAAACATATCAGCATATAAGTTAAATTTCTCATTACACCTGAAGAATCGTTGAACGGCGAAAGATCTTGTGAGGATAAAGGTATTTTGTATGTATGTATGTATGTGTGTGTGTGTGTGTGTGTGTGTGTGTGTGTGTGTGTGTGTGTGTGTGTGTGTGTGTGTGTGTGTGTGTGTGTGTGTGTGTGTGTGTGTGTGTGTGTGTATGTATGTATGTATGTATGTAATTCAAGTTAATGCCCCTTCATCAGGTGAATACACTTTTGGGTTAAACATATCAGCATACATATATATCCGCATATGTTTACACAAGGTAAGATTAATGTACAAGGATATACTAGTATATATTAACCTATATATATTAACCCAGTACGTTTACTGACTGTATTCACCTGATGAAGGGGCATTGAAAAGGTCATCCTGAAACATCGTCATAAACTATACGGAAGTTGATATCCGGGAAAGTTTCTGCGGAGATTTACCGCTCACGGAGCGTGCCAACAAAAATATGCGATTAATATTCTGGAGGGAAAATCTAAGGAAATATGGTGCGGTCATTGCTTAAATGATCAACATGAAGTATCGACCTTCAATATAAGAATAGAATGTATATTACCCTGATCAGTAACATGTCTTAAAGTACAGAATACTATAAGATAGAGTAAAATACTCAAAGACATTTGTGGTTTACCAAATAGAAAAATGCATTTGATCAATTGAAAAAAACTTACGTTGTAGCTTTGTTTGATTATAGAATGAATTAAAACAGATCTCAAACAAATGTAAAGTGTGGTTGGTCGAAGCTACACAGAGCAAATCCAACTTTAGCACCAAATGGGCAACATATGCTCTCAATAAGGCTCTTCACATACACAAACTTAAAGTCGACAAGAGTAGTGTCCCTTGTATCTGAGACAATACGCGAGCAGCAGCCTATAGTTTAGTGTTCAGTACACGACAAACCAAAAGAACGAAGGTTGTCCTGTAAGCCCGCCAGTTATGTTCTCTATTGAATTTTAGTTTTCACGCAGCATCGTATGCACATGAAGACAAGGCTGTAGTCAATTTACAGGGTATTACATCTCGTCTGCCCATGAAGACAAGGCTGTAGTCAATTTACAGGGTATTACATCTCGTCTGCCCATGAAGACAAGGCTGTAGTCAATTTACAGCGTATTACATCTCGTCTGCCCATGAATACAAGGCTGTAGTCAATTTACAGGGTATTACATCTCGTCTGCCCATGAAGACAAGGCTGTAGTCAATTTACAGGGTATTACATCTCGTCTGCCCATGAAGACAAGGCTGTAGTCAATTTACAGGGTATTACATCTCGTCTGCCCATGAAGACAAGGCTGTAGTCAATTTACAGGGTATTACATCTCGTCTGCCCATGAAGATCTAATCATGCAACAGACTATTTTCCAATCCAAACAGTCCAATATGTCAATCTTGGCAGACACATTAAAATCACACATGTCATGTTTGAGCGGTGCAATAACCTTAGATCTTGGATAATGTGCATGGATGGAAGCCGTGCGAAGGAACAGAATATATAGATAGGCGTTATTTGTTTTTATTCTCATGTTTAACTTATCGAGTGGTTGTTTTCATGATGAAAATGTCAACATGTTCAGACCATACCATTGAAAAGGCCGTAACTAAAAAAAGCCCATAACAACACCAACATCCGCGAGTATCAATGATGAATGAAATTCAGAAGTCAGTGTTCTGGAGAAAGTTTGACAGAGACGGAAACTCGACGGAAACTGTCTGACGAAGGCAGTACACAATAATTATTCCTCATTGTTATCTGTGAGATTGATATTTATCATCTATTCAGTTTACATGCTTTTTCATTTCATATGTTCAAGTTAACATAATAATTCATGATCAGGTTTCAATTTAGATTTATTTTTACATTTCTGTTTGGTTTGTATTAAGAAGCATAAATGATTTTACTGATACGAGTATTTTGTTTATCACGTGACTACTGTGACATCATATATCAACACTAAAATAACCTTTGTGAAATAAGATGCTTGACTGGAGACTTTTACCGACATGTTTGAATATGACATTGTAAAAGAATTCAAACAAATTCAAAATTGATTAAAAAAAACAGCTGTTCGATTGAGCTGAGGTCACATGCCACGTCACTTCCCTTGACTCGATAAAAGCGTGCGGCTTTGAAGTGGGGTATAAGGGAATTATTCTGTCTCTCAGACATCCATCCATCTCAGAGATCGTGGCGGGGTAAAAGAGATTTATTTCCCCGCTAAGAAATATGTTACCCTCCAAGGCGAGTTACGCTGTATTTTATCAAGATCACGTGAACCAATCAGATCTCATTAGTCTGACATACGGGTATGCTAAAGGTATTATCTTTAACATACCCTCTGATATAACATGAGAGGAGTTATGTAGTAATGAAACTGCAGCGTCAAGTAGATAAAAGTGAGTGAGTAGGTATGTTTTAACGCCGCTTTTGGCAATATTCCAACAATATCACGGCGGGGGACACCAGAATGGGCTTTACACATTGTACCCATGTGGGGACTCGAACCCGGGTGTGTGACGAGCAACCGCGCTTTAACCTCTAGGCTACCCGACCGTCCCTCAAGCAGATAAAAAAAAGAGAGAAGAAAATGTAGTCCTGATTTGGAGTGAGTGAGAGTGAATATCATGACGGGGGACGACATGATTGGACATCAGACATTGCACCAATTTGGGGGAGTCAAACCCAAGGGTCTTCGGGTAGACGAGCGAAATCTTTAACAAGGCTAACCTATCTTCCCAGACCACATTTTGCACAGATTATGCGTATGTATTATGACGTTACCTATAGCAGATTCCTAAGCTTGGAAGTCACACAATATTGGAAGTGACATCATTGCCCCAAACATTTTATAGACACTTATTTACATGTATCACCTATTCCTTAGACCAAAGATAAACAATAATTTAAAAATAGCAGTCATTACAAAGTTGAATCACGTTTGATTGAAATTCGTCACGTGTAATTTGTCAGGAATTGACTGTTTGTGTTCATATAGTTTTC
Organism: Haliotis rufescens; assembly: GCF_023055435.1. NCBI lineage: Eukaryota > Metazoa > Mollusca > Gastropoda > Lepetellida > Haliotidae > Haliotis > Haliotis rufescens. The sequence continues at coordinate 89,184,923 of NW_025963779.1, read as the reverse complement.
ATGTTTTTGTGCGATCGTTCTTTGAAATAAAGCAGAAAAAAACCTCTTTCGAGTTTTAATAACATTTTAGAATATCCAGTCTAATTGTAAAGCCTTAATGAAAACAAAACATTGAAATACACCTTTCTTTTCTGTTTATGTTCTGTTTGGCATATATTGCAGTGAGATGATATATTTACATGATAGATAATTTGTTTAGTTAAAGGAGTTTCAAAACGATGATATCTAATTCTCTCTATTATAATTTAACATTGCTAGTGCTCATTCTGCAGCAAATCGAAGTTTTGCAATCTGAAGTGATTGAAGGGTTTAGAAATGACCTCGTACACGAGATTATCCGAACGAATGTTGACGGAAACTGTCGATTCTCGCAACAATTGAAAACGAGGCTACATTCTGGAAACCGAGAAGAAGCCATGGCTGATTTCGACAACGAAGGATATTCTGAGAGAGATCAGGATGTTAAAACTGATCGCCAAAGGTAACATTAAGATTGAACATTACTCTAGATCTATTTGCCCCGACTTTGCTTTGCATAATTCATGTATCTGTACGTAAACAAATTAGATTTGCATGCACGAAAATTGGGGCACTGGGTCCCCTCGTAAACCGAAAATGGCGACACTGGTTCAACAAAGAATATATCATTTCCTTGTGGCCATGGATGTAGATAGTTGAAAATAGTATCTTTAGCTTGTTTATACATGTTATACATTTATACAAATAGTGAAAAGAAAAATAAACTTCAGCATCATCATGCTCATCATTTATATGGACACCACTAAATTCTATGTTAGATTAGGCACCCCAAAGCACGTGTAGACCCACATTTCGGCGTATGTCGATAACACTTAGAGGAGGCAAGTTTGTTTTCCCCATAATATACCATCGGTGTCACCCAATCAAGCCTTGTTTGTCATAACAGGCGATCAAATGAATCGGCTGGGAAGATTCTGTGACTTAGTTGATAGCCTGTAATTGTCCCCAGTGTGTGACTTCAGTTGCTATTCTGAAGACCAGGCTAGTAAATTCTGTTCACTCTAGTAAGCACAACTAGTGAGTCCATAGAGTGACCCTAAACTTTACTGAAGTGATGCTTAGAGTCATATTGGGGCTAGAAGACTTAAAAGTCTTTGGCACAGGCTGATGTCCTGACGGGGTGGATCATTGTTCCCAATAGTAATTATTGGATTGTCTGGCCAACTTGATTGTTTACAAGCTGCCATCATGTAGGTGGATTATTCCCGAGTGGTTTGTTACACAGTCATGTTGTTGAACTGTACTCATCTGGTATTGCAAACATTTAGAGGGCAGGAATTTTGAAACTTCTGGGTTGTGTTGCGATATAGCCATACTTCTTTAATATGCAGTCCTCATATATAGCATACATTCATAGGACATACATCCAAATCTCAAAATTCCCAAATTCTATATAAGCAACCCCTAAAACCCCCCTCTTGGGTTGCACAGACCACCTTCGCCCCTTTCGGAAACACATTAAATGGCCTGGCCGGGCCCGTGTGCGAAATACGCATCAGTCGGAAAGCGCACGTTAAATCTCCAAAGTAAGTAAGTAAGTAAGTAAGACATACATCTGAGGGCACATGAACCTGTAGTTTATAGGCAGGGTACACAGCAGTACTGCCAGTAGTACTGATGCATTTCAACTCACTCTGAAAATGTCTAAATTCATCATGTGCCCTATCATAAACCTACATAAAAAGTAACCTCCAGGCTAGCAAAGTGATACCAGGAGCAAAAATAGTAAGGAAATGTCTAACTAAATGAGTAGCATCATAAATACAATTGACATGGATGAAACAATTATTTCAGTTAATGTGCACCAGGCCAAGTGAACATTGTGAATTTTCCCAGATCTGTCAAGATTTTATTCCATCATACAAGGAAAATATGTGTTGGAAGGAATTACACCCAGTGTTAATTTTTTATGTGTTCTTTGGGAAATTATACACTTGTAGTTTTTGTAGTTTATGTGTTCTAGTTATCAAAGGTAATCTTTGGTAATAAGCACTTTACCATGTGTTTAATAATAAAACATTATGTTTTAATTATGTTATTATGTTACATAATAACGGTATACATGGTATAAGTAATAATTAATTACTATTAACATCTGCAAGTCTTATATTCTAAAAAATGTTACCTTTGTCTCCGAATTGGTAACATATTACAATATTGCTTTCTTTCCAACACCAGTCTGCGGCGGTCTAGGTCAAGGTCACCAGTCAGACGGTCCCGGTCCCGTTCACCGAGACGTGACCGTGATAGGGACCGTGAAAGGCGTCGTCCTGTTAACCTGATCTCAAAGAGAGTGATCATTAGTAATATCCCATATGAGATGAAATGGCAGGATATCAAGGACTTGTTCAGAAAGGAAGGTCAGTCTCGGGAATTAATTATTCAAATTTTTGACAATATCGTTTTGAGAGAGACGAGGTCGTTAATTTAGTTTTTCAATTAATGTTTTATCTTGAAGCTGAGCTTGCTCAGCTAATAATCAAGGCAGTGAGCATCTTTTACAAAATTCTACTAGACATAAATATTTTAGAAGTTAAAACTGAAACGGGTTAAAAGGCAAAATGGTTTTTGAACTATTGAGATCTCTCTGTAACATTTGAATAATTTCATTTCAGTTGGAGAGGTTGCATATGTTGAACTTTTTGAGTTACCGGATGGGAAACCTAAAGGAGTAGGGTAAGTGCTCATGTTACAATCATGCAGTGACGATATCACTATTTATCAGATGTCTATTTAATGGCCTTCCTGAAGATGCAAGTCACTCTGCTTGAAATTGGTCACTTTAGATTTGTTGTATTTTGAGACAGCAACATTTATGGCCAATTTATGAACTATTTGAACTTAATGATATATGTGTAAGGGCATGAAAATGAAAATCGTGGGGTCTACGTCATATTAAAAGGGGGGTCAAATAATCTGTATTTTATACACAACAATCTAAAATGGAGGTAAATGATAATTCAGTGTGCATGCTATGAGTCAGTCCAATTAGATGTAAAAGGATGACCGTGTGAGTCGTTACACAAATTCAGTTGTAGCATGCATATACATTTCGGTTTTCCAGTGTCGTGGAATTCAAAGACAAGGAAATGGCTAGGAAAGCCATAGAAAGCATGCACAGATATCAGCTGAAGGACAGATTCATGGTTGTCCGTGAGGTTTGTATGCCTTTTCACTTTTTTCCTCTTGAATTATCCATACACAACATTGATTTTTTGTTGTAAATTGGATCGGTGTGTACTTCCAGTAATGGATGACTGTTCATGATTGATACCACCTTGTTTGTAGCTACCTGCTTGAACAAGACAAAACTGTCTGCTATGCTATGTTTACCTTTTCTGTCAGTTTCATTATGTTCCAACTTGTAGCCAAATTGAAGCATCGGGAATTGGTTCACAATTATAGGCCTCAACAGTGTTAGAAATTGTTACTTGTCCTATAGTTCTTGCCAAACTGTCCAATTTTAAAGATATCCTAAGGACTAGTAGAAATATACCCTTTTTAAGGGTTTTTTGCTATATGTAATCATAATAAGAGCTAGTGGATTAAAACTGTTAGTTTCTATCGCTGCCTCAAATGCTTCTAGTTAATGAGGACAACCATTGGATTTTTATTTGCCCACAGCATAATTTTATTTAGTAGTATGGGGGCTAGCGTACTTGTGATAATTTGGAACAATGTTGATATATAATTTATAAATGTTTGCTGGACATTGTGATTATTTGCACCATTGGTTGATTTGAAAGATGTCTTCCATAACTATTTTATTTTCCAGGAACGTGAAAATGACATGCGGATGCAAGGAGGCATGGGTGGGGGTGGAGGCATGGGCGGGGGAGGAGGTATGGGTGGTGGTGGAGGTATGGGAGGAGGCATGGGCGGGGGCATGGGAGGAGGAATGGGTATGGGTGGTGGAGGCGGAGGAGGAGGTATGGGGGGTGGCATGGGTATGGGAGGAGGTATGGGTGGGGGGATGATGGGAAACATGGGGGGTGGAAGTATGATGCCCCATGGACTAGACAACCAGACTCTCCAGCAATTAGGAATCGAGGGACCAGTCACCAACACTGTGTTTGTTGCTAATGTAAGTAGACAAGTGTCAGAAAAATGTAAATACATATCATCATTGGACAACAAAAAAGTATAAATGGCTAAACTAAATAAAGCATTAACTAAAACATCTTATCTTTGGGACATTATGATACCTTTGTATCAGTTTATTGTAAATTTTATGATATGTTTCGTATATTTATTTTGAAATAGTCCACTAATGGTATATATGGAGTTAAATACCAAACAAGGAGGTGATTTCTGTATTTCTTCCTCAGCTTGACTACAAGGTGACATGGAGGAAGTTAAAGGATGTGTTCAAACTTGCTGGTAATGTGCTGAAGGCTGAAATCAAGACAGACAAAGAAGGCAAGAGCCGTGGCATGGGAACGGTGGAGTTTGAGATGCCTCTTGAAGCTGTACAGGCAATTTGTATCCTTCACATTGGAAATGTTTTTGTCAATATCAAAGGTGAAGGTCACTATTCAGGTTGCTATAAAACATGCTTGTATCGATGTCTGTATCAAAGACAATCAAGGTAACTTGGAATTTTTCCATACCCTGATTCATGCTGATTTGCTTCTCTCTTATTCCCGAAAGGTAGTGGAAACTTCTTGTGCTGTGAGAGAACAGAAAAACATCTCACCCAAACGCACCCCTCTCACGTGCAGGCACACTGGAACCACGTGACCCCCCTGTCTGGTTCACACACACCTATTTTCACTCTAGCGAGCTGCTTTGAAATTCTTTTCTGTGCTCATAATCCAAACCATCCAACCAGATAAAGTTATCATCCATAAACCGCCCTCCTCTTGGAAAAAGACACCTGTGCACAACAGTAAACCTGAACGCAGCATCAGAAGTTATACTTTGATGTCCGACTCAAAAAGTAGTTCCTTCTTTGGCCTCTCCATGTCATGCTCCATTATTGAAGCCATGCTGACTGCCTTGAAGAATCCTCAGAATGACTGAGCTGATTGCCTGTAAAAGAATTAAAAAAAATTGTTTCCGATCACGTCAGTTCAGTTTCAGCTGGACTTCTTCATTCCCAGGGCTTGATGGCCAACTTCCATTGGTCAGTGGAGGTCCTACCCCACTACAGACTTTGAAGAACAAACAACAGAGCCTTGAAAATGTCTGACCACATTCACATGGGGTTCTTACAGAACAGACCATGTCAGAACCGCACATCAAGGTGTGAGTTTCAAGCAAATTAGTATAAGTCAGGATAAGGTAAAATATGAATTTTTAAATCAATGTCGTATATGCTAACTCATACGCTGAAGCACCTGTCCAGCTGTCCCAGCTCTCCCTGATGTGATTTAAACTTAAGAATGATGGGAGAAAGATGAGTCGGACGGGTTTGTCACATGGTTCCTGTGCGCCTGCGTGTGAGAGGGGTGCATTTGGGTGAGATGTTTTTCTGTTCTCTGATAACACAGCACAGGGCATTTCCACTACCTTTTGGGATAAGAAGAGGTAAGCAAATGAGAAGTAGTCAGGATAAGTATAAATGACATTTATAATAAATAACTGTAAGATATATGTACTTGTACATCCCTGAGACCTTGTGGCATGTTATAAAATTTTATTGAGTCATGTTCACATCCATCTGCTGTCTTTTAAATGGAATGATGGTCTGTGTACAGCTCCTAGAATACTTTTCTGCAGATGTTTTGAAGTCGTACCTGTGAAAGGATAGTACCGGGTCGTGGTTATATGATCTCACTTTGGTGATTTTTATAATTGTCATTTTGTCATGCAGTATATTGAACCCAGAATGGGTACATGATGATGTGTTAAGAGAAAACAAATAACTCCTTGTTACTTGTATTAGACATGACTGATTTTAGAATTATATGAATGATTTTATGATGATTTTTTCCCTTAACTATGTCAGCTATGTTTAATGGTCAGACATTGTATGAACGCAACATGGTGGTCAGAATGGATAAAGCAAAAGAAGACCAGCCTCCACCCATGCCTAAACTTCCACGTAAGTACCTGGCATTAATATTGATCATGAATGTGATTTATTTATTGCATGATGTAAGTATAAATAGCCTTAGGACATTTTGAAGAGGACTTTCATTTTTCACTACAAAAAACATTTACCGTATTTTCTTGAGTATAGTGCGCACCCATGTATAATGCGCACCCCCCTCTAGCGGGTTCAATATTTTGGAAAAAAAGAAATTTGAATCAGCAATCAGCTGTACACACGTTTTCTTGGAATCGACCGGTGATTCGGTCAAGACACACCCAATGATATAACTTTATTGGATTTTTAATGCAAGGATCGGCAAAAATTGTATCTGAAACTATTTTTTTTATCAGGAATAATATATTCCATTATTTTCTTAATTATATGCAGCCTTTACTAAACCTATATAAAATAATAACCCTAAGCGAAGCAGCTGAACGCTATTGCCGGGTATTATTTTTTACATGGAACCAGTCTGACCAGTCAACGTCAAGGCTCACTCGCACGAGATCGCGTGATCGCGAGAATTTCATGTTGACATAGAATCGTCAAACAAAAACAAATATGACTTTTAACGAGTCAAAGTATGTCATTTATGATATATGTATCCATTCTCTGTCAACTAAAGTTCGTTTCAAGGCGTCAATAGCGGTATTCTGACCGTGGTTGCTGTTAATAACAGTGAGTTGTGTGATCTTCCGCGTTTTTGATCGCTTCACACACGATTTCGCCGAAATTAATAAAAACAATATTAAAAGGAATTTTGAATAAAATTAATGAAAAGAGTTACAAACTTAAGTCCAGATATACAAAGAACACTTTTTATAGCCAGACAGTGTAATTACATGATTATTTTGCGTACTTCAGTATGGATTTATTGACATGGTATTTCCGGTGTTACGTGCTCACAGTAATGTCTTTCCATGGGGGAAAAAAACATCCAAACTCATAATTCGTGTATAATGCGCACCCCCTTCTACACGGCTGTGTTTTTTGGAAAAAAAAGTGCGCACTATACTCAAGAAAATACGGTAAACTTTTGAGGACAATTGTAGATATGTATCCCAGTGGTCTAAAATATGGCTTGATCTGGAACGATGACATGAATTAAATGATAGTAAATGGAACAATTTGTTCATTGAGAAACTATTTATGTTGCAGCTGGTTTGAAGTCAATTGGTATGGGTCTTGGTGCCGGTGGAATGCCTTTGCATAATAACCCACAGATGTCCAGTAAGTCTCAGTGATTCTTGAATTTTTTAACATTTCAAATTTTGGTGACTTATGTTTACACAAAATAATGTCTTTGTACATTTAACTATCTGTGGCTTCCTTTGTCTGGCCCAGCTCACTTTCTAAGCAGACTTTTATAAAATCACTCCTTTATTTATATGTAACGGTACAGCATTACATCTGGAACTACTAATCCTGCTGTTGCTACTGTTGAAGCAGGCTCCAGACAAAGCCGATTTTACAGTACTATTTTCTTTCTTTAGTATGGTGGATAGTTTTTGAGTGCTTCCAACAAAGCTCATTTCACATTTAAGTGTGATCACTCCCAGATTATCTGTTTAATCGTCTATGGTTGTAATGACGTCAGCATTGTTGTTTAATCGTCATGCTTGTTGTGTTGCAGACATGGGAGGGATGGGCAACATGGGAGGTGGCATGGGGATGGGAGGTGGTATGGGGATGGGAGGTGGCATGGGAATGGGCAGTGGTATGGGTGGTGGGATGGGTAGTGGTATGACAGGAGGAATGGGTGGTGGGATGGGCACAGGTATGGGGGCTCAGTCTCTGGGGGGTGGCAACATGGGAGGCGGTATGGGTGGAGGAGGAATGGGCAACATGGGGACAAGCATGGGTGGTCTTGGTAACATGGGTTCCATGGGGGGGCTTGACATGAACAGTGGGATGGGAGGTATGAACAGCATGGGGGGCAATATGGGGACAATGTCAGGAGTCGGAGGCAGCATGGGGATGGGTACAGGTATGGGGGGGAACACCATGGGAACCGGATCTATGGGAATGGGGACTGGCATGGGCAACTTTGGCATGGGGTCAGGCATGTCGGATAACTTCAGTGGTATGGGCAACAACAAAATGGGATCAGCCAGTGGAATGGGTGACTCGTTCGGCAGCTCAATGGGTATGACTGGATCCATGTCCAACATGAGTGCAATGTCAGGCACCAATATGATGGGCCAGAGCAGCATGGGTGGCAACTGGGGCTCCAACTCAAACTCCAATATGGGAGGCGGCAGTATGGGATCTGGATACAGTGACCGAGGGGACAAGTCCCGCTCAACTAGACCAGATGCCTGCACAATCATTGTTAAGAATGTGAGTATCTGAAAACTGTCTTGACTGTACAGCAGTAGAAACTAACATGTTTGGTCCCCTAGTCCTTATAACTAATGATAACATATAGCAAGACCCTTAAAAATGGCAAATGTCTACTAGTCTTTATGATACCGTAACTATTGCGCAGTTTAGCAAGGACTACAGGACTAGTGCCAATTTCTGACGCTGTTTCCTTACGTGAAATGGAATTTATATTTCAAAACTATATTCAGGTACTATATGTTTTAAAGATGGGCGAGCCCTGTATTTGGACACAAGGAACACTATATTGCTGTAGTTTCTTACAAGCCAAGTAAATCGATTACAGTCCCTGTGTTAGACTAAATTGATAACCTTACTTCTACTCTCTTTTTCAGCTACCGTACTCATTTTCATGGCAGGCACTGAGACAAAAGTTCAAGGGTATTGGTAAGATATATTCTGTTGTAATTGTTATTAACTTGATACTAATTGAAATGCTGTTGTTTGTAAGCACTAAAGCTCCTCTGTTGTTGACATTTCTGAAAGACCAAGTTGTTTTGGTTGTAGGTGATGTGAAGTATGCAGAGATTGAGAAGGAGAATGGCCGATCCACTGGCGTGGGGCTGGTTCGGTTTGGCAATGCAGATGATGCACAGAGAGCAATCTGTATCCTTTGTAAAGTGTGTGTCTGATCATGCTTATGCTATATTTGGATAATTCACCTTCCATTTAGATCTTAAGTCCTTTCATCTTGTGCTACGTTAAGCAGTTTTTTAACATGTATTTAAACAAAGTTTCCAGATGCCTATAGATCACTATCACAAGAATATTGGATGCTTTGGATTGAACATGGATAACATGATAATGAGGTCATAGCATAGGTCTCAAGTCCCCGATGCGTATCAGGAGACCACACAAATGAGGATTATATGGTTAAAATGTGCGACCTGGGTGCTGTTGTACAAAGCGATCTTAGCCCTTAGGTGATGGTGAACTCCAGTCATCAACATAGACTTATAACAGTCATAGCGTAAGTTTGTTTCGTACAACGGCACCCTTGCTGATTATATGTCATAGTCCCCAAGGTGTGGCTCGTTTCTATGGAATTGCCTGGCCCAGACTTAATTGTTACCAATGTGTAAAACAATATTCAAGATTTTGCATACATTGGTGCTGTATCTTGTTTAGTACTGGTAATATGAAACCCTGTATACAGGCATGTGCCCTGGTTATAAGTTTTTTTTTAGTTTACCTCTTGTTCATTAGTTTTCCAACCCGGAACTTGTCGTAAGAGGCGACTACGGGATTGGGTGGTCAGGCTCGCTGACTTTGTTGATGCATGTCATCATATCCCCAGTTGCATAGATCAATGCTCATGATTTCAGCCTCATGTCTGGTCCATGGTCTGATTATTTACAGACCGCTGTCATATAGCTTGAATATTGCTGAGTGCGGCATTGAACAATAAACTAACAAACCAATCCAACCCAGAAAGTGTTTTTTGAAAGTAACTGTTGTTAATCCTTGACCCAGTTCCCAGCAAGCATGAACCGTGCTGACTGTGATGGCCGGGAAATCTGTGTGCGTCTCTACCAAGGTTGAATATGTGTACCAGAATCACATGTACGTACCCCATGGGTCATGTGACATCAACATTGATATAGCAGTTCATCGGCATATCGTGGCAGAATCTTTCTTTTGGGCTCGATTTACCTGTGCAAAGTTGTGTTTCACAAACGTTCTTGAGAGACAATCGTACACTGTTTTTGAAACAACAGATTGCTATCAATTTCTGAGGAGAAATTACGACCTCACTGTATTCATATTGTACTTTCTTTACTCATTCAGTCAATAGTTCTTCAGTCTCATGTCTTGTCTCATTGTTAAAGTTATGTGCTGTGAATGTGATGATCAGGATCAAGGTTTGATACTAATTTCAGTCACTGAATATTTTCATACTTCTAAGATTTTTTATTATGTCATCAGTAGTTTTATCAGTCGTTTTTATGAAACAATGTATTGTCATACGGTATTAATAAATAATTTGAAAGGATATAAGTTGAATTCAGATTTTATTGTGGAAGTCGCTTCCATTGCATGGCAAGCCATTAGCATGGGGTTTAATCAATATGAATTCATGGTCAGCAGTGTATTGATATTATGAACAGGAAGGGGCTTGGTTGACGAAGAACAATTTTCTTGCAATATAACTATCATTGTTGGTCTCTTATAACTAAATTGATATGAGTCTTGAAAGAGTGTTGTGAGTTTTCTTTCTGTAATGCAGGAAGATGGATTTGAAGTTTGTACATTTCCCTGACTTGCTTAGCAATCAAGACACTTTTTGACTGGGAATTTCAAAAGTAATGTCGGTGGTTTGATCAAACATTTGTGTTGACAAATTTATAATCTTCTTACATGCTGTTTGGGTGACAGAACATTGGCTGCTTCTGTTTGGGACTCTCCTGGAGACTCTAGAAGTACTTATTAGTGGAATGTTTCGTCGAGTATGCCATGAATGGTCAGCAAAACATCTAGTCCACACTTTGCCATTACCAAGTCCTGAGAATGTCATCACTGCTGAGAAAGTTGTTCAACCATGGGGAAGGGATGATTTCATGGTTCAAGTGAACTGTTTTGTACTTTGTTTCAGAGAAATGCTGTTTTTAATGTTACACTGATGTGTTTTGAGTATTGACGAAGCAGCATTACAGTTGATGCCATGTTGACTCTGTATGGCAGATAAGACAATTGAACTTGTAATAGCAGTTTGGATGATAGATTGTATTGTGCAAGTAGATGTACCAATAATGGACACTCAGTAGCTTTATGCTTAGTAGAAAGACTCTTTAAGAAAAGTCTTCTTCTTTCTTCTTTTTTGTGATGTGTGAAGACTTTGTGGAGATAGTGACATAGTGGAGGTCAGTTTCCTTCAAATTCAGAGTTTTCAAGATCAATATTCTTTAATCCGAAAGATTAGAGACTGCTTCAATTTAGGTTGCTTTTTGCCCAATTGTGTTACTTAATGAGAAATGATTAGTGGTACATAGGGTAGTTTTTTTCAATTTTTAATACTGCCAAGTCACTGTTTCACAGTTGACAAAACAGTCCGAGAATGGTATCAACTGGAGATTATTTTGTCCAGAATAATGTGTCTATATTACTTTCTTTTCATATGACAAGTTACTATGTTGATGTTGAATAAAGCACAAGTCTACAGACGATTAGTTTCCATCTTGGTGGAATTTTCATCTCTCTGAACAATAACCAATTGTGATACTTTTGGGATAAATGATACCATTTGGATGTTGAAAGTGTTCACCGTGTGTGGATAGTCATATTCCTTGAGGAACAACACTGGGAAGAGGGTTTGGCAAATGTCAATGGTTGATCATTTGCTGCCAGTTAATGTGGATTTGGTCATATGCTGTCAGACAGTTTACATGCTTTTCAACGTAGAGTTGATTGTACAACGTTGGCGGTTGGATGTTACTGTCTTCCTCTGGTGGTGGAGTAAGTATGTCTTGGTGAGGAAACTTGTTCCTTGCTGTGTGTCATGTTTTTTGTCATGTGTGTTATCAGCTTAAACTTAATAGATGCTCTATTGTCTTTCAAATGTTTGACAACGGGCAATATGTTCATGTTATTCGTTTAAAGTTCTAATACACTTGCTTTGATACCATTTCCTTTTCCTCCCAGTTGCAAGGTTTTCAGCAATTTACTGCTATTTTGTCCTCCATGCTAATTTCACTGCTAAATGAGGTAAATGAAATGCTCATGTCGTATAACAATTATGCTGTTTATCATTGTCTGGGACTTTGACATGTGAGAGTAGCAGTATATTAACACCATTATCAGATGTTGTATAGTACCATCTAGAATCTCTTGGCTTGGCCTCCTGCAGTAGATGTTGTGTGTGTCTTTGACTTATTAAAATAGAGGCTGGGTAGACACCTGAGTCAAGGGAGATTACTTGGTAGACAGCTCATTCAAGGGAGATTACTTGGTAGACCACTCATTCAAGGGAAGGTTTCCCTTGCACCATGTGATTGTGGAATCTTGAGGCCGACATCAACATCGGAGGAGTTGTTTTCCAAGTTACAGGCAAATGTGTTGATTTCATTTCTTCATTGCTTTGTTCATAAATATTTTGGTCACTGCATCAGTTGTTATAATGCTTGCACATTTGTAACCTCACCTCTGTTGCATCTGTATTGGAGGTATTCATTGGGTTGTTTTCGACAATTGTTCGCCTTTCCATCTGAAGGACATATGATTTCTTGTGCAAGCCAGCTCACAATGCCAAATATTTCTAACTTTGATAATGATAATAAAAAGTTGTCATTTCATCCAGTGCAAATTTAATTTCACATAAACTAAAAATATGATGATGCTTTTTGTAAAGAAGTTCAGTGTAATCGATTGTGTGATATGTCCTTTTCTGAAAGTTCATATGTAAAGCATGTTTTTCACACTTGCAGGTTTATCAAGAAAGGTGTTCATCCTGATCATGAGGAGGTCAGCTAAGAAAGCAGATACTGTCCAGGTGAGATAAACATTCTTGAAGGTGTTTAACAGCCAAGACACCACATGGTCATAGGAAATGAGGATTACAAGCCTATTTCAAATTATCATGTACAGGTCATTGTTCTGCCTTTGCAGTTTATATGAAACTAATTCAAGCTTGTCACATCTGAAAGTGTTTCCTTGGTAACTCTGGGCTCACATTCTTGAGCCACCTGTTGAGTTGGATCAGCTGCATTAGCTCATTTTTGTTTCTGACTAGAAAATTATGTTGTTGAATCATTTCTTGATGCACTTTGTGTAGGCAGTAATCACAAAACCATTCCAACAGAATGAACATCTGATCATTGGTAGCTATACATATTTTTGTCACAAGATTTCTTTTAAGGGCTTGCTTTATTGTAGTACAATATTTTTTTTGTATTTCCTTTTTAGGGTTGATCCTGACAGAGGTTGAGAAGTGCCTTGGATTAACAGCCAAATCCTGTTGAGGTCCATCAAACAAAGCTGTGATCATTCCTGTTATGTTGATAGTGAGTATTCTGAATTACTGTAGGACTTGGGATATCACCAGCAACTTGTCACACCACCAGGGTGAACACTGGCCTCCTGTCACTAAGGATAAGTGATTTCCTTATAATACCGCCTTCATTTTTGGCTTTCCTCCCATTGTCTTGTAGAGCTGGAGTATTGACTGTAAAAGGGCCATCCATCTGCCTCACTGACTACTCTCGTTTGGATACTTGCAAGACCGACGAACGCTAAGTAGGCTGACATCTTGCAGAATTTAAAGACCTTCTTGATAGGGCTGTAATAATGATGAGAGTGGTAGAAAGATGCTGTCCACAATGTCACATTATGGGTACCATTTTTCACATGAAAATGTTTTTTTCACAACATTTGTCTCTGTTGCAGAACTATTATCACTTGCCTTGGGAGAAGAAAGCTTGGGGTCCAAGGAAGTGGAATGTGCTGAACATCAACAGAAAAAGGAGGATGGAAATCAGATGTTGATAATTGTAGCATCGTCTGTCTCCATTAAACATTGTAAACATCAATTTTGTCTGTTTTGCTTCAGCTGGGATTAAGATAAGTTGTCTCCTCTCCACTGTTTCTATTACTAAATCAAGCACATAATGTTTTTTTGTGCTACTATTGACTTCCTTTTGATACAGAAATGTTTCCTTAATGTCTTGGTTAGAATGAGTAAAGAGGAAACCCATGGATCAGGCTGTCAAGACTTTGTGACTAGGTTGTGAGAGTGTTGCTCTCAATATTGATCACTGTGGGTGTGTCTGCGTGCGTGCATGTGTGCGCAGTGTCACAAAAACAAACAAATACTTTGTCAGCTGTTAAGTGTTCTGGTCTCATACTGTATTAGTGTATTGTAACCTACCTTACTAAGATTCTGGTCCTAGCCAGCAGGGATGTGTGTTTAGATAAGAAACACAAGCGCAGCAACAGTGACAGTCAAATACTTGTCTTGCGGTCTAACTGATGCTTGGGTTTATGTGTATGCTGGTTTTGGCACTATTTGGGACATAAGCTGACAGGGACACCATTCTTGGATGAATTTTATCCAATCCAAATGGGGATTCAAACCCTTGTCTACGACATTTCAAGCCAGACTTGAATGTTTACAGACTGCCGGCATATAGCTGGAATATTGCTGAGTGCGGCGTTCAACAACAAACAATCATCAAGCCAACACTTCAACACCAGGACCGCCTCCGTGGTCTTGTGGTAGAGCGTCCGCCCGGAGAGCGGAAGGTCCAGGGTTCGATCCCGGGCCGCGTCATACAAAAAGACATTAAAAGATTGTACTTGTTGTTACCCTGTCTGGCGCTCGGCATTAAGGGGCTAAAACAAGGACTGGTCAGCTCGGAGTCAGTATACTGTGTCTGAGTGGGGTATTCATGTTAAACTGCGGCATGGTATCTCAGTGAGCTAGCACTATAAATCAGCATCAGTCCGGACTAGTACAAGCAGCCACACACACACACACGTGCATGCACGTCGCTATATAAGTGCAATAATCTTGGACGCGACGTTAAACCCAATTTCACCTCACCTTCAACACCAGGCTATCTGCTGCCCCAAACTTGAAACTTGTAACAAACAGAAGTCTTCAAAGGCTTAGCAGAAGTGTCATGGAAAATGGCTTAGGTTAACCCCTTTCGACTGACGGATCATTAATCTCTGTTCAGCTTGTCCCCCCCCCACACTGTCTCATGGCTAGCAGTAGTGGTGGAGGAGGGGTGAAAATGTGGGTCGGATGGAAATAAAAAATATTTGATCATTGAACACACCTTGCAACTCAATTCTTTCTAAATTAGCACTATGGAATAATCCATACAGATATCACTATGCATGAAGTTCATGAGAGGAGCACCGTTTGGGTGTGTAGGTGACAATGGGACATAACATTATTTGTACTGACTATTTGGAATGCTAGTTATTTGTTTTATCATTATTATTCATTCACACATTCATCAAACTTTTTTCTTGATAATAGAAGCCCAGAATGAGACCAGCAGTTGACACTATAAGGGAGTGGCGTTTCTTGAGTTGACAGCTAATTCATACACACACATACATATATACAAAAAACACCTGCCTGATAAGAAAAACTGATAACAGCTAGCTACCGATATTCGAAAGACACCACAACGATGTCATCAATTGTATTAATCTGGTGTTGGCTACAGCACACAAAATTGTTTTTAAATCTCCGTAAAATCAGATCTATTACTCCAATACGAAACCTGTCTGACTGAAGAAGAGCCAACCCCTCTATAGCTTGCATCAGGTGACCTTTCACACACTTCACTCAACGAGGTAGAATGGAAAGGAAGATCTGATTTGAATGGGAACTGTTTGAAGTTTCTTGATGTGGGTACTTGCCTGGAATTATACTCCAGTGATCACTAAACTGCCTCACATAGTGTCATCTTGTAGCATGAAAACATATATGCAGCAGAGAGATGACAAAAACACTAACATACACATATATGAAACCTGATGAACTATTTATTCAAGAATAAATACATTCAATACATTATATGGTATATTGTGTGTTGATCAGTGAGATGTTTTAGCAGTTTATGCAACAGTGTTCTGGCCAGTTGAACCATCAGGTGGTCTTCATAACTTGGGGGCTTATTAAATGTGTACAGTAGTCCAAACTCTGCTTAAATAATTCTACAGTGAAGTGATGAAAAAGAACTTGCGGAACTCAGTCTGCCTTGCAGTCCCTGAACCACATTACTTTCCCTTCCACCCAGTCCTTTCTGTAATGCAAAACCTAAGTGAAGCAAGCCACTTACACTTCAGTGTAGTGAGTGTGTGAGTATGGTTTTATGCCGCTTTTAGCAATATTCCAGCAATATCACGGGGGGGACACCAGAAATTGGCTTCACACATTGTACCCATGTTGGGATTCGAACCCGGGTCTTCGGCGTGACGAGCGAACACTTTAACCACAAGGCTACCTGACCGCCCCACTTCAGTGTAGAAACTAACACGGTGTTTGTTTTTCATTTAATAGGGATGATGGGGTAGCCTGGTGGTTAAAGCGTCCACTTTCACGCCGAAGACCCGGGTTCGATTCCCTACATGGGTACAATGTGTGAAGCCCATTTTGGCGTCCCCGCCGTGACATTGCTGGGAAGTTGCTAAAAGAGGCATAAAACAATACTCATTTTTCATGATCTATGGATCAACTGACCAACGTTTCATAACTGGGGACACAGTCCAGCTCTTCAGAACAATATTTATTCTTTTACCGCAATCTGGTGACAAATTTCAGCAACTGAACACAGATGAGGGAGGGATACGTTTCTCTCAGAAATGCTCATTATCATCTTCCATCCTACATACCATGCTTCAACACAACAATATGGTTAGGGCATATACATATTCGGAAAATCAAGTGACATGAAAGGCTTGTAAGAACATTGGAAACTACGCACGACAAAACCATAATAAATAGGCGACATTACATGATATCTAACAATAACTGACTGTGGTACATGTACCTAAAACCGGCATTATGTGGATATATACAAATTACTATCACAATTAAAGTAAACAAGACAACACAAAACAATAACATTTGTGACACAATGATTCCAGTCTATGTTGAAATAATAATTTCTCATTTTGGTGATGTGACAATGAAATACCTGTCTTAAAAACAAATATCATTCATAAAAAACAATTGGCAGTTAGTCGTCAAAGCTGTTGTCATCGCTGTCGTCTCTCTCCGGCGAACTGCCATGGGTCATCTGGTTGATCTTGGTTAGTCTGTTCTTCAGCATCTGCAGATGGTCTTCACTTGGGGGTCGGTTGACCAGAGACGGCATGTCCTCCCCCTCCCCACGCCGCACCGGCCGAAGCTTAATGCCCTTCTTGATCATGCCAAATATGTCTCCCAGTGGATCTGTCAAGGAGACGATGGCTGTGAGTGAATGATGCTATTGACTGGTACAGAGGACATTGTCACTAATCAACACATCTTCCTGAGGCAAGGGAGTTAACTGACTATGAAAGTCCAGTTTCCATCCTGGAATGATGGAGTAATATTTTGGCTGCCCTAACAAGTCTATGCAGAGTCCAATCAAATTTACATAACAGAATCAACATTCAAAGTGATCACCTGATTTGATGCACTTCCCAAAAGTAAAGACCATTTTATCACAATATAGATTTTGACTGGGTGCCGCCATTTTGTTGGAAGAAAATGCAAGTGATCTGAGAGGTGCAATATGATTGGTCACAAGGAGGTCCATAGAAGGGACATAACTCCTAATGGTGACGCTATTATCAAGCCCAGACATTTCAGCCTAGTTCGGCAAGGGTGGAAACTGTACTTTGATAGTCAGTTAACTCCTTTGCCTCGGGAAGATGTAATCAACACCACAAATTCACATCACAACCCAACTATTAGAGTGAGTGTGTTATAGCAGTTCTACACCAACTTGTTGTGGCGAGATTGAGGTAATTACTGCCTTTACTTATATGCTGAACAAAATAAGTTCGGGATCATGAATATGTTTTGGGATATATTTTTGTAGTGAAGACTGAGCACACTTTCATAAAGGTTCCCCAAAACTATTCATAATCCCAACTTTTTTTGTTCCATATATTTCTCACGAAGGCTGGACATGTGAATGAATCCGTAAGAGTTGACAGACTAACATTTAGAGCCAGAAATAAAGTTATGTTATTTTAAAATATACATTTACGAAATGAAAAAATATATAACAAGTGGAGCCAAAAGCAATGCTTAATATCCGATAGCTAAGGCAATCAAGACTTTCTAAATCATTCCAGACTTGAGTTGGATTTATCCTTAAATTTTTAAGTCTTGGTTTGAGGATGGTGATGATATGAAACAGATTTTGTGCATCTGATCCTGTTGAACTGTTACTGACCTGACCGTGGTGTCTCTGGTCTCTCCACCAAAGGCTTTAGCTTATTCTTGCCAGCCAAAAGGGACTGCACTGAGGGGGGTCCCCCCGATGACTGGTCAGACGTATTCTCCTCCGTGGCAGACGACTTCTTCAGTCTGTTCCGTGCTTCCTCCAGGTTACCAAAGGGAGACGACCCCTGCGACCCAGCATCAGCGAGTGGGGGAGGGGCACCTGTCGGGAGCAGGGGTGGGGGTGGGGGTGGGGGCGGGGGCGGAGGCGGTGGGGGGCCACCAGGTGGTGGGGGTGGAGGACCACTTGTAGGTGGATTGCTACTTGGAGGTGGCACCGACATGGTTGTATCGTCTCCTTCCAACATGGATCCTGTTAGAGTCTGGCCATTAACGAAGATTGTGACACCTGAGTCAGTGGTGTCCTTGGCAACCGCGGGCCTCACAAATTTCTTCCTCTCACGGGGTGTTGGTCGAGCAGAGCCTTTATAACTGGCGAGGGAGTTGCCTCCCTTTGACCTTACTTGGAGGGAGGACATATTGTTACCGCATAAAGATCCTTTCCTCTGACTTGGTGGTTGGTATCGTGGTGGCTTGATCGTGGCAGGTGTCGGGTATTTCTGGAAGCAAGTCACAGGTTTGATATTATGGCACTAGAGGAAATAACACTTACACACATTAAGAACACAGGCAAATACTTTCGTCCAGTGGGTGGTCACTATTTTGGTCCGGTGGAGTTCATATATATATGCTGTTAAAGTAGTGGAAAGTATACAGCTTATAAAGGCGTGAAACTCTCGTGCTTCGTGAAACTTCAACATTTCAGCATGCCCTAAACAACAAACTCCTGACTGCACAAACCATACAATCTGTATAAAAATCGTGCAATCTGCTTCAGATGTAAATGGTTGAGTTGGTGGATCTGCATTGTATAGTTCCTGGAACTCAAGCATTTGCTGTGCTCTAAGATAGATAGAGAACTTGTGACACTACATAGTTAATATTCCGATAAAGTACTGGCACTCGTCCTCTATCTATTATGTATATTTAATTGGTATTCATCTGGAAGCATGTCACATGTATTTGATACCTTGGTTACAGTTTTAATTAGAACATGTGGACCCTCTTAATACAATCAGAAATTCTACAAAAATAAAATATTAGTATTTCCTGTTAATCATGTTAATGGAATTAAAAAGTGCTTTTGCTGTACTTATACACCAAGTTGATAAAACAAATAAATTGCTCTGAGCGTCATTAGATAACTAATAATGATAAATTAGAATCATGTTTAGAGTTTTCAATAAATATGTATTCGTGAAAACTATTTTGACTCACGACTTTGTGGGATTTGAGTCTATCAATTGTTTTCTTTCTTTCTTCTTGAATAAAATCTGTCTTTCTGTCTTCTTCATCTTTCCTCTGGTCTCGTTTCTGAAATATTTCCCCCACATTTGAATACAAATACTGACAATAGTCCTCAGTCTAGGAATATTTCCTTTCTTTCTTAATTCAATCATTTCGTGTGAGTTGGCGTTAACACAGAGGTAGACAGTATTCCAGCTAAAACACAATCCGGCAGTTTTAGGATGGAGCAACCAAAGTAATGCAGTTACCAAATGAAACCCAAGAGAATGTTTCACAGGCATGAGGCACATAAGACTCAGTGAACCAGAAGGTTCAGTATGCCAGAAGAGACACGTCAGTCCACCAAAAGACTCACCGTGTACAAGAAGACTCACAACTCCACACAAGACTAACCGCATGCCAAAAGACTCACGGTCTGCCGAAAAAAATGAGTGAGTCTTTTGGTGGACTGACGTGTCTACAGGACGGACCGGGGACTCACTATCTACAGGATGGACAGGTGACTCACTATCTACAGGATGGACAGGTGACTCACTATCTACAGGATGGACAGGTGACTCACTATCTACAGGATGGACAGACCCCTACAGGATGGACAGGTGACACACTATCTACAGGATGGACCAGTGACTCACTATCTACAGGATGGACAGGTGACTCACTATCTACAGGATGGACAGACCCCTACAGGATGGACAGGTGACTCACTATCTACAGGATGGACAGACCCCTACAGGATGGACAGGTGACTCACTATCTACAGGATGGACAGACCCCTACAGGATGGACAGGTGACTCACTATCTACAGGATGGACAGACCCCTACAGGATGGACAGGTGACTCACTATCTACAGGATGGACAGGTGACTCACTATCTACAGGATGGACAGACCCCTACAGGACGGACAGGTGACTCACTATCTACAGGACGGACCGGTGACTCACTATCTACAGGATGGACAGACCCCTACAGGATGGACAGGTGACTCACTATCTACAGGATGGACAGGTGACTCACTATCTACAGGATGGACAGACCCCTACAGGATGGACAGGTGACTCACTATCTACAGGATGGACAGGTGACTCACTATCTACAGGATGGACAGACCCCTACAGGATGGACAGGTGACTCACTATCTACAGGATGGACAGACCCCTACAGGATGGACAGGTGACTCACTATCTACAGGATGGACAGGTGACTCACTATCTACAGGACAGACAGGTGACTCACTATCTACAGGATGGACAGGTGACTCACTATCTACAGGATGGACAGACCCCTACAGGATGGACAGGTGACTCACTATCTACAGGATGGACAGGTGACTCACTATCTACAGGATGGACAGGTGACTCACTATCTACAGGACAGACAGGTGACTCACTATCTACAGGATGGACAGGTGACTCACTATCTACAGGACAGACAGGTGACTCACTATCTACAGGATGGACAGGTGACTCACTATCTACAGGATGGACAGACCCCTACAGGATGGACAGGTGACTCACTATCTACAGGATAGACAGGTGACTCACTATTTACAGGATGGACAGACCCCTACAGGATAGACAGGTGACTCACTATCTACAAGATGGACAGGTGACACACTATCTCCAGGATGGACAGGCCCATACAGGACGGACAGGCCCCTACAGGATGGACAGGTGAGTCACTATCTACAGGACGGACAGGCCCCTACAGGATAGACAGGTGACTCACTATCTACAGGACAGACAGGTGACTCACTATCTACAGGATGGACAGGTGACTCACTATCAACAGGATAGACAGGTGACTCACTACCTACAGGACGGACAGGTGACTAACTATCTACAGGATAGACAGGTGACTCACTATCTACAGGACAGACAGGTGACACACTATCTACAGGACGGACAGGTGACTCACTATCTACAGGATAGACAGGTGACTCACTACCTACAGGACGGACAGGTGACTAACTATCTACAGGATGGACAGGCCCCTACAGGATGGACAGGTGACTCACTATCTACAGGATGGACAGACCCCTACAGGATGGACAGGTGACTCACTATCTACAGGATGGACAGACCCCTACAGGACGGACAGGTCCCTACAGGATAGACAGGTGAGTCACTATCTACAGGATGGACAGACCCCTACAGGATGGACAGGTGACTCACTATCTACAGGACAGACAGGTGACTAACTATCTACAGGATGGAAAGGCCCCTACAGGACGGACCTGTCCCTACAGGATAGACAGGTGAGTCACTATCTACAGGATGGACAGGCCCCTACAGGAAGGACTGGCCCCTACAGGATAGACAGGTGACTCACTATCTACATGACAGACAGGAGACACACTATCTCCAGGATGGACAGGTGACTTACTATCTACAGGACGGACAGGCCCCTACAGGATGGACAGGGGACTCACTATCTCCAGGACGGACAGATGACTTACTATCTACAGGACGGACAGGCCCCTACAGGATGGACAGGGGACTCACTATCTCCAGGACGAACAGGTGACTTACTATCTACAGGATGGACAGGCCCCTACAGGATGGACAGGGGACTCACTATCTCCAGGACGGACAGGGGACTCACTATCTCCAGGATGGACAGGTGACTTACTATCTACAGGACGGACAGGCCCCTACAGGATGGACAGGTGACTCACTATCTCCAGGACAGACAGGTGACTCACTATCTACAGGACGGACAGGCCCCTACAGGATGGACAGGTGACTCACTATCTCCAGGATGGACAGGTGACTCACTATCTCCAGGACGGACAGGTGACTTACTATCTACAGGACGGACAGGCCCCTACAGGATGGACAGGTGACTCACTATCTCCAGGACGGACAGGTGACTTACTATCTACAGGACGGACAGGCCCCTACAGGATGGACAGGTGACTCACTATCTCCAGGACGGACAGGTGACTTACTATCTACAGGACGGACAGGCCCCTACAGGATGGACAGGTGACTCACTATCTCCAGGACGGACAGGTGACTTACTATCTACAGGACGGACAGGCCCCTACAGGATGGACAGGTGACTCACTATCTCCAGGACAGACAGGTGACTCACTATCTCCAGGACGGACAGGTGACTTACTATCTACAGGCCGGACAGGCCCCTACAGGATGGACAGGGGACTCACTATCTCCAGGACGAACAGGTGACTTACTATCTACAGGATGTACAGGCCCCTACAGGACGGACAGGTGACTTACTATCTACAGGACGGACAGGTGACTCACTATCTACAGGGTCGACATTTGACTCACCATCTGTGGTCCATGGTGGTGCTTGAGTTTGTCCACTGTCTCCTTCTGGTGATTCAACTTCTTGTTCCTCTGGGCCTCCACTGCTGCCTGCAACACCAGTTCAGATCAGTGTAAGAAATAACATTTGCCTCTATGCCTTTGAAGAACTATTTGTTCTGATGGACTAGCAACCTCAGTAATTGGTCAAGGATGTTTCTAGATAGTAGTTAGTTGCTTTGCAGAAGGATGTCAGACATCATCATCATCATCATCGTCGCCCTCTGGGACTAGACTAACACATAGTCTATGAAAGCTTTTATTACAAAATACATTTCTCTCTTCTAAAATGAAAACAAATAATTTTCCTGATGCTGACTAAAATACCAGTCACTATTTCAACTGCTCCTCTCCCCAAGATGACAGAGCTGTGGAACAGAGCCGGATAGAACTGGCTAGATTTTCTTTTTACATAAATCTAGTTTTGTTTTCATAAAATACATCTATTCAACAGTCATCGTGCAGGACTACCTTGGGGACTGAACAAGCACACCTAACTTACAACCAAAAGGTCTCTCCAAACCTCACAGTCCAAGCCCTACCCTAGTGTGATATGAAACATGCTTCATCCACCTACAGCAAATTCTCCTAGAAATATCATGGAAACAAATAAAAAACATTT
This sequence comes from Haliotis rufescens, assembly GCF_023055435.1. Lineage (NCBI taxonomy): Eukaryota > Metazoa > Mollusca > Gastropoda > Lepetellida > Haliotidae > Haliotis > Haliotis rufescens. The sequence continues at coordinate 89,161,255 of NW_025963779.1, read as the reverse complement.
CTGAGGATAAGTAATGAATATTACATCTGTTGTATTATATTTGGAAGGAACTTGCAAGAACTACTGTGTGGCTGAACCCAATATTGCCAGGGTGACAATGACCTTGCCAGGATGACATTTCCAGGATGACATTTCCAGGTGACAATGACATTGCCAGGATGACATTTCCAGGTGACAATGACATTGCCAGGATGTACTCAGTGTCACAAGCAACATGCAACACATGGGTGCAGTAACAATGCTTCACCTTCCGTCTACGTAGGTTTGTCCTGCGTTTCTGTATGTCCGCCCTTTTTGCCTTCAGTTGCAGTATGGAGGGATCAATCTTTCCGTGGATTGTCTCTTCCATGATGTCCTCGGGGCTGTACAGGGAGGGGTCGATGAGGCTCGCGTCCTCCACCGCGTCGTAAAACACCTGCTCCTGCTCAGCAGCTGAGGCACAGAGATGATGTAACAAGTAGAACATTAGGAGAACTATTGTATTTATCAAATGTGCAAGAGATGAAAACCTACTTTAGGATAAAAAATATTCTGCATAATTATGTTATTGCTCTTACTACTGGTCCTTTTACCTGCAATCTGACGAGTCCTTGCAGCCATCTGCGTCATAAGGAGAGCCTCCTCCTCCTCCAGGACCTGCATCTGGATGCTGAACACCTTCTCCTGCCACTCCATCACCTGCCGCTCCAGCCGTTCCACCTGCTGCAGCGCCCGCGGCGACTCCTCCACACTCGCAATCTGACAACACAGACAGGCAAGCTGACAATACAGACTCACAATCTGACAATACAGACTCGCAATCGGACAATACAGACTCGCAATCTGACAATACAGACTCGCAATCTGACAATACAGACAGGCGATCTGACAATACAGACAGGCAATCTGACAATTCAGACAGGCGATCTGACAATACAGACAGGCAATCTCACAATATAGACAGGCAATCTGACAATACAGACAGGCAATCTAACAATAAATACAGGCAATCTGACAATACAGACAGGCGATCTGACAATACAGACAGGCAAGCTGACAATACAGACAGGCAATCTGACAATACAGACAGGCGATCTGACAATACACACAGGCGATCTGACAATACACACAGGCAATCTGACAATACAGACAGGCAATTTAACAATACATACAGGCAATCTGACAATACAGACAGGCAATCTGACAATACACACAGGCAATCTCACAATACAGACAGGCAATCTGACAATACATACAGGCAATCTGACAATACAGACAGGCAAGCTGACAATACAGACAGACAAGCTGACAATACAGACAGGCAATTTAACAATACATACAGGCAATCTGACAATACAGACAGGCAATCTGACAATACAGACAGGCGATCTGACAATACACACAGGCGATCTGACAATACACACAGGCAATCTGACAATACAGACAGGCAATTTAACAATACATACAGGCAATCTGACAATACACACAGGCAATCTCACAATACACACAGGCAATCTGACAATACAGACAGGCAATCTGACAATACATACAGGCAATCTGACAATACAGACAGGCAAGCTGACAATACAGACAGACAAGCTGACAATACAGACAGGCGATCTGACAATACAGACAGGCAATCTGACAATACAGACAGGCGATCTGACAATAAAGACCGGCAATCTGACAATACAGACAGGCAAGCTGACAATACAGACAGACAAGCTGACAATACAGACAGGCGATCTGACAATACAGACAGGCAATCTGACAATACAGACAGGCGATCTGACAATAAAGACCGGCAATCTGACAATACAGACAGGCAATCTGACAATACACACAGGCAATCTCACAATACAGACAGGCAATCTGACAATACATACAGGCAATCTGACAATACAGACAGGCAATCTGACAATACAGACAGGCAATCTGACAATACATACAGGCAATCTGACAATACAGACAGGCAAGCTGACAATACAGACAGACAAGCTGACAATACAGACAGGCGATCTGACAATACAGACAGGCAATCTGACAATACAGACAGGCGATCTGACAATAAAGACCGGCAATCTGACAATACAGACAGGCAATCTGACAATACAGACAGGCAATCTGACAATACAGACAGACAATCTGACAATACAGACTCACAATCTGACAAAACAGACAACAAGTACTAACACAGAGGGCTGTAGAACCAATTTGGAGTTCGCTTTCTATCTCAGTTCACAATGCTACTGATACTATTATTGCCAGTTTTATCCATGTGGTGACAACAGATGTAGTCTGGTCATTTTGGTCGAAATAAATGGCCAACCTCAAGAAAATTGCAACAGAATTAATTCATACTTTATGTTATTTGGTAGCATGTCAGCTTTCAGGGGAAAAAAGTCTACCAAAATCAACTCATGGGAATGACCTTTCTCAAGGTCACAAGATATAGGCCTATATAATTCGTATTTTCGTATTCTTGGATATTTGTAGGAAGGAAGAGATTCAAATTTATTGTAGTTTTCTTTCTAATATAACTAAATTAAAGAACAATCTGGGTAGACAACTTTTATTTACTTTATAAAAAATATTACAGGGACAATTTAATTCATTATAATAGTTCAAGGTCAAATAGAGGACATATATGAAGAGTGGCCGAGAAGTTAAATGTTGCCATAGATTTTCAAATATTGGAATGAAGTCATACATATTATATTCAAATGTAAGAAAATCACATTCATATATCATTTTAAGAACTTGATGTACTAATCGTAAAAGAAATCACCTAATTGTGTGTGTGTGTGTGGGGGGGGGGGGGGCAGTCATACATAGCCATTAATAATTGTAGCCAGTGACAGTCTGAGGTAACAATGAGCAAGCTTCCAGGCCTCCGACTGAAATATTTGCTATTTTATGTTATTTGGATGCAAGTTTTGACGTTTATATAATTCCAAATACAATGGATGATTTTGATAAGTCAAGTGTCCTTCAATACAAGTTTTACGATTTCGTACAAGTAATACTATTTTGTCCGTAGAAAACGGGTCGTGGCAGAATGTTCCTTGGATGGAGACTCTGCCCGAATTGTGACTCGAGTACAAGGGGAAATGAATATCATATGTTCCAGTATACTTGTTTTAGATTTGAAAGAGATTATTACCGAACTATCGTCGTATAAATCCCAACTTTTATAAACTCCGATGCTTATTCACAACAACTGATAGTTGAACACTCATTCGTTTAAGTAAGTATATTGGTTGCATATTTCAGAAGTTAAATTTTGTTGTTGTTGTATAATGCCGCACTCAGCAATATTGCAGCTATATGATGGCGACCAGTAAATAATCGAGTCTGGACCAGACAATCCAGTGATTGACATCATGAGCAGCGATCCACGCAATTGGGATCGATGACATGCATCAACCAAGTCAGCGAGTCTGACCACCCGATCCTGTTAGTAGTCGCCTTTAACGACAAGCACAGTCGCCTTTTACGGTAAGTATATATGATACTGTGATTTTGTTGTGCTAGATGTAGATAATATAACGTAGCTGTAGTTTTGAAAGATAATCCAGTAATAAAACACTTACAGAACAATAATCATCTTTAATGTCAATTATATCATGTATGCTATTTCTCATATCACTTTAATACATTGTAATTTGTATGTGTATCATGTTTGGGAGAGGCATTCAGGTAAGTAAAATTTGCTTGTTTGCCAATCCCTCCACTTTATTGAAATAAATATGTTAATATCATAAAGAACTGGAACTTGGTAACGCATGGGTTGTTGGCCGACTATAGTCTATTCTGGGGAAAGGGGCCCCGGCGAAACTCATGTCAGCCGGTTATCTATTACTGTCGCTGATACGCTGAGTGAACACAGGCTATACTGACTATAGATTCATTTATTTTAGTGAGCGAATCTATTCAATTTGAGTATAAGTACAAGATAATCATAGACTATTGCATAGCATAGCAATATGGCAATCGCTCAAGTGAGTGAGTGAGTGAGTGAGTGAGTATGGTTTTACGCCGCTTTTAGCAATATTCCAGTTATATCAAGGCGGGGGACACCTGAGTGAGTGAGTTGGGTTGACGCCGCTTTTGACATTATTCAAGTTATATCACGGTGTGTCAGCTTAATGCGGAAGGAAAGCCTGAAGTGATGCAGGTCTTAGACAGTTACCTCTTCGGTGAAACCCACGAGCACGGGTATGGTGCTGACAAACCTAGAAACGTAATCGGGGCGAACCGGGATTCGAACCCACAATCATAGGTTTCTGGGGTGCCCAAGGGACGCAACTCTGCACAGCGAATCGCGGCGCCTCAGACGATTGGGCCACACGTGCCCCCGAGAGCAATCTCATTAAAATCAGATCTTAGTTCTCGCTGCCGCTAAAAAAAGATCTGTAGCTAAACAAAGATCTGAGGACATCCCATTACGAATCACGTTTGACCGACCAATGAAATGACTGACAAGAAATCGACATTAGCCAATCAGAAGGCAGCTTTCTCGAGCTTTACGACACTTGTTTCAAACTGGCGACTCCGCTTCAAAACATATTTTGACGTATTCTCGATTAGAAAAATTAAAACTGATGAGAAGAACACTCTGGAATGGCTTATAGATGGCCTAGATTGTATGGATATAATCATAAAACCCGTAACTGTCGTTCGGAATACCCCGTGTCAAATATTTCGTGGTTGCATGATTAGAAAACACGTTCCGACTGTCATTTTCATGATCTGGTAAGCGCTCTGATTGGTCGGATGAAAGGTCGTTCTGACGCGACCCTTAATGGGATGTCCTCAGATCTTTGTTTGGCGGTAGCGAGTACAAAGATTTGATTTTAATGAGATTGCCCCGAGGGACACCAGAAATGGGCTTCATGCATTGCACCCATGTGGGGAATCGAACCTGGGCCTTCGGCGAATAAACACACAAGTGCCTCGCTGTATTCCAAACAATCTTTGGGGACAGTATTTGGTCTACTCCTGCTACAAATTTAGTTTCAAGTCAAGAAACGGAGACAGAATCCACTGGCGCTGTTGTCTGAGATCATGCCGTTCCAGAATGGTAGCAGTAATTCTGAAAGAAGAGAAATGTCTTATAGCATCGTGCCAAAAGAGAGTTAAGTTGTTTAAATTCCTATATATTTCAAGTAATTACATCTGCATTTGCTGAATTTTCCTGGTTCCGTTTTTCACCAATTTCCCAAACAAACAAAAAGTTACAAGCCGGTTAAAAGAGTTAATTTTGTGACTTTAAACAGTAAAACAAATGCACTCAAGACAAGAAATGTCAATATCGGGTGTTTTAGAAATAGGTAACTTATTCCGATATCAATATTGTCAAGATTGGTTGTAAAATGTAATGAATTTAATGAATTGCAAATTACGTACGCATTACGCAAATGATTATACATCATGTCACTCATGGGCTTCCATACATTTTTTATTTTATCAAGGAGGGTCCACTTTTCGATATAATTTTTCACATAATTATGTTTCTAATAATTGTAACAATGTTGGATGAATTTATAAAAGACAGGAATTTGGTTATTGGTCGTGTTTAGCACACATGTTATCTGCTGGTGCGGCCGTAGTTACATAGCAGACGACGCTACACAATTTATGGTTGATGGGCATGTTAGAAGTATATTGGAAGCCAACTGCTATTATTTTCATCATTATTAATTACATTTTTAAATAAATGTGTATTTGTCAACTTACCATGAAATAATACGGCTCTGTTATCGTTGTTTTTTTCTAAATATTTTCCAAGGCACCAGCAGGATCACTACGAATTATCTCCCTTTGCGAGCTCTTTCTTGATGTACGGCGGCCCGTAGATGCCATATTCTCCTCGTTGGTTTTTATCTTTTTTGATGCGGGAATTAACCATTTTCCCGAAGGTTGATTTTGGTAGACTTTTTAATACAAACTCAAATACATTCAATTAAAAGGAAACAGTCGTAAAATATTCTGTTGAGGTTAAATTACAGAATGACCAGACTAATGTTGCTGTGAGTGAATGTCATGATGACCCACAATCAGCCACAGAGCCTGACCACAACACGTATGTCACCAGTCGACTCTCACGACAAGCATAAGTTCCTGGGGACCATGTAGTTGCCCCAGGGGATGTTGAGGATGAGGCAGCAGCGAGGACTCACCTGTTCCTTCACCTGGTCTCGCTCCTGCACCATCTGCTTCCTCCTGTTCTGCAACAGCTGCAGCTTCTCCAGCGAGAAATCCTCCTGAACCCTGCGCAACACAGACTACACATCAAGCCACACAGCCTGCTATTTCTCTGATACTACTCACCAGACAACTATTTGTTGGACCTTCAAATCTCAACACAATTTCTACAATGATACAACTATTTGTTGAACCTTCAAAACTCAACACAATTTCTACAATGATACAACTATTTGTTGAACCTTCAAATCTCAACACAATTTCTACAATGATACAACTATTTGTTGAACCTTCAAAACTCAACTCAATTTCTACAATGATACAACTATTTGTTGAACCTTCAAAACTCAACACAATTTCTACAATGATACAACTATTTGTTGAACCTTCAAAACTCAACACAATTACGTCAATGTTATGACTACACTGTATTTGTTGATACTTCAAAACTCAACACAATTTCTACAATGTTATGACTATTTGTTGAACCTTCAAAACTCAACACAATTACGTCAATGTTATGACTACACTGTATTTGTTGATACTTCAAAACTCAACACAATTTCTACAATGATACAACTATTTGTTGAACCTTCAAAACTCAACACAATTTCTTCAATGTTATGACTACACTGTATTTGTTGATACTTCAAAACTCAACACAATTTCTACAATGTTATGACTATTTGTTGAACATTCAAAACTCAACACAATTTCTACAATGATACAACTATTTGTTGAACCTTCAAAACTCAACACAATTTCTTCAATGTTATGACTACACTGTATTTGTTGATACTTCAAAACTCAACACAATTTCTACAATGTTATGACTATTTGTTGAACATTCAAAACTCAACACAATTTCTATAATGATACCACTACTCAACACAATTTCTACAATGTTATGACTATTTGTTGATACGTTTACGAAGTTCAGTTTTCATCTGCTGGACAAATCAAACAGAACTAAGCTTACCACTTTCACCTGATTAAGAACTGTTCATTTATGTAATTGTAGTCCTGACTTACCTCAAAAGTCTTTCAGCTCCAATCAAATCAAAGGAACTTTTTCCAAACTGCTTTTTATCACTGTTCATTGATGATACCACATCTAAAACAAAAGAACACACAAAACTAATGCATATGTGCCAGGGCGTAGAGTCATCCCACAGATGACATCCTCACCTTGTCAGCTTGCTGACGGGGTTAACCTCTTTGGTCATGTGGACAAGACTTCTGATCAGAAGGTCCGTGGTTGATGGGATTCAGAAATTTTATGGCCGCTACACAAACAATTTTGAAACACCAATGCATTTAATTTCCAAAAAAATCAAATCATATTATGTCTCTACAGGAACCTGTCATGCTAATCTTACTCTGTCCTGCCTGTTTTTTATTGTTAACTGTCGAAGCATTGTACTGATGAACTGTTACACAAAACTGTTACAACACCAACCTGCATATATTTTGCTTGTTCTCTCATAATATTTGATATAGATTTCCTGAATTGTGCTCAGTGCTTGTTCATAATGTCCTTGCCATTCACTGAACATCTGAGCGTACTCTCTCTTGACCCGATCACCGATGTTGACATTCTGCAGCTGCATCCGAGCCTCCTTGACCTTGGTGAGTGCAGCTTCTCGAAGGTCAAGGAATGGCTGCAGTTGATAGTTGTACAGCTCAGCCAGATGGATGTTAAGTTTGAATATCGCTTCATCTTCAAGTTCGTAAACCATCTTCATCTCTATCATTGTCACACATTGTTGACGCTCAAACTGTAAATTCTTCAGCTCTTCTTCAGCATTTCGCACAAGCTCGTCGTAACCTTGACGACGGAACTCACTAATGTTTTCGAAATAATCGTCCGCATTCTGCTCTTCAAATAATGTTGACATCAGAAGCTTTTCTTTACAAGTTTCCAAGGCGACAGCAAGATACTCTTCTAGCTGGACACAGAGCTTGTCAATGTTTTCAGGGGTTTCCTGATAATACACGTAGGCCCACAACCCTTGAGGAATTTCAGGTAGTTCCGGAAGAAAGGAACATAATGAAGGATGGACTAAACAGAAAAGTTCATGGATTCCTTTCAGTTCCTGGAAAGTAAACAATCCAGACCGACTCTTACAGTCTTCCGTATCCCTAGCAACACGGCTCCGAAGTCGACACGATATAGCCACCTTTTTCTCTACATCATTCCATGCCACAAGGAATGTCATACGAGGGGGGAGCAGGTGGTCTGCGAATGGACTCTCCTTGATAGCCACCCACCCCTCCAGCGAGTCCAGCTGGTCACATTCCATCCTCCCCTGCTGTTGCCTACGCTCTACCCAGCGGACCCTGCAAACAGAACAGTGTGAGTGAGTGAGTGAGTGAGTGAGTGGGTGGATGGGTGGATGGGATTTAGTTGGTTGGTTGGTTGGTTAGGTGATTGGTTGTTGTTTAATGCTGCACTCAGCTACATGACGGGGGTCTGTAAATAATCGAGTCTGGACCAGACAAACCAGTGATTGACATCATGAGCATCGATCTATGCAATTGGGGATAGAGTGTTCACTTTTTAATGCTAACCAAATCCATCTTCTTCACAGCAACATTCACGACACCTCAGGCTGGGCAAACCAGTGTGACCAACATCCCACAATTCCAGAGTGTAATGACACCCAATCAGCAGTCTCAGAACCTGACCAACCAAACCCAAATTTTGTTGCCATTTATGTAATAGTGCTAGCCTGCTGAGGTACCATATGCCACAGTCTTCACATGAATAGCCCATTCACATGATTCAGACACAGCTACAGACTCTTGAGTTGACAACTTTTAAAATATTTTTTTGGGTATGACACGCTGAAGATCGAAGTCAAACATTTGCTGTGGGGCCAGAAACATGCACGTCTTTGATCCACTGGACACAGAGACGTTTATACATATGTAGCTAATTGTTTCTTGATGTGTGACTTATTATAAATAATATATATACCATACCTATCGGGGTAATACTAACAAAACATGTACATATAAATATATATGTAAATACCTCGAATGTTCTGCTTCCTCCATTCCTTACTAAGTAAACCTATCAGCTGTATTCGCTTCAGGATACCACCTAAACAATATCACACGTCTGAACTGACATGGGCTAAACATGCAAAATATCAACATCTCCCGTGTCAGAGGTCGCCTCGTGAACGTGAATATGACTCATATACAAATATAAAAGATCAATGCCGTGTGGGATTTCCATTTGTCAAATTTAACTCCGTGGGTCTTCTGGGTTATTACGTCATTATAGTTACGGGACACTGATAACAGCTGACATCAAAAGAATATTTCACCATAAATCAATAAATCAGTCCGTCCAACAAATTTATATACCATTTGCATTATATGATAATAGTGCCAGTGAATTAATAACGAATATATACCTTGGATGAACACATGAAAACAAAGACAGTTGATTTCCTCTACTTAACTCCGCGCATCGTTTACTTTCTTGCTGAATGTTTCCTGTCTGCAATGCGCTGCAAGGAGCTGATCTAATAATAGTTATTACGTCTTGTCGAAAAACCAAACAATAATTGCGTTAAAAATATGCCTTCTTCGAAGGTGTGTTTTTACCTATACTTAAAAGAAGTCTTTGGGAGTTTTAATCGCTACCTTTCGATCAGTGTGAAATAATTGCACCGAAGCTAAAACCCTCACGACATTGATGTAAACATCACATGACAAATGTATGGATACCTGCTTTGCTAAAATTGATTAATGTGAGGATCACCGCTAAGCTTCACACTTAAGTCACTGAAAACGCACACACACACAGTCTTGTCCAGACTCGATTGATTACAGACCGCCGTCATGTATAGCTGGAGTATTGCTGAGCGCGGCGTTAACAACAAACCAACCGACCCGTGAAGATCCGAGGTAGAATAGGTCTTCAGAAACCCATGCTTGCCGTAAAAGGCGACTTTGCTTGTCGTAAAAGGCGACTAACGGGATCGGGTGGTCAGGCTCGCTGACTTGGTTGATGCATGTCATCGATCCCAATTGCGTGGATCGATGTTCATGATGTCAATCACTGGATTGTCTGGTCCAGACTCGATTATTTACAGACCGCCGTCATATAGCTGGAATATTGCTGAGTGCGGCGTAAAACAACAAATCAAACCAACCATTAAGCAAAATCAGCGACACCAGTGACACCCTCAACCTCTCCTGGAATTTAATTTACTTTTTGGATTACATTAATTAACGTGATTGACTTGCTAGGGGTGGGGTGTGTTGCGGTGGGGTTACGCGTTCGCTCACCCATGTTCGATTACCAACATGGGTACAATGTGTGAAGCCCATTTCAAGTGTCCCCCGCCGTGATATTGATGGAATATTGTTAAAAGCCGCGTAAAACCATACTCCCTCACTCACTCACTAAGCTCAGTGGTGTGATCTGACAGGTGCTGTACCAGGAGTCGGTGTCAGTAAGTACGAGGTCAAGGTTAGAGATGCTGAAACGGGCCCTATATTTACGTCTGATGACGGAATAAAGATACATAGAGCATGTGAGAAGTCAGGGCAAAATGAAGCTGATCGAACCATTTCCGCTTCTTGAACAATGCAAGTAATTTGAAAACTTAAATGATGAGGACGTATCAGCTCCGTCAATTAAATGTTTGATAGGCATTACTTAGAAGTTGATGGATGACAAAGTAGACACAATTTATGGATAACAACTTCTTTAATACAGTAAAATGCGACGTTTCGGTATAGATCCTTATACCGTTGCCAAGCAACATGCTGATATGTCAGCCAACATTAGAGGAATCCTTCTCCTTCTTTTCTAACAGAGGTAATCTTATGAAGTATTACCCTTTAGCATCAGAGTCACAATGACAGGCAACCCACACGCTATGTTGACATTAAAAAAATGTGCACCTTTTTGCACTGTGAATCAGATAAGCTCTATATTGAGGATGATAAGACATTTTGTAGGCCAGTGTTTGGGTTTTGTTCGTACACACAGACACACACGCGCGCACACACACGTCCATACGCACGCCCTCACGCACGCACACACACACACACGCAAACACTGAGACACACCCACACGCACGCACACACATACCAAAAAGCCCACATACAAGCACGCAAGGACATACACACATACGCACGCACGCGCAACCTAATCCCTGATCCTATTTATGTCGAATGAAAAATACAACCGTTTGTTGTATTGGGGACATGCCAACACGTCGAGACGTAAGAATGCAATACCAATGTACACTGTGACAGGGGTGTGGGTTAAGGCCGTCTACACTTACGTAGACATGCAATATGTCAGAAACAAACTTGGACCCCTTTCCTGTCTTACGGATTTAGGGGCGGTCGGGTAGCCTAGTGGTTAAAGCGTTCGCTCGTCACGCCGAAGACCCGGGTTCGATTCCCGACATGGGTACAATGTGTGAAGCCCATTTGTGGTGTCCCCCGCCGTGATATTGCTGGAATATTGCTAAAAGCGGCGTAAAACCATACTCACTCACTCACTCACTCACTCACTCTTACGGATTTGTGTTCCATTGATATCAGCCTCTCGATTACTGTTCATGACAACTACATTCTTGAACTACAGTTATACGCAGTCGGTTATAACGAACACGCTTATAACGAACTGACGGATATAACGAACTTACTTTTTGGTCCCGACTACTTTCTGTAGTCATGCTGTTTATGTACTTATAACGTGATTGAGTGAGTATTGTTTTACGCCGCTTTTAGCAATATTCCAGCAATATCACAGCGGGGGACACCTACTTATAACGAACTACGGTTATATCGAACTAAAATTAGTAGTCCCTTTGAGTTCGTTATAACCGTAGTTTACTGTACAGCTGTTTCTGTTTCCAGGTTGTTTTTCGTCTGACCCAGATGGTAAGATATGCATATTCACTGAAACTGTACGTAATTTGTTTGCAGAGAATCGATCCTATTAACATTACAATTAAGCTCATAACTTTGCCGGAATGTATCATACTAATGCTTAGTGAAGGGAGAGCAAGCTGTCGGCAGTGTCAAACCCCTGACTGGCGAAAAAGCCACCGGACTGACGAAAACAAAACCAGTAACTTACGAAAACGTAAGAAAGAAATATAATGGAAACAAGACCGTCCTATTCAAGGCGTTATTGTAACACACAAAATATGTTTTATGTAAGCACTCATATTCAACATAATCACGTGATTGTTAAGTGACCTAACATCCATACACTCAAACACGAACCAATACCCACAATTCACATACATCACAACATTCACATGGGATTGAATATTTGCTTTCTCCTACCAACATTACTTTTTATTGTAACGTTTTCAGGGTTTCTCTTTCATCTTCTCCATACATTATCGTCCTACTCCATGTTAGCATTATCAGCTTCATTCATGCATTTACATCCAAGAGATGACTGAAGGGAGGACGTCCAAGATTTCAAGATACAAATGAATCTAGCAGGTAACGGTTACCTTACCTGTAGATAGACAAAGTTACTTTACCTGTAGACAGAATTAAATTACCTGCAGACAGAAAAAGTTACCGTACCTGTAGATAGACAGAGTTACCCTAACAGACAGTTATTTTACCTGTCGATAGACAAAATTACACTTTCACCCATTGCACTAATTAAACTCCCGGGCCTAGAACGGAAATATGCACCAACAAGTCAAACCATATTGAATGAGAACTGTATCATACATAATCGATATGTATTTTCAGCACATGAACGGCTTTCAACAACTGTATACATTCAATCCTACATACATAAATAGACACGTAGTTTTACTGAACCATATAGTACGTGTCTTCATTAATGTTCAAATGAAAGTAAAATAAAAACGAATATCGGCGTGGAAAGTCTTATCTTCATATCTAATCTTCAAGAAAAATAAGTGACTTGAGATTTTGCATTTTTATTCATCGTATGAAATCTTTATTGATATAAATCGCAGAGAATGTTGAGGTATTTGGTACTACTTTTGCCAGCTCACGCTTCCCTTTGAGCTAATTTTGTGCCATTGTACCATCAAGTGAAATTATACGTATAGTTGATTGTCTTAGATTACCTAAAGGTGGACTTTGAACAACGGTCCCGTGTCCATTTACAGTCTTGTTAAAGTGAGGTGAAGTGAGGTGAGGTGAGGTGAGGTGAGGTGAGGTGAGGTGAGGTGAGGTGAGGTGAGGTGAGGTGAGGTGAGGTGAGGTGAGGTGAGGTGAAATTGGGTTTGTCGTCGCGTTCAACATTATTGCACTAATATGCACGTGTGTGTGTGCTTGCGTGCGTGCGTGCGTGCGTGCGTGTGTTTGCTTGACTAATGCCAGTTTCATAGTGCTCGCCCACCACGATACCATGCCGAGAACACAGCCTACAGACTCCAAGTCGTCCAGCCCTTGTTTTAGCCCCTTAATGCCGAGCGCCAGGCAGCGTAACAACAGGTACCATCCTTTAACGACATTTGGTATCACGCGGCCGGGGATCGAACATCCGAACTTCCGCTCTCCGGGCGGACGCTCTGCGACTAGACCATTGATCTTGTTTCAGTGAGTGAGTATGATTTGACGTCGCCTATATTAATAAGCCAGTAATATAACGACGGGGGACAGCAGAAATGGGCTTCACTCAATGTACCCATATGGGGAATCGAACACGAGCCTTAAAACTTCGGCGTGAAGAGTGAACGCTTCAACCACTAAGCTACCCCACCTCCCCTCTTGTTTTGCTTGTTTGTTGTGTAACACCGCGTTCAGCAATATTCTAGCTACACGACGGCGGTTTGTAAATAATCAAGTCTGGACCGGAAAATCCAGCGATTGACATGATGAGCATCAATCTACGCAATCGGGATACGATGAAATGCATTAACCAAGTCAGCGAGCCTAACCATCCGATCCCGTTAGTCGCCTCTGACGACAAGAATAGTCGCCTCTTACGGCAAGCATGGGTTGCTGAAGACCTGTTCTCTACGCGAATCTTCATGAGTTAACCGCTCCTCTAGTTACACACGCTGCAATATATTAAACTACTGACTGGTGTTGAACTGACGCATTGTCTCCTTTTGTTGATTGACTTCTTGCTTGATTCCTTTGCGCAGTGTTTGGCATCAACGTGTTTCCATAGTTTTCTGCTTTCCAAGGGCAGATAACTCTGATGGCGTGAAAATGGCTGCCAAAGAAATGGAGGAGTCAACAGAATCAGGTGCTGAGGTCTTCGCTGACGCCTTGGTCGGACAAGTGAGGAGAGACGATGTAGCGTCAATGGTTCAACATCAAAGAGAAATGTAAATGAAATGTTTCTACACGTTTCACTGTGATTGCTCAACGTTTAGAATGTGTCTGTGCTGTTCCGCGATTATTGATACCATTGACATTTATATGGTGATTATGCAGAGCGGTGTCAATGTGTTGGAAGGGTTGGTGCTAGAACGGGTACTACATACGACTGAAACGAGAGAGTGTACACGGTATACAGGAGGGTGTGGAGACACACACATTTCCAGGGTACGGTACATGGCCCATGGATCAAACCCATGAATTATCCAGAAAGATCTCGGGGAAAAAAACAACGTATTTTTGATTTTGATAAAAAACGTTGAAGATCTAGTAGATCTAGTCTAAATCTAGTGGTAATCTCGAAAGTAATCGAGATCTTACTTACAATCTTACTTTGCTGTGTATGTTCTGCTATAAATGGGCATTGTACTCAGTTGAAATGTGTGTGCCTTGCCTGGTGTAACATGTTACTTGACAAGAAAATACGAATAGGGTCTATGGTCATGAAGTCTGCCACAAGCTTTCTGAACTTAGTATTATACAAACACGGTTGTAGACATTTTAGTATCCATTCTTTAGGATTGTTTGTAGAGAAGAAGCATAGTGTCTAGTTGAGAAGCTAAAGGTGTCAAAGTGACCTGAGGTCACTAAGTATAAAGAAAACAATACTGTTGTGCATCTGAAATCATTATTAGGCATGTATGCTTTGTATGTATTTTAATTAATTGCTAAATTTGAACCCGATGAATTAGGGCTGGGACGGGTAACTCAGGTATTTGGGTCTTGTGGGTCTTGAATAGCACCTGGGTACCAACAAGACTACCATGACAGGTAGTTAGTAACGTGAGATATTGTTTATTGACAATAACTATAAAACTTCATGTTAGTGTTAGATGTGGAGTGAGATCACCATAGTTACACTACAAGTCGCTAATAGTCACATTTTTATCCGACTATGAACGCCTACCTTCTGTCTATTTTAAGCTGAGATTACTAGACAGAAACAGCCGTGTGCGAAATACGCTCCAGTCGGAAAGCGCACGTAAAATCCCCTAATATAAGTAAGTAAAGACAGAAACAGAATTTACAAGACTCATGATTGTGAGTAGAGGCCAAGGCCGAAGAGTTACTGACTAGCATACCCATGAGATAATGATGCTATATTTTTATTCCAGGTTGTCTCGGTTTGAGAAAACTAACGAGATGCTGATCAACTTTAACATGCTGTCTTCCAGTCGGTTTGAAACAACAAGTCAGGAGTTCAAGAGACACACCATGTTGTTGTATGACATGAAGAAAGACTTGGACATTGTCTTCCGGAGGATAAGGTCTGAACTCCATCATGTTATTGCGATTATTGTAATTTTGAAAACATGTTGAACACAAAAATAATATTGTTAGTGTTTCATTAATGTTTAGTTATTCTCCAAGGTCACAAACTGGCCCTTGGCTTCAGGATTGCTTCTGATTATACTTTGTGACAGTTTGAATTGCTATCAGTGCCTTCAAACACAGTTAGCACGAGGGAAGGAACATGTATGGGAAATACCTAGCCTGAAATTTTACAGGGTGCCTTTATATAAATACATCTGAAGTCTTTGAATTTACATTTCTTACATACTATTGATTTCTTGTTTTGCTTAGAGTTTTCTTTTTTTTAAATTAAAATGTGTTTATTTAACATTTTCAATGCTGCTTTGATAGGGTGTGATCATGGTGAGTATTTCATGCACACTTGTTTTGAACATTGAGTATTTATTTGTACACAAACAACATGCTATGATGCTGTGTTGTAGGAAGCTGAAGCAGAGGTTGTCAAAGATGCATCCAGAAGCCTTTTCAGGTTAGTTGTAAGTTACACTTCAATTGTTCTTACTTTTGTAACATGAGGCCATGATGAGTTCATTGTGAGATTTTCATCCACTACCAATTCTTTTGAAACTAGATTTAACCAAACATAGTCCCAAGTTTGCCACTTTCCTATAACATGGTTTGACCATAATGGCAATTACTTTCAAGAGTATCAGACTATATGAAGCAGAATGTTCGTTCGAGTTTTGTGAATTGAAAATTGAAAATTTACTTATTATGGCCTTATATTTAGACTGTAACTTTGCATGAACAGCAGATGATGTAGATAGTGCAGCAACAGCAGATGATGTAGATAGTGCAGCAACAGCAGATGATGTAGATAGTGCAGCAACAACAGATGATGTAGATAGTGCAGCAACAGCAGATGATGTAGATAGTGCAGCAACAGCAGATGATGTAGATAGTGCAGCAACAGCAGATGATGTAGATAGTGCAGCAACAGCAGATGATGTAGATAGTGCAACAACAGCAGATGATGTAGATAGTGCAGCAACAGCAGATGATGTAGATAGTGCAGCAACAGCAGATGATGTAGATAGTGCAACAACAGCAGATGATGTAGATAGTGCAGCAACAGCAGATGACCTCAAGAACCACATGTTGCTATCCTAAATGCAGTGTCGTACCACAGCGACCTTATTCTTTATCCTGGCGCTGAGAGGTTGCACCAATGTAATTTTAGAGGGAATAAATGTATTTGTAAAGTGAGTTCTTTCATTGCCACAGATAGCAAATATTCAACATTATGAGAGTTTGAAATAATGTAATGGTGAAATAGATAGGCCTGTTCTTCCATTCTCATGATTACTGTAGTGAGAGTTGGTTATTACCTCTGATGGGAATATGTACATGATGTTTGTTTGTTTGCAGCATGTAGCAACGTGTACAACTTCATAGAGGCTGAAGATGATGATGAAGATGATGATGAAGATGAGGATTCTGGCGAGTTCAAGGTCACAGCTGCTGTTGAAGTGAAGGTCAAAGTTTCCAAACCATGACACTTGTTACTGTAACAAAGGTCATGGTCACCTTGGACTTGTTCTTGTTACTTTCTTGTAACAAATGTGATTGAATGAAAATGTGCGCCTTGGTGATGATCTCAAGAGGAGATGAATAAGCTTGAAAAGCTTCTAAAGCACTCATTTTATTCCCCATCTGTCCAGTGGCTATTGGTGTATGTGTTGTCTTTCAATAAAGACAAATGCCTCTCAGTGAAGGTCCCTGAGAGGATTGTCAACATCCCAACTAGCCCACATCTGTGATATTACTGTCTGGTGTGATAGCCATTGGTTGGAAAAGTCCACATTGTCTTGACCAGATACAGTCTCACCTTGTCCGTTGCCATCATAAGGTTGAGATAATGATGACCTTGTTCATGCACTCGCTCAAGGTCACATCTAGAACCATCAGCAGATCTGTCTAAGGATGCTGAGGTTACTGTTCCAACTTTACCCAAACAGTGTTATATGTAACAGTGTAATATGTAATGTTGGAGAAGAGTTCTATATGTTTGTTCAACAACATTAAGTTATTGAAAACTTGAAAATTCCATTATTATTCCTGTTGTACTATCACATGACATCAGATTCAGATATCATGCAGAACAAAGGCCATGTTCATTAGACATTACTTTGATTTGAGAAGAATCTTTTCAAGTGGTTTTCTATGGGTTTGCATTCTATTTAGGTGATTTAACCCCTGTGTATTTAACCTGAGGAATAGATCAGCATACAATAACAGGCCCATTGCTTTAGTTAGGTTACACTTGTTAGTTTATGTTATATATCATTTCGATTAACAAATACATATGTGAATCTGAATAATTAATATGTTATCAGCTTATTTTATATATTTGGATTTGGATAACAATGTGTTGGTGGGTGTGTTTGGCAGGGGAAAATAAGTGCTAAATCTGTGTAAAGTGCAAGATGTTTAGATTAACAAATATTCACTTCATTAGTCACTTGTTGCAGTGGCCAAAGACGATACTGTTCATTAGATATGGACTATTAACAAGACAGTTAAATGTGGTAGTTTTCTTTTTTAATTAATTTTTTCCATACAAAAAATGTATCAGAGGGGATAATAATTAATCTTATTCAGTTTTATTTTTTCATTTGTTGATGGCCTGTAAATTAAGAATTTAAGTGTTGCCTAGCAACATGGAAAGTCGTGAGAGGGCTTTGTGCAATAAACACATAGTCTAACAGTTGTCATGGCCTGGTTGTCAAGGCCTGGTTGTCAAGGCCAATTGCTTCCTACTGGTACAACACATGCTGCTCAGTGTTTGAAATAGCTCAGCCGTTTCAATGTTGTGAGGGACCATTAGCCCTGAAATAATGTCATGCTACAGCATACATAACTAGCATACTGATCATTGGTTTGAATCAAATGTTTCTTGTTTCTTCATTACAAACCTGTTCCTATGTGCTTGTGGGTTTTACCGAAGTGGTAAGTGGTCTAAGACTTGCATCACTTGGGTCTTTCCTCTACGCAGACATGTCGTGATGCAACTGAAGTACTGTTGAAAGCGATGTTAAACCAAACTCACTGGCTAGCCTGCAACTGAGGGTATATCCTGAGCATGGTCAGTGGAGACATGTTTGGATTGCTGTAGTGTACAATGTGGGACTCCTGATTACACTACTGATGCTGTGTTAGATGTATTTTCTAGAATTCCAACACTGATGATATATCATTGTAAACAGTTGTATTCTGAATTTGAAGTTATATATGTGGTCAATGCTGTGTGAGAAATTTAAAAAAATGTTCTAGTTTGGATGGAATGGGTGATAGCTTATGATAATCATAGCATTGGAAGGAAGCTATTTCTAACACTGAACACAGCTTATTGGTAGTTATGGCTGCAACCTTGCTAAAAGCAGGGCTAAGCCTTCAGTTCACTCACTCACTCTCCACAGTTGTATATAATGCATGGCATCATCCAGAGGAGAGTGGCGGTATCATGCTTCATCATGCTTCATCATGCTTCATCATGTAGGTTCATCAGCTGCTTCTCCACGCTGTGGAAGAGAAGATACAGTTGACGCTGTTACAATACATGTGGACCATGTAGACCGACACAGTGGGATAATAAAAGAGTCACTGTATTCTGTACATGTCGAGTCTTTTGTTTTGTGGCTTGCCAAACTGTCTCTTGTCCTCTTAAACTCAGCTGCCCAAACCTTTTGGCAAATGAAAGAGCAAAATCGGACACAGTGTCCGTATGGATGGCTGTTGCAATGGAGTTGATGACCATGCGATAGCCGATATTGTCAATTTTCATCAAAGAATACTCAGTCACTTTAATGCCTGCAGATAAATGCTTCATTGTGTAATTATTTCAATTGCAGCCTTTAAGCAAGGAAAGTATTGTATTTAATAGGCTTCTCAAAGTCTGCAAAGTTTCAAGTTTTGATGATGTCCAAAAATCATCCACCAAACAAAGAGTGAACTATCCCAGTGCACAATGGTTGGTTAACCCCCATAGGACCTCTGTGGGTTCGAATCCTGGTTCGCTCCGATTATGTTTCTAGGTTTGTCAGCACCATACCAGAGGTCATGGGTTTCACCGAAGTGGTAAACGTCTAAGACCTGCATCACTTCTGGCTTTCCTCACACATTAAGCTGACATGCCGCGATATAACTGGAATACTGTTAAAAGCAGCGTTGAACCCAACTCACTCACTCACTCACCCATAGGACCCATTGATGTATGATACGATGACGATCCCGTTAGTCGCCACTTACGATTAAAATAGTCGTCATAGTCGTCTTGTACGGCAGGCATGGGTTGCGGAAGACCTATGCTAACCCGGATCTTCACGGGTCCGCAGTTAATGTGGTTAGTCCTAACCATACACACCTGTCCTTGTGAAAACGGGTTATTCATGTACCCTTCAGTAGTAACTAGTTTTACATTTTATAACCTGAACTATTCTGAACTATGGGCCTGTAATCTCTCGAATAAACATATCTACTTCTTTGCACACACACACACACACACATCCCAAAACGCGCGCGCACGCACGCACGCACGCACACACACACACACACACACACAGCCACACACACACACACATATATATAATGAGAAAAGAATGTATAGTTAAATATATATCTGATGGAAAAGTAAACAACGTTTAACCACCGACTGGAGAGTGGGTACAAGTTGTGAAAATAGGTCATCATCATCTGTAGTAGATTTTTTAGGAAACTATGAGAACAGAGCCATTTTACCTGCCATTGATAAGATCTTGAAGAGGAATGAATGGTGCTGATAGAGGGAACAATGGCAGGAATATACCCTTATCGGTTAAATAAATAATACAATAGAAGGAAAACCACCGCGTGGGGAGTTATGCGGTGTATGTACACTGCAACCGTGAATGGGAATGAAGATAATGATAGATGGAAAATCATCAAAATACACTGCTTTAATGTGAACAAATAACAGAAGGAAAATAATTAAATAGGCTTTAGTGACAGCGTCCTTACAATAAAGACGCATTTGTGGAGTTGCTATAGATCCTGTTTGGAATTAACTGATCTTACTGTTTAAAAGGGTGTTTACGAAAATAAGGATTAAATACGCTGTTGTGTGTATGAAGAGAGAAAATGGACCATATGAGAAATTAACATATACTTTTCAATTTTTGTTTTCATTTTGTGTTTGGAAACCATGACGAATATGAATTTCTATATATGGAAGTACGTGATGAGAGCTAAACAGGATTGGCTGAAACAGCGCTCATGTCAGTGCTTTAAAGGTCAAGACACTTGTGTTGGAGATACTAAATCTTCATTCACACACTCCGCAGGCAGTAATGGGGTTATTGTGAAAAAACATTCCCATTATTGTCGCTGTAATCGATGTTGTAACCCGAAATAACAAAATTGAGAATCTGTTAACTGTATGTTATGCTGTGCAGCTGACTGAACAAGTAAACCAAGTAAACAACTATCTGCCGAACTATGTCTAGGGTGTTATGATAGCATGGACACACCTCACACATATAACACTTTAACAACAGAAGAAATGACGTCAAGATATTTTGATAAGTGCTAATGAAGATCAGGGGATCTCTCAGTGGCGAGAATTTGTCATGGTGGATCCGTGCATGAGAGACACAAGTAACGTTGTGTGAGAACTTGTCATGGTAGATCCGTGCATGAGAGACACAAGTAACGTTGTGTGAGAACTTGTCATGGTAGATCCGTGCATGGGAGACACAAGTAACGTTGTGTGAGAACTTGTCATGGTAGATCCGTGCATGAGAGACACAAGTAACGTTGTGTGAGAACTTGTCATGGTAGATCCGTGCATGAGAGACACAAGTAACGTTGTGTGAGAACTTGTCATGGTAGATCCGTGCATGAGAGACACAAGTAACGTTGTGCGAGAACTTGTCATGGTAGATCCGTGCATGAGAGACACAAGTAACGTTGTGCGAGAACTTGTCATGGTAGATCCGTGCATGAGAGACACAAGTAACGTTGTGCGAGAACTTGTCATGGTAGATCCGTGCATGAGAGACACAAGTAACGTTGTGCGAGAACTTGTCATGGTAGATCCGTGCATGAGAGACACAAGTAACGTTGTGTGAGAACTTGTCATGGTAGATCCGTGCATGAGAGACACAAGTAACGTTGTGTGAGAACTTGTCATGGTAGATCCGTGCATGAGAGACACAAGTAACGTTGTGTGAGAACTTGTCATGGTAGATCCGTGCATGAGAGACACAAGTAACGTTGTGTGAGAACTTGTCATGGTAGATCCGTGCATGAGAGACACAAGTAACGTTGTGCGAGAACTTGTCATGGTAGATCCGTGCATGAGAGACACAAGTAATGTTGTGTGAGAACTTGTCATGGTAGATCCGTGCATGAGAGACACAAGTAACGTTGTGTGAGAACTTGTCATGGTAGATCCGTGCATGAGAGACACAAGTAACGTTGTGTGAGAACTTGTCATGGTAGATCCGTGCATGAGAGACACAAGTAACGTTGTGCGAGAACTTGTCATGGTAGATCCGTGCATGAGAGACACAAGTAACGTTGTGCGAGAACTTGTCATGGTAGATCCGTGCATGAGAGACACAAGTAACGTTGTGCGAGAACTTGTCATGGTAGATCCGTGCATGAGAGACACAAGTAACGTTGTGCGAGAACTTGTCATGGTAGATCCGTGCATGAGAGACACAAGTAACGTTGTGTGAGAACTTGTCATGGTAGATCCGTGCATGAGAGACACAAGTAACGTTGTGTGAGAACTTGTCATGGTAGATCCGTGCATGAGAGACACAAGTAACGTTGTGTGAGAACTTGTCATGGTAGATCCGTGCATGAGAGACACAAGTAACGTTGTGTGAGAACTTGTCATGGTAGATCCGTGCATGAGAGACACAAGTAACGTTGTGCGAGAACTTGTCATGGTAGATCCGTGCATGAGAGACACAAGTAACGTTGTGCGAGAACTTGTCATGGTAGATCCGTGCATGAGAGACACAAGTAACGTTGTGCGAGAATTTGTCATGGTAGATCCGTGGATGAGAGACACAAGTAACGTTGTGCGAGAACTTGTCATGGTAGATCCGTGCATGAGAGACACAAGTAACGTTGTGCGAGAACTTGTCATGGTAGATCCGTGCATGAGAGACACAAGTAACGTTGTGTGAGAACTTGTCATGGTAGATCCGTGCATGAGAGACACAAGTAACGTTGTGTGAGAACTTGTCATGGTAGATCCGTGCATGAGAGACACATGTAACGTTGTGTTTTGGCAATACCAGTGTGCGGACTTCCCGAATGCACAGCTCAAGACAGAGCAATGCGAAAATAGTGTAAAGAATCTAGTTGCACATGCAAACTCGATTTGAATAAATCAACATAATTAACACAACTGCAATATGTTCGTTTACCATACAATATAAAGGATAGATTCCTTACTGTCCTATCACTTGCAATCATGTCTAGTTCGAGAAAACATGACAGTAAACTGCTAGAAGATAATTATTTCGGTCTTAAAAAAGTGGGGCATATTATGGACAGTATAAGTTTCGACCAGATTTACAGAAACGGAGTATACATAATGATTTGGAAAGTGAAGGAAATGGTGCTTAAACTCTACATAAACCAGTTTTCCCCACTACGTGTACGAGTGAATGAGTTAGACGAAATGTGGGACATTGACCTAGCTGATGTCACTCAAAAGCAAACGATTAGGTGCCTTATCTATTGATTGTGACAGGCACTATCTGTTGTGGGTAGGCCCCCTTAAGGAAAACAACCGGAAGAGGAGATGAAAACCTGTGAGAAGGACGAGTACCAAAACAGATTAGTGTCGACAAAGATAAAGAATTTGAGGGAAGTTTTTTAAAGTATATATTGAAAAGAGAGGAATTAAATTAATCATACGTTAAAACTTTTATAGTCAATTTACTCCCTTGCCTAGGGAAGATGCCTCTTTATGATACTGTTAGCAAAACTATACCTTAAAGGGGCACTGATCTAACGCAATTCCCCGGGACTGGTTGTTGCCTTTGTTATTGTTTTTTCCCAGTGAATACCCGGATGTATAGCAGAAATCTAGACTAGTTCGCGACCTCTGCTGCGCCATTCGTAAGCGCATTAGTCACTTTTATGGGTAGTAATAAGGGCGTATGGTCACATTGATCAACAAAATGAAATACAGTTTTCGAGATAATAAGGAAATGTAGGTATCTTTGTGAGAAGCATCGGTAATGGTGACGAAGTTTTGATAAGTCACTTGCTTGGTAATTTTGCGATTTTCGTTTACACTATTTTGACTTGCAACACAAAGTATATATTTCACCTGAGCATATGCTTTTTTTATAGTGTGTATATTTTTTTACTGTCAAATGTGTAACAAATTTATTAAACGTCTAAATATTCAGTTATTTTACAAAGTGACTGAAAAACATTTCCATCTGTATTATTATGACAACGAATTCTAAGTTGTTTGGCTTTTAATCCTACATAATAATCTGTTGTGATGTTTGTAGGTCCTTTTGATCGTCTTGATCAATCTGGACAGATTTTTTAGTCAAAATGACTGAAATATTTACACATTTTATAAATTGCCTGAGAGAATCACATTTTACAAATTGACGGTAATATATACACGCTTACAAAGGAAAAGACCTGTGACAACAACGTCTATCGCGCATTGAAGAATTTCCCAACCAAGACGTAGAGAAACAAGAACGAATCGGTTCAAATGAAGGAAAACAAAATGCAGATATCATAATTACAACCTACCAAATTTATGTGTATAAGTTTTAGGCAGCTTCTGTGTTCGAGGAATGTATCCGTGAATATCCACACAAAGGAACAATATCCCACTCGTCTGCAGCTGCACAAAGAAACTTATTCGATGTCACGTGTCTCAGTAACAATCAAATATTTTAAAAGATATATATCGTTTCGGGATATTATAACCCGTGTTCGTTTCTCAACTGATCGCTTGGATTGTTTCAGGTGTTTTACATAGGTGTCAAGTCTCAAAGGTCGGCTGAGAAAGCCCACGTGACAACTATTTTCATAGCGTCCATGGTTCCTAAAAAATCCATTGAGTGATAGATAACAATGATCAATCAATCAACGTATTATCAGTTAACCCTTTGAACAAAGTATGTTCTTTTTACATCGGCACTTCGCGCCATGATATGAGTGTATTCCCTTTGTTTTAGTAAACCTAGACATGTAAACACTCACTCTTGACATATCCACTGTGCAAGATAACAGTGATTAATCAATCAACGTATTTTCTGTTAATCCTTTGATGACTAGGAACGATCCGTTGATTTACAAAAAAAGTAAATCAACTGATCATTCATCTCTTGCTGGGCTGCCACGTGCATATTACATAACACACATTTCACCTCACTTCAAACCTGGATTTAGATTGAATAATTACCCCAGAAACAATAAATGCCAAATGGGAACCTTTGTCAGGTAATATAAGTGGTGCTACCACTAATTGTACCTGTAATAAATTCATTAACTGAGCATCAAGTGAATGACGACAAATACACAAGTGTAGGGTTATACGAGAAAACGTGGATGACAACAAGGGAGTAGTAATCGTATTATCGACGCAAGCCGAAATCCGAAAATGCTTTCACTGCATGGATACTGTTTTTAGTCTTAAACTATAACCATCTGGGGTATTTCCAAATGACGACATCCGATGAGCTCCCTTGTTCTTTTTGTCTGTTTGTTTAGGCTGAAGAAATGAATTAACATGCGCCCTTTGTCGAAATCTTTATAGATCACAGTTAACCAATCAGTGTTCAAAAATGCGTAAAACAAATATTGCCTCCAGCCTCCAAGTGTATTTAGCTGTCCTTGCAGACGGTAGCCCAGTCTCTGGTCACGCTCAGTTGCGTTGCGTATCATCCGGGTACTCACGGGGTGAAAAACAATAACAAAGGCAACAACCAGTCCGTTAGATCAGTGCCCCTTTAAGTGACATTTGTGAAAGCCATTCCTTCCAATCTACAGGATGAACATTTTGCCCTGAACAAGAACATGCTTGTTTTAGATGACCTGATGTCCAAAACAAAAGCATCTTCCCAAAGCAAGGGCGTTAACTGACTATAAGTGTTGCCCGACTAGGCTTGAATTACGGAGTTATATTTTGGCTGGATTAACGAGTCTATGCATAGTCCAATCAAAATCGCGTAACGAAATCGACATCCGGTCCGTAAACCGCCGTAAATCGGTCGATTGCAAGATTTGTAAAGCATGTGTACCGCTAACTCTGCGACAACGGATATTTTCCAAATGTTTTCTTGTTTTTAATCAAGGTGCTCACGTGATTTGAAGCACTTCGCGAAGAAAGACCCGTTACATTACAACATAGAATTTGCATGATTATCAATCAGATCCTTATGACTGGACGCCGCCATTTTGTTTGAAGCAAATGCAAGTGACATGAGAGGTGGAATCTGATTGGTCAGTAGAAGGGGCATAGAAGGAACATAATTCGTAATAGCCACCGGTGGCTCTACGATCGAGCCAAGAAATTCCATCCTAGTTCGGCAAGGGTGGAAACTGGACTTTTATAGTCAGTTAACTCTCTTGCCCCGGGAAGATGAAACAAAAGATAAAAAGCGCACCTCCCATCACAAAAATGTGATTAATGTTCTGCTATTGCAAACCTGTTTCCTAAAGGTAGAGTCACGTGACATTGCTCTGGACTCTCATTATGTGACTATTCAGTTCTCAAGTCGGTGAACAACAGGTGAACGTATTTGCAAGACGCATTTATACCCAACACCCCGATCAATTCATGTCAGTATACGAAGCAGTGCAACAACCCTTATGGGAATCTAATCCGAATCTAACTGTAGCCCTGAAGCCTTACAGTTGTGAAAAGAAACGACTACATATCATATTTAACACTATTTTAACAATAGGTCTGAACAAAAAACAGACTAATCCATCAACACAACTCGATCCCCCCCCCCCCCCCCCCCCAACAACAGTGCTGTAAAAACGCTGATTCAACCAAGTAGCACTCAGCTGCATGACATCTCACACCAACATCACTACACGACATCATCACGTGAGACAAGCGCTCATACAAGCAAAAACGTCAACGGTGATAATTTTGATGACACAGCGAGCGATTCTTCTGACCACGACACAAGTTCCCACGTCATGGCTACTGTTTGTACCGATTGTGGAGTCTTGATAGGCAACATGCAAAGCCTACACATAACACAAGGACGTGGTGCCCCGAGAACAAATGTCCATGAACAGTAACATCATGTCTATGAACAAGCACCAATCTGATCTCCTTAACTTAAGCAAACTATTGAAATCAAGATGGCGACTTTCAACCACCAAGTCTACAGAAACCAAAAGACGTCGTCACATGCATTGACTGACGGAAGCCCAACGCAACAACGTAATCATCTTCAGCGGTAGCCAAGTTTTGTTTTCACGTAGCAACAAGCACCATTACAAGAACCATTATCAGACACACGGGACAACACGTGACCTTCCCTCATCCGGACGACCACATATCACTACTAAAACACAGGACAGAGTCATACGGCTACATCACTTACATGGAAGAACCACCACGGCCACCTCTACAACTACGGCAACACTAGGATTGCGTAGAATATCAGCCCAGGCAGTACATGGAACCGTTTACGCGCTGAAGGTATTCTGGCCAGATGACCTGTTCAAGGTGTCATTTTGAGGAACCTGCATCGTCGGCTGCGACGTCAATGGTGTCAAGGTCCCAGAGTATGGCCACATCTGCGATGGAGACAAGTTTGGTTTAGGGACGAGAAATGTTTTATGCTTTGCCGTGCGGATACCAGACGTCGTGTGTAGAGGCGTCGCGGGGAACGTTATGCACGAAACTGCATTCAGGAAGTGGACAGATTTGGTGGTGGTGGTGTTATGATGTGGTCAGCCAGGCATCCCCTACACTGGTAGAACAGACTTAGTGCAAGTTCTCGGGAATTTACGGCACAACGTTACACGTCCTTCCCATTATGCATCAAGCGAAAGACATTTTCCAACAGGACCACGGCCTGTTTCAGGAATCACAACATCCAGGTCCTGTCATGGCCCTCCAGGTCTCCAGATTTAAACCCAATCAAACTTTTATGGGATGCACTGGCTCAACGACTACGAGCACGTCAGCAAAAACCTCCGACAGTTGGCACAAGCACTGCAGGCAGAGTGGGTGAACACTCCCCAGGCCATAATTCGGGATCTGATTGGTTCCATGGGACGATGATGCCAGTCAGTTTTGGACTTTAATGGTGGCCATACCTTGACAATCTACTGTTCCATGTGTGCCACATGGTAAATGGGTCAATGACAATGATGTGTGCTAATCTTTGAACAATCGATTACCATCAGTTGATTATTTATATGATATATAAATATCTGAAATCTTAAATGCGTTTATTTTGCAGAGTGTTTATTCTAAAAAATTCAACTATGGAGAAGTATTTTTTGATTGCTGAAAATTGCTGTTGATAAAAACAACTGGTATAGTTTCTCTTCCCAATGAGTGTGATAAGCGATGAAGCCGATGAACACGTATATAGTTTGTATTTGTTCTTTATTCGGAATAGTGCCGCTTTATATTGTCCAAGATAGGGGTAATTAGCTCTTCTACTTCACGATGTTTCACCAAGTGGCTGTACTCCCTCAGCTTGATACATTGTAACTTGCTAATCCACACTCCAGGTCGATATTGAATATTGAATAGATATCGTTTGTATCTCATAATTGGTCATAATGTCTTAATTGTTTTCCTAAATTCAATATTCCATTTTCTCCCATGGATTATCGACATTCTGTCTCTTAGTGCTCCTAGGGCATACCTGATGAATCGTTTCATCTCCATACAAACAAACGAATGATACTAATTATATCACTTTCTGTATTGGTCTAGAACACGCTTTCAGGGAAGATCCTCACCCCTTTATCATGGCGAAGGAACTGAAAACAAACCATCTCCTACACGTCAGTTATACACCAGAACATATGCTGAGATCAAAAGATATCGAAACAATGTCACGGCCACGTGTGATGACACTGGCGTCAGAGCGAATTGTTCGGTTGTCCTATGTGAAAACCTATACACTGAATACTTTACACTTCAGTTCAAGAGTACGATGCCCTTGAATGCTGATCTATTACGTTGTGTTAGATGGACGACATATACGTTCTACAATACTCGCCTACAATAATCGACATCCGGTTCAGACTTCGGGATTTGCAAAGCGTGTGTACCGCCAACTCGGTGTCAGCTGATATTGTCAGCTGATATTGTCGCGAAGTAAGACCCGTTTCATCACAAGACAAATTTTGATTATCGTTCAGGTCGTTCCACTAGGCTCCGCCATTGTGTTTGAAGCAAATGCATGATACGAGAGGTGGAACCTGATTGGTCAGTAGGGGAGGGGACATAGAAGGCATATAACTCGTAATAGCCACTGGTGACGATCGAGCCCAGAAATTCCAGCATAGTTCGGCAAGGGTGGAAACTGGACTTTTACAGTCAGTTAACTCGCTTGCCCTGGGAAGATGTGGATTGGGGAATAAAACAAGTTCAATGAGCGTAATGCATGGTCGAACGAATTGTTTTCTAAAAAACCCAAACCCAAACCAAATGAGAAAAGGTAATTAAAATTACCATATCCTTTACAACTGCGGTAACGCATGAAGACAGTAAAACACAGCACAGCCTATAATCACTTCTCTCATATAATCTATGATGGTGTAGGCAGATTTAAACTCATTCTTTGCAAATATAAATAGTGACATTCCCGAGGTGCTGAAACAGGTAAATGTCCGACGTCATAAACGTTCTTTGATATCTTGATCTGTCAATTGACCTGGCAACAGTGTCAATATATTCTGAAAATCCATTTTCACTGATCGCTGGAAACATTCACTGTTACAGTAAATAGGACGCAAATAAAGAAGTATTAAACACGAGTCCTTTCATGCATCGTTGTATGTATAATTGGTGTAGGTCCATCGTACAACACTACAGTCTGAAAGTATTCAAAGCCGGTGCATTACCCTCACGCTCCATCGAATCACCACTGTGCGGATCACCACCTGCTTCAGGCTGGCGCTATTGAGTCTTCATCGAGGTGGCATCATTATTTGTCATACTTAATAACACTCATTTCCGTCCGACTGAATCGATACCACCCGTGAGATTGGAAAGGTAACTCATAAAAATAGATACAATTTGCATACAGATACAAAGTGGTTGGGGACCCATTCTGGATTGGTTGACAGTGATGACATTTAATTCCTCACTGCATTATCAGTTGCAGTTGGCAACTAGCCCTGGGTAAGTCTGTATTTCCATCTTAGTATGTCTTTTTGTAACTTGGTCATACGAAACAGAAGTCATTATCACCAGTCTATCAATTTTGATCGTATTAAATGACTATAAATTTGAATCTTGGTTTGTCAGCATCATACCCTTTCTGTTGGGATCCATCAGAGTGGTGACCCGTCGAGTTCCGGGGTTGAATAGGTCTTCAGCAACCCAATCGCATGCTTGCCGTAAGAGGTGACTATGATCGTCGTAAGAGGCGACTAACGGGATCAGGTGGTCAGGCTCGCCGACTTGGTTGATGCATGTCATCATATCCCAATTGCGTAGATCGATTCTCATGATGTCAGTCACTTGATTGTCTGGTCCAGACTCGAATATTAACAAACCGATGACATATCGCTGGAATATTGCTGAGTGCGGCGTTAAACAACAAATAAAGTGATGACGTATACGACCTCTACCACTTTGGTTTAAACATATTTGTATTTGTGCGATTGATATGGATTGAAGTTTTTCAAAATTTTCAAATAAAAATGTCTTAAGATAGTATCCATTATAATGATTTGGACATACAAATATATAATGAATGGTATCTTCGCAAGTACAGCCACAAGAGCAGCTTGAATCATTTGAAATAAATCTATCAGCTTTGCGTAAATTGAGATCACTACATGTATTACTTGGCGGAATCTGTTCTAAAGTTTATGTCAAATCCAAAATTGATCTTGTGTCTCAATTTAAGCGTGATCTGGTCTGTGAAACTACTTAACGATTGTATTGAATAAATATCTAGTTATAAAGTCCCACAGTTGTAGGTAAAATGTATACGTTGATGTCTTTACTTTAATTGCATGCAATCCATAAACAATTCTTAGATTATAAGGTTACCAGCTGAAACATATTCAGGAACAAATCTGATTGGCTGCTTTATCGTGGATATTCTGTTAGGGCTCAGTCACACATTCAGGATTTTTACTGCCGTCCTTGATAGGACCATTCCCGATTAAAATTTGTCGTAAGTCTGATCAAGATCCGACAGAGATCAGACAGTGACCGGACAGTGAACAATTCATGCCCGTTCATCACGACAGCGTCCCGATCCACAGGACACCGTCCAGACAACACAAGAAATTGTTACGATTTTGATCCGATACAGCAGAATCTGTCACGACAGAGTCACGATTGTAATCCGACTTGACAAAAACGTCTGAGTTTCCCGAATGTTAAGGGACGCACCATACTGTCGGGAGTGCTTGGCCGACCTCTCTGGACCTTTCCCGATCCGTAGGACTCGGTTACGAACGTACACGACTGCGTTCCTGCAATGGTAGGCCATTCCAGATCATTGAGGATAGTAATCCGACTTTTTCACTTTTCGTGTCGTAGCGCCGTCTGATCTCAAACGGGAGCCATAATCGGCACTGTGTGAACCTGGCCTTAGAAAGGTTCATTTTTGTCTCCTGTCATCAAGCAGTTTGATATTAGTTTGTACATACAATTTATGGTGATATGTATCCTTAGATGTCCCACGTATAGTCCTTGATGCATCAAGTAACGTTTTTTTCTAGCATCGTTCTCCGATTGATTGTAAACTTTCCCAATTTATAGCTACTCCTTAATCAAATAACGGTAATATAAAATATTTATATATAGAGTGCAGCTTTCCTTGGGAAACGGTATTTAAACTTCCCATAAAATTCTCATACAATTAATCAATGGGCTTAATGTTTGAGCATGCCACTTAGCATCATTTTGAAACCTTAACTCTCAATGTGTATATACGTCTCAATTTTCACCTGCATGGATAAGTGTATTTCCCGTATACGTTACGGTTTTGACTGAACCGTAAGTGTTGTTTCACTTTTAGCTTTCCTTCCACATTAAGCTGACACTCAATGGTACAACTACTATATTGCACAGCGCAGCGTTAAATCTAACTTAATCACTTTATTGCGTTCGTCAATTCGAGGGCTGGTCAAAATGTTCTAAGCCTGACCAACTTCCAACTATGGGCTATAACAAATTTAACTTGTCAATGTAGTACATTGTTTTAGTAGTTCATTGCAAGCGTATTTGGTCTTTTGAGGTCGTTTTTATATTAGTGACAGTCAATCGAACGTGATAGGGGTCCAAGTGGACACAGAAATGGAAAAGAACGAGTACCGAGCAGTCGTCAAGTTTT
The DNA here is from genome assembly GCF_023055435.1 of Haliotis rufescens. Classification (NCBI taxonomy): domain Eukaryota; kingdom Metazoa; phylum Mollusca; class Gastropoda; order Lepetellida; family Haliotidae; genus Haliotis; species Haliotis rufescens. The sequence continues at coordinate 89,128,850 of NW_025963779.1, read as the reverse complement.
TTTACTTTAGAGAAAAGTACTCCCCAACAAATTCATGTCACACGTGTATGGGAATAAGTGCTATTCCACTGTTATACGTTGGGCAGCTATGTTTATGGCTGGGAGAACAGGCCTTTATGATGACCCTAAGTCTGAACGTCCCTCAACTTTCATCATTGAAGGTTCAATCAAGGAGATGGAAAAACTTATACTGTCAGATAGACGTATTACCATTGCTGAACTTGAGGACGACATAGGTCTGAGTCATAGATCCATTGAAAATGTTGTTCATGAACCTTTACAGATGAATAAGATATCTGCTCGTTGGGTGCCAAAGTTTCTAAATTCTGATTCTTAAGAACTGACATTGCCAGAGAAAATTTAATTCAAAGAATAGCGGAGATGAATGCTGGCTGCTGGAGTTCTATTATTTCATGACAATGCCTCTTCTCACACCTCTCAACTTGCAAAGACTTCTGTGCGACCATGTGGGTTCGAAGAGCTCCCTCATCTTCCATACTCGCCAGACCTGGCACCAAGTGATTTCCACGTGTTTCCTGAACTGAAAGAACGTCTTCATGGAAAACGCTATGACGACAACGATGACCTTAGAACTGCCGTGATATGGGTTTTTCAGGGTGGCTTCAGAAAAACTTTTTTTCTGACTTGAATTGAAACGCTTCACTATCGGTATGAGAATTTTATTAAAAAGCATGGAGATAATGTTGAAAAATTAAATTAAAACACTTTCACAATTGTTGGTTTTGTTTGTTAGGCTTAGAACTGTTTGAACAGCCCTCGTATATCCACATGTAAAGACTGCCATCTTAATTATAAAAATACCATCATGGTGTTTGGGAGATGTTTATATTTCATTTTATATATGTTTATATTTACATTTGGTTATTAAATCATATAACAACTGGACCCTTTGTTACACAGCGTTTGTCTTGGCTGACATTAACAGTAAAGAAACAAAACTTGGTCTGCTTTTGTAGTAAAGCACAAGGGCGGTTGAGTCCCACTCTCTACAAACATGTCCTTAAGAAGGCCTTCATAACTGTAGCAATATTTCAATACCAACATATATTCAGGGCACAGAATAAATAATTCCGTCCACAACCATTTTTCGATGTTAAGTGGAGATGAGGTGTCGTTTCTATGCCTAAAGTACTTGAATGTGGACGCTAGATCGAAAACCGTAGCATAGAAGCGTATATTAAAAACAACATGGTGGCCCAAATGAAACCACTACCAGTTTTTGTTTTCGATCCCGAACACTTAATCAAAGTTCACGTTTGATAAAATAACGTGTACGTATTTCGAGGTACTGTAAATCTTGAAATTAACGGGAGCGTGAATTAAATGCGAAAACTGCGAGTTGTCTTTATTCGCATTAATGAAACTTCGCATTTATGTCTCCAAAATGACTATCAACAATAAGGCGGCCACACTGCACTCTTTGGATAGCGGAAATACCAACTTGAACCACAAACACGGTTTATTTAGCAGCAGTTGTAACAAGTATATATAACAAGTAAGCGATTATTAAGTAAGGGTAGATAAATAAAATGATCTTTTGAAACTATTGTAGTAGCCAGTCGGATAAGGAATCCCACAGTGCATATTTACAGACGTTCCTAAGAAGCCGACAACCAAGCAGTGACATAAATAACAGCTGACTAACGATCAGCGAATGAAGGTATACGGTAGCAGCGACTCACCCGTTTCTCGGTGTGTCCCTGGTAGGGAACCCCGGATGCCATTTGCCTCAAACAATGTATGTTTTTTTAAAGAGGCGACTGAAATGATCGGGACCAGGTTCATCGAGTGGGAGTGGACATCGCTAATAATATCAGTCACTGGTTTGTCTGGTCCAGAATCGACACTCACAGGCCGCCGTCATATAATTGGGATACAAGGCTAAGTGTAGCTTTAAACACACAACCAACCAACAAATCTCTTTAAATTCTTTTCACCCGTAATAGTAAATGATTATTAATTTACACATACATCCGTTAGACCAAATTAACTAAGAAATGACAGAGAACTTGTCTTTTCTACAGCTCGCTATGACGCCTTTGCAACAAACGATCCTGGGTATAACCTGTGCTTTCGTCTTGCCGTCACTGCTACTTCCTGAAGTCAGGGCGCAAAGTTTATTTGTGCGCATCTCAGATGCCGACAGAGCATTCACTTCCGGGAACGTCCTACGGACACTGGCGACATCTAGTGCCGTTGAGTGTGGCGTTGAATGTGGCAGGTTAGACACGTGTGTCTCCTTCAACAGTCGACTGGAGGGAGATGCTACAGTCACGTGTGACCTCCTCTCCGACATCCCGCTGTCCCCCATGAAGAACCTGGCTGCTGCCGCAGGGACGGGATACTATGAACAGGTGGGAGATCGTGACTGAGCGTGGGTTAACGCCAGTTTCAACAGTATTTCAGTTATATCAAGGCCTGTATGCTTGATTGTGTCTAGGCGGACCCAGACGGTGTGTGTGTTTGTGTGTGCGTGTGCGTGTGCGTGCGTGTGCGTGCGTGCGCGTGTGTGTGTGTATACGTGTGTGTGTGTACGTGTGTGTGCGTGCGTGCGTGCGTGCGTGCGTGCGTGTGTGCGTGCGTGCGTGCGCGCGCGCGTGTGTGTGTGTTTTCCAGGGGGTCCGGACATAAATGTAAACATGAAAATATGTAAACAATTACAAGTAGAGAGAAAAATTGCAGGCAATATATAAACCATTCACAAGTCAATAATTGGTAATTTATGTTCTACACTCACATTGACCGTTGACAGAACTGTTCACTGCTTTCAAAAATATGTTTTTTTCAAAAGCGTCAGTCCAGCTACGGCGTCTCCAAAACGTGCGCATATTCCGATAGAATTCCACGGCAGCCATATTAAAAATATCATTTTGTTTCGTCATGGAACCATTTCCTCGCGTATCAATGTGTACTAATTCAACATAAAGAGAGTCGTGTACATGTTTGTTGTCTTGAAATGGGGATCACCTTTGTGCATTTTTATACATGTAATCCTTTTGTGACCCTGACATTCATGTAGCCCTTAAACCTAGTGTTAACGCAGTTTTCACATCTCCTCTAAAATACAGTGTGGATTGAGGTGAAGGTTTGTCTGTGGGGCTCAATCAAGTCGGAACGGCGTTTCCAACCAAATTTAAGCATGGTCTACATGGCAGCCCTTTGATAAATGTGTGATGCATCCCTGTGCAGAGACGAGTCCTTTGGGCCTGAAATCTATGACCCTGGGTTCGGATCCCAGTTCGCCCCGATTTGGTTTCTAGGTTCGTCAGCACCATACTCGCGGGTTTTACCTAAATGGCAAACGTCTAAGACTTGCATCAGCTCGATGACTTCGGGCTTTTCTTCCACATTAAGCTGACACGCCGTGATATAACTGGCATACTGTTCAAATGACTCACTCCTATTTTAGTGCCTTTATACGACCGTTTTGATCTCACCCCAAAAATATTTGATCTTGAATGTTTCAAATATGCAATAACAATCAGGTCAACTACAGATTGCCGTGGCTGTTTTTCAGACATGTCAACCCCTCTTCAGCCTAACAACAGCTGTAGAGTTCGATGAGGGTGGTGTCAATGTTGCCGGCTTCGTGTACGTGACGAGTAACCACGGCGTCGACGTGATGCTCGTCAACATGTCCACTACCAATGATGTACTAGCTGTGTCCCGGGTGGCTTCGGTCGCCCAGAAGAGCGGTGGGAAGTTTACACAGATACATGGCATGACAAAAGTTCACATGGGGAACGGCACCTCCATTGAAGTCTTCATGACAGGTACCCCAACTTGATATGTGATGCATACATCATAGCATCTTTTTATAAACCTTCTGCCACTTTTGCCTACTTGCACCTATCTTTTTATCACGTAATTACCTCTTGGGAGGTTTTACTTTTTCCAAGTACATTGTGTAAGACCTCATTCCGGGTGGGAGGTTTTACTTTTTCCAAGTACATTGTGTAAGACCTCATTCCGGGTGGGAGGTTTTACTTTTTCCAAGTACATTGTGTAAGACCTCATCCCGGGTGGGAGGTTTTACTTTTTCCAAGTAAGACCTGATGGTTTGAGTAGCAGATGGAATTTGGACTTGTGTTTTAAACGTCTAATGTTCGAAAATCGAAGACAAGATATGAATTCTTTTGTTGTAATGAATGACGGTAATCGAACCTGCAACCTCACATATCGTGTTAAGTTTAGTAACGCACTGTTTTCACACAGAGCCAGCGGGGTAGGTGGTGAAAGAACGTTCAATTTTAGATGTCATGACTTAGTTTTGACTATGCTGCACGTGTTTCTTCTCTCGCATGCTTTGATCACATTCCATTCATACAGTGACACAGTGTTTTGTTTCACTATAAGACATCTCGATGTTTTCTTATCTTTTATGTTTTTTCTTGCATTTAGACGGTTTATAAGTGAGATAAAGCACTACTCGGTTATGGTCGAGGAAGTAAGACCTCGACAACAGGTACCGGCATTGTTAGATTCGCTCCGAGGTCTTACAATGCCGATACCCTCTTGCCTCGGTCGTACTTCTTCGACCATAACCTCGGAGTCGTGCTTTATCCTTCACATATATGCTAATTCACAACCATAAACTCGCCAACCAAAGACGTAAAACAAAGTGTCCCCAATTCCCACTGTTAGGTTCTATGGCGAGAGCGATCACCGTGCTTGATCAGGCAAATGCCCTACAGTTGAGTCGACTTCAGCCCCGTGTACACTGCCACCTACCCCGGATCTCTAACTTGAAGGTCGTCAACGAGCACAGTCTAATCCCAACATGAGGCTTACCTTATCGTGTTATTTGAGGTTTGACACACACAGGTCCCAAATGATAGTTATAACATTGGTGTCCTGGAAAGACATGGAATTCCAGTGTGAGCTATCTTAGTCACGTGTTCCTGTAGGTTATCCAGCCTCTGAGTATCGCTCGATGGATTCCTTTAAATTACTGCAATATAACTGAAAAGGTCAATCGATTCCTACGTGTTCTCTGGTACAATATGCTTGCAACCATGATAGCATTACATGCGGTTGTACGTGCCAGTCTTGTATGCATTCATTTACACTGTTGTTAAATGTTGATACGGTAAGCGCGAGTTGGATTTGTCAGTTATATCTATAAGTGTATGTTAATCAAGGCTACGTATCTACAGGGTCTGATGTCTGGTGCACTCTTGAAGGATACGGCCTGCCGTCACAGCCGTGTTTTGCATCAAACCCAATGCCTATGATCACCATTTTTGGCACCGATGGCATCTCGGCGTTGTTAGAAACCAAGACCCATGTCGGAATGATGGCGTTCAGCTACTCTAAGGTCATCATCATGGACATCTTGTCACCCGGAAATTGGGTCGTCAACACGACCATAGATCTGTCTCCTGGCAACCAGCCGCCCGGATGGATGGACATACCTCGAGGATTGGTTGGTTCCGCTTGGCTCGTCAGGCAAGACTCCACAGGGCTTGACATCTATGACACGGCGTTCCTGGTGACACAACACTACTACGTCGTGTACGACTTCCCCAACGATGTGATACTGAAGAGGGGCCACCTGTGTCCTTCAGACTGAGAAAGTACTGTCGTAAATGTTAGAAAAATTATTGTTTTGCCCTTTAAACAAATTACTAAATAATCATAGCAGTTAACAATGAAGTCCATATTTGAAATATCGAATAACTACCGGTTGACCTACCTTGGGTTTATTTAATTGTGAACTTTCCGCTGTTTCACAGGAGAACGTTTCGCAATACAAAAAGAAAGGTTGAAAGACCTAAATCTAAATTGGACTATAGAAATATGCAAATGTACCCTCTTTTTAGTAATGTGAATTATTTATTTACAAAACAAGTCTATGCTATAAAATAATAGGTGTTGGTAGTAGAAAATAACAAAGAAAGTATACACCCATGTTTGATGGTGAATAAAAAATGAAACAAAGGTGAAATGGTTATTCAATGGTGACGTATTTGATACGTGACATATTACATGCATCATATCAGTATCTGACAACACGTGACGTGCACGTGACGTATCAAGGGACATGAGGATCCCAATGTTACAGTACACAGTAATAAACAGACTGATGCAGGTTTTGTCATGATCAGTGTGAGTTGGTTCACAGATAATAGACATTCTCAACAGGGAATATGACAACCATGCACCAATACACGCCCAGAGTCGCCGTCGGGGCGGTCGGGTAGCCTAGTGGTTAAAGCGTTCGCTCGTCACGCCGAAGACCCGGGTTCGATTCCCGACATGGGTACAATGTGTGAAGCCCATTTCTGGTGTCCCCCGCCGTGATATTGCTGGAATATTGCTAAAAGCGGCGTAAAACCATACTCAGTCAGTCAGAGTCGCCGTCCCATCGATGTCGTCAGCCGCCTGATGACGTTTTTGGGAATCCGTTATTACTCGTCCCTCAGTGCGTGTTCCAGCCGTTGACTGTTTTGTGGTGGGTGAGGACGCCTCCTCATCCCACAAGTGCTCAATGGAGTTTAGGTCTGGTGAGCGAGATGGCCATGTAAGAACGGCGACGTTGTGCGCAGCCATGAGGTCCTGGACGACCCTTGCAGTGAGCGGCCTAGCATTCTCATGCTGTAAGGGCGTTCCCTGTTTTCTTTGGCGAAGGAATGGTAAAGCCACGGGTTGAAGAACGTCATCCCTGTAGGTCTGGTCGTTGAGGATGCCACAGATAATGTTTCCTCCCCAAACCTGCTGCGCATATGCAAAGTGCGCAAGTATCGGCGTCATCACGCGTGGTCTGCCAGATCTCGCTCTGTCCTGCGTGTCTGTAACGTTCAAACTGTCTGACGATGGTTGGAAAGTTTCTTGCAATCTGGGTGTGGTTGGTAATCATTTGCTTCACTCCTCTCTCCCTGTTGTTCGAGTTAAACAAGGCAAAGACATGTATTTTGTGTTTTTATATTACCTGTGATGTTTTCGCAACGATCCATCGCGTTTTATACCAATTGTGCACGGACACATCAAAAGAAAATGTTTAGCGATGCCCACTGTTGCACGTGCATCTTCCAACCAACGGGTTGCGGTCTTGTCCTTATGTCTACAGTTTTTCGGCCACTGGTTTCAGCCAAATGGGTTTTGATAAAGTTTGTAATTTTTTGGTCAAATCCAATTTTCAAGGGTATGCTTTCTTTTTGCCCGGCAGTTTATGTTTCGTCACCACCGCTCGCTCTCATCCTGCGTCATGACACGTACATAGATTTGGGTTGTACATATGTTGGACCCAGCAATAGCTTCTCTTTGTATGAATATTTATAGAGCTTTGGAATCCAGCACCAAAGAGGATTGTTGGTTTGTTGGTTTGTTGTTTTGTTGTTTAACGCCGCACTCAGCAATATTCCAGCTATGTGACGGCGGTCTGTAAATAATCGAGTCTGGACCAGACAATCCAGTGATCAATATCATGAGCATGGATCCACGCAATTGGGATCGATGACATGGATCAACCAAGTCAGCGAGCCTGACCACCCGATCCCGTTAGTCGCCTTTTACGACAAGCAAAGTCGCCTTTTACGGCATGCATGGGTTGCTGAAGACCTATTCTACCCCGGAATCTTCACGGGTCCAAAAAAGAGGAATGGACATGTCTTCAGGTTGATGAGTCCAGACAAAAGGTGATAGTACAGAAGCGTGGTTTGAGCGGATGTCTTCCTCGGCCAATATACTGGCTTTATATGTGGCATTATTTGATATGTCACTTATACCAAGCTCATTGATCAATCATTAAAACACATCTGTGACGTCATTATATTGTTTGAACGCTCCATTATTTTTCAGGAATGGAGAGTTGCTTGTCAACTGTACATTATCTTGATTTCAGCATTTGAATTTTTCAAATATTTTCAACTACAGAATATTTTGTCAAAGTGTAAAAGAAGAGATGAGTTTTAGGTAGGGGAATATCCTCGTAACTCTCCATTCCTTAAAAATAATGGGCCTCGGCCCCTGTGGGGCCTCTGCTCCATTATTTTTAAGGAATGGAGAGTTACTCGGACATTCCCCTCTACATATTAACAATAGTTGTCAGTGGGATCAACTACAAGCGTTCATGTAGGGCAGCCAGACTTTGGATGACAGCTGGCTGGGACAGAATGAGTTTCTTCCAATTCTAGTTCCTCTTTCTAAATTTGTGCAAAAGTTTTAGTTTTTAAAAATAAAAGTATCAGCTGTCAAGTCTTTGAAAGGCATTTAGATACACGTAAGAAAGAGAATTTATGGATGTCAACTTCTATTATTATGAGGAATACACCGTTTCAGAGTACATGCTTCATCAGTATCAGACGTGTTAGTATTAATGTGAAATGGATTTTATTTCATATATTTTGTCATATTTCATATCTAAGTGTATAGGTAAGGATATTATGTGTCACAAAGGCTTATTTTCATAGATGTAGGTACACGCAGCACTTAAATACGTACAAACTTGTTGGGCTGTAAACCGAGGATCGAGTCCTGACTTTGGTACAATATTTGAGGCTCTATCTTGGTCTACCCTAGTTGGTGAAGCCCTATAAGTACGGGCATATATGGTGCTGACAAACATTACTTAATCATGGTGAATCTGGGATTCAAACCCTCAATCATTGTGTTCTGGAACCCAATCCGACTTAAGGTACTGGGCCACCTATGCCACCCTATAAAAGTCGCATTGTGATAGAACGATATAAAGAGTGAACGATATAAAGACCGCAGTCAGCGGTGTTCAGCCTGACCACGGAGGCCTGAACATGGTCGAGTCTTGGTCAAGCAAACCACTAGCAGATAGCACGCGCAACGATCCAGGCTGTCGTGTGTGTGAGTGAATGAGTATGGTTTTACGCCGCTTTTAGCAATATTCCAGCAATATCACGGCGGGGGGCGCCAGAAATGGGCTTCACACATTGTACACATGTCTGGAATCGAACCTGGGTCTTCGGTGTGAACGAGCGAATGCTTTAACCACTAGGCTACCCGACCACCCCTGTCGGAGGAAGATGACACAAATACCGATACATTGTATATTGTTGCCACCATATCCTAATTGTCGTAGTGCCTTACGCTTCATATGGGCTAAAGGATTGATTGTGATCGCACCCCCTGGAACGACCATTCTATTTATATTAGGAAATGTATGAGTGCAGTTCACAATTCAGTGTAGGATTTTAAGCAATCAAATTAAATACATTTCGAGAAACATTCCCAGTCTCCCGAATATTATAATGATGCAATGTTTATATCTTCGAACAGATTCCTTTGTCAAAGGAATCTTACATCGCACTTCATTTATAAATCCTGTGTGTAGAATATGTCGAGTTGACCGCTTTGTTACTTCAGTGGTTTTGATGGCGAAGGTACTGATTACTTTAAGAGTTAACATAATTAGGACGATTAGAGCTGTTAATCATTAACTTGATCTGTAAATACCCGAAAAGTTTATTTAGTGGGATATTTTGAAGACCTGTTAACAAAGTCTAATTTATAAATACTAAGAATGCGCTATAGCACACTGCCATCCATTTTACGAGAGCTTTAAAAGTAGAAGCAATTGCATTCAACGGATTCTCAGTTCACATGCCAAAATTTACACACTTGAACATCTTTATATATGGAGTACATTTGGACCTATAACCAAAGGCAAAACTACTTCGCGTTATCGAAAAAAGCGCACCGTGGGCAAATATATTTGATGATGTAATACCCCGTTCACATGCACACCATTTACACACATGTAATTTTGCACATGTGTAAACTATACACACATATGTTTATGTAAATTTACTATGCGTTCACATGAAACTTAATAAATGTGTGTGAATGAAGTATGTAAATGATGTGAGGCACACATAGTCATCAGTCTTTTCACGACGTTCAACATGAAAAGGCTGTTTTCCAAAAAAGTCAATTGAGAAGAGAGTTACAGAAATCTTCACATGAAGCAACATGTGTTTGATTTCATCTGCACATAAATGCCATGAAACCCTAAAGGAAACACTGTCCACCCAGCTCTGAACGTCCGCTAAAAACTCGGTATTCCTGTGTACTGAACGAGCGTCAGCTTCAGAATACACATGTGTGGCCGATGTGCTCCAAGATGACAGGTACACGCTGTGAAGAGAAGGCGAGATTTACTTATATTTCCATGCACAGGTTAAGCCCTAGGTCTTACCTAGGAGAGAAAAGTGTTGGTGAAAAAAGGTCCAGAGCCAAGTGGAATGATATTGCAAAAGGAAAGTTTACAATCAAAGATTGGGTGAACAAATTTCGGATGACATTTTACTACCTTTGTCAATGAGTCTGGACCAGTTAGGGAACGTTTGGACATTGACTATAAAGTAGCTGTAGCAGTCTACTGCCTTGCATCCTCTGCAGAGTTCAGGACAGTTGCAAATCTCTTTGGAGTGGGGAAATGAAGTGTTTGGAAGTGCCTGAGAGACGTCTTTGAAGCACGTGTTGACACAATGATGTTAAACGATGTCAAATTTCCATAGAAGGATGATCTGAAAGCAATACTGGATGTCTTTTAATCTGTTTGTGGATTACCGAACTGTGGTGTAGCCCTAGACGGGACACACATCCCCATAATAGACCCACGGAGATTATCTTCGTAGGAAAGTGTTCAATGATCATCCTACAAGCGATATGTGACCACAAGTACATCTTCACTGACATCAACATTGGCTGGCTTTGGAGAGTACATGACGCCAGGGTCTTTGGAAATTCAAAAGTTTTTCATACAGGCGAAAACAGTTACGTACTTCCCCTAGTAAATTATTGTACCAATTACCCTGGTTGCTGATGCTGTAGAAGGGGAAGATCAACCAGAGAATGAAAATTGAAGTCGTTTCAGTATGTTAAGCAGAAATTTTCAAAACATCATTGTTAAACATATTGTTCAAGTTTTCGACCCAAAGATGTGGATTTCACAACAGAGTGGTGAAATGAAAGTGAAGTTGTTTCCTTACCATAGTTCCATGCTACTTTCGAACAACAGAAAATAATCAACCCTCGTGGTATTACAGGCTTAAGGAGACACTCCACTTTCACCATGAATGCTTGCGCCAAGGTCGAGCAATGTCCTCATTACATGAATCTACCACTCAACTCATCCATATTGCACGCACGGGTAGGGACTACACAGCAGTGCACTGCACAGCAGCCACAAACATTCATGGTATCGGGGATAGTTGCCTCAGATCAGAAATACCTTGAAAGTGGATAGTGACATCATCACAGAAATGTAATTGAGTAAGCATTAGACAAATATTAGCGCACAATTCATTGCAGTATCGGAGACAAACACTTCATCAAGTTTGTTTTAAAAAACCCTAATCGTTTCTCTTGGATCCCGTGTCTATGGTTCCTTTAGTGAGTGAGTGAGTGAGTATGGTTTTACGCCGCTTTTAGCAATATTCCAGCAATATCACGGCGGGAGACATCAGAAATGGGCTTCATACATTGTACCCATGTCGGGAATCGAACTCGGGTCTTTGTCGTGACGAGCGAACGCTTTAACCACTAGGCTACCCGACCGCCCCTATGGTTCCATTAAACAACGTAGTTGCTTTCTCAAAAACTTTCATAATAAAAGCAAAATGTCATTTTAAATGAAATCAGTCCTGTCAACAGTGTAGTTGCTATTCTCTTCAGGTTCCCTTGCCTTTATTTCTCCACATCTGTAGTATCTTCTTCATCTGCAACGATCTTCATTATGTTCGTCTTCTCTGGGCTCAATTACTTAATCTGTACGTATCTCTCTGTTAGCATCTACCATTTCTGTCTCCGTCTCGGACCCGTGAAGATCCGAGATAGAATAGGTCTTCATCAATCCATGCTTGCCCAAGAGGCGACTGTGCTTGTCTGAAGCCCTATTCTACCCCGGATCCTCAGGGGTTCTCACATACGTATCAGCTGCCATGTGTTAGTCACAGGTATTCAAACGAATCCCACATTGTTGTTTTCAATGTGAAATAAAGCAAAAATAAAGCTATCGTTTGCTGCCAAAGAGGCGACATGTCATCTATCCCAAATGCGTGGATCGATGCTCATGATGTCAATCACTGGATTGTCTTATCCAGACTCGATTATTTACAGACCGCCGTTATATAGCTGGGATATTGCTGAGTGCGGTGTTAAACAAGAAACATACAAACATTAGGGGACGTATTCTGACCCGAAATCCTTACGGGGGATATGTGTGTTAAAACATTCATTTGCAGAGAGAGATTGACGAATTTTGTCGTCTGGTGCATTGAAGCACACGTAAAATAAACACATCTTACCTTTTTCAAATGACGTAAAAAGATATACCAGAATAATCATTTAAATCCACGAACATTGACAGATAACATGCGAACGTAATAAAAATGTCTGAACTAGTATGTGATGTTGCTTGATTAATAAGAGCGACACCCTCTGGAACACACAGGCAATTAATTGTATAGTTGCAATGATGATAAAAAGAAAGGCGAAACTGACGTTAATTCCTGTAGCACTCATGGGTAACTGTTCTGATTCCGTTTTAATCCTCGTTTTCTCATTTATACTCTACCAGTATCGCCATGAATTCCCCAGCAAAAGTAGGTCCCATAAAATGTTTCTACCTCGTCAGCATATCAGTATCCGGTATCGGAACAGGCTTAGCACATATAACAGAATCAATACGGAACATCAGTCTTTATCGGAAGCCAGCTCCAAGCTACTTGTCATGCATGAGGCAAAACAAGACAGGATACCGGTGCCACATGTTTCCTTCAGCCCGGCTTACGTGGCCCCATCACGCTTCGCTGATACCTGAAGCATTATGAAACAGGGCGTATTAGCACGACAGCCACGGGTGATCTTGTGAGGATAGATGGTTATGGGAACGGGAAAGTGAGGGCCATGAGTCAGCCTTCATCCTCTTTACTGTTCAGTGAGCTATCGTGCTTTCCGAGCTTGGTTTATTTACATATATGAATATACAGATATATTGGTCTCCATACACGCTGAGACAAACGGTACTGTCTTACCGGAAGATAGGCATATACACTCTTCAAAAAAAGAAACGCACAGGTAGATTTTTTGTAGATTTATTGTACCTTATAAAATCGGTATATTTAATTCAATATCATAGATACAAATATGAAATTTTTCGGAGCTTGATAGTCACATGTTGTCGTTGTACAAAGGCAATGAAAATTGTTCCTTGTCATGTCACATAAGACCACAAGATTGCGCTGAACTCAGTATATCATGTGACCACCCCGGGCATCAATCACGGCTCTGCATCTCCTCGGCACTGACTGGATAAGTGTACGAATTCTGTCCTGCGGAATTCTGCGCCAATCTGCTTGCAACAAGTTGGCCAGTTGTGGGAGTGTCCGCGGCGTGTTCTGACGTTGACGTACACGTCGATCGAGTTCGATTGGGTTGAGATCTGGAGATCTCGACGGCCAGGGCAAGACCTTGATGTTGGCATTATGCAGGTAGTCTACCGTGACACGAGCTGTGTGCGGTGGAGCGTGGTCCTTTTGAAACAGCTCCCTCTGGCGGTCAATGTTTGGAAGAAGGGGAGGTTCAAGAATTTGATTCATGTAGCGATTTTCTGTCAGATTTCCCTGAACCACAACCAAGTCAGATCCGCCGGTGTAGGATATGGCTCCCCACTACATGACACTACCGCCACCGAAACTATCGAATTCACGTACCTGGGGCAAAATGCTCATTTCGACGACGATAAACACGTTGTCTCCAATCTCGTTGGTGAAGAAGAAATCGTGATTCATTGCTAAACCACGCTCGTCTCCAGTTTCTCAAATTCCAAGGCTGTAAGGTATGGCACCAACGCAAGCGTCGCTGTCGATGGATCTGTTGAAAAACTGGTCTTCTGGGTCGGATTCCAGACTCGCGAGGATGGTTTCTGACAGTCTGGTCCGATATCCTCCGCAAACCAGAGATGCTTCCTGCAGTCTCCGTAGCTGTGGCATTGCGATGACGTAGGTGGAACAGTCGAATGTAGCGATCCTGTGCAGGGGTGGTAACTCTTGGTCAGCCGGTTCTCGGACGGTCTGCAATGGAATTGAACTGTGTGTATCAATCACTCGATTTACAGACCGCCTACATATAACTGAAATATAATATTGCTTAGTGCGGCGTTCAACAACAACAAACAAACAAACAAACAAACAAACAAACAAACACAATCTAAGAACAGACCCGTGTCCCTTGACTGGGATCAATTTGTTCAAGTCCTTTAACGCAAAAAAACACTACAGTGCTACATGGAGTGAATGAGTATGGTTTTACGTCGCTTTTAGGAATATGCCAGCAATATGACGGCGGGGGACACTAGAAATGGGCTTCACACATTATGCCCAAGGAATCGAACCGATGTCTTCGGCGTGACGAGCGAACGCTTTAACCACAAAGCTACCCTCCGCCAATGATGCATGGAAGTAGTACAGGTACAATATTCAGGTGTAAAATCATGCAAAGATAACTAAATACTTAGAATATTTTAAATATTCATTATATATTTTCACTTAAATGACCAAATATTTTGCTTTTACATTCTGTATAGAGACTATGAAATATAAAATAAATTAGGACGGCTACCTATTTATTTCTTGTTCTAAACATATAAACTCATAAAAATAGTGGTATCCCTCACCCAATGCACTGCACCCACAAAATCAACATTGTCTATTAATCCAACGCCCGACTTCAACTGGGAGTCGTGGGTTACGAGTTCTTAGCTTAAGAATAGGCTGAGAAATCTTAAATGGTAATAAAATATAATTTTCTAAACCGTTTACAGGTTTAATACAATCGTATATGTTATCCTTGGAAGATAAACCTTTATAATAGTGCCACCCTATGATGAATAGATATGTCAAAATTTGTTCAACTTGGCTAAGTGGCTAAGTAACCATTTCTTACTAATAACGATCTGACTAATGTCAAACATACGATAGACCACATTCATATAAATATTTCTAACGTAAGCAACCAGGATGGCTAATACAGCTGTATACATTGCCAGTATTGATTTCTAGTAACTTAGCGTAAACACGACATCAGAGCATGTTCTGGTTTTCAAAAGTGAAAGAGTTCATTTAATCAACCCTTCACCATCTCACGATGACGTCATTATTCTACTCAGCGGCGAGTCGACTCGTCTCTACTGTTTTAATGTAGTGTTGCTTCCATTTTATTTCCCCTGGGACGACCATGACAGAGATTTGAGATGACGTGATGAAAGGGTGCGGGATATTAACAGGATCACGCATGAGGAAAGAAATCAACCTGGAATTAAGTGACTAATTCAGTTCTATAATAGTATGAATATTTAACCACACAATCTTCGTCAAACCACATTTTATTTCCAATGAAAAACCTATTTCATGTTCAGTTTAATTATTCAGAAAATATTTTATTTTGTGCAATGGATTTTGGGATAGTTAAATGTGAGATAAAGCGGGGGGTGTTTGTGTATATAGGCTTGCGTGCGTGCGTGCGTGCGTGCGTGTGTGTGTGTGGCTACTTGTACTAGTCCGGACTAGTGCAGATTTTATAGTGGATGCTCACTGAAATACCATGCCGCAGCTTAACTTGGATACCTCACTAAGTATACTGTCTCTGTTTTAACCCTTTAATGCATAGCGCCAGGCAGGGTAACACAAAATACCTTCTTTAATTGGTTTGATATGACGTGTCCGGGGATCGAACCACCGGCCTTCGGCTCTCCGGGCAGACGCTCTATCCACAAGACCACAGGGGAGGTTTCGAGATGTGAAAAGGTGTATACACCAACTAACATCAATTGCATGGTGCCACAAGACGACGGGATTACGTCGTGAATGTCAGTAATAAACAATGTCAACACTTTTAGAAACACAAAAAAACGATTTCAGGTCTCCATTACCCAGCATTCAAACACTTTTCTGTATCACGTCTTACGAAAACAAAGCCTTAAGCAAGATAACCCGATTGTTACGCTCCGTGAACAGTTAGAAATAGACTTTCGACATTTCAATTACGTTTGAGCGTTTTAATCAGTAGAGTACCTCTAATCTATATACAAGCTCCACAACGACGTACTCGGACTGCGTCATTGAATAAAGAGTCGGGTTGAGGTGTTTGGGGAAATTGAATCTAGCTTGTCGGTGTCGGTCTGACTGTCTGAGAAGCATTGATTCCAGCACAGATGACGTCCTCAGCCCCCTACTCAACCGGCAAACGTTTCCTATACAATAAAAGAAAAACGAGAGATTAAGATCGCGTCTCTCTCATCCCTTCATTAGCATCCCCCCTTTGTTACCCCTGAAGGACGTTCATTTCTTAAGCCTCCTGTTCTAGGCAGAAACTCGTTGAAAGGAGCAAATTGAGGTCTGGATCGCTGGCCACACGTCCCACGCACGTGAAGATCTATGTACTAATGATTCAAGAGGTAGCAGTTTAATAACGAACCCCAGACAGAATCTAGGATACGATCACATCAAGTGACGTTCAGATGAGCACTGATGTAAGGTGAGTGGGTGCTTGTAATGACATTGGTCAATTAACAAGCGTGAGTAGCAAACATTCCAAGCACACAGACATGTTTCAGGGGTAAACGTCGTTAAACAGCAAGGACTGTTTCACGACGGTTCCTCGATATATCTCCTTGTATTCTCTGGTATCAGACACGCCTTGTATTCTATGACATCAGATAACTCCTTGTATTTTATGGCATCAGATATTTCCTTGTATTCTATGACATCGGATAGCTCCTTGTCTTCAATGGTATCAGAAACTCTTTGTATTCTATGGCATCAGATAACTCCTTGTATTCTATGGCATCAGATAACACCTTGTATTCTATGGCATCAGATAACTCCTTGTATTCTATGGCATCAGATATTTCCTTGTATTCTCTGGTATCAGAAACTCCTTGTATTCTATGGCATCATATAACTCCTTTTATTCTATGACATCGGATAGCTCCTTGTATTGTATGGCATCAGATAACTCCTTGTCTCCTATGGCATCAAATAAATCCTTGTATTCTGTGACATCAGATAACACCTTGTATCCAATGGTATCAGAAACTCTTTGTATTCTATGGCATCATATAACTCCTTTTATTCTATGGCATCTTATAACTCCTTGTATTCTATGGCATCAGATAACACCTTGTATTCTATGGTATCAGAAATTCCTTGTAATCCATGGCAAGATATAACTCCTTGTATTCTATGGTATCAGAAACACGTTGTATTCTGTGAGAAAGTTGGCCTCTGGTATTTTTTATATATTGTATATATATTGTACTACTACTACTACTACTGTTGCTGCTAGTTCTACTACTACTACTGCTGCTGCTGTTGTCGCTGCTACTACATCTACTACTACTACTGCTGCTACTACTATTACTACTACTGCTGCTGCTGTTGCTGCTGCTACTACTACTACCACGACTGCGTGGGTAATTGATCGTGCTATCAACCACTAGTTTGTCTTCCCCAGACTCGGTTATTAACAAGTCTCCGTGTTATAGCTGTTACAGCTAGCAACATGTGGGTAAATCATCAAACAAATATGTTGGTCACATCGGCACTATTCCCGTGCACACCTACTTCCGCTTGGTACATGGGGCGGTCGGGAAGCTTAATGGTTAAAGTGTTCGCTCGTCCCACCTGGGTTCGATTTCCCACTTTGGTACAATACTCACTCACTCACTCACTCCGCCTGGTACAGTTTGTGTCAGTTTCGCTTCATGGCACTAAAACACATTTACCCCGTCTCCCTTCCCCACAACAACACACTAGCCGATATGACGAAGCACTCGATTCTTTCAATGTAAGTGACTGATCTGCGCATCCTTCGCGAAGAACGTCCAAGAGCAACCACCCTCTACACTCGGCATTGAACTAACGAAAATACCACGCGTTTTGCGTAGAGTGTCGACAACGTGCAAGGGCCATAAATCCAATTACAACAATTGTACATGAAGTGTATCACTATGGAGTTCAATGCTTAAAGAAATGGTACACAAGGTTGCTCGTCACATTGAGTGACTGGGTGGGTTGGTGGGTGAATGTATGTTGTTTAACGCCGCAATCTACACAATTCAAGCTACGTCAAGACTATAGCCAGCATGTGGTTGTTTAGGAAACATGGTCGGTGTGTCAAAGACTAGCATTGTCATGTCCGGGGAACAAGGTCGGTGTGTCAAAGACTAGCATGTTGATGTCCGGGGGACATGGTCGGTGTGTCAAAGACTAGCATGGTCATGTCCGGGGAACAAGGTCGGTGTGTCAAAGACTAGCATTGTCATGTCCGGGGAACATGGTTGGTGTGTCAAAGACTAGCATGTTGATGTCCCAGGAACAAGGTCGGTGTGTCAAAGACTAGCATTGTCATGTCCGGGGAACAAGGTCGGTGTGTCAAAGACTAGCATGGTCATGTCCGAGGAACAAGGTCGGTGTGTCAAAGACTAGCATGCTGATGTCCAGGGAACAAGGTCGGTGTGTCAAAGACTAGCATTGTCATGTCCGGGGTACAAGATCGGTGTGTCAAAGACTAGCATGTTGATGTCCGGGGGAAATGGTCGGTGTGTCAAAGACTAGCATGGTCATGTCCGGGGAACAAGGTCGGTGTGTCAAAGACTAGCATTGTCATGTCCGGGGAACAAGGTCGGTGTGTCAAAGACTAGCATTGTCATGTCCGGGGAACAAGGTCGGTGTGTCAAAGACTAGCATGTTGATGTCCGGGGGACATGGTTGGTGTGTCAAAGACTAGCATGTTGATGTCCGGGGAACAAGGTCGGTGTGTCAAAGACTAGCATTGTCATGTCCGAGGAACAAGGTCGGTGTGTCAAAGACTAGCATGCTGATGTCCGGGGGACATGGTAACGGTGTGTTAAAGACTAGCATGTTGATGTCCGGGGGATATGGTCGGTGTGTCAAAGACTAGCATGTTGATGTCCGGGGGACAAGGTCGGTGTGTCAAAGACTAGCATTGTCATGTCCGAGGAACAAGATCGGTGTGTCAAAGACAAGCATGGTCATGTCCGAGGAACAAGGTCGGTGTGTCAAAGACTAGCATTGTCATGTCCGAGGAACAAGGTCGGTGTGTCAAAGACTGGCATGGTCATGTCCGGGGGACTAAGCGGGAACTAAGCGTGTTTGGAAGCGGGAGGCGTGTGTGGAAGCGGGAATTAAGCGTGTGTGAAAGCGTAAAACGTGTGTGGGAGTGGGAATTTAGCGTGTGTGGAAGCATCTGTCGAAACGTGTTTGGAAACGGGAAGTGTATGTGGAAGCGTGTGAGGAAGAGTGTGTGGAAGCGGGAACTAAGTGTGTGTGGAAGCGTGAAGCGTGTGTGGAAGCGTGAAGCGTGTGTGGGAGTGGGGATTAAGCGTGTGTGGAAGCGGGAACTATGTGTGTGTGGAAGCGTGAAGCGTGTGTGGGAGTGGGGATTAAGCGTGTGTGGAAGCGGGAACTATGTGTGTGTGGAAGCGTGAAGCGTGTGTGGGAGTGGGGATTAAGCGTGTGTGGAAGCGGGAACTAAGTGTGTGTGGAAGCGTGAAGCGTGTGTGGGAGTGGGGATTAAGCGTGTGTGGAAGCGGGAACTATGTGTGTGTGGAAGCGTGAAGCGTGTGTGGGAGTGGGGATTAAGCGAGTGTGGAAGCGGGAACTATGTGTGTGTGGAAGCGTGTGAGGAAGCGTGTGTGGAAGCGGGAACTAAGTGTGTGTGGAAGCGTGACGCGTGTGTGGGAGTGGGAATTAAGCGTGTGTGGAAGCGGGAACTAAGTGTGTGTGGAAGCGTGAAGCTTGTGTGGGAGTGGGAGTTAAGCGTGTGTGGAACCATCTGTCGAAACGTCTTTGGAAACGGGAAGTGTATGTGGAAGCGTGTGTGGAAGCGGGAACTAAGTGTGTGTGGAAGCGAGAAGCGTGTGTGGGCAAGACAAGACAAGACAAGACAATTTTATTCAGTATAGAGGCCAGTGGCCCAAAATACAGACATATAAAGGTTTCATTTCTGAGCGCTATTTTGCATCCACACAGCATTCTTGGAAAATAGGTATATAAAGTAGTATTGGACATATTTCTTATTTTTTGCACATTGAATAGGTATAAACAGAAATCACTTATTGTTTGTGTATTTTGAGTCTTCATAATATTTATGAATACGTTTACTGCACTGTCATTTCTGATGTATTTACTAATATACTTTTTTCTAATAGAGGTATATGCATCACATACAAGTAAAACATGAATCTCGTCTTCTAAGTACATTTTGTCATTTAGCCTACAATGAGGGCATAGTCTTAAATGGTATGGTATATTAGTGTATCTTCCTGTTTCTGTCATAAGTCTAAAATTGCCACATCTAAATCTTGTGAAACAGATTCTCAAATGTAAAGGAAGAGCAATGCATAAGTACGTTTCCACATGTAAAAGTGCCTTATATAACACATAGTTAGCACATCTATGAGAAGAGTGTAGTGTAGAATACCAGTTTTGTTTAAAATTATCAAGAAATCTTATTTTAAATAATCTGCTAAAAACGTTAATATTTCCAACATCCTGGCTAATCCATACAAAACCAAACCCAAATTAAAATAGAATATGTTTGATATGTGTAGCCCATGTGACTCTGCCAGCATCATCAAGAGACTTTAGCATTAAATAACATTGATGAGTTAGCCTATTTCTATCTAGAGTGATTAGTCTACACCAGTACTTAACTGCCCGTGACATGTATGTAAGCTGAAGTGGAGCTCTACCACATTCACCCAGTACCATACTATTGCATGTACTTTTACCAACTTTCAGGAAATATTTGCACATTCTTATCTGAACATTTTCAGTAGTTTTACAATATGCTGTTCCCCAGATTTCTGACCCATAGCACAATATTGGTGTAACCATTGCATCAAAAATCCTGAAAAGATCAGTACAATTAATATCACCTACTCTCTTTTGACACCTGTATATTGCCATTATGGCTTTATTTGCTTGTGATGCAAGACAGGACTGTGCTTTAGTCTAAACTAGTCTGGGTGTAAATACTATACCTAAATATCTATAAAATGACACCACCTCAAGCTTCTGGCCGTGAAGAGACCAATTCTCATAGTGTCGCAGTGGGCCGCTCTTACGAAACACCATAACCTTTGTCTTTTTCAAGTTTACTTTCATACCAGTTAATTCACAAAAACTTTCCAAACCAATTATCTTTTTTTGTAACTGTAATGCAGTATCAGCGACTGCAGAAACATCAGCAGCAAACACGAGAGCAAATAGATTATTTGCATCAGGAGATATATATATATATATATATACCTTGTCCACCATATTCTTTCATCATACTAATAAGTTGATTGATGAAAATAATAAATGTGTGTGGAAGCATCTATGGAAACGTGTTTGGAAGCGGGAACTAAGCGTGTGTGGAAGCATCTGTGGAAACGTGTTTGGAAGCGGGAACTAAGCGTGTGTGGAAGCATCTGTGGAAACGTGTTTGGAAGCGGGAACTAAGCGTGTGTGGAAGCATCTATGGAAACGTGTTTGGAAGCGTGATGCGTGTGTGGAAGCGTGATGCGTGTGTGGAAGCGTGAAGCGTGTGTGGAAGCATCTGTGGAAACGTGCTTGGAAGCGTGATGCGTGTGAGGAAGCGTGAAGCGTGTGTGGAAGCGGGATGCGTGTGAGGAAGCGTGAAGCGTGTATGGGAGCATGAGTGGAAGCGTGATGCGTGTGAGGACGCCTGTGTGGAAGAGGAAAGAGTGTGTGTGGAAGCGGGATGCGTGTGAGGAAGCGTGAAGCGTGTATGGGAGCATGTGTGGAAGCGTGTTTGGAAGCGGGATGCGTGTGTGGAAGCGTGAAGCGTGTGTGGAAGCATCTGTGTAAACGTGCTTGGAAGCGGGATGCGTGTGAGGAAGCGTGAAGCGTGTGTGGAAGCGGGATGCGTGTGAGGAAGCGTGAAGCGTGTTTGGAAGCGGGATGCGTGTGTGGAAGCGTGAAGCGTGTGTGGAAGCATCTGTGTAAACGTGCTTGGAAGCGGGATGCGTGTGAGGAAGCGTGAAGCGTGTGTGGAAGCGGGATGCGTGTGTGGAAGCGTGAAGCGTGTGTGGAAGCATCTGTGGAAACGTGCTTGGAAGCGGGATGCGTGTGAGGAAGCGTGAAGCGTGTGTGGAAGCGGGATGCGTGTGAGGAAGCGTGAAGCGTGTATGGGAGCATGAGTGGAAGCGTGATGCGTGTGAGGACGCCTGTGTGGAAGAGGAAAGAGTGTGTGTGGAAGCGGGATGCGTGTGAGGAAGCGTGAAGCGTGTATGGGAGCATGTGTGGAAGCGTGTTTGGAAGCGGGATGCGTGTGTGGAAGCGTGAAGCGTGTGTGGAAGCATCTGTGTAAACGTGCTTGGAAGCGGGATGCGTGTGAGGAAGCGTGAAGCGTGTGTGGAAGCGGGATGCGTGTGAGGAAGCGTGAAGCGTGTGTGGAAGCGGGATGCGTGTGAGGAAGCGTGAAGCGTGTATGGGAGCATGAGTGGAAGCGTGATGCGTGTGAGGACGCCTGTGTGGAAGAGGAAAGAGTGTGTGTGGAAGCGGGATGCGTGTGAGGAAGCGTGAAGCGTGTATGGGAGCATGTGTGGAAGCGTGTTTGGAAGCGGGATGCGTGTGTGGAAGCGTGAAGCGTGTGTGGAAGCATCTGTGTAAACGTGCTTGGAAGCGGGATGCGTGTGAGGAAGCGTGAAGCGTGTGTGGAAGCGGGATGCGTGTGAGGAAGCGTGAAGCGTGTATGGGAGAATGTGTGGAAGCGTGATGCGTGTGAGGAAGCGTGAAGCGTGTATGGGAGAATGTGTGGAAGCGTGATGCGTGTGAGGACGCCTGTGTGGAGGAAAGTGTGTGTGTGGAAGCGGGATGCGTGTGAGGAAGCGTGAAGCGTGTGTGGAAGCAGAAAGCGTGTATGGGAGCATGTGTGGAAGCGTGTGTGGAAGCGGGATGCGTGTGAGAAAGCGTGTGTGGAAGCGGAAAGTGTGTGTGGAAGAGGGAATGAAGCGTGTGTGGAAGCGAGATGCGTGTGAGGACGCGTGTGTGGAAGCGGGAACGAAGCGTGTGTGGAAGCGAGATGCGTGTGTGGAAGCGGGAATGAAGCGTGTGTGGAAGCGAGATGCGTGTGAGGATACGTGTGTGGAAGCAAGATGCGTGTATGGAAGCGGGAATGAAGCGTGTGTGGAAGCGAGATGCGTGTGAGGACGCGTATGTGGAAGCGGAAAGTGTGTGTGGATGCGGGAATGAAGCGTGTATTGAAGCGAGAGTCGTGTGAGGACGTGTGTGTGGAAGCGGAAAGTGTGTGTGGAAGCGGGAATGAAGCGTGTATTGAAGCGAGAGTCGTGTGAGGACGTGTGTGTGGAAGCGGAAAGTGTGTGTGGAAGCGGGAATGAAGCGTGTGTGGAAGCGAGATGCGTGTGAGGACGCGTGTGTGGAAGCGTTTGTGGAAGCGCGTGTGGAAGCGTGTGGATGCGTGTGTGGAAGCGAGAAGCCTGTGTGGAAGCGTGTATGGAAGTGCGTGTGGAAGCGGGAAGCGTGTGTGGAACCGCGTGTGCAAGCGGGAAGCGTGTGTGGAAGCGTGTATGCCCACTCCGATTATGTTCAGAAGTCTCAGCAACCAATGAGTCAGAAATGATGCAACAAATTGGAACTGAGGAAACAACGTGTCTAACCTAACTGTACATCGTGGCAAGTTCGTTATGGCCTGGCTACAGTCTGCGAACCGCCTGAACAACACCGTCCTTCCGTTGTATGCCCGCCACCGGGTCCCCTCTCACTGTGTCACTGTTCACTGCTGGCGATGCTCGGTACCCACAACACCAAATTCATCTGTGTGGATTGTCCGGAGAGAGTATTGGCGAGCTGGGCGGAGGGGGCATTTGTCACGTTCAGAATGGAGGGATCGATCTCGGCGGCAGATAGATGAAACATCGCAATCCGATGAACATGAAAGTCATGGTGTTGACTTGACCAAGGTGCCCGATGTCCATGGAACAACATATTGAGACAGTAAGTTACACGTGTAGCCAGTGCATGCAAATTATTAAACCGCTCACCTTATGTCAAACAGTGACGGTATCTGAAGTATAATTTGATTTTGTCAATTGGATACTAATGCTTACAATGTAACATGTTGGTTCCATCGCAAAACATGATTAGTTACTGATATAGTGACCATATGCCACTGCGACGTTGAAAAGCAATGTTTAATTGTGACTTGATTGAGGTTAAGGGCATTTATAAGGGACTAGCGGCTGTGTTACGGGAGGTCAATGTGGATAAACATGATATTTTCTTGGAATGGATCATTACAAGGTAACATACACAAACTTGAACAGCAGGGGGTAACATATAGATTTAGCAGTTATATTATAGGGGAGAAGTGGGGTGGGGTGGGGATTGGGGTGGGGTGTGGGGTGGGGTGGGGGATGGGGGGGGTGGGGTGGGGGGTGGGGGGGTTATAAACCTGAACAATCATTAAGTACAGGGGCACATTTGTTGTAGTCCCATGGATTCAAGACCTCTGTCCTTCACCCATTGAATGCCTTGTGAGTGACCCAATGAAGGGTTTGTCCCAACACGCAGAACGAGGTAAACGTGATATTGTTGTGTCACTTTGTGCCGGTTACATACAAAAACATAACTGGACCTTGTCATATTTGACATCACGATGTTCTTGAAGAGTTTTAGAAAGGTTAACATAAACAAACCGCTACCAGTTTACCTTTCATGGAACATTTCTTCTATATACAACTTCATCTACCCGGTAGAATGAGATGGCAATGTGGTTGTTAACCTTCTAACAGGCACCTCGGGTTGTATACTCCCCAGGGAGCTGAGAATGATAGAGTGCACAGTGATCCAGTGACCGGGGTACTGATAGAGCTTTGAGCGTGCCCCCGAGTGGTGTGGCTATATGCGCACTATAAATAGCATATTATTATGTACAGATTAAAATAAAAAATGCAGCAAAGAGGGTTTGGGTGATCGTGGCAGAGTCAGGCTGGTGAGGCTCATCATCGGCTCAGGGCCCTTGCACCCTCTACACGCAGCCCAGACAGCGAATGGGACTTCTCCGAGGAAGCGCTGCCTAGTCAAACCCACCCAGAACTTTTCGGAGAATGTGAAGACTCCCCAACACTGCAGCCTCCTGCATTACCCAGATTGTCAGAAGGGCTGTATTCCTGGTAGCAAACACGGGTACTCTCCCAATGTCAGTCAACAGACTGGGAGCTACCAAACCTAAGGCACCAAGAACAATGGGGAGTCGGACAACTTGGCATTTAGGATGCAAGCGTGACATTTCGAAAGCGAGGTCTGCATATTTGCCATGTTTTTCCTCAATCTTGTCAATCACATTAGTGTCAAAAGGGACAGAAAATTCAAACATATAAATGATTGCATTAGGTTTATCAAAAGGGACAAGATCAGGTTTGTTGGCCTGGATACGTCTGAGGCTGTATACGGACCTTTTCCAAAGAATTTTGCATTTATGATTTTCCATGACGCCCTCTACATATTATGGGTCGTACCATGGATGGACCTGTGTCAAAACCACAAGCATTGCGAAGACGGTAATAAAACGATCCCGCCACTCCATCATGTCGCTTAAGATACTGTGTGTGTGTGTGCCAAAGCTGGGCACCCACTGACAATGTGTTGGGCAGTCTCATTAAATTCATTACATAGTCTACATTTCATATTAACATTTTGATGTTTCGGTTTCGAGTGGGAAGTGACTGGTTCTGAGCAGCAAACAGAAAGCCTTCTGTTTCACTTTTCAGGCCAGCCGACTTCATCCAAGCGAAGGACTCTGCAGGGTTGCTGATCTCCTCAACATACTGCACATAAATTCGATGCAGTGGTCGTTGGGATATTAATATTATTATAACTTGCGATACAACAGTTTCACGATGTCCGTTGCAAGCTCTCCTTCCATTATAGCTTCCACCGACCCAGATTGATCTGAACATTCATGCTCATTTCCATTTTGTACTGCAAGACTTCTATTTTCTTTGTTACGCCGACGGTCAAACATTAGCAAAAGCAGTGAAACAGAATGAATTTGACGTAACGGGATAACAACGTTATTAAACGCCTACAGGAAATGCCCACGTATCCTTCTCCACTCAGCAAGGTCAATCACTGAATAAACGTATTACTGCAAATGAGCGCAAATACAGCACACAGATCGGTCCAAGATTACCCTAATGTTCTCTTGTCAAAAAAACAACTCCTCAGACAGTTAGAAAATATGCCGCAACGAGAGCCAAGGTTCCAACCCACGTGTTCGATCCGTGGTTACCAGAACAGTCTGTTCAAATACGCCTTCATTTCCACGGCTAATCGAACACAGGATGATCAGTCCACATGTGGCAGACTCCGGTACAAACCGCACCACTTCGTGTCTGGCACAGAGCCAGTACAAACTGACAGGGGTCTGTCTCTTCCAGCCCGTGCTTGTCCTGAAGGGCCGTTTACGTTCCTCATAGTGTTGCTCAGGCTTAACTGGTCAACAATCAATGCTTTTCACAGGGATTTGTTTAAGGACCCCACCCCGTCTGAAGATGATACAATCAATAATTTCAGGAAGCTTAACCTTTTTGCTTCACGACTCAAATGCATCCTCGTCTACCGGTTAGACAGTCAGTAGACTGAGAAACCGTTGAACATTGCGACTTCTGCGACCATGAAAGACAAGCTTATGAAAAGGACACGGCTGCGGGGTTCAAGTGGTTGATAAAGTAACGCGCGCATATATCCAACAAAGAATATAGACCCTGACTTCATAGAACTTCTGGGGAATTAATCAGGGGCAAGCTATTGCCATGCCTGGTGCGCCCCAAGGCCTGATTCATCTCCTAAAGGTTAGGAGTTTGTTTGGTGCGAACGATTTAGTCTCATGTTGTAAACGAATCTGGTCTGTTCTTTTCAAGTCTTACTTAACGCGATGGTTATCTTTGGTCTCCCATAGTGCGGCTGAACGCTACGTGTGTAGGAATAACGCCAAGACTAAACAACTTCCTTTTTGTTGCTTATTTTCTGAAACATTTTTAATTGGAAAGCCAAATATTCTTTCTTTTGCCCATTATGTGTGGTATTGCATGATATCGTCATTGGTAGTTTTTAGGGAAACAGTTTCCACAACACGCTGCCTCAGATGTATGAATCTGTCTTTGTAACCGCTGAATAGAAAGGACGCGTATAGGATGAACACACATCTTCATATGTTTCTCGTTACTGGTTTCATTTGTACCGAAAAGTTGAATATAGATAAAAGGGATAAAACCCCTTCTATATCCAATAGAAATCTCTGCGTAAAGTAGAGTCGATTGTACGATTCCGACTATATCATGAGCAAATGTCTGCATAAAGTAGAGTCGATTGTACGATTCCGACTATATCCTGAGCAAATGTCTGCATAAAGTAGAGTCGATTGTACGATTCCGTCTATAACATGAGCAAATGTCTGCATAAAGTAGAGTCGATTGTACGATTCCGACTATATCATGAGCAAATGTCTGCATAAAGTAGAGTCGATTGTACGATTCCGACTATATCATGAGCAAATGTCTGCATAAAGTAGAGTCGATTGTACGATTCCGTCTATAACATGAGCAAATGTCTGCATAAAGTAGAGTCGATTGTACGATTCCGACTATATCATGAGCAAATGTCTGCATAAAGTAGAGTCGATTGTACGATTCCGACTATATCATGAGCAAATGTCTGCATAAAGTAGAGTCGATTGTACGATTCCGACTATATCATGAGCAAATGTCTGCATAAAGTAGAGTCGATTGTACGATTCCGACTATATCATGAGCAAATGTCTGCATAAAGTAGAGTCGATTGTACGATTCCGTCTATAACATGAGCAAATGTCTGCATAAAGTAGAGTCGATTGTACGATTCCGTCTATAACATGAGCAAATGTCTGCATAAAGTAGAGTCGATTGTACGATTCCGACTATATCATGAGCAAATGTCTGCATAAAGTAGAGTCGATTGTACGATTCCGTCTATAACATTAGCAAATGTCTGCATAAAGTAGAGTCGATTGTACGATTCCGACTATATCATGAGCAAATGTCTGCATAAAGTAGAGTCGATTGTACGATTCCGACTATATCATGAGCAAATGTCTGCATAAAGTAGAGTCGATTGTACAATTCCGTCTATAACATGAGCAAATGTCTGCATAAAGTAGAGTCGATTGTACGATTCCGTCTATAACATGAGCAAATGTCTGCATAAAGTAGAGTCGATTGTACGATTCCGACTATATCCTGAGCAAATGTCTGCATAAAGTAGAGTCGATTGTACGATTCCGTCTATAACATGAGCAAATGTCTGCATAAAGTAGAGTCGATTGTACGATTCCGTCTATAAAATGAGCAAATCTCTGCATAAAGTAGAGTCGATTGTACGATTCCGTCTATAACATGAGCAAATGTCTGCATAAAGTAGAGTCGATTGTACGATTCCGACTATATCATGAGCAAATGTCTGCATAAAGTAGAGTCGATTGTACGATTCCGACTATAACATGAGCAAATGTCTGCATAAAGTAGAGTCGATTGTACGATTCCGTCTATAACATGAGCAAATGTCTGCAGAAAGAAGAGTCGATTGTACGATTCCGTCTATAACATGAGCAAATGTCTGCATAAAGTAGAGTCGATTGTACGATTCCGTCTATAACATGAGCAAATCTCTGCATAAAGTAGAGTCGATTGTACGATTCCGTCTATAACATGAGCAAATGTCTGCATAAAGTAGAGTCGATTGTACGATTCCGACTATATCCTGAGCAAATGTCTGCATAAAGTAGAGTCGATTGTACGATTCCGTCTATAACATGAGCAAATCTCTGCATAAAGTAGAGTCGATTGTACGATTCCGTCTATAACATGAGCAAATGTCTGCATAAAGTAGAGTCGATTGTACGATTCCGTCTATAACATGAGCAAATGTCTGCATAAAGTAGAGTCGATTGTACGATTCCGTCTATAACATGAGCAAATGTCTGCATAAAGTAGAGTCGATTGTACGATTCCGTCTATAACATGAGCAAATGTCTGCATAAAGTAGAGTCGATTGTACGATTCCGACTATATCCTGAGCAAATGTCTGCATAAAGTAGAGTCGATTGTACGATTCCGTCTATAACATGAGCAAATCTCTGCATAAAGTAGAGTCGATTGTACGATTCCGTCTATAACATGAGCAAATGTCTGCATAAAGTAGAGTCGATTGTACGATTCCGTCTATAACATGAGCAAATGTCTGCATAAAGTAGAGTCGATTGTACGATTCCGACTATATCCTGAGCAAATGTCTGCATAAAGTAGAGTCGATTGTACGATTCCGTCTATAACATGAGCAAATCTCTGCATAAAGTAGAGTCGATTGTACGATTCCGTCTATAACATGAGCAAATGTCTGCATAAAGTAGAGTCGATTGTACGATTCCGTCTATAACATGAGCAAATGTCTGCATAAAGTAGAGTCGATTGTACGATTCCGACTATATCCTGAGCAAATGTCTGCATAAAGTAGAGTCGATTGTACGATTCCGTCTATAACATGAGCAAATCTCTGCATAAAGTAGAGTCGATTGTACGATTCCGTCTATAACATGAGCAAATGTCTGCATAAAGTAGAGTCGATTGTACGATTCCGACTATATCCTGAGCAAATGTCTGCATAAAGTAGAGTCGATTGTACGATTCCGTCTATAACATGAGCAAATCTCTGCATAAAGTAGAGTCGATTGTACGATTCCGTCTATAACATGAGCAAATGTCTGCATAAAGTAGAGTCGATTGTACGATTCCGTCTATAACATGAGCAAATGTCTGCATAAAGTAGAGTCGATTGTACGATTCCGACTATATCCTGAGCAAATGTCTGCATAAAGTAGAGTCGATTGTACGATTCCGTCTATAACATGAGCAAATCTCTGCATAAAGTAGAGTCGATTGTACGATTCCGTCTATAACATGAGCAAATGTCTGCATAAAGTAGAGTCGATTGTACGATTCCGTCTATAACATGAGCAAATGTCTGCATAAAGTAGAGTCGATTGTACGATTCCGACTATATCCTGAGCAAATGTCTGCATAAAGTAGAGTCGATTGTACGATTCCGTCTATAACATGAGCAAATCTCTGCATAAAGTAGAGTCGATTGTACGATTCCGTCTATAACATGAGCAAATGTCTGCATAAAGTAGAGTCGATTGTACGATTCCGTCTATAACATGAGCAAATGTCTGCATAAAGTAGAGTCGATTGTACGATTCCGTCTATAACATGAGCAAATGTCTGCATAAAGTAGAGTCGATTGTACGATTCCGACTATATCCTGAGCAAATGTCTGCATAAAGTAGAGTCGATTGTACGATTCCGTCTATAACATGAGCAAATGTCTGCATAAAGTAGAGTCGATTGTACGATTCCGTCTATAACATGAGCAAATCTCTGCATAAAGTAGAGTCGATTGTACGATTCCGTCTATAACATGAGCAAATGTCTGCATAAAGTAGAGTCGATTGTACGATTCCGACTATATCATGAGCAAATGTCTGCATAAAGTAGAGTCGATTGTACGATTCCGACTATAACATGAGCAAATGTCTGCATAAAGTAGAGTCGATTGTACGATTCCGTCTATAACATGAGCAAATGTCTGCAGAAAGAAGAGTCGATTGTACGATTCCGTCTATAACATGAGCAAATGTCTGCATAAAGTAGAGTCGATTGTACGATTCCGTCTATAACATGAGCAAATCTCTGCATAAAGTAGAGTCGATTGTACGATTCCGACTATATCATGAGCAAATGTCTGCATAAAGTAGAGTCGATTGTACGATTCCGACTATAACATGAGCAAATGTCTGCATAAAGTAGAGTCGATTGTACGATTCCGTCTATAACATGAGCAAATGTCTGCAGAAAGAAGAGTCGATTGTACGATTCCGTCTATAACATGAGCAAATGTCTGCATAAAGTAGAGTCGATTGTACGATTCCGACTATATCATGAGCAAATGTCTGCATAAAGTAGAGTCGATTGTACGATTCGGACTATATCATGAGCATATATCAAGCGAAGTTTTAAATACTCCAGAAAAGAACAAACATAAAGACGCGACCGGGAACGAGATACAATATTAATTTGGTTCGGCCTAACATAAGCGTTCAGAGGCAGTCGTGGGACATGGTTCTGATGCACAGGCACGACTTGGACTTTTCCAAGAATGGAGATGTGGGATGCCCTTGTGTATTCGCGAGTCATTCGAACTACATTAAATGCTTTAGGATAAATGGGGTAAATGCTTTTACAATGTCAGCTTGTCCTTAAAATCATTTAGAAATGCCTTTCGGCAGTAAAGAAGCATGGCTGCAATTTTGATGATATTGGCCAATAAGAACACATATCGTACATTGGAAGCACCTGACAGCTGACATTTTTGTATGTATCTCGAGGGATCTTAATAACTTACCTCCTTTACACATGTAACCACATGTAACCGGGGTAGAATAGGTCCTCAACAACCCACGCTTGCCGTAAAAGGCAACTATGCTTGTCGTAAGAGGCGACTACCGGGAAAGGGTGGTCAGGCTCGCTGACTTGGTTCATGCATTACATCGTATCCCAATTGCGTGGATCGATGCTCATGTTATCAATCACTGGATTGTATGGTCCAGACTCGATTATTCACAGACCGCCGTCATAAAGCTGGAATATTGCTAAGTAAGGCGTTAAACAACAAACAAAAAACAAGTTCACGAATTTATTAATTGGTGCAGGGAGGTTATAATTTTAGCAAAACTGAAATCTGAAAACTTTCAAAAAGACGGAAACGCTTGTAGGCGTACATTTCAAACTGGTTTCGTCACTACGTCCACTAGTCAAGGCAAATGATACGGGTCAAGCAATGTTCGTTCACTTTGTCTAGATTTGTTAAGTTAAGCCAAGGTTAGACGCAAACTGCAACAACAACAACAAATTTTGCTGAAGCACATTACTGTTAATTAAGAGGCCGATGGATATAATTAGATTAGGAAGTTAGTCGGCGTACAATGACTTAGAAATCTAGCTTGCACCCTCTGAAAATAGTGGTATTCGGCGCCATACATTCTTGCAGACTGGATACATGCTTCAATTAGCCCCTTAGTCGAAGAGATTCATGCCTACTCGCACTTAAGACATTAGACCGATCAAATCATCACATGCTGGGACGTTCGTAATGTTTGAGATCAACATAGTGAAGCGGTAAATGGTTGACTCAGAACCTTTCACAAACCTGTAGTTTAATTACCATGATTGAATTTCTTCCAGAGAACGATCGTGGGTATGTTTCATCTGTTTGTACAACATTTGTTTGTGAGAAGAATATGGGCAATCACCCAAACATACCATATTTAGTTCCCTTAAAAGGCCATGCGTACCCCCATCTTCCCGAGGCAAGAGAGTTAACTGACTATAAAAGTCCAGTTTCCACCCTTGCAGAACTAGGCTGGTATTATGGAGTTTCATTTTGGCTGGACTAACGAGTCTTTGCATAGTCCAATCACAATCACGCAACGAAATCGAAATCCGCTTCGTAAACTGTCATGCAGATTTCGGTGGATTGCGGTATTTGCAAAGCATGTCCACCGCCAACTTGTTGTCAACAGATATTTTCCAAATCTTTTCATGTTTTTAATCAAGGTGATTTGATGCACTTCGCGATGTAATACCTGTAATATAAAAATGTCTGATTTTGCTACTAAAGCTGAAACAATGTCTGATCACAATAAAACTCTCTCTCTCTCTCTCTCTCTCTCTCTCTCTCTCTCTCTCTCTCTCTCTCTCTCTGAGTGCCAGTGTAGTTCGTCTCTCCCCACTGCTATGACCTTGGTCCATGCTGTGATCATTACGATCAATATAGCCGATGTGTACAGGTGCTCTATTCCTGCTCGTGCACCCCTCAGTGCACTGGGTTATATCTGCTGATTAGCGCACACCGCCAGCCAGTCTGGCAGGAATAGGACGTCACCGCTGATGAAACGTGTGGTCGGTATAACCTCGGGGTCAAGTGTGTCCGTGGTTGTCTTAAAATAGAGCCAGTGCACAGTCGGTGGCTGGTTCTGTAAACAGCTGTCAGATAGGGTATGTCTGCAGAAGAATCATGTGAGATTGTGTGTGACTACAGTTATAAGCATCCCCAGTCCCGGACTCAGTACATATGCTGCAGGGGTGGGTCATTACGAAAAAAGGTCTTGTGATGATTCCGGGTTAAAATAGGTCTTCAGCAATCCATGCTTGTCGTCAAAGGCAATGCTTGGACTATGATTGTCGTAAGAGGCGACTAACGGGATCGAGTGGCCAGGCTCGCTGACTTGGTTGATGCATGTCTTCGTATCCCAATTGCGTGGATCGATGCTCATGATATCAATCACTGGTCTGGTTCAGACTCGATAATTTACAGACCGCCGCCATAAAGCTGGAATATTGCTGAGTACGGCGTTTAACAACAAATAAACAAACAACGAAACAACCAAACGAATAACGACAAGCTGCGGGTGTGTATGGGGTGACATTTATTCCATTGGACATGGTAAAGACAATCAATCAATCTCTCAATCAGTCACTGAGTGAGTCAGTCAATCACAAGCACATAAACTTATGCTACAACTTAAAAAGATAAAAACTAGTTTATGTATTGTTTTGTGCCGATTCCCAAATTGCAACAATGAGGTAACCCCAAAAATCTGAAAAAAGAACCAACAAATGGTATACAATTAACAATTGTTTAACAAGATTCACTAGGTCAATACAAATAACTGCACAGCAAATACAATGTCAGTACACAATAGAGTGGTAGTACAATATTCAAAGGCAGTATATAAAATATGGGTGGACTTTTCATAAAGTGTCACAAAAAACTTTTATTGTATTTGACTTTTGCGTGAAATTGAAAAGCACTTTTCGCATGCCAGTCATGGAATTTGTCCGGGTTTCCGGGATAAGTTATATTTGTTTGTTGTTTAACGACACAATATTCCACCAATATGACGGCGGCCGGTAAATAATCGAGTCTTGACCAGACAATCCAGTGACTGATGGCACAATTGGGATACGATGACATGCATCAAGCAAGTCAGCAAGCCTGACCACCGATCCCTTAAGTCGCCTCTAACGACAAGCAGGGGTTGCTGATGATCTGTTCTAACCCCGAAGGCACATTCCGTTTTCACAGATCAATCAGTTAACGAAGTGAAATGCGAGAAATATCTCTATTGGTAGACTTGCAGCTGGCGAAGTATGAAGGCTTTGCGATTGCTGGTTAAGTTGATTTAAGCTTAAAGATCTGGCAACTGACAGAGGAATAGGTTCACGCATTCTCAGAGAATTACAACAGTAAGGCATGGGCTACTGGGATGAAACACAGACAGGACTATAACTTTACGAAGGAACATGCGTTCTCGCACTTTTGGCTCGTTTCCAAAGGTTGAGATCGCGCGAATGTCCCTTACAGTATTCCATAAGTGACTTAACTACGCCGAGTTATTGCATGTGCACAGGCCCACTTCAGATGAACTGTCTAAAATGGAGTTTGTAATCCCAAATGACAAAAAGGCGAAGTTAATTTGGATCATTCACCCAAACGTAACTTTCAAAGTGAAAAACCCCCAACTATGTTTGATCGCTTAGCGTTGATCGTTGATCGCAAAAAAGAGTCTCTCTCCTTTGCAAAGATAAATATAAGAGTGTCTGCCTTTTTGTTTTGTTTTTATACACTATCTATTTCCGTTTTTATTTTCTGAACTTAATAAATCTTCCCAGGGTGTATGTAGCAAAGCAAAATGTTAATTCATGTACTTAGTTGATATAACAAATGCCCAATCCGACTATGGTTAACAAAGTTAGCATTGTTTCTATTTATAGCGGCCTAGCAGAAAATAATAAGTGTAAAGAAGTCTCAATGAATATTTGGAGGAAAAAACGTTTTTGATAATATGTCTACAGGATATACATATCGCTAAGGGAGATGAAAATGTACTGTTGAATGAATGGGGGCTAAGAGGTGTAGTTGAACTATTCAAATCAAATGCAAGAGGAGTGGCCATACATTTTCAAAATTAGTTTGAATTAAAAATAAACAACACAAAAAATACAATTAGAACTATATTATTGTCGATTTGTTAGTTGAAGGAATGAAGATGACCCTATGTACAGACCTATATTTATGGTAAGTTATTTATTAATATTCCAGATTTAGATAACGAATCTCTCGCAGCCTGTGGAGATTGGAACTTTGTTCTTTCACCCCGATATTGACTTAGAAACTTTCAAGCACATAAATAACTCAATGGCGAGACAAAAGCATATAAATAACCTGAAGGCGAGACAAAAGGTTATTGAAAAAATTGAATCATTCGACTTGATCGATTTCTGGAGAGAATTTTACGACAAAAAAAAGAAATCCTACAAAAAAATCAAGCTCGGCTAGACCTTTTCCTTGTAAAATTGAATTCTCAAATCTAAAGAAAGAAGAAATTAAAGGAAGTTTTGTTAGAAATCGAATTAGATGGATTAATGAAGGAGAAAAACCAACAAAATATGTTTTTGTCATTTGGAAAACAGGAAGTGTATGAATAAACTTATAAACAAAATAATTGAAGGACAATTGATTTTGGAAAAACAAAGAGAATTTTATACCTCCTTATATTCGTCCAACAAAGACCATAATGGAATGAGTAGAGATATTCTCCATAATATAGATACTCCTATTTTAGATGAGGCAACCGCTCACAGATTAGACGAACCAATTATTATGGGTGAAACTAAAAAAGCTGTGTTTACCATGAAGCAAAATAAGAGGAAACATAATTTTTTTATGAAGAATTAGCACACTACTACAACCAGTAAAGGCGTCATTACTTGTGTTTCAAAGCCTAATAGAGACAGACATCGCTTGAACAATTGGCGCCCCATATCTCTTTTAAACACGCTGTACAGAATAATTAACACATGTATTACTAACAGAATTAAGGAGAATCTACACGTGGTGATCATACATTAAAATCAGACTGGTTTTATACCAGGGATGAGCATAAGCGATTACATTAGGTTACTATATGATTTGATCTATGAAACAAGTAAACAAAATATGCCTGGACATCTGATTTTAATTCATTTTGGAAAAGCGTTTGATACTGTATCGAAAGATTTTCTTTGTTACCATGGTTACTCCTTGAAAAGTATGGTATCGACCCAGCTCTTCGAAAATGGATCAAAATGTTGAGAAGTAACCCAAACTCATGTGTAATTCAAACATTTGCATTTATCCACATCTTTTCAAAATGAAAGAGGCTGCAGGCAGGGTGACCCTATCTCTCCAAATATATCTTCCTTTTTGTGGCTGAAATTTTAAGAAATAAGATTAGTAAAATATACTTATAAGGGGGATAAATATCAATAATACCGAATATAAACTTGGACAGCATGCTTGTGATACCGAATAATTTTTTAGATGGAACAAAATCAAGCCTCAAAGCTTCTTTAGATACTCTTGATTTATTTAAAGAAATGTCGAGCTTCATGATTAATGTGGATAAAACTAAAGCAATGTGCATTGACACAATGACAAATAGCAATGTTAGTTTATGTGAAAATAAACAGTTAGAGTGGCATAAAGGCAGTTTTGACGTTCTAGAGATTACCTTAAGTCCATAACTGTTGGACCTTTGGGTCATTAACGCCAGAAAAAGACTTGAAAATTTTAAAAGAATTTTGGCGAGCTGGAAGAGAAGAAACTTGGCATTAATTGGTAAAATTAAGGTTATCAAAAACACTTGCATTGTCAACAATAGTGCATATTTTTATGTCAATGCCGAATCCGCCAGAAAGTTATATGAAAACGCTAAATAAGATTGTCTATCGCTTCGCCTGGAATGACAGGCCTGATAAATTCGGGAGGATAAATTTTATTAAGCCCTATAAATAAGGTAGCTTAAGAACGATAGATCTCAATACTTTAAATGATTCTTTAAAATTGTCATTTCTGAAACGAGGTATCAATATAACTACAGATTAAATATATTAGTTTCCATCTCCTTAAATATAAAACGGAGGAGCTCCTATCAATATGCATTATCGTGTTGATAACCCATGTTGGAGAGACGTTTTACATACTTTGGCAAAGTTCTACAGTTAGTATGAACAATCTGATGTGTATTATCTTGATGAAATAATTATGGAACATCTGTGGCTTAATACTCTATTTAAAAATTCAGACTTTGTGATAACAAGTTGAGTGAATAAGAAGATAATTAAAATAATAGACAATTGTAACGAAAATGATTTAATGAATTTAAGGACACCTGTGATATAAAGGGTACGTTTTTAGAAAATAGCAAATTGATGAACATTTCTCCATAAAGGAGGACAGGGTTAAAAGACGCCCACAATTTGAACCTCCATAAGATAGGTGTGTCAAGAGCATATCTGGCACTATTATTAACATCAAGTCAAGTAAAGGAGGTAGGCAATTTTATAATATCTTAATTAAAACTGGTAAAGTACCCCATGTATACTTAAAATAGCAGAGATAACCAACAGACCCATTGGTTCGGAAGGATATATTCTATCAATAAAGCAAATGTACAAGAGACACTAAATTAATTGCATTTCAGTATAAATTTATACATAAGATTATTTATGCAAAAAAGGAATGATGTAAAATAATACTTATTGATGAAGATTTTTACTCTTTTTGTAAATCTTCAAGTGACAGTATAATCCATGTTTATATTGAATGAAAGTGTATCGTGATGAAAGTAATGGCTTCTCGGGAGAACTGGAACAACAGCTGACCCAGTACCTGCAAGACAGGTCTCATGTTACTGCTTTTTCCACTCTGTTTGGCTTTCACGAAAGAATGAAATTACATAATCACATATTACTGTTAGCAAAAACACATGCTCATATATCAACTGTTAAAAGCGTAAAACCATCTGTTAAACGCTTCGTGTGGTATCTAACGTCTGTATGCAAAGTCGAAAACAAAACTGCAATTGCAAGAAACAGATATCGTAATTACTTACAGAAATGGAAACCACTCGCAGATAACATTTGATAATGCATGTCGATTACAATACAGCCCAATCTAATGTCTATTGTCCATTTCAAGCTGTTTTAAATAAAATTACAGTTTTAAAATGAATCTTTTAATAAAAGTGTCATCTTCTATTAATATCAATATGGACTAAGTGATCACGTGAGTGCAATCCATGGTGGGGTGAGGTGAATCCAGGGGGGTCGGAGCGCATTTAGTGGCGATAGTACCCTGGCTATGGATTTGGTCATTGTTCGTTTATTTCGTGAATGTCGGTGTAATTATAATTCTAGTGATCAACCATTTGAACACATTCCCTCATTTCCGTAATTATTTTGTGTGTGTATAACCTAACCAATACCATACCACACCTCCTCCTTTTATTTAAAGGTAACGTGTGAAACAAATTTAAACCATTTAATTATTTACTCCGTTGTCCAGAGCCAATGGTTGCAATATACACTTTGTTTCTGACAGTTACTCTTAGCAGACATACAATAATTCTTCCATCTTTTCTGCTTATGTACATGGAAAATAAATCATCAGATTCAGAAATTAAAATACACTTAACAATACCGAAGAAGAAATTCCTATTTCGTTTTAGTTTGCAGATTTTCTCATTTCGCTCAAATTCTACTTTTAAATAACCCATTAATGAGGGGGAGTATGGAGGCTGACAGATCAACAACACGACGGAATGGACTCGAAAACTAGCGAAGACACGGACACCAAAGGGTAACACACAAATCAGTTCTAAGCGCTGTGTTTCATATCTTGCATTTTGTCCCATAATATGTCAGTGCAACAATGGACGCCGAGATCCAGGAGATGTTGGTTGACGGCACCGGGGGTTGAAGGGGCACCTGTCAGAGTGTGGTTCTCAGCAACGCAACGTGTATTTTACAACAATCGTCGTATCAGCGTACTCATCATTGCATGCAATTGTTCTTTCAGCAGGTGTATTCCTGCAGTATGGTCCGTTTATTCATTGAATGAATATTTGTATGTTTGAAAGTCTTTCCATTTATTGATTTAACATAATCAGCTGATTGACCCTAATCATTACTGTGAAAATATGTTTTGAATTCTGTCTAATATTTGCACAGATATGACATAAAGTTTGTCTGTATTTCTCTATATTTTTGGCTGCATGTTATGAGGGCAATTCCATTCAATGGAATAATGTTTGGATGCTCATGGAAAAAATAAGTACTGGATCATATATATATAGGGATATATCATCGAATCACAGGTTTTCGGACAGCCATGTTTATCACGATTCCTCGCACTCTATGGGGGTCTAGCGTCACACAGACATTGTAAATAATCAGATGATGCTTTGTTTTAAGATAAATAAACTACCCATGGAAATCTGGGTTAGAATAGGTCTTCAGCAACCCATGCTCATTGAAACAGCCATCTGCATAATGCTACCCCTGCGTCACAGGGCCATATGACACAGTTGAACCAATCAACTCAACTCGAAAGTGTGCACGGGAATCACGCACGCACGAATACGGTGTTAGCGGTGGGTGTCTCGACGTGCGTGATTCCCGTGCACCCTTTCGAGTTGAGTTGATTGGTTCAACTGTGTCATATGGCCCTGTGACGCAGGGGTAGCATTATGCAGATGGCTGTTTCAATGAATGCTCTTTCCACCGTGGCGAACAGGTCTGGTTGTTGATGAAATAGAGTGATAGCTAAATAGACAGATTTTATATTCATGCACCGATTGTCTTTAAATGTAATATCTAGTTACGTATGACTGTTTAATAATCTCATACCAACCTTGACTGGAGTAGGTCCGATAGTTTTTCAGATATTGCAGTAAACGTCAGTACCTTAAATTACCTTCCGGACTATATGCTTGTAGTAAGAGGGGACTAACAGGATCAGGTGGTCAGGCTTGCTGACTTGGTTGATCCATGTCATCATATCCAAACTGCGTAGATCGAGCCTCATTATATCAATCACTGGATTGTCTGGTCCAGACTCAATTATTTTCAGACCGTAGTCACATAGCTGGATTATTGCTGAGTGCGGCGCTAAACAACAATCAACATCAACATTTAAGATAAAGTTGTCTTTTATAAGTTAGTTAAATATATTTACAGTTGTTCATGTGATTAGCGAGAAAATTACAAATGTTTCATAACACAGGAATATATTACCTGATGATCATGCAGCCTTGTCATCCGTGTTGATTTCCAATACAATATGTTTGTAATGTCATGAGAGATGGTCGTGTCATCTAGTAAAGCTAGGATACACTATAACAACCTTTAACTGCTGTCACCTTCGGCATTCTATATGTTGTAATTGACATCGGGATCTTGATTTTTTATTCAAGCAGTCCTTGTTTTAAAAATTAGGATTGTTTGGCCGTCTAGAAATGACACAAGGAGACATTAGACTAGTTTACTTTCAGGTTTGTTATTTCATCTTCACATCGTGTTAATGCAGAACAAATTCATGTGTCACGTTTCAAAGGGACATAACTCTAAATATATACATACATAAAAGAAAATGATACTCAAGCTCTTTGGTTTAACAGTACACAAGCATGAGGCTGTCAGAGCGTTTCAGAGACAAGCATGTTCTGATTTTAAGATGATACTCAATCTAGATGATGTATTCAACATATTAAGGGTTCCCAAGGGTCACACTGATCAGAGACTATACCTATTTTACTTTGTTTTATATATATTCTTAATAAAACATATAGATGGGTAGAAAATATGTTATCATAATAGATAAGGACACTTAAAATGTTCTTTTCAAAACATGTGGGAGCAATTATTGGAGTTGGTTGATTATGTTTAATACCTTGAACACACTTACACAGTACAACCAATGTAAACAGTTTTTGACTAATGTCTACTCTGTGTTATGAGGTAGACCTGCACACTTTCCCTTTTACATTGGGGACACATGTGGCCCAGTTGTCTAAGGCGCTGCTATTCGCACTGCTGTACAGAATTGCCTCCCTTGAGCATGCCAGAAACCTTTGAATGTGGATTCGAAATCCCGGATCACCCGATTATATTTCTAGGTTTATCAGCACTATACCCGTGCTTGTTGGTTTCACCCAAGTGGGAAACATCGGAGACCTGCATCCACATTAAGCTGACATGCTGTGATATAACTGGAATACTGTTCACAGCAGCATTAAGCCCCTTTCATGTTCCTCAGTGAACTCATGACAAAGTAAACATTTAACCAAGGAGCCACCTGGCTCCTCAACATTTGTTGTGAGGAGCCAAAACATATTGTAGGCAGCCAAAAGTTACATTTATGTCTGTAATTGCCCCTTTGTTGTTGTCTGTTGCGAAAATTCAAAATATTTCTCCCTTTTTATCTGGGTGATGACCAACGCGCATATGCGGTAGGTAAACTCTTGGCACCACTGAAACACGTGAATGTAGTACATAGTGAATAAGTGCTTCCTTCTATCTGTGTTTGTTTGGGTTGATGGAACTGTATGACTTATGATTCAACAACACATGAGAGAACTCTTCTTTATAGAATGTATTGGCACACGTGCAGAATAAGCGCAACCAGACGAACAGTGACTCGAGAGTAAGGAGTGTTGGGTAAAGGAGATAATTCCCTTTTCTAATAAACCCACCAAGCAAATCTGCATTGGCATTAGAGCATTAATAACAACTAGGAAGTGAAATTTATGATTTGCTAGCATTTGATATTTTTAGCCAGAATGGAGAGATATGAAACATGATATATTTTTAACTTGATTTCTGTGTATTTTTAATACTATCACATTTTTATTCTTGACCAGAACATAATCACCAAAGTCAATATTAGACAAGGTACCAACAGACAACTGACACACGTATATTAGTCTCAAAATACAAAATTGAATAGCCATGGCATCCAAATTGGTTGCAAGATTGA
Source organism: Haliotis rufescens (assembly GCF_023055435.1). Classification (NCBI taxonomy): domain Eukaryota; kingdom Metazoa; phylum Mollusca; class Gastropoda; order Lepetellida; family Haliotidae; genus Haliotis; species Haliotis rufescens. Next base: position 89,086,794 of record NW_025963779.1, on the reverse strand, counting down.
GGCCTGTCATCAGTTGTCTGTTGAAGTATGTCCACTCTTTGCTTTCTTTGATGTCCTGGGGAACTGTTATTGGACTTGTGGAACTAAATGTATTTCTTATTTAAAGTAACGTGTATGCATTTTGCCTGATCTGACATTGAGCTTTCAATGCTTCTGGGAAGTTTTTGTGCAATGTGCAATGATGTCAGGATTATAAAGAATGTAGATCTCAGTGCATGGCTCATTGGTAAGGCTAAAAAATATGATAGTCTTGGTTCTCAGGCACTGCCTGCATCATCATAAAGTCTGACGCACATTTCGTTTTTATTTCCATTTAAAAAAAATAAATCATAATACCTGAAAACAATGAGATCCAATAAAACTCACTGTTCCTATTACATGTGCACGGCTCTACTGTGCATCTCATGTTATGGTCATGGCGCCAATAGGAGTTGTGTGCTTGTTTTTGTAGGGAGGCCCTTTCCCAGGTTGATGGTGCACAACTGTTTATTTGGTTACATACTAGTTTGAACAACCAAAAAAAGGAAAAACCATCGCCTGCCTGCACTATATTTTTAAAGTCATTCTTTAATTTTTTAAGCTTAAGAGACATCATTGTACTTCTTAGGGCTTAACAAGTTGAAAGTTAATTCATTAAAACAAGATCTTTTACTCTGATGCAATGCCTCTGTGTGTGAATATCTGAAGATACCATAGGAGGTCTGGCCAGTTGAAAGTTTTTAAGAGCCTACCTTTCCCAAATGAATTCTGCACCATTAATATGTTGTTGTGTATGTTTTATACACCATGTTGTTTCTGATCTCCATGACATCTGCACCCAAAAGAGAGTACGATTGAAGGCGTATTTGTGTTGAGTGGGTTTCATGTTTTTTAAGTCAATATTTCCGAATCAAGGTGGTAGAGAAATGACGTCAGACATCCGATTGGCTCAAGAACCCATGCATCCTTCATTCAGATTGGGTGTGACCCTCCTCGGATCTTAATGCAGGGAGGTATGGTGTCGGGAGTGAAGGGTCTGATTCTAATGAGATTGCGTCAAACATGAGCGTGACCCGGAGAGCGGAAGGTCCGGGGTTCGATCCCCGGCCGCGTCATACCAAAAGACGTTAAAAGATGGTACTTGTTGTTACCCTGTCTGGCGCTCGACATTAAGGGGCTAAAACAAGGACTGGTCGGCTCGGAGTCAGTATACTGTGTCTGAGTGGGGTATTCATGTTAAACTGCGGCATGTTATCTCAGTGAGCTAGCACTATAAAACGTCATCAGTCTGGACTAGTACAAGCAGCCACACAAACACACACAAGTACATGCACGCCGCTATATAAGCGCAATAATCTTGGACGCGACGTTAAACCCCATTTCACCTCACCTTGCCTCAAACATGAGCAGTGATGAGGAGACAGTAATCCCAGGCCTTTTTATTTTTCATTCCTGATTGATAGATTCTTATAAATCCGGTTGGTTGGCTGTGCTATGTAAGCAAAATATGGTAATAGAAAAGACATTTCAGATTTATTTTTTGTCCAAAAAGTTGTCTGAAAATGTTGAAAGTGGAGAGTGATACTGAAACTGAGGCTTGTTGGATTGGTCTTGAAGTTCAGGCAAATGTACTGCTTTCCAGGTTTTCATTTTTCTCTTATCCTACTGACTCCATTTCTTACAGTTAAATTCTACCGTCTAACCACAGTTTTGAGAAAACAGATCTTAAAAAAACCCAACTAATATGTCCCAGCATGTCTGTCTGTTTGAATAGAAAGTTATACAAACCAAGGATGCTAAACACTGATGTTTTTCACATGATATCCCCTGTAATAAAAGCCCCATCTTTCCGAGGCAGGAGTGTCCACTAGCCTATTTATCAAAGTCTTGTTTCCACCCTTGCCACATCAAGCCCACTTTCCTGTGCTAAATCTGACTGGACTATCACACATATCCATAATCCACTCAGAGAACGTTTCACAAAATCAACAACCTATGCTTGCCGTAAAAGGCAACCAACAGGATCGGGTGGTCAGGCTTGCTGACTTGGTTGATGCATGGCATCATATCCCAATTATGTGAATCGATGCTCATGATGTCATTCACTGGATTATCTGGTCCAGACTTGATTATTTCCAGGCTGCCATCATATAGCTGGAATAGTGCTGAGTGCAGCGTTAAACAAACAAACAAACAAACAACATGTTTAGATGGCTTTACATCAAGTTTGCAAGGACACCAACAAATGTAAAAAAAAAGAGTTATAAATAATTTTCCTTTTTTATCTCTATGTAGACAGTTCTGAGACAGTCATGACGTTGTGCTGGAAAACTGTGGTATATAACAGGGCTGTTATGATTCACTTGTGTATTCGGTAAATCGAACTGTATCCCTTCAGGAATTGAATTCGTTATTTGTTACAAGAATCGAATATTTACGAAACAAAATAAGATTGTTTTTATCACAAATATCCATAAGAACTAAATATATGCACACATAGATTTCTTCAAAGACAACACTGTTATATATTTTATTGGACAGAAATGTGGTCACTGGCCATTGTCACATTTTAGCAGCTACTAGTACCTGGATAAATGCAGTATCTAGATGTACAATATGATGATAATCATTAACGCTGTCAACATGGCTAAACCATGACAAATTATTTTTGTGGTTATTGTTTCACTGAATGTAATAAATAATACCACAACTGTTGATCTGTTACTGTATTCGTGAATAATATTTATATTGGTTACCAGGTTACCCTATATTCATGATACATATCGTATTCACTTCATAGTGTATTCATTGCAGCCCTAGTACTATATAACTCTGTGATGACATGGCATTGTCATACAATGTATGATGTCATGCTCCTGATCACATTTCACAGTACATGACAAGTTTGTAAATCAGATCATTATTATAACAAAGTTATTTATCTTGAGTGGCATTTCTGAAATCTGATCTTAAAATCTTAAACCATGTGGTTAGCAGGATAGAAGGTGTTATTGGTGTTATTCCATGGGCAGAGGGGATCCAGTTAAGTAATAGGTACCCTGCTCTCTGTTGCTAGGTGACAAGCCTTGTCTTGCTCCTCTATGTTAGAGGTGACAAAATTGGATCTGGTGATCAGCTCAGTGACTTGGTTGATTGTAGAGCTGAGTATCACTTTAGATCTCGTGATCCGAAACGAATCATGATATGAACTGACAAAATCCCTGATATCACAAAATACTACAAGTAGTAAGAAATGATGAAATCACTGGATTACAACTCTAAAACATCTTGCTTCATCCATTTCACAACCTTTCTTCTGTTTGAGGACTTTTCAAACCCCAAATTTGCCCAAACTAAAGTCTTAAATACTTCACGAGTGCCACCATGTCTTGGTTCAGTAACAACTTGAACTAAAGTATCAAAGAAAAGGAGGAGGGAAACATGTTTTGAGTAAAACACATTCTAATTTTTCATTATTTGTTCAGCACTGCTGCTGTCTGTGCATGGGGCGGTCGGGTAGTCTAGTGGTTAAAGCGTTCACTTGTCACGCAGAAGACCCGGGTTTGATTCCCGACATGGGTACAATGTGTGAAGCCCATTTCTGGTGTCCCCCGCCGTGATATTGCTGGAATATTGCTAAAAGCGGCGTAAAACCATACTCACTCACTCACTGTCTGTGCATATTAATTAGTTGTATTGATCATCTTACCTTCTAAGTTAACGATGTTACAAATTGTGACCGATTCTGGTCTTAAGGAAAAATGAGTTGTCTGTAATCAATACTGAAGCATAAACTGCAGCGTATCAATGGTTACGGAGAGCATTACGTCAGTCTCACCTCACATGGTTCAGTCCCATCCATCGTGCCGTCTGCTTCACACTGAAGTAATCAATCACTTCATCCCTGCCACTTCCACCACATTTTCATTAGTGTTTGTTTTTTAATGATATTTTTTAACAGAAACATATTTCCATGTTGTTGGGAAAATGTGCATGATTGATTGTATTATATTTACGCTAAATGTAGTTGTAATTCATACGGACATTGATTTATTCATAAAAGTATAATTGCATTCATGAAGATGACGTGCCGTGGCTAATTATGTTTTTGTTATTCCGAACTGGTGTTTCTGGTCCATTGGGATATGGACTGACTGATTACAGACAGGTTGATTATGCATACGATAAGTTGTCATGGTGATATTTAAGACAGTGGAATTTTTTGCTGCATTTGAATATGATTATTTGTGCATTGATTTTGGGTTCAGTATAGAAGCATCATTTTAGTGTTAAGATCATACAGGACCCAGGCCAATTAAGTGAACGTTGACCTAAAACTTGCAACTAAAATTCACTTGCCACAATTTCATGATTTAAAGTCTTTCATGTCCATAGCTCCATCTCAGTTTGGCTCGCCCCAATTATGTTTCTAGGTTTGTCAGCACCATACCCACATTTAGGTGACAGCCCGTGATATGACTGGAATACTGTAATAAGCGGCGTTAAACACAACTCACTCACTCACCTACCTTACTTTCATGCATCATTTGGAACTCAGACTAAGGGAGGTACATTTGACCCAGTTGCATCCCTTAGACATGCCAGAAACCCAGAAACCCAGTGCAGGTTGATTGTGTTTTAGGCTTGTCTGCACCATACCCATACAAGAGGTTTTCACAAAAGAAGTAAACGTCTATCTGAAGCGTCTTTAGTTGTTCCTCCAACATACAGTGATAAATTGGAAAACTGTAAAGCATTAAACCCAACTCACTCACTCACCCAATATTATGGATGACCTAACTTGTCTGACCTGTAAAATGACTACAATGGGCGATGGCATTTCGAAGGCCTTGGGACATGTTGTCTAACAATGTATGTTGGTCGTTGTGTTCGTTGATCTTGAACTGTAATGACGCTCTCTCTCCATACGCTTTCATGCTCATTAGCGTAATGTTTGCAATAGCAATATGGAATGTGATAATTGCAGGCATTTGCCAATAACAATTAACATGAATATGAGTTGCGTATGAGGCATCTTCAGACAGTGACAATGCTGGCTGGGAAGGAGGTCTGTCAGTGCCACGTGTAGACAGACTGGGGACCCTCATACAGTTCTCCAGCATTGCGCCATAGGCTACTGCCCACAAACATGTAAGTCACGTATTACAAAGATGTAGTGTTTGTTTAGCCTTTCTGCAACTTTACTATCCCCACCATGAAGTGGAAGCGGGATATAGGAATGGGTGCTGTCTGTCCATCTTTCTGTCCTTCCGTCTGCAGAGCATAACTAAAAAACCATAAGAGATATCTTGAATAAACGTGGCGCATAGATAGATCTGGTGGTGAACTAGTGACTTTTGATAGTTTGGAAATTTTCGAGTTTCGATGGCAATGACTTTGACTTGGACTGAAAATGGTGGTAGTGCTTGTTTCGTGAGCAGATTGTAAAAATATGTACAATATTTCTTGCCTTGCACACAACCGGAGATGTCATATTAGTGGAGGAAGTGAGTATTTCATGCTTGTTTAAGATACTGTATTCGTGGTAATAAGTGCCCTGGGCGCTCTCAAAATTAGAACTAGGGGGCTCTTATTAGAATATAATTTTAGTGAAAAAAAAAACAGAGTGGAAAGATCCTAAATTTGCATGTTTATGCTGATAGCCTGAAATGATACAAAAGAAAAGTCTATGCGTATTATACATGCCAGAATTTAATTGCCTATAATTAAGGGTGCACATAACACACGAGTGCGTATTATATACAAATAAATAAGTCTTGTGTACATTGATCAATAGGAAGGGGTGCTAATTGGGATTGTTTACCAGCCAATATATTAGCAAATATCGGTGTAGGCACTTATTAGAGAGGGACGCTTATTACATCGAATACGGTATTACCAAATTGTCAGATTGATTACAGCAGAAACGAATAAATGATTTATTTATGATCAAAGGCCACAATGATATAGTTTCAAGTCACTCATTAAGATTATTATCCCAAGAATCATTTTTAAGGCTTGTAGTCGACTTTGTCACACTTTCATCTGGGCACAGTGGACAATTGTGCAGAGTTGCTTCTCTTTGTTACTCAGGATCCACTGGAAGTGGGTTGGATTCTTAGATTTGCCCTGATTATGATCCTTGGTCTTGCGGCACCCAATACGTGTTCTTCACCAAAGTGGTGAACGTTTACATAGCTGCAACCTTACTTGGTCTTGCAACACCCAATACGTGTTCTTCACCAAACTGGTGAACGTCTACATAGCTGCAACCTTACTTGGTCTTGCAACACCCAATACGTGTTCTTTACCAAACTGGTGAACGTCTACATAGCTGCAACCTTACTTGGTCTTGCAACACCCAATACGTGTTCTTCACCAAACTGGTGAACGTCTACATAGCTGCAACCTTACTTGGTCTTGCAACACCCAATCCCGTGGGAACGGGATGCCGTTTTGAAAATAACTGACTTTTCTGCCTGCTTCCAACAGTTTCCTGACCCAAGAACAGAGCACATGCCTCAAGCAAGACATTAAACTGTGGCAAATACTGGACATTCATGAGTGCACTGACTTATATAATAGTGCCAATTATTTATTGCTGTGGCTGCATATTTAAGCCATTGTATTGCCTTCTGGGATTGTAAAACCACTCCTGTGTATTTTAATGTTATTTGTTGGTTGTTCATTGATTATTTACCATATTGTTTTGAGAATAGTGCACACCCTCCTTTAGATGGTTCAGTGTTCTGGAATATAGATTTTTCTAGTACATGTGTTATGCACAGAATAAACTACATCATATCCCTTCACCGAATTCAGGAAAACGAACAGGTAATAACATACTTGGTCAATACCAAATGTATATTTTTAGAGATAATACATCACTAGACAAAATGATTTACCGTATTAATTGATTTGCCTCTTCTGATAGACATTGTTTTATATGCAGAGATTAAGATTACCGTGTGTATTATCTTATAAACTAAGCCCGAAATAGCAATCAGCTGTAAACACGTTTTTCTCCCAATCTACCAGTAGTTCGGTTAAAACGTACCCAATAATATTACTTTAAAGAATTCTGAAACTATTATTTGATCAGGAATCATATGAGGGGAGTTCAGTTAGTTTTGCAACTTGGGCATTTGTGTATACATAAACAATGTCAACTTGTGGCAGGTGTGACACTAGTCACAACATCAGGTTGACACATGTCATAACAAGTTCCAGACACAGCCATAAGTTAGATGTGATGGCTTCATTCACCTAAGGATGGTCACAATCAAGGATTGTCTCAAACATGAACAACACGCTGTAATATAGTTCCTTACATGCCCCGGTTCACAAGACGAGAATTGCACAGGCCGCCATATGTGAATGTGGATTCCAACAGTTAAATCACCCACCCAGCCCAGCCCAGACTTAGCCCCCAGTGACTATTTCCTGTTCCGGCAAATGAAATCTGCCCTATGTGGAAGACGCTTCCAGGATGACGAGGACATTAAGGCTACCACAGAGGCCGGGTTAGAGGGCCAATCTGCGGATTTCTATAAAAGTGGTATTAAAAGCTTGAAGGACAAATAGAATAAGTGTATTGAGGTGAATGGAGATTATATTGAAAAATAAAAGTGCAAAAGATATTCTGCGACTTGGTCTCATATTGAAGTTGCAAAACTTATTGAATGCCCCTCGTATTTTTCAATAACATGTTATTTCAGTTGCAGCTTTTACTATATATCATGATATATACTTAAAGGAATAACCATAAGCATAGCGCTTTGGTAGAGCTCATCGCTATTGCCGGATATTTTTAACATATGGAACAATTTGACCAGTGGCTGTCGAGGTCTACGTAATTGCAATCGTGAAACATTTTGTGGAAATATAATCGTCAGACTAAAACAAATATTACTTTTAACAGGTAAAAATATGGTATTTATGATGTATGTATCCATTCTCTGTCAACTAAAGTTCATTTCAATTAAGGCATCAGTAGCGGTAATCTGACCGCGGTTGCTGTAAAGAATGGTGATTTGGCGGGATCTGCCATTGACTTCATGCATGATTTTGTAATAATGTAAACAATATTGAATGAAATTTATAAAATAGCCTACTATTTAGCGACATTTAACCCAAAATCACTCACTTACTCGGGCCATCTGCATGGACTTAGAGTACATGGATAGCCACAATCGTTAGGTTATGAGTGTGTCCTGTCTCTGCAGAGTTACCTCCCTTTGTAACCTGGCTGATGTTGGCTTGGCTCAATGGTTTGAAAGTGTTTCCTTTCAATTTAGGAAGACCTTCGAAAGTTTGATGTCAGATAAAAAAAATCCTTAGATTTGGTGATATACCTGAAAAAAGTTATGTGTGAAAATGTTGACATGGCCAAAATATTCATGGAAAGAAAACCACACAAGTCAGAATCATTGCATGATTGTAAATAAAAATTTGGTGATATACCCGAAAAAAATCTTATTTTGTGAAATATTGACATGGCAAAAAGATTTATTGAAAGTCATAGAACCATTGCGTGAGTGTAATCAAGGCTTGCGGAGCAGCAGCCAATGCCATACAAGGAAGGCTTGGGAATCCCCATGGTCTGGCTGGTTACCATGGTTACTGCTCTCATTTTACCTATTCTAGTGATACTCATTTTCAAACCAAAAATGATAACTGTGCTGGTATTAACTGAATTCCTGCAGGTTGATTTTGTTAAGATGGGGAGCTTGCAGACCTGTCAACTTAAGGAATTAAGAAAGTTAACTGACTTCCAATCTTTGAACTGCTTGCCAGTGACATGCTTGATTATCCAGAGTATAAAACCTCCTTTCTGTTATAAGAAATATGTTTGACTCATTTGCTCGGATGCCTTTGCTTTCAGTCTTGTTCAAATCACACGACACCAAAAGTAAACAAATCAAAGGACTCTGTTCTTCATAATTGAAATAAGAAATCATATCGTTAATACTCAACTCCTCTTTCAATCGCGGGGCGGTCGGGTAGCCTAGTGGTTAAAGCGTTAGCTCGTCACGCCGAAGACCCGGGTTCGATTCCCGACATGGGTACAATGTGTGAAGCCCATTTCTGGTGTCCCCCGCCGTGATATTGCTGGAATATTGCTAAAAGCGGCGTAAAACCATACTCACTCACTCACTCTTTCAATCGCCGTCTCACATATGACCGTTGCGGCCCATAACGCCTTGTTGCATAAAGACTCCCCTAACTCTCTTATAGAACTCAGAAAAACATTCTGATTCTGATTTGACTCATAACACAGGAGGCTCACTGAGGCGGACATGTAAAATGTTTTAAAAATAAATTATCATCAACCAGTGTTCGATGTTGAGCATGAAAGTCCTGGTTAGAGCCCTGATATTTAAGAGCTGTGAGTTAAGGGGGTCCCTAAATAGTATTGCGGCCAAACTCGATTACGCAGGACCCCTTTTAACTTCCACCACTGATTAAGCCTAAGCAAGTTCCTTGGTGATTGTTTCTTTCCATTGGTTTAAGGATAGGGATGAAAGAGCTAAAAATAAAATGTGTATTTGGGTAAAATACGCAAACTAAATCAACATAACGCAATTAATGTTGAGTTGCTTGCGTAAAAATATGCATGAAGAAATTTGATACCCCAATAGTATAACAACACTGTGCGTTATTACTCATGTTGTTTTTTAAGTTTATGTATACATTCGTCTTTTCAGGTCTTTTCTGACTTCCTGAAAGCAGGTATCACATGTACATGAACTCAAGGGCAGTGAATAACTGAGGTTATGGGCCGGGTGTTGAGAGGTGTTATGAGGTTATGCAACATGTGACTCACTTCGGGCATCACATGTACATGAACTCAACGGCAGTGAATAACTGAGGTTATGGGCCGGGTGTTGAGAGGTGTTATGAGGTTATGCAACATGTGACTCACTTCGGGCATCACATGTACATGTATCTACGGCAGTGAATAACTGAGGTTATGGGCCGGCTGTTGTGAGGTGTTATGAGGTTATGCAACATGTGACTCACTTCGGGCATCACATGTACATGTATCTACAGCAGTGAATAACTGAGGTTATGGGCCGGCTGTTGTGAGGTGTTATGAGGTTATGCAACATGTGACTCACTTCGGGCATCACATGTACATGTATTTACGGCAGTGAATAACTGAGGTTATGGGCCGGGTGTTGTGAGGTGTTATGAGGTTATGCAACATGTGACTCACTTCGGGCATCACATGTACATTAACTCAAGGGCACTGAATAACTGAGGTTATGGGCCGGCTGTTGAGAGGTGTTATGAGGTTATGCAACATGTGACTCACTTCGGGCATCACATGTACATGTATTTATGGCAGTGAATAACTGAGGTTATGGGCCGGCTGTTGTGAGGTGTTATGAGGTTATGCAACATGTGACTCACTTCGGGCATCACATGTACATTAACTCAAGGGCACTGAATAACTGAGGTTATGGGCCGGCTGTTGAGAGGTGTTATGAGGTTATGCAACATGTGACTCACTTCGGGCATCACATGTACATTAACTCAAGGGCACTGAATAACTGAGGTTATGGGCCGGCTGTTGAGAGGTGTTATGAGGTTATGCAACATGTGACTCACTTCGGGCATCACATGTACATGTATTTATGGCAGTGAATAACTGAGGTTATGGGCCGGCTGTTGTGAGGTGTTATGAGGTTATGCAACATGTGACTCACTTCGGGCATCACATGTACATGTATCTACAGCAGTGAATAACTGAGGTTATGGGCCGGCTGTTGTGAGGTGTTATGAGGTTATGCAACATGTGACTCACTTCGGGCATCACATGTACATGTATTTACGGCAGTGAATAACTGAGGTTATGGGCCGGGTGTTGTGAGGTGTTATGAGGTTATGCAACATGTGACTCACTTCGGGCATCACATGTACATTTACTCAAGGGCAGTGAATAACTGAGGTTATGGGCCGGCTGTTGAGAGGTGTTATGAGGTTATGCAACATGTGACTCACTTCGGGCATCACATGTACATGTATCTACAGCAGTGAATAACTGAGGTTATGGGCCGGCTGTTGTGAGGTGTTATGAGGTTATGCAACATGTGACTCACTTCGGGCATCACATGTACATTAACTCAAGGGCAGTGAATAACTGAGGTTATGGGCCAGCTGTTGAGAGGTGTTATGAGGTTATGCAACATGTGACTCACTTCGGGCATCACATGTACATGTATTTACGGCAGTGAATAACTGAGGTTATGGGCCGGCTGTTGTGAGGTGTTATGAGGTTATGCAACATGTGACTCACTTCGGGCATCACATGTACTTGAACCGTTTAGAACCGTTATTGAAACCGTCTAGAAATAGAATTTGTTTGAAAAAAAGTCTACTCATCGATTTACAAAACCCAATAGACTGAACCCAAGGGAGCAAAAATACACTGAACACCAAAGAAAACTATCAATACCCAATGTGACTGATTACGTGTGAGTGAATACTCAATGGCTCAAAACAAATTCTGGTGCCCTGGGATAAGCTGCTTGTGTGATGGAAACATGTGATCTAGGTTTGTTATTGATGATAACGTATCACAGATATTGCTAGAAGTGTTCTGAAAAGTAGTGTCACTGGGTAAGCTAGGAACATCCTTTGTCGGTAGACACGTAATGCCTGTTATTAATACGTTGATCATATGACAGCATCAGCTCATCTAGCGTGTCCAGTGCAAGACATGCCCTGCAGTATCTGGTTGACATTTTCATGATTTAGCCCGGCTTCTACTGTGTAATTGTCCTGGTTGTCCTGATATGCTCCTGTTGTAAATAGCACTCAGACCTTGAAGTCACAGCCACAGTATGTCTGTCCTGATACGCTTCTGTTGTAAATAGCACTCAGACCTTGAAGTCACAGCCACAGTATGTGTGTCCTGATATGCTCCTGTTGTAAATAGCACTCAGACCTTGAAGTCACAGCCACAGTATGTCTGTCCTGATATGCTCCTGTTGTAAATAGTACTCAGACCTTGAAGTCACAGCCACAGTATGTCTGTCCTGATACGCTCCTGTTGTAAATAGCACTCAGACCTTGAAGTCACAGCCACAGTATGTCTGTCCTGATACGCTCCTTGCATATACGTTGTAAATAGCACTTAGACCTTGATAATGTAGTCACAGTTAGCTATTAAAGTGTCGGAAGGAAATCAAGATTGGCTGCTTTTGTGGAGCGAGGTTTCACCACATCTTGAAGATGCAGATAATTGATGGTGGAATCTGTCAATAATGAAAGTTAAGTTCGTTCACATGAGTCATCGTCGGAATATTAATAGGACTGTTGGCCATTTTCGCTGATACCTTCAATAATTTAATGGGATTAAGAAAAATGTGTGAAATGTTGATTTCAGTTATCTGGCCAATTATTCATGAAAGAACATGCTCCTTGAGACATTGTGTGTATTGATTGATTTTTGTTTAAACATGTGCAGTGTTTCAGACTGTGAATCAAATCATAATTATGATATAAATTGTATGGAACGACCTAATTGAATGACAGAATCTCATTTGAAACCATGTTGCCCTGATAAATTTCATTCTTTCATACATAAGGATTTGAACATGTGACTTATTTTGCTATACGAGCCATGTAATGTGATGTATGGCTATATGAACTGACTGAATGGGGATTGTGTGGATATGATGTTTGACTTGATTGATTCTGTGTTGCCATGGTTACCATACTTAACAGAAGATAGGTCTTCAGCAACCCATGCTTGCTGTAAAAAGCGACTATGCTTGTCGTAAGAGGCGACTAACGGGATCGGGTGGTCAGGCTCGCTGACTTGGTTGATGGATGTCATTGTATCCCAATTGCATGGATCAATGCTCATGATATCAATCACTGGATTGTCTGGTCCAGACTTGATTATTTACAGACCGCTGTCATATTGCTGAGAGCGGTGTTAAACAACAAACAAACAAACGATACGTAACAGGATAAATTGTTGCTCATGGTGTTGCACATGTTGCAGTTTATTGCTACTTGTTCAGAATGTGTTGAATGACGTCAGGTTAACACCGGTAGAGTGAGTGAGTTTGGTTTTACGCCGCTTTTAGCAATATTCCAGCAATATCACGGCGGGGGACACCAGAAATGGGCTTCACACATTGTACCCATGTCGGGAATCGAACCCAGGTCTTCGGCGTGACGAGCGAACGCTTTAACCATTAGGCTACCCGACCGCCCCAACACCGGTAGAAGAAGCGAGAGGTTCATCGTCCACTGTGTTTAGATCGGACACTCTTGCCTAATGTTACCCCAGGGATGTTCCACTCAGTCACAAGCATGAGTACGATGATGTACATTAACACAGCCGCAGATCAACTGTTATGGAGGCAATGTTACCGTATATGACCAAGGGATGTTCCACTCAGTCACAAGCATAAGTACGATGATGTACATTAACACAGCCGCAGATCAACTGTTATGGAGGCAATGTTACCGTATATGACCAAGGGATGTTCCACTCAGTCACAAGCATAAGTACGATGATGTACATTAACACAGCCGCAGATCAACTGTTATGGAGGCAGTGTTAGGTGTCACTGCCATGTGTCGCTGTCAAAGAAGCGCAACTGACAGGTGTGGTCGGCTTCATTTCAAGGAATGTGATACAGTATAATGCACATTGATCCTTTATTTTGTAACTATATATTTATTACATATTGTGCAAAAGATTATGAAAAGTCATTGACCTATGAAAGAAATATTCTACTCAATTTTTCACTTGACTGTAGTTAACATGTCATGGCTGGTGGAAATTGCAACACAGCCTTCCAATAGTGGGTGTTTTTGTCTTGTTTTGAGTGGTATATGTGACCTTCCGTCTGGTATATTTCAGAGCATTGCCAGTCCCTGATCTATTCCATCGCTGGATGTTGATGGGCTGCGTGACTGATATGCATTCAGAAGTATGATCCATAGATTCAGACTGATGACTAACTGATATTGACTGACGTCTGATATGTCTGGAGCCCTGAAATAAATACACAAGCTTTGTCCTGACTGGGTTAAGGATCACATAGTTCATGTCATTTTGCAGATGTGAATGATTTGGTCACAAATACAAGACAGGAACACAACAGACACACATTTAGGTGTGCAGGAGATTCATGTACCATCATCCTACATTGTCCTTGACATGGAAACTTCTAATATACCTCTGGATACGTTGAATGTTTTATCTAGGTCAGGTGGACAAGAGTGCATTTCTTGTATATGCTGTGTTACTACAAATGTGGACAACAATCATGTTGCCCAGGGCGGACCATTATGAAAATATAAGAAAGATGTTTCCTCACTCGTCAGTGTACATGAGTAATATCTCCCTCTGTGTATATATGATAAATATCTGTCTAGTGTATATGTGATAAATATCTGCCCAGTGTATATATGATAAATATCTGCCCAGTGTATATATGATAAATATCTGCCCAGTGTATAAATGATAAATATCTGCCCAGTGTATATATGATAAATATCTGCCCAGTGTATAAGTGATAAATATCTGCCCAGTGTTTATATGATAAATATCTGCCCAGTGTATAAATGATAAATATCTGCCCAGTGTTTATATGATAAATATCTGCCCAGTGTATATATGATAAATATCTTCCCAGTGTATAAATGATAAATATCTGCCCAGTGTATAAATGATAAATATCTGCCCAGTGTATAAATGATAAATATCTGCCCAGTATATAAATGATAAATATCTGCCCAAAGTATAAATGATAAATATCTGCCCAGTGTTTATATGATAAATATCCGCCCAGTGTATAAATGATAAATATCTGCCCAGTGTATGAATTATAAATATCTGCCCAGTGTATAAATGATAAATATCTTCCCTGTGTATAGAGGTATACGATAAATATCTCCCCAGTGATATATTATTAATATCTGCCCAGTGTATATGTGATAAATATCCCCTCACATTGTATATGACCGGTATGATAAATATCTCCCCAGTGATGTACGATAAATATCTCCTCAGTGATATACGATAAATATCTCCCCAGTGACATATGATAAATATCTGCCAAGTGTATATGTGAAAGTTTTGGTTTGTTTGTTGTTTAACACCGCACTCAGCAATAGTCCAGCTATATGGCGGCGGTCTGTAAATAATCGAGTCTGGACCAGACAATCCAGTGATTGATGTCATGAGCATCGATCCATGCAATTGGGATCGATGACATGCATCAACCATGTCAGCGAGCCTTACCACCCGATCCCGTTAGTCGCCTTTTACGACAAGCATAGTCGCCTTTTACGGCAAGCATGGGTTGCTGAAGACCTATTCTACCCCGGAATCTTCACGGTAGTATATGTGATAAATATCCCCTAACATTGTATATACCGGTATGATAAATATCTCCCCAGTGTATATGTAATAAATATCTCACCCCATTTTATATATGATAATTATCTCCCCTATGTATACATGATATACAGGTGTATATGATAAATATCTCCCCAGTGTATATATGATAAATATTTCCCCAGTGTATATATGATAAATATCTCCCCAGTGATATGTGATAAATATCTCCCCAGTGATATATGATAAATATCTGCCCAGTGTATAGATGATAAATATCTCCCCAGCTTATATATAGTCTCAAAACGACCCTTGTGCACTAAATGTACCCGGCAATAACTTCTTGTGAGACTTTTATGACATTACCTTTGGTAAAAGACTCTTTTGTGCATACTGTCCATAATCCACAGTCCACACAAAGCTGGACCCGGTGAGGCTGTATGAGAGTCTGTACATTTAAGTGCATAAGGGGAGTTTTGAGACTATGTGGGTACTTTTTAGTATACTCAAAGTACCCGGGTACATAGTAGTATAAGGTGTACTGACAACGAGCCCTTCAGCCCCAGTGCCTGTAAGTAAAGGTGTCATAACATGTATACTCACCGGGCAGTATATACTCATCCCTCCAGTGTATTGAGTAATGGTGTTATAAGGGGTTATATGTGTTGAATAATTGTCTGATAAGTTCTCATGATCTGTGAGGTATTCGTTTGATTTGATAGTGACTAGCCTTTAGCCCTGTTGCACTCTTGCTGATTGAGAGACAGTGGCATGTTTGTGAGGTAGATCTGGTGCAAGGCGAGCTGGTGTAATTATATAGACATTTGGCGTTGTTTGGAAAGATGTTATGTCAGGTTTGTTTTGGAAATGAAGTCATGCACAATTACCCTAATGCATTAACGTGATCAACTGACATTGTGATTTAAATGGTTGGTGCTGTCAGTTTTTGGAAATATCACGATATGCTGATTAATAGTCCTGGAACCTTAGACACATGGCAACCTTTCTGCAGCAAGAAATTTGTATTGAAACTGATACCGTGTGATGTCGGCAGCCATGTTGTGAAGGGAAACACAAAATGAGTTGTCGCGATACTATTTCTCCTTGACAGTTCCAGCATGAGAAATGGGCGCTAGTTCTGTACTCCTTGCCAAACTGCCCAATAGTTAAGGTATCATAAGGACGAGTAGAAATTTGCCATTTTTAAGGGTTTTGCTATCTGTTACCATTATAAGGACTAGTAGACTGAACTGTTAGTTTCTACTGCTGAGTTCTTAGAAAATATTCAGATATTCTACACCACAGACACCAAATTACCAATACAAGACACATCGACAAATTTACAACATTTTAGACAACTAATGATTTTAGATGATGAGATATGAACATGACAGTGAATAACTGCATTCACCAAGCAGCTTGGCAGGTTTAAGAATCGTTGAGTAGATTTGTAGAAATGTTGACTTCTTTGAAATTTTCATTTTAAGTTTCTCACGAGAGACATGATTAGCCTGACAGACAGCCCCAGGGAAAGTTACCTGACCGCAAATAGAACAGGCCTTGGACAAGTTATTGGATGACAGTGTGAACAAATATGGATTTATGTGAAGTTCAACTTTTTTAAAGTCTTCTGTAAACACAGATCAGGTTCGGTAGTCAACAATATTAGCACTGTAACCTGGCAACGGGTCACATGCTAAGTGGCAGATACTGACGTGACACTGTGTTCTTTAGAAATATGTAGAGATCTGAACCTTAATTGGCAGACATATCAATTATCATATAAACTAAACATAGATCAAGTTTGATAATCAGGCAGATTAGTCAGTATTTACCAGTTCAAACTTGATGACTAATATTGAATGTGGATATAATGTGTTTCTTCAGGGTACCATAGAGAAATATCTATAGCTTTCAACAAGTTCACAAGATGTTTATACCGTATATGACCGCGGATAAGCCGACCCCGTAGATAAGCCGAGGTGTTATATGACCATTGAAATACGAAAGAAAATGATATGACCCGCAGATAAGCCGAATCAGGAATTGAAAGACAAAAAACACTGCGAAGTCGGACTGAAAGACATGTGCCGGTACTCGCAGATATTAAAAAATATAAGATGAAAAACGTTGTAATTATATTGAAAAAGTCATTATCATTTCTAATAAAGATTTAACAAACCAGTCATCCACTTTCATAATGTGGGAAGCTGTTTCTCGTGTTTTTTTTTAATCTCATAATGATCGTTATATGTTGCCATCAACAACCAAGCGCCATTTTGTGAATCGGTGTATATAGAATTATGAACCCGTGAGAAAATATATCAGCTGGAACGAAGACTCGCAGTTTGAATTCAGCATCGTAAGCATGGCGTTTTCGTTTAAAACTCATGATGAAAATGTCAGTCAGTAAAAATATACCAACTTTTATAACCCCCTTTACACCACTATTGTATGTTAATCCAATTGAATTAAATAAACTATCATACTATGAACACATTGAATGACCATCACTTACTCACAGGCTTTTCCAGTTTATTAAACTAATCTCTCGAAAACAAAGGAATTAAGCCCCTACTCCCAACACGATCGCTAAGCACCCACAACTTGAAAATGTTTGTGTAAACAACATGACAATACCAATCGGCCCGTTATTATCAGTGCTCATTTCCTTGTGTACCGTGTTGCTTTAAACAACAGGAAGCAATCACAGTGGTCACCGTTTGTGACGTCACAGGAAACAGCTGATCACATGTTTTTGCAAATGGCGAACGGAATAACTCGCTGAAACAGTTGTTTATTTGCCTCTTTCAATAAAGGTAGACACTTGTTCACTATCAATTTATGAACTTTGCAAAACGTACGTAATAGCTATTGGCGATTTTATCTGGGGATTATATATTATAGCTGTGAATTACATATATTGTTACATGTAAAGATTGTGGAGTTTACGAAGAACGATAAACTTTGAACATTCAATTGAAAACTTATTATCGGAAGTAGTAACATGCATAACATTTTTTTAATAATGACAACACTGGTGTATAATAATAACTTTATTGATAATTTATAACAATAATGGCTCTAGTCGTGGCAACTTTCAAACTTTCGGGAAGTTGTAATCTATCGGACCGTCATTCAGGCGATGTTTCTGACAGATCACGATCCGAAAAATACTATCATGAAAGTGTATCCCGTGGATAAGCCGACCCCTTTCTACAGAATCTTTTTTCTGGTCCTCAAAATTCGGCTTATACGCGGTCATATACGGTATCTGATATGAAACCATAGTTTCAAGCACATGGAACAGTCAGAAGATGACATGCATCAATATTTGGTATGTAACAAGAATGACATGCATCAATATTTGGTATGTAACAAGAATGACTTGCAACAATATTTGGTATGTAACAAGAATGACTTGCATCAATATTTGGTATGTAACAAGAAACTGAGCAGTGGAGCTTCTCTTGTAGGTTAAGGTTTTTTTTAACATTGGATTTTTGTTCCAAAGAACCTGTATAAAAACCTGTTTTGAATCATGTGAACTGCAGATCCCATGGCGGTATTTGAAGCCATCATATTTCTGTATCATCAGAGCAGGTTCCAGTCAAATATAGTAAGATTTTGCCAGATGTTATAATAATAATAATAATAATGGATTGCATTGTTTGTTGTTTAATTCCGCACTCTGTATGGTTTGTTTGTTTGTTGTTTAACACTGCTCTCAGCAATATTCCAGCTATATGACGGCGGTCGGTAAATAATCGAGTCAGGACCATACAATCCAGTGATTGATGTCATGAGCATCAGTCCACGCAATTTAGATACAATGACATGCATCAACCAAGTCAGACAGCCTGACCACCCAATTCCTTTAGTCGCCTCTTTCGACAATCATACCGTATTCGACATAATAAGCGCCCAGGGCGCTCTCAAAATTAGAAATAGGGGGCTCTTATTAGAATAAAATTTTGGTGAAATAAAGAGTTAAACGATCGTAAATTTCGTGGTTTATGCTGACAGCCTGAAATGATACAAAAGAAAAGTCTGTTGGACACGACAGATATTTTTTTCCAGAATTTCATTGCCCATGATATGGGGTGCATATAACACACGAGTGCGTATTATACACGAATAAATAAGTCTTGTGTACATTGATCAGTTGGAAGAGGTGCTAAATGGGACTGTTCACTGGCCAATATATTAGCAAAAATCGCCGTGGGCGCTTATTAGAGCGGGGCGCTTATTACGTCGAAAACGGTAGTTGCCTTTTAGTGGGCCTAATTATGATGCTCCAAATTCACGCTCAAAGTGCTACATTATAATGCTGGTCAATGGATCAGTGTGCACTCGATTTACATTCTCTGATCCAAGGGGAGTATGCAGCCCAATCTGCCTGTGAGGCGCCAGAAGGTTAACAGTCACATTGCCATCTCATCTACAGGTAAACAGAGGCCTCTTTCAAACAAAGTCACTTGCCCAAGGACACAACACATCTACCACATACGCTTCAGTGTGGGGCAGCACCAAAGCCCCAGAAACTCTCAGGAGTGGAGCTGCCGAACATGGGCACCCATCCTATCACATGATGCCTACTTAACCTTTCATACTTTGTGTAAGAGTCTCCAATCTTCTTTCTAGTGGTAGTAAAACAATCTGTCACAACGTTAAGCCGAACGTGGGTAGTGGCTCTCAGCTTATCTCGCTTGCAGAGATAACTATTATTAGAGAGAGCATATCATTTTATTAGCACTTGGTCGAAGAGGGAGATCCACCTGCGCTAATTATAGGAGCAATATTTGATACCAGTAGGCCAGGTTTCCTCTGACGGGAGTTCTAGGATGAACCTGTGGGTTTCTCGCACAGAATGTTCTTGTTCCCGAGTAGTTGGACCGACAATGCAGGTATGGTTGTGTAATGATGGCAGAGCCCTGTGGCTTGTTAGAATAGGTTCCCTGAGCTCCTGATTTATTCCAATGGGTACCTACATGGATCAAATATCCAACTGACTGTGAAAACGATTTGGTCAAAAGGGCCCTTCATTGCTGTGTTGTGTTGTGTTGTGGTGTGGTGTGGTGTGGTGTGGTGTGTGGTGACGTTGTGATGTGGTGTGGTGTGGTGTGTGGTGTGGTGTGGTGTGGTGTGGTGTGGTGTGTGGTGATGTGGTGTGGTGTGGTGTGGTGTGTCGTGGTGTGGTGTGGTGTGGTGTGTTTTTATGTCTGAATGTTGGGTGGTGTGGTGTGTGGTGTGGTCTGGTGGTGTGTGCTGTGCTGTGCTGTGCTGTGTTTTTATGTCTGAATGTGGTGTGTGCTGTGCTGTGCTGTGTTTTTATGTCTGAATGTGGTGTGTGTTGTGGTGTGGTGTGGTGTGGTGTGTGGTGATGTGATGTGGTGTGGTGTGGTGTGGTGTGGAGTGGTGTGTTTTTATGTCTGAATGTTGGGTGGTGTGGTGTGTGGTGTGGTCTGGTGGTGTGTGCTGTGCTGTGCTGTGCTGTGCTGTGCTGTGCTGTGCTGTGTTTTTATGTCTGAATGCGGTGTGTGGTGTGGTGTGTGGTGTGGTGTGGTGTGGTGTGGTGAGCTGTTTTGTGCTGTGTTGTATGTCTGAGTGTGGTGTTGTGTTCTGTGGTGTGTGCTGTTTTCTGCTGTGTTGTATGTCTGAGTGTGTTTGTGTGTGTGATTGTGACCTGTGTTAATCTGAAGTGCTGGTGATTATACAGTGATTATTATTCTTTTATCTCTTTCTAATGTAAACTCTTCACAAAAGGACGTGCTTTTCATACCAATAAAGCCTCTTAATTGTTTTTGTTTTAGTGGTATTAGACTTGGGTTTTACTGCTATTTTTTTATGTGTGTATAATTAGAAGTTTCTGTAATCTTTGGTTGACTCTTGCAGCCGTGGTATGATGAATTATCGATTCTTTACAGCAGCACATATATAAATAAAACATGTTTGATCATTTCACTGGGGATCTAAAAGCTTTTGCGAAAAGCAGTTCTGTATTTCTGTAAAAGAGGATTATCGTTGAGAGTAAATAGTGTTCAGGAGGATGTTCTGTGATGCTGTGGAGTGCAGTGTCCTGTACCTACTGGAGAGGACGTCCTCTGAGAGCAGTGTACTGACTGGAGAGGATGTCCTCTGAGAGGCGTGTCCGGTACTGACTGTATAGGACGTCCTCTGAGAGCCGTGTCTTGCACTGACTGTAGAGGACGTCCTCTGAGAGCCGTGTACTGACTGTAGAGGATGTCCTCTGAGAGCTGTGTACTGTCTGTAGAGGACGTTCTCTGAGAGCCGTGTACTGACTGTAAAGGGCGTCCTCTGAGAGCAGTGTACTGACTGTAGAGGATGTCCTCTGAGAGCCGTGTACTGACTGTAGAGGACATCCTCTGAGAGCAGTGTACTGACTGTAGAGGACGTCCTCCGAGAGCTGTATAAAGTACTGAATTTAGAGGATGTCCTCTGAGAGCCGTGTACTGACTTTAGAGGACATCCTCTGAGAGCCGTGTACTGTACTGTAGAGGATGTCCTCTGGGGGCTTTTTCCTGTACTGACTGAAGAGGACATCCTCTGAGAGCTGTATACAGTACTGAATGTAGAGGACGTCCTCTGAGAGCCATGTCCTGACAGTAGAGGACATCCTTAGAGCCGTGTACTGTACTGACTGTAGAGGACGTCCTCTGAGAGCTGTGTACTGTACTGACTGTAGAGGACGTCCTCTGAGATCCGTGTACTGTACTGTAGAGGATGTCCTCTGGGGGCCGTGTCCTGTACTGACTGTAGAGGACGTCGCTTGAGAGCCATGTACTGACTGAAGAGGACATCCTTAGAGCCGTGTACTGTACTGACTGTAGAGGACGTCATCTGAGAGCCGTGTACTGTACTGACTGTAGAGGACGTCCTTTGAGAGCTGTATACAGTACTGAATGTAGAGGACGGCCTCTGAGAGCCGTGTCCTGACAGTAGAGGACATCCTTAGAGCCGTGTACTGTACTGACTGTAGAGGACGTCCTCTGAGAGCCGTGTACTGTACTGACTGTAGAGGACGTCCTCTGAGAGCCGTGTACTGTACTGTAGAGGATGTCCTCTGGGGGCCGTGTCCTGTACTGACTGTAGAAGACGTCACTTGAGAGCCATGTACTGACTGAAGAGGACATCCTCTGAGAGCCGTGTACTGTACTGAAAAATAACCTCAGCAATTCTAAATTAATGTGCCCACCCCATATTTCTCATACATCTCTCACTGAAATACTCTTCAAAGTGCTTTGAAACTAGAAACTCACTAAGAGACAAAGTGTATTTGATATTGAGTTTAGCTGAACATCAAAATTGCAAGATCAGAATTGCTTTTTTAATTCTTTTTTGACTTATTCTGGTCATGCTGGTAAGGAAATGTGTTTTACCGAGTATATGTGTGTTAGATACTGAACACACTACCTTCTTTCCTTGTATGTGTGCCAATGAACATGACATCACAGTTTTGTGTGTACGCAGATTCTCCGTGAAAGCTTGACACATGCTCCATACAGCGATATCTCATTCCCTGTGTAGAGCGTAACAAATGTGTCATGCTTCCTTTGTTGAGGCTTTATCATACAGCTTGGTTCCTGGAAGTATTTGAACAGGG
Organism: Haliotis rufescens; assembly: GCF_023055435.1. Taxonomy (NCBI): domain Eukaryota; kingdom Metazoa; phylum Mollusca; class Gastropoda; order Lepetellida; family Haliotidae; genus Haliotis; species Haliotis rufescens. The sequence goes on along the minus strand of NW_025963779.1, from coordinate 89,063,821 downwards.
TTTCTGTCATGACACCAACATCATGCAAATTTGTGTAAAATCTGTGTTCAGGTAAAAAACGGCTTGTTCAGGAAGTGCCTACTGTCTTCCCAAGCTATGTCCGGTGGTAGCCTTGTGGGTTAAGCATAGCCTCCAGTCACCTAAAACCTGGGTTTGCTTCCCCACAAGGGTACAATGTATAATAATATGTATATTTATGATGCGCCAAAACCACACCTTAAAGCATTCTCAAAATGCTGCATAATTACCCCAGGCAGTGGATCAGTATCCTCTCGACAACCGAAACTGACTTATGAGTCACAAGAAGGTTTACAGTCACATTATCATTTCATCCTACCGGGTACCCATTCACTGCTGGGTGAACAGATGCATATTTCGAACAAAATCACTTACCAAGGGAGACACCACGTGTAATGTGCTTCAATCTGGGGCAGGTCCAAGCCCTAGAAACTCAGGCGTCAAACCAATAGTTTGCAGCTCTGAAGCCCTCGGAACTCACTTTTACCCAGGAGTCAAAGCAAAAGTGGGGCGGTCGGGTAGCCTAGTGGTTAAAGCGTTCACTCGTCACGCCGAAGACCCAGGTTCGATTCCCGACATGGGTACAATGTGTGAAGCCCATTTCTAGTGTCCCCCGCCGTGATATTGCTGGAATATTGCTAAAAGCGGCGTAAAACCATACTCACTCACTCACTTACTCAAAGCAAAAGTCACCCATCCACCTACTCTTCACAGCCAATGTGGCTAAACTTCACCAGTATTGTGACCTATTCGTTATGCATGCCACCACAATGTGTGAAGATTATTCTTGGTTTCCCCTGCAGTGATATAGCAGAAATAATGTTAAGAGCGGCATAAAACCCAAGTCACTCACTCATTCACTGCTCTTCAGTTGAAACAGGACTAGTTAGTTTGTTGGGAGCATGAACCAGTGTCAATAGACACATGGAATGCTTATAGTATTTATTGGGCGGTCGGGTAGCCTCCTGGTTAACGCGTTCGCTCGTCACACCTAAGACCCGGGTTTGATTACCGACATGGGTACAATGTGTGAAGCCCATTTCTGGTGTCCCCCGCTGTGATATTGCTGGAATATTGCTAAAAGCGGCATAAAACCATGCTTACTCACTATAGTATTTGTGTATTTGTTGATTGCATCAGTTCTGAAGATACTTGGGGCACGGGTGGCCCAGTCGTCTAAGGCGCCGCGATTCGCTGAGTTGCGTCCCTTGGGCACGCCAGAAACCTATGATTGTGGGTTCGAATCCTGGTTCGCCCCAATTATGTTTCTAGGTTTGTCAGCACCATACCCGTGCTCATGGGTTTCACCGAAGTGGTAAACGTCTTAGACCTGCGTCACTTCGGGCTTTCCTTCCACATTAAGCTGACACGCCGTGATATAACTGGAATCATGTTAAAAGCGGCGTTAAACCCAACTCACTCACTCACACTCTGAAGATACTTCTTGAGGACAATCCAGTCTTCCTTCTGAACACTTTGTTTCAGTAGACACCAACTTCAGCTGGAAAGTAGTCACAAGATCCCATGGGTTAATTTGTTCTGTGCAACTGAGTTGAGAATGATAATGCTTGTGAATGTTATATTATGGTAGTGTGGATTTGAAAGACCTCAAAACCTTCCAAATGAGCTGCTGTTTTTTTTGTGGGACATTGGTCAGCAAAGAACCAGAGTCCAAGAGGCTAATTACAATTTTATTTACAAGAACTGGATAACATCTGACTCAATGAGTGTCACCTATAGTTGATGCTTCTACAGAAAATAAATTGTCAAATAGCGGTTGGAAAGTTTTGCCTCAGATCTGTTGGTTGAGGGATGCATAAGATAGCCTGTAGGTCAGTCAGAGTTATATAAATCACATGGCCAGTTAACCCATGAGAATGCCTTAGATCTTTCTAACAGACACCATGAGAATAAGATCTTGGTGTTTCTTGATGAGGTTATCCGTGAGAGTCCCATGGGTCTCATGATCATAGATAGATGCCTGTTGGGTTAGTCGTCCATCAAAGTACAAGTAGATCTATAGTCTGGATTTCTGTGGTGCTATATTTACAATGGAAATCTTCAACTTTGTGTACACATGCAGAGAATCTAGTAGACTAGGTGTCTGTAAACACATGCCATGCAGAGATTAGTGATAGTCTTCCTGTTCCATGGAAAGCATGACTTAAACGAAAATAGCATCACGTCACTTGTATTGATGCAAAATGTGAAGAAAATGTGTCCTGTGATCTCTTGGCCTGGATGCCACGACTGAATAGTTCCTCATTGCTAGTTGTAAGAGCTGACTAATGAACCATAGGTGATTTCTTGCGTGTGACCTGGCCGATTGGTGTGAGCATACCCATGGATCATTGTACCCCTGGCTCATTGTATCCCATGGATCGTTGTAGCCCCTGGTCTTTCTGGCCTGTTGTTTAATGATATCAGAGGCCATTGGGTAACCTAGTGGTTAAAGGGGTCACTCACCGCACCTGAGTACACGATTCCCCACCTAAGTACAATGTGTGAAGCCCATCTCCTTGCATTTACATAGTGACATCAGTACTGAACCATTCACTTCTGGGAATATAGTCGGACATTGTTAACTTGATCAAAGTCCCGAGACCATCAAAACTATAGTGAGGTATCCATTAATACAAATGGAGTGACCAGGTTGGACGATGAAGATTCTGTTATGTGAAGTTGCATTGAGAGCCTTTAAAGGCATTTAGAAGTTTGTTGTTTAATGCGGCACTCAGCAATATTCCATCTATATGACGGTGGTCTGTAAATAATCGAGTCTGGACCAGACAATCCAATGAATGATATTGTGAACAACAATCCACGCTGACAGGGTAACGTTTCCTCTGCTGAAGGGGGAGGAAGTTTCCCTGAAATGTTGTGTATTCATCATGTTCATACCTTTGCATGAAGTTGTTTTGTGTCAAACATCTAGTTTAATGGGTCTGAGTTAATGACCTTTGCTGAAATTTTTTTTCTCAATATTACCAATAATTCATTAGATCTGAGAAAACACATAAAGTGCCCCCCCCCCCCCAGTAGGAATCAGTCCATTGTCTCAGTGTAAAACATTTGATCTTGGTGCATCATTGTGTTCCGTTACATGAGAGATAGATATTCAGCAAATGGTGATTGTCATCCTCAGTTAGGCAAAGTAATTAACATTGTTGCCTGAGTGGGGCCAATCTGTTCGTAAGTGATCTCATGGGAGTGTCTATGAATATCATCAAGTTCAAGGGGCAGTCGGGTAGCCTAGTGGTAAAAGTGTTTGCTCATCATGCCGAAGACCCGGGTTCGATTCCCAACATGGGTACGATGTGTGAAGCTTGTTTCTGGTGTCCTCTGCCGTGATATTGCTGGAATATTGCGAAAAGTGGCATAAATGTCTGCTTCATGAACCAGTGTGTTTTACTGTCAATAAAGGGACAAAGCCCTTTCCATATTCAATAGAAATCGCTGCATAATGCAGAATCAATAGTCAGTTCCAACTATATAATGAGCATTTGTTTATGAATCACTTTAAAAAGTGATAATACAAAGTGTTCACAAAAAGGTGAGCACCTCCTGCTCCACCGATGGCACCCATCACAAACACATGCAATGGCATTTCAACTGTTCATCTGAAAAACAACACGAGAACATATGGTACAAGTCAAAATAGGGATTTGCATCGGACATAAGTTTTGTCACTGATGCGTCAGATTTGAAAATGTCCTACACATGTCTACCATAAACCTTTTGAAAGCTTATCTGAGGCCTTGAATGTTGTTACCTTGATCAAACAACCTCTGAGCAAGAGCCGTATGATGCTCTTTGATCACTAAGGTCACTACAACAGTCATTTGTGTAGGTTCGTGAAGTAGCACCTGACCAGAGATTGGTGTAGGTTCTTGAAGTAGCACCTGACCAGAGATTTGTGTAGGTTCTTGAAGTAGCACCTGACCAGAGATTGGTGTAGGTTCTTGAAGTAGCACCTGACCAGAGATTTGTGTAGGTTCTTGAAGTAGCACCTGACCAGAGATTGGTGTAGGTTCTTGAAGTAGCACCTGACCAGAGATTGGTGTAGGTTCTTGAAGTAGCACCTGACCAGAGATTGATATAGGTTTTTGAAGTAGCACCTGACCAGAGATTGATGTAGGTTCTTGAAGTAGCACCTGACCAGAGATTGATGTAGGTTCTTGAAGTAGTACCTGACCAGAGATTGATGTAGGTTCTTGAAGTAGCACCTGTACAGAGATTGGTGTAGATTCTTGAAGTAGCACCTGACCAGAGATTGGTGTAGATTCTTGAAGTAGCACCTGACCAGAGATTTGTGTAGGTTCTTGAAGTAGCACCTGTAAAGAGATTGATGTAGGTTCTTGAAGTAGCAACTGACCAGAGATTGATGTAGGTTCTTGAAGTAGCACCTGACCAGAGATTGATGTAGGTTCTTGAAGTAGCACCTGACCAGAGATTGATGTAGATTCTTGAAGTAGCACCTGTACAGAGATTGATGTAGATTCTTGAAATAGGTGAGTAGTGTAGGTTCTTGGAGTTGTTGGTTTGTTGTGACAGAACGCTCATAAAACATTGAGGTTTTAGTCTATGAGATGTTCTCAGAACATCAACAGAGCTGTACTTGTAGAACATGTCAAGGAGTATTATGGATAGCAACTTCTTTATTATACATACACAATGTTTCTCCTGCTGAAGGGGGAGGAAGTAGCCCTGAAATGTTGTGTTTGTATAATAATAAAGTTGTCATTGATAATATGCCTTGTCATGATTACATACGACTTGTAAAGGCCAATAAAGACTCTCATTCTTGTAAATGTCCCTGAATTAGTTGTCAGTGAAGGGGTGATGTAATTAGGCTGACTGTCGCATGCTGGATACCATCAATCTGCTGTGTGTAATCCCAGGAGAATGACTATAAATATCCTGTTTAAGGATACGTTGCAGGACAAGGGATGTATCTCCTGGGTGACAAGGTGACATGGCTTTAGTTTGACTTCAGTTGCGTGTCATTCGCCATAGCAGTGAGAGGCCATGTAAAATGTTAAATGTTACAGTATTATGATATCAGGGATTTAGCAACTGTCCATTAAGATTCCCACATTGGAATTATACATGTCCTAATTCAGGTTATTATAGCCATGATGGCCATGACTGATGTCATACTGATTTTACATAATTGAATTAAATACAATGTAAATTTTAGAAATTCAGGAAAATAAGAATGTTTAAAAAATCATGATTTGGCTGCTGATGACTCTTGGTTGGGAATATTAGATAAATACCTATCTACCTACCTACCTATACCATATATAGGAGTGACTTCATGGTCTGGTATCTGCAGGCTAGGACTAGAGACTGTCGTTATACTGTGGCAGGTGGAGAAGTGCAACCCCTTCATGGCATGCAAGCGTCAGCATGGACCTCGTCATGTGACCTCGTCATGTGACCAAGCCATCTCCTGGTCCAGGACCTGACTGCTATCCTCCCTTGATGCAGCAGAGTGCCTGTTTTTTTAATGATAGTCATACACACAACCTTTTCTTACTTACAAAAACAAATTCATATTTTAGTTTTAACTAGCATGAGTTGCTAAAGTGTCTATGCAAGTAGAGAATAGTTTTTGAGCTGTAATGCAAAATAGTGGTAGCACTTCGTTACCTACAAACTACAGTGTCCCTGGTGACGTTACGCTGTCCCTCTCTCCCTCTCTCTCTCAGGAGCATGATAATGAACTGCTCGATCATTACATATAAACGTCAGTTGAAAAAAGGCAGAGGTCTCTTTGACCAATGTTATTTGTTTTTGCTTGTTCCCCTTCAATATCGCTGATCTTCATGTGGTAATGGATGGCCCAGTGCTGAAAGGCACGATTCGCTGGGCCAGGTAGTCTTTCATTCATTTGCTGCAGCTTTGAACAGAATCATTCTAGATCCTGTCCATGAGCCTTTCTTGGTGAATCTTTCCTTTGTGGGACAGACTGAGACTTAGCTATTGCTTTCACCTGTGTTTTCATTTAAAGGTGAAAACACCTGATTTGATAGTCAGTGTATCACTCAAACTAGTGTAAACAAAAATTGTAGATTGATCAGCCAATTGCAGTTTATCAAAACTTTGTTAAAATTACTGATGCGGCCTCGTGAATTGGTGAAGGTGCCTACATTTCGTGAATAATTCACAGACAGTTTATTTCAATTTTGTTCATCTGTGTTTCCCAGTTGCTTCACCGATTCTATTCCTCTTGCTCACCCTGACACACATAGGTTGAAGTGCGCCACTCAACGTGGGGAAACATGTCAGTACAATGTCACCAAAAGAACAAACCATCTTGAACTCTCTAGCCAGGTGTTCTTTAAGGACTGTCCTTATGATATTGTGGGGATGGATGAGTTGTTTGTGTAGTTTGAGTCAGGGCTTCAACACCTACTGTTTCCTAGTCTGAAAAGAGGAGTCAAACAATTATGTTTTGCCTTTAACTCTGTATTTTCAGATCGTCGGGTGTGTCCGGTGAACGAGTAGGTTGTTGTCGTTTCCTGAGCTGATCCCCTGATCAATGTCCACACCTCAGATTGCCCTGTTCGTGATCGTTGGTTTCTTGCCATCATTGCCTTCACAAAACTCACCTAGACATTAAGAATTAACTTTAGTATTTTTCTGCGTTTATGAAGCAAAATGTAAAAATCAACGTACACACTGTGTGATCACCTTCTTAAACACAAGAACATGTTTTGGTCAATTCTTATAACTAAATATGTCAACAATAATAACTTCACAGAGTGCTTATTTCATCATTAACACAAAAATGTAGACAACAATATGAAATCTGTGACATTCAGCCCAATAATGCAACCCAAGCCCCGCCCACCCTGTTATCAGCCATTCAGGAAACAGTAGAGTGCTTATGGGTGTGACTTATTGTTTTCAGTTTATGGGAACATTAAAACATGAAGTATATTGCTTTGTTATCTAGTGGAATGCCATGGAATCACTTGCAAGGTATTTAGTTAGGCCTATCTCCCAAAGTAAGCCAACACGCAACACATGATGTAACAGAAATAATGCTAATCCAGCATTCATAGCAGATACAGCTAAGGTCTATTCAATACTATTGTGATGAACACAATGCATAGAAGATGTAAAATTGTTGGACACAAGGTCCCATGTGGCAGTCTATCAATGTTCCAGATATCCACAATAAACAGTCAGACACAGAGAATTGAACATTTTGAAGGGTGACCTTTGTCTTGATTTCTGTGAAGCCTGTTTAGGATACATATGAATCATACTCACAAGAGACACAGGACAAGCTGTGTCCATTTAGTCAATGGTATGCAGTGTAAGAACCTTCCAACCAACATCTTTTTTGGCAGCCTGTCACAGAAACTGATTCTGTTGATTAATGTAGGTTGTCTCGAGCTAAGTGGGATCAAAGACGATTGCAAGATTGGTTTTGGGAATGAACTGTAGGTGATGAGATGATATGCTAATTCAATAGATCACGAAGTCAGCTCAATACCTGGCTCTGGTTTTTGTCACAATAGTTGTTGGTCTGCTGCTTGTGCCATTGAAAACATTTGTAAAACGACCTGCTAACTGCTTCTTGAGTTTTCCCAGACGCAAGTCGACACCCAGTGGTTTCCATGCCTTTTTTCCCTTCGTCAATCGATGATTATACGTGGTACCTCATTGTCTGACAAGAGTTGATGCAAGATTAATTTGTTTACTGCGACCTCTGACTGCATGCAACCATGCTTAATGTTGCATGTCCATGACAAGGGCAACTGCAGCAAATTGGGCTGCATTATTCGGCTGTCTGTTTTTGCGTTGTGTGGCGCTTCACCAGGATCCATGCACCATGTTTGTCGTGTAAGTGACCCATGTAATTTTTCAGACAGATTGCCTTCATGGGGTTGACATATCCCTGAAACACAAGCCTGAAATGTCTGCTGGCTGAAAAATAGTATTGATTTACACAATGTTTTTTATTTGGATTCTTAGTTGTTTTAGGACAGTAAATCCGAAAGTCTTAGTGGTTTCAGGAACCAGTAAGTAGAATGTACAGTTTGTGTTTCCACCCATGCCATTTTATGTGAGTGTGTATAGGGCGAGGTAGTCTGTGTGTGTGTTTTCTTTGGCTATGAACATGTTCGTCTGGCCTTCTTTTGTATTTCACTGGGGCAAGTTGGACATAGACTCGGTTGCGTGTGTTGTTCGTTTCCGGAGCAGAATTCAAAATCTGTTCACTATTTTTACTTGACACTTAGCATAAATATCAACTAGATGATGAACTGGTGTCGTTTGTTATTTGGGGCATTTAAGTTTCTTTTGCTTTAGTATGTAATGTTGTGCCCTATTTGTAAAGGGATATTAATCTGGGGTGCAATGTGAATGGCTGAAATATCTCTTAATGTGAATACGTTTATCTGCTGTTGATTACCTAAGAGAGGAGCAGTAATGTACAGGAAGAGGATTGCCAAATGTTTTACTGATGACCTTCCTATTTCCAATGGCGATTAAACACTTTTTTCCCTATTTGCTCGTACAACTGAGCATTTGATGTAAAGGAATTTTATCACGTGTTACTAATGTGTCTTTATCACATGAAATTCCCACACATCAAATAATGCAAGTGTTAAATCTCCTTAGTTGGAAACATTGAAATGATCTGTTCATCACCTGGATCTCTTGTGTGCATATAGCATGGAAGACCCAGTCGTCTATGGTGCCAAGATTTGCTGTGCAAAGTTGCATCATTTACTAACTCACTCATTATGTTTGTGGAGCAGTCAGGTAGCCTAATGGTTTAAGCGTTCGCTCGTCACGCCGATGACCTGGGTTCGATTCCTGACATGGGTACAATGTATGAAGATCATTTCTGGTCTCCCCAGCCATGATATTGCTGGAATATTGCTAAAAGTGGCGAAAACAAAACTCACTCACTCACTCATTATGTTTCTGTATTCCAGATCTGAGGAAGAGTCTGAGAATCTGCTGAAGGATCACTACCGCAGTCAGCACAGGGACGGCAGGAGTCGAGCATGTCCGCCCATCAACACTGACGGCTGTGGTAGATTTTTTCGCCCCAACTCACCAGCCACACGTCGCAACAACAACATGTCGCAACCTTTGAAGGGCAAGGACATTAGCGTTCCTCTTGTGAGGGAACCTAATGAAAATGAGCCTGTCTGTAAGGTGTGTAATAATATTCTTGTGACAATTTTTGCGGTACTGATATTAATTACAATCCCCGATAAGTATACATTTTTCCTGTGCTGTGTATTGCTGTTTCCATTTTTAGCTCACCTGACCGAAAGTCAAGTGAGCTCATGTCCATCATCCGGCGTACATCGTAAACATGTTTCCTTGGAAACTGTAAACATTTAAGACCTGCACCACTTCAGGCTTCCCTCCCACATTGAGCTGACTGGAATTCTGTTGACTCCAACTCATACACTCATATTAAAAAAACTATTTATAGCCATTACTCTACTCACTCTTAAATCCTCTCCAAATGCATGTTTAGATTCTCCCCTGAAATTTACTGAAACTTATTCTCCCCAGAAATTGACCAAGGGAGCTGAACTTTTTCATGTATATTTCTTAAGTTGACATATTGTTCAAATCTTTTGATTTGTGTCTTAGTTTTTTGTCCTCAGTAATTGGGCAGAACTATCTGAATATTGATACTGGCAGCAATTCTTGATAAAAGTGGCTGTCGTTGTTGACATTTTCGACTGTTGACTACATATCCAGGTGAGCTACCGTCCCTGTGACACTGTTTTTTTATGAGTGTGCTGAAACAAGTCAAGTTCTGTCATCTGTCATAAACATTTTCTTCCATGAAAACACAACTCCGATGATGCGGAACCTTGGCATCCATGTTCACACCAATGAAGACATCCCAATTTCTTCAAGAAGTTCCAATCTGATTTTCAATATGGCTACAACAAAGAACAAGCTTTTTTCATAGAATCTAGGAAACCAGATTTGTTGAAATACAGCATAAATGTTTGTATCCATAAAAAGATTTTATGATGAACAAAATACCAGTAAAAACTTTAGTCTTACACAAAAAAGAAGAAGATAATTGCAGGTTAGAAATATTGTATTTTACTAACTTCATATCCATTAGTTTGAAGTAAATTGAAAAAACTTTTGGAATATCAGTGCTGACAGAAGCCTTTGTTTAGGGAGTGTCTGTGTTCACATTTTAACTGTTTGCTAACTATGCAGGTGAGCTATAGTACTTTCATTCTGTATGAATTACACTGCTTTGCTTTACCCAAATGATAGTAGTCTATGAACTCTGGGGCTGTTCTTTAACGGAAATAAATTGCATTTATCATGTTCACTGTTATGTGGTATACGATTTGAGTTCACTATCTTCCGTTAGTTTATGTCGTTTAGGTTATCTGAGAATGTCAAGTATCTTATCAGCTCAAGTGTTGGCACATTGAGAAAGTTCTGTGTGGTTATTCCCTTCCTAGACTGAGCTGTGAATGTCTACGGGGTATCGACAGTGCTCTAATGAATCAAGGGACTGAAATCAGGGTATCTTATTCACATACAGAACATGTTTAGTATTAACAATACTCAGGATCAGTGATCATGAACATCACTATGTTATTGTTGAATTTCCCCAATAAGTGTAGATATGTGAAGATCCGGGGTAGAATAAGTCTTAGCAACCCATGCTTGCTGTAAAAGGCGACTATGCTTGCGTAGATCGATGCTCATGATGTCAATCACTGGATTGTCTGGTCCAGACTCGATTATTTACAGACCGCCGTCATATAGCTGGAATATTGCTGAGTACAGCCTTAAAAAACAAACAAACAAACCAACCAAATAAATGTACGTATAAAGACAATAAAAAGGAATTGTTGCCAATTTACCAAGCAATCCTACCAACGAGATGATTGCATTACAAACATATGATTATTAAATGATACCTTTCTTACAGGTAACATGTGACAAATGACAGGTAACGAGCTGGTGTAACATGTCAAATATGCTGAATGATGCACTGACGGTTTGAGCCGATTACTGGTCTCTTGCTGTCAGTTTTGACTAACCGACTACTTTGTTGACAGACCAAACTAGCGACGTCGTCCCTCGACAATCCTGATGGCCCCCAGTCGGAGGAGGTATAGTGACATGTTGTGCCTCCTTCCTCCTCTCTGGTGTCATGTTCAACTTGCTGTAATCTATACCAAATCCCTTCTTTCAATCACTTTTCCTTGATTTTCTCTCTCACCATGAAACTCTCGCAACCTCCAGCTCAATACTTAAGTATGTTTTATTACCACATTCTCCGGTCGTTCAAGAAAAACATTGAATGCCAAACTTTTGTCATTTTCTGAATTTCATGAAAATTGATTTCTCATGTTTGAAATTGCTTCAAAATTGCTGAAGAAATTCAATGGAATCTGAATTTTGAATTTGCATGACTGACTTTTCTAACACTCTGGTGGAATGTTGACTTGAATCGTATTTAACACTCAGGATTTTGAAAGCTGTGGATAATCGACATTAAAACTGTATGTCTTTGCCACCTCCGTCTTCATCCATAGATGTTTAAATGTCATCGGACATGGATCGTGTTAATGTTTGCTATGTTTCCATGGTAACAGCATGACTGGGTTAATTGTCACTAATGTCACTGGTGCTTGATTAAAGGTCTGTCATTTATATGATGTTGTCATTGGTACAAGTGATGTTCATGTCATATATAACGCTTTCAGGCCATTAATTGAAAAAGCAAACAAGTCTTTTGATTTCAAGCTGAAAGGAGCACTCAGCATGGTCTGGAGTGTAAATTTATACCTTTAGAATTTGCTCTATGGATTCAATGCTGTCCTCTCTCCCTCTCTTATCAACGGGAATGAATTTTTAAGAGAAATCACCTGTAACCATGGTTACAATTTACATTAAACATTTTGAATTAGTCTGACAAGGAATTCTTGTTAGTCTTAAAAATAGGAGCGTAAGTGTACATCAAAGTTTTTCATGAACAGAAAATTAGCTAATTATCACAAACTGGCCCCAAAAGTAAAGCTTTCTTAAGCATGTATGTACTGGCACACCTCTAAAAGAAATTTAAATGAATATATTATTTCTGTGATTTTCCCCCTCCGAAATAAATACTATTTCATGACAAATTTACTTGCTTTGAAAGTTACTGTTGTCATTTTTTCTTGCATAATTCTCATAACTTAAACAATTGTAAATGACTATCAAACCAACCCCAAACAGTTTGTGAGTTTTCTTGGTACATGTAGTAAGCAGTTACAGGTTTATGGCGAAGGTAATGTCGTTCCCATCTGATGTACCACCATCTTGTTCCTGTCACCCACCCTAGCCGTCTGTTCACCCTGTGGGGACTTGTTACTTGGGTAGAATAGCTTGTTGTAAGGGTCTGTCACCCACCCTAGCCGTCTGTTCACCCTGTGGGGACATGGTTGTTGTCACCCACCCCGCACCTGTTCCCCCTGTGGGGACTGAGGGGGTAGAGTAGAGGTCGCACCCCCAGATAGTTGTTGTAAGATCTGTCACCCACCCCGCATCTGTTCCCCCTGTGGGGACTGAGGGAGTAGAGTAGAGGCCCCACCCCCAGATAGTTGTTGTAAGATCTGTCACCCACCCCGCATCTGTTCCCCCTTAGGGACTGAGGGGCTAGAGTAGAGGCCCCACCCCCAGATGGTTGTTGTAAGATCTGTCACCCACCCCGCACCTGTTCCCCCTTAGGGACTGGGGGGGTAGAGTAGAGGCCCCACCCCCAGATGGTTGTTGTAAGGGTCTGTCACTCACCCCGCACCTGTTCCCCCTGTGGGGACTGAGGGGGTAGAGTAGAGGCCCCACCCCCAGATGGTTGTTGTAAGGGTTGTAAAGCACAGTTCCATGATTGGTCGAAGTTCAACAACCACTCCCGGGATTATCTCAGCCCTAAACCAGCTCCTTGAGTGTAACTTAGCACTGCTAATATTGACACTTGAAATCAATAGGTGACATTGTCACAAAAAAAATAATTTTGAATTCCCAATGCAGAGAAAGCAATGTAATTCCATTTCAGCCCCGAGGAGGAAAACATTGCACAGGCCACATTTTCCCCAGCTTCTCCAGCTCCCCTAGCTTCAGCTGGTTGTTGTCCGTCCCAATAAAGCCTCACTTCGGATCCTTACATAATAGACCCCAATGGCCCTGCTGCTATGGATTTTCCCAATTTCTTACAATCACTGTCCCTTTCATCTTCTCGATACGTTCCTCACAACTGATTTAGTCAACTTGGATTCTTTATTATTGTTGAATCTATAACCACTGTAGAATGTTTGGATTCACTCTGGGATGAGGACTGATTAAAGATGTGAACATTTGCTGAAATAGATCTAATGTTTGAAGGAACAATCTGCAAGAGTGAAATTGAGTTATTCCAAGTTATCCGAACTTGCAAAATTTGTTCCACTTGTGCCAAGGGGTTATGCCCATCATGACAGATGATGTGGAATTTATGCATGTATGCAGTCTTTTTCATATTAAAAGTGAATACCAGATTTAATATAGAGATAATGCACCCCTTGTCTTAATGGAACAACTGTATCTCAGGCAGAAGAATAGGCCAAGTTTGGTGATTTATTCAAGTTGTTTGTGATTTAGGAGATGAATAAATAAAAATCTGACACACTTGCACTTGCCGAGTTAAGAAAGTCCACTTTATTTTATGGATTTTCTAGGCCAATACCCTAACCTGCTGGAAGCCATGACAACGAGCCCGAAGTAACTTAATGTCTGTCAGGAAGAAACAAAATATACTTTTTGACGAGAATTTAAGGCAGTATTTAAGTGATCTGTTGATTTCTCTGGTACTGGGTACTTGGTACTGGGGACTGGGTACTGAGGAGTTGGGCTGAAGGAGCATGCCTTCGTTGGATGTATTTTGATGACACTTGATGCATTCTTGGAAGCTTCAAGGAAACTGGTGCATCTGGCCTAAGAAGAGAATATTGGTCATGCTGGCAAACAGACCCTTTTCTGATGACAGCACACATGATGGTGAGGTAAATTTCACATATTACAGCATGCTTCATGATGACGAGATACCCTCTTCACATATGACACAGCACACAACACGATTGTGAGGTAACCTTCACATTTGACACAGCACACAACACGATGGTGAGGTACCCTTCACATATGACACAGCACACAACACAATGGTGAGGTACCCTTCACATGGGACATAGCACACAACATGATGGTGAGGTACCCTTCACATATGACACAGCACACAACACAATGGTGAGGTACCCTTCACATATGACACAGCACACAACATGATGGTGAGGTACCCTTCACATGAGACGCAGCACACAACACAATGGTGAGGTACCCTTCACATATGACACAGCACACAACATGATGGTGAGGTACCCTTCACATGAGACGCAGCACACAACACAATGGTGAGGTACCCTTCACATGTGACACAGCACACAACACAATGGTGAGATACCCTTCACATGAGACGCAGCACACAACACAATGGTGAGGTACCCTTCACATAAGACACAGCACACAACACAATGGTGAGGTACCCTTCACATGTGACACAGCACACAACACGATGGTGAGAAACCCACTTCAATGAAAGCCACATTTGCCCTGATAAAAAATGATGTTTTCTAATTTGTCGTGATCGTTTCTACCAATTTCGAATTCATTGATATTGATAGAAATGAAGAGTCTGGACAGATTTCCAATATAACCAATCTAATCTGCTGATGAAGCTGGAGATGGCCCTATGGAGGAATCGGTATTCAGACAATTTGATGACTTGGCGCTGGTGAAAAGTGTAATAGTCTTAAGGTTTACTTTGACTTCGTGTCACTGGAGACTAAAACACACATGTTACTCATTCAATTAGTGTGAGTGGACAAGTAATTCACCTTTCATTTTCCTAATTGTTTCTGTGAAAAAGCAATTATCAAGAAAAGCTGCCAGATGCGTGATGTTGGTGAAGGAATCTGGTCTTACTGTGGAAATAATGGACGCAGATATGTCCTAGTTGTCGTGAGTCATGCTACTGGTAGAGCATGGCATGGTGACCCTTTTTGCAAACGCCTGGTGTCTTTACCAATATTCAGTGATCCATTCATGTAATTTTCAGTATTATTTTGCCTTTTTTTGGCAATCTATTTCAGCAGATAATTGACACTGATTATTCTCTGGTTTTGTCGTTTTTATTTTACAGCTCGAGTTAGTTTGTTAGGTCTTGAGTCAGACTGTCTGGACCAGACAATCTAGTGATTGATGTCATAAGCATCGATCTATGCAATTGGGATATGATGACAAGCATCAATATTTAGTAAGTAACAAGAATGACATGCATCAATATTTGGTATGTAACAAGAATGACATGCATCAATATTTGGTATGTAACAAGAATGACATGCATCAATATTTGGTATGTAACAAGAATGACATGCATCAATATTTGATATGTAACAAGAATGACATGCATCAATATTTGGTGTGTAACAAGAAACTGAGCAGTGGAGCTTCTCTTGTAGGCTAAGGGTTTTTTAAAATTGGATTTTTGTTCCCAGGAACCTGTATAAAAACTTGTTTTGAATCATGTGAACTGCAGATCCCATGGCTGTATTTGAAGCCAACATTTTCTATATCATCAGAGCAGGTTCCAGTCAAATAAAGTAAGATTTTGCCAGATGTTATAATATAATAATAATAATAATAATAATGGATTGCATTGTTTGTTGTTTAACGCCATACTCGGCAATATTCCAGCTATATGACGGAGGTCTGTAAATAATCGCGTCAGGACCAGACAATCCAGTGATTGACATCATGAGCATCAATCCATGCAATGGGGATACGATGACATGCATCAACCAAGTCAGCGAGCCTGACCATCCGATCCCGTTAGTCGCCTCTTACGTCAAGCATTGTCCCCTATTATGTCAGGCTAATAATCTGGATTTTCTTAACTTTGTCCGGCTTATGTCCCCAAAGGAACTGGAAGGTTTTCTTTTGAAATGGTTCTAGCATAGCCTCAAGTGTGTCAGATAATGTTAAAAATAAAACATTTAATTTGGGAAGTATCTGGTATTAGAGATCTTAAAACCGGTATCGTCCGGATTTCTAAGATTTTTAGCTGACCAAATTGTCATTAAAGTCTCACATTTACGCAGTTTATCATAATAGTTTTGGTCAATCATTTTGCCCAGATCAGTATTAAATTTTATGCCAAGTAGTTCAAAAGACCCTTGATTCCATATAAGATTCCATTGTGGGCATAGTTTTATTTTCGATCTTATTATCCGAGGCTACACTTATTAATCTTGTTCACATCTAAGCCTGAGAATTAGGCATAGAGTGGAAGTACCTGCATGACAGAAAACAATCCTGTTTCTGTACCATGGAGATGCTTGTACTGTCAGCAGCAGATTGCGAGAGCAAGTAATCAATGTCGCCTGCGTTTAGTCCCTTTATGTTTCTATTGTTTCTTGTAAGGGTTGCCAAGATTTCTGCACAGAATAAAAATGTAGAAGGTGTCTCTCGATATATTGAAACACTGTGAGCCAAACCCGTTGACTTCTACACAGGATTATATACCATTATAAACGGTTCTAATTCAATTTCTGATCGAATCTCCAAACCCAAAATGTTTTAAGTTTCTTAAATCAATACCCAGTCAACAGTATCAAAAGCTTTCCCAAAGTCTCCCATTAATAATAAACCTGGAGATTGAAAATGTTCTGTATATTCTATGCAATCATATATTTAATGAGTTATTTTGGCAAAACATCTTCCCAACATTAAGCCTTTTGATCCCTGTTTATAAGTGTATCTAACAGAGTCTTGATTCTGTTTGCGATAGTCATGGAAGCAATCTGATAAAATATTGATAACACGGAAATTGACTGCCATTTTTTTAAAACCTGTTTTTTGCCTTGAGGGATGCAGGTAATTAACCCTTTTTGCTGTGATAGTGATAAAAATCCACGTTTATATGAAATATTTTATGACCTGATTAAAAAAAATTCTGTGTCATACCAAAAGAATTTGACAAATTCTGTTGTAAACCTATCTTGGCCAGAACTCCTTTCGTTCTTTGGCTCAACAGCTAAAAATTTATTTTGTTGTAATTTATTACATTTTATTTTCATAAGTTTGGAATGGTGCATTTTCCCAGAAGTGTATCCAAATCTGGTTTGCTGACATTGTGTTTGGAATATGATTTCTGATAGTAACACTTCAGCTGTGTCTATTGGTAACACTTCAGCTGTGTCTATTGGTAACACTTCAGCTGTGTCTATTGGTGTCGATAGTTTAATTAGATCCGTTTGGATCTTGTTCTCTTTTCTCTCATATTGAATATTGTTTCCCAAAGAAAGTGGTCATCAATACGATGTTTGTCTATGGTGTCGTTATTGTTAACTTTAAGCTGTTCTACAGTATCTTTTATTGCATTTTTAATAAGGTAAACATATTCTTTATCTCTCAGCAGGGAATTGTTAAATTTTCCATAACCTTTACCACATTGTAAATCTGTTATTTTGATTGTGATTATTGTTGGAGAATGGTCTGAGATTCAAAACTTCGTTCAATTTTGGTTTTTACAAGAGTGAGTATGATTTTATGAGAGACTTGGAAGTAATAACGACAACCTTGCTTAAGAGGATGTAGATACCATTTTGTGGTTAGAATGATGGCACAAGTACAACCATTATATAGAGTTTATTGTGTACAGTTCTGAGTCTGGTGAGTCAGTCATCATGTTAAAAGTTTGATATTACATAGCAGTTGCCTTGTCAGTCTATATGAACCTGTGACATTACGATTTTTGACCCGTGAAGATCCGGGATAGAATAGGTCTTCAGCAACCCATGCTTGCCGTAAAAGGCGACTATGCTTGTCGTAAAAGGCGACTAACAGGCTCGCTGACTTGGTTGATGCATGTCATTGGTCCCAATTGGGTGGATCGATGCACATGATGTCAATCACTGGATTGTCTGGTCCAGACTCGATTATTTACAGACCGCCGTCATATAGCTGGAATATTGCTGAGTGAGGCGTTAAACAACAAACCAACCAACCAACATTACGATTTAATTAGATTAACAACTGCGTAGAGAGTAGATAAATACCTGAAACATTATTTAAACACCTGGATCAGAGAAACAGAATAATATTTCTGAGATCGAACAAAATTAAATTCATTATGAAATTTTTGGTTAAAATGACCACCTATGTAAGACCTATGACTTCCTGTAGTACAGTTAAGGAGTCATAATGACGGCATGTTTTAAGAGGCTAGGCAAACCCTGCTGTAGTTGTGTATAGTATTCCAATCCTCACTGAGGACTATGCTTGCACTAACTTGTCTTATTCGTTTTAGAATTCTAGCGAATCTGTTAGGACCATACACAGTTATTATTGCTAGGTGATAATTGTCTAGAGATAGTTCTACTGTGAGAATGTTTTCGCTTTTATTCGTTATTTTATTTTCCAGCTTACAGTCACAATATTTTGAGAATAGTATCATGACCCCCCCCCGAATTACTTGTAAAAGAACTAAAGACACATTGTTTGTTACCCTATTCTTCTCGATTGTTTTGTTCCATTACCTGTATGAAATGAACATCTTGTAGACAGTATATATTTTTACTCGCTTTTTCTTTAGTTGGTGAACATTTTCTTGTGCTGTGTATTATTATTCAACACTCTACAACTTGCAATAATATTTTCAATGCATCTTATTCACACATTTTGGGTAGTATTGAATTACATTTTGGTTTTTTCACCTTAAGTGGTACATATTTCACATTATGGCCCAGGTTTTTTTTCATCTTTGTGACATTGTTTACATTTTGTTCCTGTTCGCTACATTTGTAATGAACAGTGGGTAGTAGTCAGCAAGACATACAAGTCTTGAGGCATTTTGCTGTTACATCAATTGTGTTAAAATGGGATATGTAGCAACATGATATGTGGTGCATATTTCATGGAAATGCCTAGGTTTTTTTCACCTTCATCTCATTGTTTACATTTTGCAATAAAAAATGTGGTGAAGAATCAGCGAAAAAATACAAGACCTCAATGCAGCCTCACCTCCCTATGGTTGTTACAATCTTCACTTGTGAAGGACTTAATCATTCAAATGTCTTAGTAATTCAACTAATATTATAAAACCTGGGTTAATTTCATGTCTTTTTCCCCTTTGAAGCTAATGTTACAGTCTTCATAATATGAAGATGAAAGTTCGCTTTTACTTTTAGAAGTCCTCCCCTGACACTGGGAAGAATCTGGTACAAAACGAACACTCACAGTTTGGGTTCCCGTGAATTCACTATATCCAGTATGTGTGAGTAAATAGAAATCAAACAACAAGACACACATTATACACATGGACAGAAATCAGGCATTCTTTCTCATACCCCTCAGCCACGTGTTATGGATATTTCACGAGCTAACAAAAGTCATATTAAGGAGTCAACAGATTCTTGATAATACGGTTAATTTGTTCAAAAATAGTTCACAATAAAACCTTTGATGTATTTATCGTACAAAAGGTTATTGGATTACTTTATAATGGAATGTTTTTGAGTTCATATGAAGAATTATCTGAAATTTAATACATGCTATTATTCCACATGCAGTAATGTTGACACTTGGACTTAGTCATACTTTCTCCATGACAGTCACGGATCCTGAGGGTGTTTGGTCTCCACCTCGGTTCCGACAACCTTTCCTCGTGTTCAGAGCTGGTCCTGGTCCATATTGCTGCCACTTATTGACTTTGGATAGCCCTGTGCTATATAAGTAAGGGCTGTTGATCAGACTGTATACTTTAACGACTCCTTGTAGCAACCCACGTGTGTTAAATACGACCTCTCTGCTCGGCAAGTACTGAAACGTAGCTGGAATGCTCTTACATGCATTTGGGCGGTGTTTACATCTGTAGTCAGGCACTTGTGCACTTTAAAGAACATGTTTCCTACCGTCTACTTGTCAAACTTCAAGTCATTTATCAAGAACCTACGAATAATACGTCTGGGTCCTCTAGTGGAGTCTCCGGGATCCCACAGAAGAGGAGATTAGGTTTGCGGTCATGTATGTTCTGGATGAAATGCTTTTCGAGTTTTCATATGCGCTGCTAGCATCTGTCAAGCCTTCACTTAATTTCACTATCTCGTCACTATGAACAGTACTGACCTTCATTTTTAAGTTCAAAATTTCTACTCTTACTTCTTGAATTGAATTCTGGAGAACAGTTTTTGTTGTGTTGATAAGTTCAGCCAGGCGATTTCCCCATGCATGCACAACTCCTTCCACGGATTTTGGAGATCAGGTATCGGGCATGTATAACATGCACAACATGCACAGCAAGCTCACAACAAATAATATTTGTTCAACAAATTTACTTTTTAGGAATGTCAGAAATCACCATTGTTATTTCACGTGGAATTTTATTAAGATTATTGATATTTGCTCAAGATTGTTTGGATTACATCTGTGGGTTGGAGACCGCTGTTGAATCTCTTTTATCTCCTAGTCGTGCGAAACCGAAGTTCTTTACCTAAGCGTTGAACAGGAAATAATGTGGTTGAATCTTGAAAGGTTTTAGTATTAAAAAGTTCCAATAAATATTGTTTAAAGAAATTAGATAAAATTTTCTGACAAAATTAGCTCCAACCATTGACAAAATAGAAATTGGTATTTTTTGTTCACAACAATAATTTAATTGAAGGCACTTTCAAGAAATGAAGATACTGGAATGTTGCTTTGTAATAAATCAGTAATTATAATTTATAATGTTTGATAAACACAATCTAATCTAATTGCATGGTCAAACTTGGGATGTTTCTTTTATATTAGTTGTGTCAATCATTACAGATTAATAGTAGTTCTTAATTTGAGGACCGCCTCCGTGGTCTTGTGGTAGAGCGTCCGCCCGGAGAGCGGAAGGTCCAGGGTTCGATCCTGGGCCGCGTCATACAAAAAGACGTTAAAAGATTGTACTTGTTGTTACCCTGTCTGGCGCTCGGCATTAAGGGGCTAAAACAAGGACTGGTCAGCTCGGAGTCAGTATACTGTGTCTGAGTGGGGTATTCATGTTAAACTGCGGCATGGTATCTCAGTGAGCTAGCACTATAAATCGGCATCAGTCCGGACTAGTACAAGCAGCCACACACACACATACACGTGCATGCACGTCGCTATATAAGTGCAATAATCTTGGACGCGACGTTAAACCCAATTTCACCTCACCTCTTAATTTGAGTAGTATATTATGGCCTTCCACCTATCAGTACGATTGGGTTTCACCGAAGTGGTAAATGTCAAAGACCTGGAACTCTTTAGGGTGGTGGGCTCACCTTAGCCTTACCTTGTCATGCCAAGGTCTGGGTTTGATTCACAATGTGTTCTAATGTCCTCCAGCCGTGATATAGTGCACAGTAGTGTCATAGCGACTGATTTACGACTACCATTGTCTTAAGAACATTTGATTCCAAAGACTAATTACCGTGTAGCCATGACATGTATATGTCTCCATTACTTAATTGTCATTATTTATAAAACACTAATCCCCATTGTTAATCCTCAACAACATTTCATTGTATTTTGACTGTCAGTCAGCCTGTGCTAATGTGTTGTGTCCAACATTGGCAAGAGGCTGTTCCATCTGCCTTCCTGGCACACAGAACACCAGGGCTCTTTGCTGCAGAGTACAAATGCTAATGTGTTGTGCCCAAGACTGGCAAGAAGCTGTTCCATCTGCCTCCCTGGCACACAAAACCAGGGCTCTTTGCAGCATAGTAAAAATGCTAATGTGTTGTGCCCAACACTGGCAAGAGGCTGTTCCATCTTCCTCCCTGGCACACAGAACACCAGGGCTCATTGCTGCATAGTAAAAATGCTAATGTGTTGTGCCGTACACTGGCAAGAGGCTGTTCCTTCTGCCTCCCTGGCACACAGAACACCAGGGCTCTTTGCAGCATAGTAAAAATGTTAATGTGTTGTGCCCAACACTGGCAAGAGGCTGTTCCATCTGCCTCCCTGGCACACAGAACACCAGGGCTCATTGCTGCATAGTAAAAATGCTAAAGTGTTGTGCCCAACACTGGCAAGAGGCTGTTCCATCTTCCTCCCATGCACACAGGACACAAGAACCCTCTGCTGCAGAGTACAAATGCTGACAGAAATGGTGCTGCAATTCCACACAAAAATCTGTCGGTGGTTAATAGATATGACTAATCACAGGACTCAGAAGGACAGAATCCAAGAACTATATTGGATGAATAAGGAACTAGACCATTTTCTTGGTCATCAATAACATTACCAGTTTTGTGTTTAAGCATTTATGGATACTTCGTCTCAGATTAAACAAATTACTTGAAAGTTCTGTGCCTTTTTCTGAATGATTATCGATTGAGTCCTTATTTGAGCTGAAGGTTCGTGCTTAGTGAAAACAGGGATGATGACATGATTGTATAATCTGTGCAAATAGGTGGCAGATGTGTTTTCAGCCATGAGAGACCGTTCAGATCAAAAACTGTTATATTTCTGGACTGGAATAGCTTTATGTTATTCTCTAATCATTGCCCGCACATGGGGGCCAATTGTTACTGGGGATTCAAGTGCAGCTCTGGCGCTGATCACTTTCATTTCTCTCTTGTTATTGATCAGCATTGATTCACTGGTCAACATGGTGTAGGTTGTCACCCTCCTTGTCCTCACGTTTGTATACATGGCCCACTGTAGGAGGCATTTGGTAACTCCCTTACCTCTGACACTGCTTCAGGCCCCGTTCCACAAAGCTAAGATGATCGTAACTCCCATACTTTAACATAGACTTAGGACAATGTGGGCGCTAAGGCCATTTTGTGGAACGGGGCCCTCTCTGCGATCACCCATTTCATATTCATGCTGGGATCTGCCAAGCCTGACCACCCAATCCATTTCGTCATCCAGCATATGTTGCTGGGGACCTGTGATGCAGGTCTTTGATGCTTCATTGAAACCAGGGGTCCGGAAAATTTAAAATCCCAATCGGACATTTGCATTTAGGCCACGCCCCCTTCAAATAGCGTATTTTAGTACGACTTTTCACACACATTACAAGTTTACGTATTCATAATATGATGAATTATGAATTGTTTCAATTTAAAATGTTTAATTCACCGGACAATTAATAACAAATAATATCATTTTAGATTTACATGGAAAAAAACCGTTTGTTTCTGTTATAATAACGATCTGTTAACGTAGTGAACGGTCTAATTAATATTCATGAGTTATAGTCATGATCTGCTCAAGTGTACGCGTTGTAACATTTGGATCGAGACTATTATCCCATATTTGGTTATCACGTGACCTCACAGGAAAGGGTTTTTTTTAAACTAAAGATTTTTTTAAAACAAGACAGATAATTTAATCACAAATACTAAAATATCGTTGATAGCAATAGTTATTTGAATACTTTTTTCATCTGTACTTAATTATTGACCATAAAAAAATTGGATATCGATCGTCCGAGAAAGCAAAATGGCGGTCAATCAATTTCAATATACGACTAGCTACTGAAAACAGTAAAATCTGCAAATCCTCATTGTATGTCATCCAAGTGAAAGTCGTTAGCCACGACTTACAAAATGATCGTCCAGACTTTGAGGGTTTGGCAGATCCGCTCGATTGATCTGCATCGGTCGACTGGCTGTCGTCATACTCTCGCTTTTTGTCTGAGGTTACATATCGTAGCATTGTGAGGATAATGAGGTACATCGATGATGCAAGGTATTAATGTACAGTTGTAAACACCTTTCACTCAAATTAACAAGATGTTCTCAGTAATTAATCCTCGATTAATCAGTGTCAACTCAGTTTATTGCCTATTACAGTGATTGACAGATTGGACTATCATGTAGGTACGATGTATTTACAGCAATCAAAACAAACAAAGCTTGTCAGTGTAGTTAATCTTCATTGTGTTGCAACTGCAGACAGAAACTGCTCAGTCCTAACTGTTGATCATGTCCGGTCAAAATTTAAGAATGTCCGGACAATACTTTTTAAAATGTCCGGTAAGCAATATTTTAAAACGGACATTTGAGATTCCCAATCGGACATGTCCGGCGCATATGACGGTTTCCGGACCCCTGATTGAAACCCACATGGTTGACAATTAGGGGAGTCTGGAATTTGAACCTATTAACATAGGATCCTGATGCATCTAAGGGACATTACCCTGCAAGTAAGCAGATATGTAAAGCATTGTTGTAATTATTCACCAAGACTGCAGTTTGGCTGAAGCCTAGAAACTGTTTAATTAGGAACACAAATAAACTGCTGTAAATAATAGCATGTCTATGCAAATGTTGAGGCAGGCACGCTCCCAACAGACCCAAAAAACAATATGATGGACTTTCTTGCCTTGATTAGTTCATTTGGGACCGGACTTCCTGTCCTGTTTTGCAAGTGCCAGGTGCCATATCACATTGATGATTGCAAGTTGCTGGAAGGTAATGACAGCTGTGAAGAATGATGGTAATACATATTATTTCTTTGTGAGAACTAACTTCAGATCATGCAGAGGTTATTTACAAATCAATTTATTTATCTTCTCAGTTTGGGAGTGTCGACAGTTTCATGGGCTCTGAGTTCAAATGAAACTTACTGTTCCTGAACTGAGACATTGTTCGTGCTCTCCTCATCCCTCTAAAGCCTTACTACCATTGCCCATATTACATATCGCCTTCCAGGCTGTCAATAAATTCAGACAAATTGCTTGGCTGCTGTAAATCATAATGTCTGTATGAACTGATTGCCTTGTTATTCTCTCAACCTCTAAATCTAGACTCTGTTTTTATATCCACTCTCTTCATGACAAACTCCAAGTTTGTTTAATCAGCAGTTCTGCAGTCACATTAACATGAATCACCATGGTTTCTGGGGATTATGACTGCCACTGTGGCTTACATCGGAAGTAATCTGTCTAGAGGCCACTGTGCTAGTTCTTGGACTTACTCGGGTCACGGGTGGCCCAGTTGTCTAAGGAAACGCAATTCAATGTCCAGAAGCCAATGATTGTGGATTCAACTCTCTGTTCACCCTGATTATGATTCTATGGCTGTCAGACCATGCCTGTGGGTTTACCATGGTGGTAAACATCAGTGATCTGCATGATACTTCAGACTTTCCTACCAACTTGACACACTGCAATATAACTGCAATACTGTTCAAAGCGGTGTTAAACCCAACTCACTCACTCATATGGTTCATGTATAAATGAGTGAGGGGATTCTTCATTGCTACAGACAGCAATTCAGGGTTAAGTATTCATTTTTGTTTTGACTAGTCTGCAAATATGTTGCCATCTACCTTATACTTAGCATAAGTAAGTCCACAAGAAAATATCACAAGGACTTTTGTTAATTTTGAACTGTGGTGATATTCCAGCTATATCGCAATGCCCTGTAAATAAATAGGACACCAGGCTAACAGTGACTGACAGCATGATCCTTGCATCAGGGTGGAACGGAATTTAATCTGCTCAGGTCACTGATCCTGCCCACCTGACCTTTTGTGAGTCCTTACAGCAAGCAGGAGTTGGTTGGCCCTAGAAGGGGCGGGGGTTAGAATAGGTCTTCATCAGTCTATTGCTTGTCGTACAAGGTGATTAATTGGATCAGGTGGGAAGCAATAACCAGGCTTAGTGATTGTGTCATTAAACAGCCCTCATGTAAATTGAGATTTGGGCTGAATTCACTGCCACACTATCTTTTTGAAACCATGTGGTCTCGTTATAGTTCTGGGAATTGTTCATGATGCATTGATATGTCAAGGATCAATGTTATCCTCAAGGCCGTAGAAAGAAAAGATTGACTAAAATGGAACTTGGTACATGTCTTTATTAGGCTGGGGATGACATCAGTAGACTGCTCAGAAGTTCTTGAAGTGCTTTCAGGTTGAGTGGATACAGACTGATAGACAGTTATGGTGAACGCTGTCTGATTGGATTGGGGTGGTCAGGTAGCCTTGTGGTTAAAGTATTCGCTTGTCATGCCGAAGACCTGGTTTCGGTTCCCGACGTGGGTACAATGTGTGAAGCCCATTTCTGGTGTCCCCCACTGGACTATTGCTAAAAGCGGCGTAAAACCTCACTCACTCACTCACTCACTCACTCACTCACTCACTCACTCACTCACTCACTCACTCACTCACTCACTCACTCACTCACTCACTCACTCACTCACTCACTCTCATCTCTTCAAACAAGTTATTTTTTTAAAGTAACATTGTAGGAACTTTCTAAAGTTGTTAATTGACAATATGTTTACCATACTTTAACTTTGTGTGCTGGCGATGTGGTGCCTCACTCTGGGAGTGTGGGTTTGAATCCCAGATAGAACTTAACCCCCCAAAAGTACTAGAATCTGTACTTTACTAAGAAAGTAGTATCCCAAATATAACATTTGTTACAGTATGTTTACCATTTTGTGACGATTAAAACTATTAATACTTTACAACATCAGTGTTGATGATATCATAGATAATTCAAACAATAATAATTAGTACTCAAGTATCAAAATGCTAAACTCTGCTCTATGGTGTGAGACCAATGTCCAGCTCAGGCCCACACCTGATTGTAAGGGCGTGGTCGGGTAGCCCAGTGGTTAGGGCGCTGCTCGTCACGCCGAAGACACGGGTTCGATTCCAGACATGAGTACAATGTGTGAAGCCCATTTCTGGTGTCCCCTGCCGTGATATTGCTGGAACATTGCTAAAAGCTGTGTAGAACCATACTCACTCACTCACCAACAGTGTAAGGGTAGTCGCCAACAAAAGCATGGACAACATCAGGTACAGCAGACAAACAAAGTGGGTTTTGAACAACGACTTTGAGACTTCTAACAGCCCTACTTTGAAGATCTAGCAATATCGTCTGTGCTGAATAAAAACAGAACAAAAACATTAGGGATCCGTTTTTGTTTTGGATCATTGATTTTTAGGTATTTCAAAACAAATACCTTATTCGACGTAATGAGCGCCCCGCTCTAATAAGCGCCCACGGCGATATTTGCTGATATATTGGCTAGTGAACAATCCCAATTAGCACCCCTTCCGATTGATCAATGTACACAAGACTTATTTATTCGTGTATAATAAGCACTCGTGTGTTATTTGCACCCTTAATTATGGGCAATTCAATTCTGGAAAATATATCTGTCGTGTGTGTACGCACATACTTTTCTTTTGTATCATTTCAGGCTGTCAGCATAAACTAAGAAATTTACAATCTTTCAACTCTGTTGTTTTTTTCTCACCAAAATTATATTCAAATAAGAACCCCTTATTTCTAATTTTGAGAGCGCCCCGGGCGCTTATTACGTCGAATACAGTACTAATACATGATCCGATTAAAAATTCATAGTTATCAATAGTTACTTGTTATCAAATATATGTAATGCTAGCCAAGCACTTTTAGACTATAACCTTGGGCAAATAACTGAAAACAACATAAACTGTTCATCACTGGATGTGAAGTTCATATATATTAGGTTTACAAGAGACATATACTTATTATGCAATATAAATCATGTGATACGATCTGTACATTAAAGTTTATTGTGGATCGTGTCATCAGTTTGCACTGGTGAGTCATCTCCATCTTAATAGACGGTCTAATTTTGCCGTCAGTGAGACTACTCCTCCAGTCAGAACTATGCTAGCTGCCAGTCATTATTCCCATCATTTGTTTAAACAGTGTATGACTCATGAAGATCCGGGGTAGTATAGGTCTTCAGCAACCCACGCTTGTTGTATCGGGTGGTCAGACTCGCTGAATTGGTTGATGCATGTCATCGTATCCCAATTGTGTAGATTGATGCTCATGATGTCAATCACTAGATTGTCTGGTTCAGGCATGATTATTTTCAGACCGCCGTCATATAGCTGGAATATTGCTGAGTGCGGCGTTAAACAACAAACAAACAAACATCATTCGAACTGGACTCATGAGGCTTTGATTGTGAATGGTCCAGGATTTTGTGAAAAACGTAAGCACAGCATATTCATATTTAACTAATGTAATAACCATGTATTTATGCCTGAGTAAATCTGAAAATGAACTGAAGATTTTGTGACAATTTAATTCTGTGTCCATATTTGTATTGAAATAAAATGTACTCCATTTTGTTCCTCTAACAGAATGTCTCCCCAGTTCCGCTTACAGGTGTTTAAGGTCATTTTAAATTGACCACTGTCAAATACTGGATTGTGGCCTCGCTCACTCTGTCAAGAAAAGACTTATTTCCAGGGGTCAATTATGTGTTGTCCTGATGTGGCAGTGATATTGTTGACTGTGACCATAGCTTATTTTACTTACACACTCAAAAACACAAGTATGTCATTGCCTAAAGTTCAAAGTGGTGACTATAAGCTGATATATCCTCCCTGAAGAACAACACACTCATGACTTGCCACAAATAAATGACACCGTGGTGTTGAGACTGTCGGCGAAAGAGGTCTTGACATGCCTATAGGCGGGAATCACAGGGGGTAGGCATGAAGGAGTAGCTTGCAACAGATCTCAGCACTGCAGTCTATAATGGTACACAAGGGGCATCCGAGAGGGAGACAATTGATCACTGAATGGCTGTAAGGATATCTTGTGTATCACACTCCTCAGGTTCATGGTGATTTCACTTTTCACTGTAAAGAATGGAAGGCTGTGCCAGACATACCTTTCCTGTAAATAGATGGGGCTGTGCCAGGGATCCCTTTACTGTAAATAGATGGGGCTGTGTCAGGGATCCCTTTACTGTAAATAGATGGGGCTGTGTCAGGGATCCCTTTACTGTAAATAGGTGGAGCTGTGCCAGGGATCCCTTTACTGTAAATAGATGGGGCTGTGTCAGGGATCCCTTTACTGTAAATAGATGGGGCTGTGTCAGGGATCCCTTTACTGTAAATAGGTGGAGCTGTGCCAGGGATCCCTTTACTGTAAATAGATGGAGCTGTGCCAGGGATCCCTTTACTGTAAATAGGTGGAGCTGTGCCAGGGATCCCTTTACTGTAAATAGATGGGGCTGTGTCAGGGATCCCTTTACTGTAAATAGATGGGGCTGTGTCAGGGATCCCTTTACTGTAAATAGGTGGAGCTGTGTCAGACATCCCTTTTCTATAAATAGGTGGAAGTGTGCCAGACATACCTTTACTGTAAATAGGTGGGGCTGTGTCAGGGATCCCTTTACTGTAAATAGGTGGGGCTGTGTCAGACATACCTTTACTATAAATAGGTGGAGCTGTGTCAGACATACCTTTCCTGTTAATAGGTGGAGCTGTGTCAGGGATCCCTTTCCTGTAAATAGGTGGAAGTGTGCCAGGGATCCCTTTACTGTAAATAGATGGGGCTGTGTCAGGGATCCCTTTACTGTAAATAGGTGGGGCTGTGCCAGGGATCCCTTTACTGTAAATAGGTGGAGCTGTGTCAGACATACCTTTACTATAAATAGGTGGGGCTGTGCCAGACATACCTTTACTATAAATAGGTGGGGCTGTGCCAGACATACCTTTACTTTAAATAGGTGGAGCTGTGCCAGACATCCATTTACTGTAAATAGGTGGGGCTGTGCCAGACATACCTTTACTGTAAATAGGTGGGGCTGTGCCAGACATACCTTTACTATATATAGGTGGGGCTGTGCCAGACATACCTTTACTTTAAATAGGTGGAGCTGTGCCAGACATACCTTTACTTTAAATAGGTGGAGCTGAGTCAGGGATCCCTTTACTGTAAATAGGTGGTGCTGTGTCAGGGATCCCTTTACTGTAAATAGGTGGTGCTGTGTCAGGGATCCCTTTACTGTAAATAGGTGGAGCTGAGTCAGGGATCCCTTTACTGTAAATAGGTGGTGCTGTGTCAGGGATCCCTTTACTGTAAATAGATGGGGCTGTGTCAGGGATCCCTTTACTGTAAATAGATGGGGCTGTGTCAGGGATCCCTTTACTGTACATAGGTGGTGCTCTGCCAGACATACCTTTCCTGTAAATAGGTGGTGCTGTGCCAGACATACCTTTCCTGTAAATAGGTGGTGCTGTGCAAGACATACCTTTCCTGTAAATAGGTGGTGCTCTGCCAGACATACCTTTCCTCTAAATAGGTGGTGCTGTGCCAGATATGACTTTACTGTAAATAGGTGGGATCTGTGCCAGGCATACCTTTACTGTAAATAGGTGGGATCTGTGCCAGGCATACCTTTACTGTAAATAGGTGGTGCTGTGTCAGACGTACCTTTACTGTAAATAGGTGAGGCTGTGTCAGACATCCCTTTACTGTAAATGATCTGAGAATGTGTCAAGGTTGGCTACAAGTTGGGACAGCTGGGAGATGCCCGTGTGACAGTGGTGATCAGTTCTAGGCTAGGAATGAGGCTACTTACATTAGATATTGTTTATTGTTTTGGAAAATGGGTTAAAAGCAGTTAAGAAGACATTTTTTTAGAAATTAACATTTAGAACAGATGAGCATGCCCTTCTGTGATGGAATGGTGGCGTCTCTTGAAACTGCAATCCAGAAACTAGTTTCAGTCCACTTCAGGCAAATTAATTTTGAGATTATGACGTGGACACATTAAGCTCTATGGAGGCCAAATAGGTTTCCTCGTATTCCTAGTTGTTAAAAATGTAAAAAGAATTCTCAAAAGAAAACTGAAGACTATGATATTCGGAAGCAATTGTTATTTCTTTGGCAACAATTTACATTTTAAGTCACCCCATTCTTTCTGCACAAGAAGAGCTTCTGAAGGCACTGACTCCTCCCCAAGCTTCAGCAGTCCTTTGGTGAATACATGCATGTCATATCAACACAGGGAGGACTCCTCCAAGACCTTGTTTCAGGAAAATCCAGTTGGTTTTAATGAAATTTAGGTGTGTGACAGCCAGAACATTGATGGGTTTAGAGGCCATCATTCATCCCTACTGTATATTCCGCCTGTGTGTTAAGCATGGATGTTATGCCGGTGTTGAACGTGGTATATTCCCTCAGGACAGGAGACGTCTTCTCAGCGAAACAGATCATGTCTCTATATCTAGTCTTGCTTTTCTTATGACATTGATTTTAGCTAGTGCCTTCATTCGACATTTCATCTAATTGATTTTACAGTTTTTCCTGCATTGAAGCCAAATTGAAAATGGCAATTTCCCTTCACTTTCGTTTTTGAAAACTGAATTTGATCAATGTATTAAGGTATTAGATTACCGATGGTGAATGAGAGATAAATGTAATTACAGATAAATTTATTTGTCAACTATTGGCTGTTTACGGTGTAGGTGAAATTGTATTACAGCAACGGAAATGAAGAGGCCGCCGATGGGCCACACATTCTATGTACAGTATATGTACTGGGTTGAGTCTGGCTAATACTATAGACCATACACACCTTTAGCCTCAAGACTGTCTCCATAGATGAAGCCCCATCTTCCCGAGGCAAGAGAGTTAACTGACTTTAAAAGTCCAGTTTCCACCCTTGCCGAACTAGGCTGGAATTCCTGGGCTCGATCGTAGCGCCACCAGTGGCTATTACGAGTTATGTCCTTTCTATGCCTCTCCTATTGACCAATCAGATTCAACCTCTCGTACCACTTGCATTTGCTTCAAACAAAATGGTGGCAACCAGCCAAGACGATCTGATCGATAATCAAGATCTATATTGTGATAAAACGAGTCTTACATCGCGAAGTGCATCAAATCACGTGAGCACCTTTATTAAAAACATGAAAAGATTTAGAAAATATCTGTTGACAACGTGTTAGCGGTGCACATGCTTTGCAAATCCTGCAGTCGACCGAAATCTGCATGACACTTTGCGAACCGGATTTCGATTTCGGTGCGCGATTTTGATTGGACTATGCATAGACTCGTTAGTCCAGCCAAAATGTAACTCCATAATACCAGCCTAGTTTGGCAAGGGTGGAAACTGGACTTTTATAGTCAGTTAACTCTCTTGCCTCGGGAAGATGATGAAGCGCCTGCGTGGAGAGTGGAGAGACGGTCTGATCACTTGTACCCATTATACAAACTGTCAGTAAAAGATGGTACTTGCTGCTACCCTGCCTGATGCTCAGCATTTAGGGCCTATAACAAGGACTGGCCGGCTTGGTATCTGTACGATGGGTCTGAGTAGGGTGTCTGTTACATTGGAGCTGCACTATAAAACCATCCTGAACTGGACTAGTACAAGCAGCCACACACACATGTGCATGCACATCACTATATGAGTGAAATAATCTTGAATGCAATGTCCCATTTCACCTCACCTTTAGCCTCAAACACAGCACTGAAGTGACTTGATATGACCCTGGGGCACACATGAGTTTTATGAACCCCATCATGTTCCCGCATAGGTAATAAATAATCATAATTTAAATATTAACTGTTAAAAATACTCTTGGTTTGCAAATAGGACCTCTTGCTTGGATACCAGCCATCACGTTTACGATACTTGTGTGTGATGACTGACACATGGCATCCTTGCAGCCTTATTTGAAATTGTCAGTGTTGCCAATTCCTCACCTGCACTGAGCTACAGGGCCTTGCAGTCCCTTGTGAAGATCTGGGTTAGAATTAGTCTTCAGCAACCCATGCTTGTTGTAAGAGACGACTAAAGGGATCTGGTTAATCATATCCCAATTGCGTGGATTGATGCTCATGATATCAGTCACTGGATTGTCTGGCCCAGATTTGATTATTTGCATACTGCCATCATAGAGCTGAGTGCAGCATTAAACAAAAAACAAACAGAATCAGGACTTTGCTCTTTTGCTTGCATTAAATCAATAGTGATGATAAATTTGAACATTTTACTACTCACATATACAGTTTAGGATGAAACCAGCCAAGGAACCAGAAACGATTTCCTATTATCTAAAAGAAAGAAAAGAGAGATTATTCAAATACCTGTTTTAAAACCTACCTTCACTTGAGTCATCAAAGAAATATCATTTTCTTATTCTAAAATGTTGTATTAATCTGCTTCACGCAAATAGTCTTGACAATGATGTGGACATTATGCTGTATGATGGAAGGAAAGTAGTATTTTATAACTGCAAGTGGGTCATTATTGTCGCCTCAGTTACTGTAAAGGAGATGTGAAATATAGATATAAGTCTTCATGAGATCCTGTCTGTCCTCTGAGAAGGTGTTATATACATTATGTCCTCCCACAGGACTCATCTGTGAAATGTTGTCTCATTTTGAACTTTTGTTTCCAACTATTGACACAAAACCACTCGGCAGTGTGGAGGTTTTCCTCATAGACATGATCATGTTTCATACTCCTAGTGCTTTACCTGTAACACTCTTACATTATTGCCACATTATTGACTCGTCTGTTCGTCATCCATTATTCTCAAGTGAGGAGTGCTCAAAGCCGTAAAGACAGAAGTTTAAAGCCCCACATTGGTACAAATCCAGGTTCTACATCCATGTTAAGTTCAATGCAATATTGCTAAAAGCATGTAAAACCAATCTTGTTCTATCGATCATTTCAGTCTGATAGACACAACGCTGAGATTGTTCAGGTCCCATGACCAATTCAGTATATGTGAGCTTATTTCCTGCATTTACATCTGTCTGTCCCTGTGTCTCTCCTGTCTGTCCTGTCTTTCCTGTCTGCCCTTCTGTCTGTTCCTCTGTTTGTCCTTCTGTCTGCCCTTCTGTCTGTTCCTCTGTTTTTCCTTCTGTCTGTCCTTCTGTCTGTTCCTCTGTCTGTCTCTCTGTCTGTCCCTCTGCCCTTCTGTCTGTCCCTCTGGTTGTCCCTCTGTCCTTTTGTCTGTCTTCTGTCTGTCCCTCTGTTTGTCCTTCTGTCTGTCCTGTCTGTCTGCCCCTCTGTCTGTCCTTCTGTCTGCCCCTGTCTGTCCTTCTGTCTGTCTTTCTGTCTGTCTTTCTGTCTGTCTTTCTGTCTGCCTGCCCGTCTTACTCCTGTCTGTCCTTTTGTCTGTGCCTCTGCCTGTCCTTCTGTCTGTCCTTCTGTCTGTCCCTCTTTCTTTCCCTCTGTCTGCCCTTCTGTCTGTCCCTCTTTCTGTCCCTCTGTCTGTCCTGTCTGTCCCTCTGTCTGTTCCTGTCTAATTCTGTCTGTCCCTCTGTCCTTCTGTCTGTCCCTCTGTCAGTCCCTCTGTCAGTCCTTCTGTCTGTCCCTCTGTCTGCCCCTCTGTTGGCCCCTTTGTCTGTAAGCTATCCACTATATCTTCTTTCCAATCTCTCCAAGCATAACCTTCATTGAAAAATAAATTCTACCTTCCTTGATGAACAGCAAGTCAAATATACACATAGCAGTATGTGCCACAAACTAGACTTGCTGAACCTGTCACTTGACATTTTCAGTAGATCTTAGTGTTAATGTATGGACTTTTATTTGCATTGCTAACTGGACTGAATGAAATTTTACTAGACTCGGGCTATGGACTAGTGGCTAAGGCCACAGACTGAGATATACTTATTAATTGATAGAAAATATGCAGACACCCCACTTTCAAACTACAAAAGAGTTCAACAAAACCAGGATTCATGACTAATGATGAATAAATAATAATCACATCCAAGATTTTGTCAGTGTGTTTTGAGACAAAAAAAAGCTAGTTGAGTATGTCTTCACTGTCCTTGATTTAGACACTGAAGTGTAGGTGGTTATCTGGTTCTAGGAAGGAGAAATATGATTGCAGTGACTTTCTGATGAGGCACAGGTTATTACCTGACATAGCAAGAAATGCAGAAAAGTGCAGATATCTAACTTGCGTGCTCTAATCATAGATATTCTATTGGCTGATGAGAAGTTAAGTGATGACATCTGTCGAGAGAAAATGCTCAAAGAATCCAATTCCCCCCCAAAATGTTTTGCATCATTTTCACAAATAGTTGACTGCAATATTGTCGGCATTCATTTTCTGAAGAATAAGTAATTAGTTTGATGTGACCTTATAAAAGAAGTCTTGTATTCATATTGTTCAACTAAGTTTTGAGATCTATGAGATCTTGTTGATGATTTTTGCCTTTGGCCCTGTTGGTGTAACGCGGAGAGTGTAGGTGGATCTGCAGGGAATAACCGTCACACTCCTGCAGAGATGACGACATTGCTGAGAGACATCAGTCACTCCGGAATCAATATGGATGGAGAGACACTCTGTTGTAACCTGACCCATGACAAAGTGTAGGTCTGTCATTGCACAATAGTCACTCTGTGACCTCCCACACAAACCCCTGCAGGACTATACACACACTTTCTTCTCACACCAGTCCATCGCCAGCTAGAGTATTCACTCTTTCAGAAATCAATTGTACCGATGCTAACCATATTTCTCCAATGCCAGTGAAGTCAGACAGCGGTGCTGCTTGTAACATGGTTGTTGCCCATTACGGCGTGTGTCGCAGCGTGTCACAACTCTGTGACCAAGTTATACAATGACGAGGGGGGATCGTGTTAGGCCGGACTCCAACTGGTTGAGGTCTCCAGGGCTTTGGACTGGGACGGGCAGAATAAGTTGTATCTGCGGGTGATGCAGATGTAAGGTGATGATGATGGTGTTGACTGTTGACACAGTTCATTCGTGTTCCTGGATTACCGTTGCGGTGGTAGTTGCGGCCATGTCCAAGGTGGTTCTGCAGGAGATTTGTGCCACCCCTGCTTGTTGCATGGTTGACTACCCACCTGGGGTAAGTTCCTCACAAGGCTGTAATGGAAGAATCTTGAGGATCTATTGATTCTACTTCCGGAATCAAAGATTCAAGTGATTTCTCCAACATAAACCATGTTATGGTTGAGCTATGATTTTTTAAATTTTGTATTATGATCTATAGTTGTTAGCTTGTTTAAATTTGGTTCAGAATGACCAGTGAATTCCTGGCTCAGAATCAACAGCATCAATAATAGTGTGATGCCACTGTTAGGGGTAAATTGTTGGAGAGTAATCTTCAACTGTTATGAAAGAGAGTTGAGGTGGTTGGGAAGCCTATAGTGTTCCATTCCCACATAGTTTTGAATGTGTCAAGCATACACTTGGTGGCCAAGAACAGCGTTCGGCGGGAATATTGCTAAAAGTAGAATATATCTCATTCACTCAAGTCAAAGCCAAGGCTGACAAGTTACTTGCAGTGAACTTTTGTTGTCGGGAATCAACTCTGCTGGAAACAGCATGGGGACAGTTCCTTGTTTTTTTCAACTTTTTATAGGACATTTATATCATTCAGAAATTCGAAAGCAGTTGTGACATTTTTAATTACAGTCAGTGACCCCGTAAATGATCCAACCTGATACACTCAACAACCTGATACACTCAACAACCTGATACACTCATCCACCTGATACACTCATCCACCTGATACACTCACCTGATACACTCACCCACCTGATACATCCAACTGATACACTCAACAACCTGATACACTCATCCACCTGATACACTCGTCCACCTGATACACTCGTCCACCTGATACACTCATCCACCTGATACATCCACCTGATACACTCAACAACCTGATACACTCATCCACCTGATACACTCATCCACCTGATACACTCACCTGATACACTCACCCACCTGATACACTCATCCACCTGATACACTCATCCACCTGATACACTCACCCACCTGATACTCACCTGATACACTCATCCACCTGATACATCCACCTGATACACTCACCCACCTGATACATCCACCTGATACACTCACCCACCTGATACACTCACCCACCTGATACATCCACCTGATACATCCACCTGATACACTCATCCACCTGATACACTCACCCACCTGATACACTCATCCACCTGATACACTAATCCACCTGATAAACTCATCCACCTGATACACTCACCCACCTGATACATCCACCTGATACACTCACCCACCTGATACATTCACCCACCTGATACACTAATCCACCGGATACACTCATCCACCTGATACATCCACCTGATACACTCATCCACCTGATACACTCATCCACCTGATACACTAATCCACCTGATAAACTCATCCACCTGATACACTCACCCACCTGATACATCCACCTGATACACTCACCCACCTGATACATTCACCCACCTGATACACTAATCCACCGGATACACTCACCCACCTGATACATCCACCTGATACACTCACCCACCTGATACACTCACCCACCTGATACACTCACCCACCTGATACATTCACCCACCTGATACACTAATCCACCGGATACACTCATCCACCTGATACACTCACCCACCTGATACACTCATCCACCTGATACACTCACCCACCGGATACACTCATCCACCTGATACATCCACCTGATACATCCACCTGATACACTCACCCACCGGATACACTCATCCACCTGATACATCCACCTGATACACTCACCCACCTGATACACTCATCCACCTGATACATCCACCTGATACACTCATCCACCTGATACACTCATCCACCTGATACACTCATCCACCTGATACACTCATCCACCTGATACACTCATCCACCTGATACACTCACCCACCTGATACACTCATCCACATGATACACTCACCCACCTGATACACTCATCCACATGATACACTCACCCACCTGATACACTCACCCACCTGATACACTCACCCACCTGATACACTCACCCACCTGATGCATCCACCTGATACACTCACCTGATACACTCATCCACCTGATACACTCATCCACCTGATACACTCATCCACCTGACACATCCACCTGATACATCCACCTGATACATTCACCTGATACACTCATCCACCTGATACACTCACCTGATACTCACCTGATACACTCACCTGATACACTCACCTGATACATCCACCTGATACAATCATCCACCTGATACACTCATCCACCTGATACACTCATCCACCTGATACACTCATCCACCTGATACACTCATCCACCTGATACACTCAACCACCTGATACATCCACCTGATACACTCACCCACCTGATACACTCACCTGATACTCACCTGATACACTCATCCACCTGATACACTCACCTGATACTCACCTGATACACTCAACCACCTGATACACTCACCTGATACTCACCTGATACACTCACCTGATACACTCATCCACCTGATACACTCATCCACCTGATACACTCATCCACCTGATACACTCACCCACCTGATACACTCACCCACCTGATACACTCACCCACCTGATGCATCCACCTGATACACTCACCCACCTGATACACTCATCCACCTGATACATCCACCTGATACACTCACCCACCTGATGCATCCACCTGATACACTCACCCACCTGATGCATCCACCTGATACACTCACCTGATACACTCATCCACCTGATACACTCATCCACCTGATACACTCATCCACCTGACACATCCACCTGATACATCCACCTGATACATTCACCTGATACACTCATCCACCTGATACACTCACCTGATACTCACCTGATACACTCACCTGATACACTCACCTGATACATCCACCTGATACAATCATCCACCTGATACACTCACCCACCTGATACATCCACCTGATACATCCACCTGATACACTCATCCACCTGATACACTCATCCACCTGATACACTCATCCACCTGATACACTCATCCACCTGATACATCCACCTGATACATCCACCTGATACACTCATCCACCTGATACACTCATCCACCTGACACATCCACCTGATACATCCACCTGATACATTCACCTGATACACTCATCCACCTGATACACTCACCTGATACTCACCTGATACACTCACCTGATACACTCACCTGATACATCCACCTGATACAATCATCCACCTGATACACTCACCCACCTGATACACTCATCCACCTGATACACTCATCCACCTGATACACTCAACCACCTGATACATCCACCTGATACACTCACCCACCTGATACACTCACCTGATACTCACCTGATACACTCATCCACCTGATACACTCACCTGATACTCACCTGATACACTCAACCACCTGATACACTCACCTGATACTCACCTGATACACTCATCCACCTGATACACTCATCCACCTGATACACTCATCCACCTGATACACTCATCCACCTGATACACTCATCCACCTGATACACTCACCTGATACATCCACCTGATACAATCATCCACCTGATACAATCATCCACCTGATACACTTATCCACCTGATACACTCATCCACCGGATACACTCACCCACCTGATACACTCATCCACCTGATACACTCATCCACCTGATACACTCAACCACCTGATACTCACCTGATACATCCACCTGATACACTCATCCACCTGATACTCACCTGATACACTCACCTGATACAACCACCTGATACACTCATCCACCTGATACACTCATCCACCTGATACACTCACCCACCTGATACACTCACCTGATACAGTCATCCACCTGATACACTCATCCACCTGATACACTCATCCACCTGATACTCACCTGATACACTCACCTGATACATCCACCTGATACAATCATCAACCTGATACACTCATCCACCTGATACACTCACCTGATATACTCACCTGATATACTCACCTTATACATTGACTCACCTGATACACTCACCATGAGTCAAAGTATAGCATTTATGATAAATGTATTCATTCTCTTGCAACTAAAGTTTGTTTCAAGGCGTCAATAGCAGTAATCTGACTATGGTTGCTGTAAATAACACTGAGTTGTGAGATCTACCGATCACTTCACAAACGATTTCGAAGAAAGTAATGTGATCATTACTGAATTAAGTTTTGAATAAAATAATAAAATATATTACATACACAAGTCCAGATAAACAATGAACACCTATTCATAACCAGATTGTGTAATAATGGGATTAAATTGTGTACTTCAGTTCAGATTTGTTGACTGGTATTTCCGATGATATGAGATCGCAGTGATCAGCTGATAAATGTCTTCTGAGATGGGGGAAAAATTGTCATTGGAAAACTTGAGTTTATTAAAATGTAAGTAAATTTTTGGAGCCATACTGCACGCTATAAACGAGTTGACGTTATGTTGAAGAGAGCAATAATGAGGGAGCCCTGTTAAGTAAAGACCAGTAACCAATCAGATGTTCCATGGAATAAGTAGTTTTAGTTGAAAGTCTGTTAATACATAGGCTTTTTGACCCATCAGGTTTGAATTTTCCATGAGGCTGCCATAGATGAGAGATACCAAATTGTTGCCTGTGTATACACATATGTAAGATGGCTCCAGGATAAATCACGAGTACAATGAAGAACAAAGGGTGGTTTATTTCACGAGAAAACACTGTTCTATCATGGCGTCATTTCTGGACATTCGAACATGAGCTTGCAACTTGAACTTTAAATACGGGTAAATGTTTTTAAAGCTTGTACAAAATGTTGATATCTCATATCAGGAATATCAGACTGCGCCCTTCATGGCTTATTGTCCCTGCAGTGTTTTGTTGTACAATTAACAACTCCCACTTATCGTTATTTCCTAAATAACTAGTTACTGTCCATGGAAATGAGTGATGGGTTTGACTCACAGATGGACGATCTGAGGGCTCGAAGCACAGATACGGGTTCTCATTGTTACA
This sequence comes from Haliotis rufescens, assembly GCF_023055435.1. NCBI lineage: Eukaryota > Metazoa > Mollusca > Gastropoda > Lepetellida > Haliotidae > Haliotis > Haliotis rufescens. The sequence continues at coordinate 89,023,169 of NW_025963779.1, read as the reverse complement.
AAATGCATTCAAATTCAAAGAATTAATGGTATCATGATAAACCAGTGTTTATCAATACATCCCATTGTCAAAAGCTCATGATGTAGCATAACAATAATAATGTGACTTCTCTGAGCACACATTTAATATGTAAGGTGTCAGAAAAAAAGGAGAGCACGCTCCCCTACCAGCCGCCACTCCCAAAGACACACATACAAGCACTAAGTGTCGTGATGCAGTGACACAGAAGTGAATCGTTACAAGCCATCATGCTATAATTGAAGACCATTGCCGTGTGTTCCTCAACAAGCTGGCAGGCCTTCCATTACTTTCCTCCAAGTGTAGGTGCGTTACCTGTGATCTGAGTCTGGTACTGAGACGTAAGGCAGTCCGCGTGTACCAAGAGCTGTTGTTACTCTTCCATCCATTGCAAGCAAATAGGATTTACATATTAGCAAGGGATGTGATATTTTGTCATTATTCTGTAACGGTGATTTTTTGGTGACAAGTCTGTGTCGTGCCTCATTGATTTTACTAAAAATCGGTAGTACATGTCACGGGTCTTGTGGAAGTGATCCCCTGATTAATCTAGTTAAGAGTAATGCTACTCTTTCCTTGTTGGAACTCAGTTGAGAGCAAGCCTGGTGACATGTGACTTTATAGCGTCAATGTGTGTCCAACAGATGTGTGAAGTTAACAGATGCAAAAAAAAGGATAGACTCATTACTTGGTGTGTAAAGTCAATAGCCATGAAGTATGGGACACTTTGTTTCATCAACTAGTCATAACTTGGAACAAGTGATGATCCAGGTTAGAATAGGACTTCAGCAACCCATGCTTGCCGTAAAAGATGACTATGCATGTTGTAAGAGGCGACTAACGGGATTGGGTTGTCAGGCTCGCTGTCTTCGTTCATGCATGTCGTCAATCCCAATTGCGTGGATCAATACTCATGATGTGAAGCATTGGATTGGTCCAGACTCGACTATTTACAGACCACCGTCATATAGCTGGAATATTGCTGAGTTCGGCGTTAAACAACAACCAACATCAACATCATTACTTGGTGTGTGAAGTCAACAGCCCTGAAATACAGGAAATCTAATTCACTGAGTCATCATATTGACTTCATTGGAAAATCAATTATAGTTCAATCTAATTTTATTTTCGCATGATGTTGACAAGTGGTTGGAGCAGTAACGTATTTATGTTGTAGGGCTTAAATTTGTCACACCCGTCCAATTCAGTTTCTATTTCTACAGATTTGATTGGCCACTCTGCCAGGATGTGGTTCAACAGAATTGGGTTGTGAGTCCTCAGAAGGAATTTAATTAGGGGTTGGAAAATGTTTTCAGTCAATCACAGCAGTTGTCTTTTTTACCTGAAAAGTTCAGGTTAGAGCCATGTTGGGTACAATGTATTTATGAAGGCCTTTGACACTTGGTCCTGTCCAGCTGTGTTGTAAGTAAAACTATTTGATGCATGTACGACGATGTGTCCCAACATCTACAGAGTCTGAAGTTTGGTCTGCTTGGTGGGGATACATATTTACATCTGTCATCTTTCTTGCCTCGACAAAATTGTTGACTCTGTGGAACATTCAGGGTAATTCAAGAACACCTGACTCCGACAGCACTCATGACAAGGCCCTCTGAGGAGAGGTTTGTGACTGCTTCTTGCAGATATCCAATTTTATTTTTAAAACCTTGTTATTTTTGTGTGTTTTTCAGTGTTTCCAATTTTCAGTGTCACAAGAGTCTCATTGCTGAAGTAGCTAAATGTGACAATACCCTGTTTCCAACCTTGTGTCCACCTATTATCCATTATTGCATACACGTGTGTAACGTGTGTCCTCCTGTTGTTCATTATTGCATACACATGTGTACACCTATTGTCCACCTATTATCCATTATTGCATACACGTGTGTACAACTATTGTTCATTACTGCATACATATGTGTACACCTATTGTCCACCTATTATCCATTATTGCATACACGTGTGTACAACTATTGTTCATTATTGCATACACGTGTGTACACCTATTGTTCGTTATTGCATACACGTGTGTCCACCTATTGTTCGTTATTGCATACACGTGTGTACACGTATTGTTCATTATTACATACACGTGTGTTCATTATTATTTAGGACATGGTAATGTTCATCTGAGTTCTCTACAGTTGTTAGATAGGAGGATTGTATGATACTCTATTGAATTTGTTTGCTTCTAAACTAATGGCCTTGTCTGATTATATGATTTTCTGGTAATGGTAATGTTAGTGAATCTGAAACGGATTAGTGTATTGTATTAAATCAGATAGCATTCTCAAAGTGATTCATTAATTCAATGACGTAACCAAGCTGAAACTGGAAGTGGTGATAAGTGACAGTTGTGATGACGAGTGAGGGAGAAGTGGAAGGTTCTGTGATTAGCAGTGCAAAGACAATAAGACTGTCAGACAGAGCTCAGTGGAGAATTTGATTTGTGCTGGCAAATTATCAGCCCCACACCTGGCTCGATAGGGTCGAGAGTCTTTACAGCTCATTTTGACTGTCCATGATATTAACAGTACAAATTCAATAAAACTGTGAGACTGTCTCAGTGGAGTGTTTGATTTGTGCTTGCAAATGATCACCCACACATGGTTCGATAGGAACCAAAGGCATTTTCAGATCATTTTAAGCAATTGATGAGCAATTGTATCAAGGTGTGCTTCTGTGATACAAGGACAATGAGACGTTTAGGTTTAACTGATCTCATTGGAGTTGTTTTGTGCTGGCGCATCATCACCCTGATGCACACTTGCTTCAGAAGGGACCCCAGGGCTTTTGGTAGTCATGTTGATACTTTCATTAGAAGTATGGGGGCGGTCGGGTAGCATAGTGGTTAAAGCGTTCGCTCGTCACGCCGAAGACCCGGGTTCGATTCCCGACATGGGTACAATGTGTGAAGGCCATTTCTAGTGTCCCCAGCCGTGATATTGCTGGAATATTGCTAAAAGCGGCGTAAAACCAAACTCACTCACTCACTCACTCATTAGAAGTATGAAATACTCGTTTAAATTCCTTAGTATGTCTCGAGACCGATTTCCCTGACAGTGTTAAGATATGTTAGTTAAACTAGATGAAGTTGGGAGAAAAACATGGGCTTCAAATATCAAGAATATATGATTTTCTTTTGGGTATGTTTTTGTTTGGCAGTCTCAAGGTGTTGGTGAGACTGAATGGTTCTTGAATGAATTTATCCATAGGGTAAAGATTGTCATGCACAAACATTGTATTCTGAGGTGTTTAATGTTTCAAAATTTGAATTATGTTCACTGTTAAATACTTCGCTTACATTTGAACCATTCTTGTTGAGAATGATATCAAAAGAAAAAAGATGTATAAATACTTTGTTAAGAATTGGTGAACTGAAAATCATGCATAATATAGTGAGGTGAGCGGGCATCGATAAGACACTTCGGTTGTGTCCATTATGTAACTTACATGTAACTGAAAATGAAATTCATTTCATATTGACATCATGACCTGCATATGTTAATATTCGTTCAAAATATTTCCCATTTTTCAATGTCCATACTCATGCAAGTCTAAGGGATAGTTTGATAACAATGCTGCAGTCCTCCGATGTATGCTTTCTAGAACATTAACAGATTACATTAAAGTAAATATTTGCTGTTGCACTCGTGGGCAAAATGCTATCATTGTATAAACAGTACGTGGGGCTGAGGCCTTGATACTGAAATAAAATGATGATGACAGGGGTTTTAATTTGATGAAATTCTTGCAAATTCTTAGAAATTTTAATGTAGACAAATAGTTCATTCTTAATAACAGACAAAATATTAATAAATTCCTGGGCTCTGTAGCATGGGAGTTATGATCGTCTTAGCACTGAGCTGTCTTTGTGGAACGGTGCTCTGGAACTACCATCACCTAAGTTTGCTGGCTCGCTGGTTCATCTCCACTGTATGTTTATTGTGTCCTCGCAGGTCTCCCGTAGGGAATAAATCCCTGTCCTGTTTCATTTGTTTTAGATTTATATTATTGTGATCTGTGCTGTATCCAGGGGAGGTCTCCCGTCAGATTGTCTGGGAACGTCTTCAATAATTCAGTCTGGGCAATTCTCACAATTGATGTTCGGATTTCTAAATCTGTTCTATTTAGCTAAGGATATTTTCGGAAGTAGAGATCGGGTTCTTTGTTTTTGGATACTGAGTGAGTGATTTTTAAAGCCATTTTAGCATGATTGCAAAGCTTCTTTATCAGTAAAGTGCTTCACAATTTCTGCTGATGTGGGTTACTAAGTTTGGTACTCATCATTGTAGCCTGGGGGGCAATATCACTCACTCACTCACTCACTCACTCACTCACTCACTCACCAATGGTCCAATAACTCACTCACTCACTCACTCACTCACTCACTCACTCACTCACTCACTCACTCACTCACCAATGGTCCAATAACTGTGTATCCTTCTACAGGACTCCTGGGGTTAGAATAGGTCCCCAAGAACCCATGCAAATCTCAGGAGACAACTTAATGGATGGGAGGCTTGGTGTCTTGGTTGATGGCATGTTGTTGTACCTGATGTCAAGGATTGATGTTCATAATATCCATCATTGGATTTTCTGGTTCAGATTTGATTATTTTACACATGTCGTCATATGGCTGGAATGTTCTGAGTGAGGCGTTATACAGACAGCAAATAGCAGAGAACAACATGTTAATTCTCTGTGGAAGAACTCATCAGTCACATGTCTGTCCAGGATTCAAAATCAGATTAGGAATTCATTAAGAATGAAACCAGACCCTCCTGGTGCAGTTAAAAAGTTTACTTCAAATGCATGAAACTAAAACGAACCATGCATAAACTTCTTTAGGTGGACAGAATGTTGTTTTTAACCAATGCCTGTCTGTTTGAATGATTGAGGAAGTAACGTGACAGTAAATCAAGGCTAATATTGACTGAAAAAAAAACCTTTTTAATGCTCAGTTATTTTAGGCTCTTGATTGATGTTCATTTTCTTTTGAATTGAGTTCAGTAAATTGTAATACACGGCAGTCACAGTTTAAGGGTGCCCTCTGTTCCTTGATATCTTCTGTCGTATTTCACCTCTAAATCTTTAAGTTTGACATAAGGATTATGATCAGGACTCCATGACTTTCATGCTTTATTTCAAGTGAATGAGTGAGTGAGTATTGTTTTACGCTGCTATTAGCAATATTCCAGCAATACACCACGGGACACTAGAAATGGGCTTCTCACATTGTAGCTATGTGGGGAATCTTCGGCGTGACGAGTGAACCCTTTAACCACTAGGCTACCCCACCGCCCCTGCTTAATTTCAAACTCTGTATGGTCATGTTGTCTCAGCTGCATTGTCTAGCCCTGGACAAGCAGGATGATGGAACACCATCTGAAAATATATAATTTTGATGGAAACAAAAAACTCCATTTTAATTGAAATGAACCCATGTGAGATGGGAGATTTCAGAACCTAAAACCAGTGGAAAATCGAGACTTGCTTTGTGTAGGCCTGTGGAATAACAGTAAGGGCTTGGTTGAAGGGAAAATAATATGGTTCAGGGACTGTGAGACAGACTACGTCATCAGGAACAGCACCACAAGAGAACCTTGGAGTGCCCTGAGCCCAGTAAGGGAGACACAAACAAACCCTGCTTGCTTACACATTATCAGTTACACAATTAAAGTCGCTTTGTTCTCTGAACATGAAAATAGCAAAGTTGTCTTCTGTTTTAGCCTTTATTGATTCCATGAGCGTTACAGGAATATACACTGTCTTGCGGACATTATTTGTCAAGCAGTGGAACTCCAGGCTGGAGGTTTATGGTGGTGTACTGCTGGGGGATGGCCTGCATGACTATGGTGTCCTTACTCTGTACACATGCGACATGACAAATGGCCAGTGGCAAGATGTTCCTGACTCTTCATTAGTCTTGTGTCTTCCACCTTTTTGCTGGGTCTGTTCAGAAACATAATGATACAGAAAGAATGGGATGTGACTTGAAAGATGGGAAGGTGATAAAGAGTGTTGGCTGCAGACACTGAGTCTGACTTGTCACATGGCTGTGAGTCATTGCAGGAGAGAAATAGATTAAATCTCCCAGTTGTCCAACACCAGTGAGTCTGCCTCGAGTGAATGCATGTTGTTGTTTTTGTACATGATTGTCGATGCTATTTCTCCCATGTATAGATTGTGAATACTGTAAGTCATGTACTTAATGAATGTGAGTGCCGACCCCAAGCTACTACACCAATGAGAGTGTCAAACCTAGCCCCTAAGTCAATGTGAGTGCTGACCCCCAGCCACTACACCAATGAGAGTGTCAAACCTAGCCCCTTAGTCAATGTGAGTGCCGACCCCCAGCTTCTACACCAATGAGAGTGTCAAACCTGGCCCCTAAGTCAATGTGAGTGCTGACCCCCAGCCACTACACCAATGAGAGTGTCAAACCTAGCCCCTAAGTCAATGTGAGTGCCGACCCCCAGCTACTACACCAATGAGAGTGTCAAACCTAGCCCCTAAGTCAATGTGAGTCCTGACCCCCAGCTACTACACCAATGAGAGCGTCAAACCTAGTCCCTAAGTCAATGTGAGTGCCGACTTCCAGCTACTACACCAATAAGAGCGTCAAACCTAGCCCCTAAGTCAATGTGAGTGCCGACCCCCAGCTACTACACCCATGAGAGTGTCAAACCTAGCCCCTAAGTCAATGTGAGTGCCGACCCCCCAGCTACTACACCAATAAGAGTGTCAAACCTAGCCCCTAAGTCAATGTGAGTGCCGACCCCCAGCTACTACACCAATGAGAGTGTCAAACCTAGCCCCTAAGTCAATGTGAGTGCCGACCCCCTGCCGCTACACATATGAGAGCGTCAAACCTAGCCCCTAAGTCAATGTGAGTGCCGACCCCCAGCTACTACACCAGTAAGAGTGTCAAACCTAGCCCCTAAGTCAATGTGAGTGCCGACCCCTAGCTACTACACCAATGAGAGTGTCAAACCTAGCCCCTAAGTCAATGTGAGTGCCGACCCCCAGCCACTACACCAATGAGAGTGTCAAACCTAGCCCCTAAGTCAATGTGAGTGCCGACCCCCAGCTACTACACCAATGAGAGTGTTAAACCTGGCCCCTAAGTCAATGTGAGTGCTGACCCCCAGCTACTACACCAATGAGAGTGTCAAACCTAGCCCCTAAGTCAATGTGAGTGCCGACCCCCAGCCACTATACCAATGAGAGTGTCAAACCTAGCCCCTAAGTCAATGTGAGTGCCGACCCCCAGCTACTACACCAATGAGAGCGTCAAACCTGGCCCCTAAGTCAATGTGAGTGCCGACCCCCAGCTACTTCACCAATGAGAGTGTCAAACCTAGCCCCTAACTCAATGTGAGTGCCGACCCCCAGCTACTACACCAATGAGAGTGTCAAACCTAGCCCCTAAGTCAATGTGAGTGCCCACCCCAGCTACTACACCAATGAGAGTGTCAAACCTAGCCCCTAAGTCAATGTGAGTGCCGACCCATGGCCAGAAATGTGTGATGAAATTAAAACGAGTAGCTTGGTATTAGCACCTTTTGGGACAATAATCTCCAACATGTCCAGATAATAATGTGTCACTTGATTAATACAAGCAAGGGATACTTGCATTTTTCACATAAATATCATGATTAACTGTAATTATATTTGGGCTGCTATCTGGGAGACAATACTAGTGGATGTCTTATGGCGGTGTCACAATACTGGTGAATGTCTTATGGCGGTGTCACTGTACTGGTGAATGTCTTATGGCGGTGTCACTGTACTGGTGAATATCTTATGGCGGTGTCACTGTACTGGTGAATGTCTTAACATGGCAGTGTCACAACACAGGTGAATGTCTTATGGCGGTGTCACTGTACTGGTGAATGTCTTATGGCGGTGTCACTGTACTGGTGAATGTCTTAACATGGCAATGTCACTGTACTGGTGAATGTCTTATGGCGGTGTCACTGTACTGGTGAATGTCTTATGGCGGTGTTACTGTACTGGTGAATGTCTTATGGCGGTGTCACAACACTGGTGAATGTCTTATGGCGGTGTCACTGTACAGGTGAATGTCTTATGGCGGTGTCACTGTACTGGTGAATGTCTTATGGCGGTGTCACTGTACTGGTGAATGTCTTATGGCGGTGTCACTGTACTGGTGAATGTCTTAACATGGCAGTGTCACTGTACTGGTGAATGTCTTATGGCGATGTCACTGTACTGGTGAATGTCTTATGGCGGTGTCACTGTACTGGTGAATGTCTTATGGCGGTGTCACTGTACTGGTGAATGTCTTAACATGGCTGTGTCACTGTACTGGTGAATGTCTTAACATGGCAGCATCACAATACTGGTGAATGTCTTAATAGAGACCCTTTATATTGATCTGCAGTGTCAGTCTGTTGAAAATGTCCATGACCTATCTATCTGGGTGACCTTTTGATATTAACTGAGCATCAGGTGAAGGTCACCAGTTTCTTGTAATAGTTAAATGTTATGGGTGAGTCATTTCATGTTACAGAAAGAGGTTATTCTTGGTGTGTGAGTTTTAAAACAAATATCAATGAGAATATCTGACATATCATACATATATAATAGCATATGTTAAGTCGTCATTGGCGTGAAGGTGACATTTTTAAAAGAACATCCTTAGCTCACCTCACTGAAAGTACCTGGCCTATCACCTTTGTACCTGACCTATCTACAATGCCCCTGACCTATCTACAATGCCCCTGACCTATCTACAATGCCCTTGACCTATATACAATGTTCCTGATCTATCTATACTGTCCCTGATCTATCTACATTGTCCCTGACCTATCTACAATGTCCATGACCTATATACAATGTCCCTGACCTATATACAATGTCCCTGACCTATATACAATGTCCCTGACCTATCTACAATGTCCCTGACCTATATACAATGTCCCTGACCTGTATACAATGCCCCTGACCTATATACAATGTCCCTGACCTATCTTCACTGTCCCTGGCCTATCTACAATGTCCCTGACCTATCGACAATGTCCTTGACCTATCTACGCTGTCCCTGACCTATCTACAATGTCCCTGACCTATATACAATGTCCGGATCCCTGACCTATCTTCACTGTCCCTGGCCTATCTACAATGTCCCTGACCTATTTACAATGTCCTTGACCTATATACAATTTCCATGACCTATATACAATGTCCCTGATCTATCTACAACGTCCTTGACCTATCTACAAAGTCCTTGATCTATCTTCTTTGTCTCTGACCTATCTACAATGTCCCCGACCTATCTACAATGTCCTTGACCTATCTACAAAGTCCTTGATCTATCTTCTTTGTCTCTTATCTATCTACAATGTCCTTGACCTATCTACAAAGTCCTTGATCTATCTTCTTTGTCTCTGACCTATCTACAATGTCCCTGACCTATCTACAATGTCCTTGATCTATCTACAAAGCCCTTGATCTCTCTTCTTTGTCTCTTATCTATCTACATTGTTTTGGCATATTGATCTACATTGTAATTTCCGGTATTTCTTTTGTTTCAGGCTGTGCAGGCCCAGGAGAGCAAGCGCCGGAAACGGCGGATTATGAAAGTGGCCGTTTATTTCATGTTTGGTATCATAGCACTTGGTGTCTTTGCAATCTGGTTGTTTCACAAGGACAACGTCGCAGCCGTCAAGCTTGATGGGTCCTTTACCTTCACAGTGAAGATGCGAACGCTGGAGTTGGAGAACAACAATGAAGACACAATAATGTATGGTGACCTTGGCATGCATCTAAAGGCCACATCTTACCATTACTGCTGGGACGAGCGCCGCGAGGAGTATGACATGCATTGTCTGCTGTGGCGGAAGATGGCAACTCTACACTTCTCTAAAGATGATAATGAAACTCTGCCTTGTTATACCTTAGAGTGGAAAGGCTTGTCTGATGGTTTCAAAGCTGAAGATTGTTACTATTTACTTGGCTTTAAATGGTATGGATTAATTACTGATAAACATGGCATATGGCCAATGTCAAATTTAAATATAAAAAATGCTACATTTTATCCAAAATATCCAGTAGGTCAAAAGAGAAATCGTATTCCAATGTGGTTATCTTCAAAAGGAGTTGCCCTTTTTGTGGACAGCAACACTCCTTTCTTGATATCTGTCAACACAACGGAGGAACAGCAGTTCTGTATGCTGTCTGAGTTTGCGTTCGATGATGTTGGTCTGGGAGGTAGCCTCCTGAAGTACACCATCTGTCGTGGGACGGATATGAAAGATGCATACCATAAGTCTCAGCAGCATATTCGAGAAAATTATGGTGACGACTTAGGACCGAAGGTTGGTAAAATTATCCCCAACCCTATCCGTGCACTTCTGTCAGAGGATGACATTCCACAGATGAGAGACCAGCTAGTGGCCTCTAAGACCCAGTGTAGTTATGTGGAAATTTTCTGGGACTGGGAGAATGAGACGGGGGACCTTCAGTTCAATTCTAGGAAGCTTCAGAAGCTTCAAACACTGTTGGACGATCTGTCCGGAACTGATTGTAAGGTCTTGATGCCTGTGTCAACACTTTTCACATATAGATCTAAACATTTCATGGAAGGTATGGATAATGATTACTTCTTGCGTGATGAAATGGATATTGTTACCAAAATGATAAAGTGGCGAGGGAAAGAAGGTGCGGTGTTAGATGTGACTAACCCTGACGCCATTCAGTGGTACAGAGGGCTTCTTGAACAACTAGTGCAGGACTACAACATCGCAGGCTTTAAACTCCTACACATTGAGATCCCACGACTTGTGACATATATGGATAAGAATGTCACATTCCTGGACTACCCTCGTCTATTTGCTGAAGTTGTTACAGCAATGAATACGTCAGTTGTTTTGGATTATGTGGCGGGATTCACCCCGGAATCAGTGTTCACATCAATCCATGCGGAGTTGTTTGAAATCAATGGAGCCAAATGCTTCAACACAGTTATCCCCCTCACTCTACAGAATGGAATGGGCGGATACCCCAATATTCTTCTTGATGGATTAGCTGAACTAGAACTCACGAAGGAATTATTTGCTCGATGGTTACAGCTAGCTGCATTTTTCCCTGGAATACGAATTCCAACGTTATCAATTCTGTCCGAGGATGATGTGGAGGATCTGTTGGAAAGTGCCCTCAAACTACGACAGAGTATTTTGACGTACATAGAGACCGCTGCCCAGAATCAGAAGGGAGACCCCATTATACGACCAGTCTGGTGGATGGAACCAGAAGATCCCGTTGCACAAAACATAGATGATCAGTTCATGGTGGGGGATGTTCTTATGGTGGCACCTGTGCTGTGCGAAGGGATGAAAACTCGTAGTGTGTATCTCCCGAAAGGAAAATGGCGCAGCAGTGGGAATAAACCAATTGAAGGCGGCCACACCATTACCATCAATGTTAAAGATATAACAAATGTTCCACATTTCTTCAAGATACCGTAGATCATGTAGGGGTAGAATGATGACACTATTCCACTTTGGCATCTGTTATGAATCTAACATATTCATTGAATCTCAGAGTTGTATATTGTGAGTTGTGAGGAACCTTTTGATATTATGTATATTTACGTGCAATCACTGAAGAGCCCGAAGCCTGTACTCAAATATGCTGTCAGTAGGATATTGAAAAACTGATTTATGTAGAATATTTCAATTCATATCTTCCTGTTTGTTAAACTACGTTGCAGATTACTTAAGACTTTCATCATGGTTCTCTTATCTTGCAGGCTAAATGTGGCATCCCTTACATACCGGTACTCCTGTTTCTTGTATGAAGAAATGTTCTTGTCTATTCATCTAAGATTTATATTCTGTTAAGACATGAAATGTTTACAACAGCAAACATGAAAGGATAAAAGGATATTGTTATTTTTAGGTGTTCATATTTTAAGTAAATGTTGACATAGGTAATTGAAATGGTATGAGCATATTGTATATGAGGGATCTGATTGTGTAGTTCTTAATATCCCTTGTAATTTAAAGCTCCTAGTTGTTAGTGATCAGATTCTGTACATTTTGGTGATACGTGGAGGGCTATGCACCTGGACCAACTTCCACAAAGCAATGTTGCTGTTACAGCATGGGATTTATAGAACACAGTGTTGTGATTGCTTTGTTAAAGGAGTCCTGATTGGCCAATTTAATGTAAGAAGAACAGTGTAGCCATACAGTAGCACGTATACCCTCTGTCTGCCATGGTATATTGATTTTTGCTGCTGTCTATCAAGACGATACATCATGTTTAAACGTAAGTTAGTCCCATCTTACTCATGTGTGTCAGTATTTGTTGAGAGTCCATGTGTACAAAACAGGAAAACTCCTAAAATAATCCATTGGCATTGTGCTAAAGAAAATGATTTTGTAATACATGTATTTGAATGACTGAAATGTTTGGTGAAATGAAATCCATGTTATTATTTATTTATCTTTTTTTCTGAAGTTGTGTGTTATGTACATATACCATTTGAGATTTGTTTTGTGTCTTAGTTAAGGCAAGTGTTCTCTTACACTGCAAGATTGTTAAATTCATTGCACATATCATTGTCCAACATGGAATATTAGGTGTCTATGATGTCCATTCTTTAGACTGACAGTTGTCTTACAAGTAAAGAGTATGAAAGTGCTGTTTTTTAGTTGCATTCCTACCAATACTATCTTGAATAAGTTTTTTGTGTGTAAATACATGTTTCTTGATGTTTGGGGCAGTTCATTCAATAGATTGTTTGTGATTGACTTGCTTGATTTCAGAAAACAAAAAAACAAAAACACATTAAATATGTGTGACACAGATATGTTTGTTTAGATAAGCAGACCGTGTTTTCAATGTAGAGCTTTGTTACAAGTAGATTTAACCATGCTATGTTGACTTTAGAACAAAACATGCATTTTATGAGCTGTAATTGTACATATTGTTTAAAATACTGACAATGACTGAGAAAGGATGACTTTTCTTTGAATATTAGCTTACACGGTGGTACAGCTGTCATATATGTTGAAATTGAAATCAGAAGTGGTTTTTGTGATTTGAAACCTCTCACTGACCAATCAGAACAGAGTACTGTCATAATTTCATAGTAGAAGCAATTTTGAAGTTCACCTTTGAAGATTCATGTAAGGTCATTCCAAAGCACTTTGTCTGTCATCTGCCTCTTTCCATTGTCCATCTGCCCATTATGTATTTAAACATTTTTACATCTCTGCTAATTCATTCCTGACCCTTATCCTTTGCATGGATAAGTTCAGTGATGGTGTGTCTGACAACAATTATGATCTGATATTTAAGGATGGAGGACATTTGACAGCAAAATTGCCCATTACAGACTCATTTCTTCATCTATCCTATTAAAGATTGATGACATTGGTTTATTTTGATATTATTACCCTACAGTGATCTCCACAGTCTAGTGCTCCCACATTGTTTGTACCTCAGAGAAACTTGTTGATGAAACTGACAGTGTGTGTATTTAGTATCAGCCTAATGCTATCTCCAAAACTTACATTATGACAGAATTTAGATCTGATTCTAAACGTGGCAGCCAAACTGAAAATGTCAGTTTGTGGTCTACCAATAATCTGTGTTAAGCTGTCCTTGTTTATTTGCACAGTTTTACCAGTTTGACCTTTGACATTGTTCAGAAGCGTGTGTTGCATATCCTGTTTCTATAGTATGACTCAGGATTCAAAAGCTCAACAAGTGCAGGTGAGCTACAGAGTTTCATGGTTCCCAGTTTTATATGAATCCAAGTATTTGTTTTAGCTACAAAATTCAACATCTAGAAGTTAAGCTTGTCCAGTGTTTCTGTGGATTTTCTATCTGCTGAGGATAAGGAAAGGAAATTCTAGACATTACTAATGTTTACTGATCTGTTTCATTTAGACCCGGGGCGGTCGGGTAGCCTAGTGGTTAAAGCGTTCGCTCGTCACGCAGAAGACCCGGGTTCGATTCCCGACATGGGTACAATGTGTGAAGCCCATTTCTGGTGTCCACTGCTGTGATATTGCTGGAATATTGCTAAAAGCGGCGTAAAACCATACTCACTCACTCACTCACTCATTTAGACCCTTCCACCCTTATCCAAAAGATGAGGTATAGGTCTAGTGCTTGGTAATCAGCCATCAATACTCCATGGTATGTCTGTATGTTTATTGGAGAAAGTGTCCCTTTTTCATTCCTTATGTGAATCTTCATTATCCTGAATTTAAGCACAAGTATATACATGTATACCATTGATTTCTGCCTTTTATTCAATAACTGTAAACAAATTTTTTATGATCGATGATCCCTAAAGTTCCTTCACCGATTCTGTATGCCTCAGTTTTGTGTTACTTAGCAACGGTTGATGTTCCAAGTAGGTCTGGCAGCTAAAGTAAAGGTAAATATATATGAATGTGGATATTAAATAGTATGCAAATTACTTTGGTTCAATGTTAATAGTAATTTGTATAAGCTTTGAGAGAAGAATTGTTGATATTCTCATGCTGGAACCATTTCCAGCTCAGTGAAACAATGTATCATTATTGTGATACTTCATTGTGTGCTATTAGTGCTATGTAATAAGATGTACAATCATGTAATGATTTGTAATATATTGTACAATCATGCAAAGTGTATATAATATGTTGTACAATCATGTTATGTATATGTAATAAGTTGTACAATCATGTTATGATATGTAATATGTTGTACAATCATGTTATATGTAATAAGATGTACAATCATGTTATGATTTGTAATATATTGTACAATCATGCAAAGTGTATATAATATGTTGTACAATCATGTTATGTATATGTAATAAGTTGTACAATCATGTTATGATATGTAATATATTGTACAATCATGCTATGTATATGTAATATGTTGTACAATCATGTTATGATATGTAATATGTTGTACAATCATCTAATGTATATGTAATATATTGTACAATCATGCTATGTATATGTAATATATTGTACAATCATGTTATGTATATGTAATATATTGTACAATCATGTTTTGTATATGTAATAAGTTGTACAATCATGTTATATGTAATATGTTGTACAATCATGTTATGTATATGTAATATATTGTACAATCATGCTATGTATATGTAATATGTTGTACAATCATGTTATGATATGTAATATGTTGTACAATCATCTAATGTATATGTAATATATTGTACAATCATGCTATGTATATGTAATATGTTGTACAATCATGTTATGTATATGTAATATATTGTACAATCATGCTATGTATATGTAATATGTTGTACAATCATGTTATGATATGTAATATGTTGTACAATCATCTAATGTATATGTAATATATTGTACAATCATGCTATGTATATGTAATATGTTGTACAATCATGTTATGTATGTAATATGTTGTACAATCATGCTATGTATATGTAATATATTGTACAATCATGTTATGATATGTAATATGTTGTACAATCATCTTATGTATGTAATATGTTGTACAATCATGCTATGTAATATGTTGTACAATCATGCTATGTATATGTAATATGTTGTACAATCATGCTATGTATATATAATATGTTGTACAATCATGCTATGTATATGTAATATGTTGTACAATCATGCTATGTAATGTGTTGTACAATCATCTTATGTATATGTAATATGTTGTACAATCATGCTATGTATATGTAATGTGTTGTACAAACATTGTATGTATATGTAGTATGTTGTACAATCATGCTATATATATGTAATGTGTTGTACAATCATGCATAACATCAGTTTACATATGCTGCATCATGTCTTCAGTATTCTGATACAATCAATTCATTGTCTCCATGAAACACAAACTTAGAAAGAAAAATGTGACCTTTGCCCTTTTCATGTTCTACAACTGTTTGTATATCTTTACGGTTTCTGACAATAATGTTCACGGTCGCTGTATCCTGTAAGTTCTACAACTGTTTGTATATCTTTATGGTTTCTGACAATAACTTTCATGGTCGCTGTATCCTGTAAGCTTCCTATTGTTGCTGACTGTGTCAGTGTTACGTTGCTTCCATCCCTTCTGTTGCAGTGATGTTTGTTCCCTATGTATGTAATCTCTGCTGATGTCTCCTAATACCTGGATGATATCCTCGTCTTTTCATGTCACAACATCTTTGTGTCTTCTTTGCTGTTCATGGGTTACCTTTACAACCTCTTTGCATCCTCCTCCCGGACATTCCGGGTAACCTGTGCTTGTTGTAAGAGGCAACAAAACAATTGGGAGGTCAGACTAGTTGACTTTGTTGATTGGATCGTATTGCATTAATTGATGCTCATCATATCAATCACTGGGTTATCTGGTCCAGATTTCTGAAATGTTGCTGAGTGCAGTGTTAAACAGCAAACAAATAAATAGATATAACTTGCGGATGTCTTCTTTCTTTGAGAATAGGCTCACATCACATCCTTCTTTAAGAGGATCAGGAGATCATACTTGGTTGATAGTGTGTCATCGAACCCTGACTCCGTTGGCCATTGATCTATTTGTACACTGATGGTTTACAAGCCATCTTGATACAGCTGGAATAATGCTGACTGCAGTTTTGAACAATGTCCACCCCTTCTGGCATTGAACAAACACTCAATGTTTCTCTCTAACATTTGTTTCCATCGCCATGTTTATAGAAATGAATAATAACTTTTGGCATGGATTCCCTTATGTGTTTTGATGATGGTGTTCCATTTTGTTGTATTCTGTACACTTATGTACTGTAATGTACATATGTGATATAAGATATGCGATTATAAACAACTATATGATATAAATGTGAATAACCAATGTATATTTAATATCTAAAATAACTAAGTGATATGTGTGTATGATGAAGAAAAAAATGACACAACATGACATGAGTTGGGGAAAGTAACAAAAAATATATAATTAAATTAACATCTATTTATATAATTTCATCCCGGATACTGTTTCAATACAACAACTTTCGTTCCTGGGGATTGTCACACTTCATTGATTTTCCTTAGGGGGACAAAACATGATGGGGAAAGTGGGAAGACCCTGTTATGACTGCCATGAACATGGACGTTTGCCAGGAACAGAATCTCCAGCCCAGTGTTGCTGCTGTGTTGTTACAGTTCCATGACAAATGACCAACCATTTAGAATACAAAGATGGAAGGTTTATCACTATTTCTCATTTGACAGAAGTCATATGTAATTGTGAAATGTGTGAAAGAAACATTTGTAGCTGTTTCAGGAGTCAACATTCTAAATCATCTATTCTCTCCTTAAAAAAGAATATAGATTGTATCGCCCTTTAGAAGTTCCCGTTACTATTGGTCACATTTAAAGGTAGCTGATACCATACCATTGGTTTTGTTAATTCACTGTCACTCATCTCACCCCCTAAAGGCGTAGTCATGATGTCAATCACTCGAATGTCTGGTCCAGACTCGATTATTTACAGACCATCGTCATACAGCTGGAATATTGCTGAGTGCCGCGTTAAACAACAAACAAACGAAATAAAGATGTGGTCAGCAGGATGAAAAAACACCATGAAAGAGGAAGGCTGCAGTGGATCTTTGAATGACATGGGGCAGATAACTCTATCTTCACTTGCCAATTGCAGCTGCTTTCTATGTTTCTGCTGAACTATGAATAGAGAATAAAGAGAAAAACACTTCTTAATTTTTTCAGTTTTGGTTTGGTTGATGTCTAAACCAAGTAATCAAAACAAAGAAAACACTAGAATATGTCAGTACAGCCTGTGATCATTACATTTGCAGAGTTACATCTTAGTATTGTTTTGCAGTGTTGAGCATGGAGGATATGGAATCTTATTACTCCATCCTATGTGTGTGTGTATTATTTGTTGGTTCCAGTCAGTATATGTTGTAACTTCGTATTCAGAAGAGTGTTGCCATGCACTGTTTTGTTTGCAAATTGGGTTGTTACATTTTTTACAGTATTTTCAAATTGACTCTTGTTTTACAAAGAATAAACAATTAACATTGTTTTCCAAGTTTTGTTTTTTATTCGTGATACTATCATGGCAAGATTTCTAACAAATAAGTCTTTGGAATATTCATGATTGAATAGATTAGACTTGGGGGAAAGAAAGCTGGTTGGCCCTGTCATCTGAGGCGCAACAATTAGCTGTGCAGAGTTGCGTCCCTTGGCCACGTCAGAAACCATGATCATGGATTTGAATTGCCTGATTGTTTACAGGTTTGTCATGGGTTTTATATTGACCCCCCACATCAAGCTGACATGCTGTGATATAACGGAAATCCTGTCATGTCTACCAAATTCAACGAAATATATTGTTATCTGATGATCACTGGCTACGTTGAAGGTACAAGACAGAGTTTCCCCAAGAGAAGCCGCTTCTTACTGTACAATCAGCATTGTTAATCTACAAAGAGTTTGCCTCCACACTTAATAACCGCCATTAATGTCATTCCCCATAAGATAAAACAAATTCAGGTGCACACATTTATTTTCATTCTGATCAACTGAGGGTAATCTGTAAACGATAAAATATAAAAAGAGTCTCCTTCGAGGAGTAGCAAAGATAATTTCTTGCATGAGATGCTGCAGTGATTAGATGGTATTTTTCAGGGAAAGCTAATTCCTCTGTAATGTGATCTAAGTCTAGGGTATAATCGTAAATATTCCCAGTGGAAGCCAAGGCACCAGTGTCCTTCCAAGTATCTGATTTAATTACGATCATGGTTTGGACACTGCAGGCCGTAAACTAGGGAGGCCTGACACGACACAGAAGGGGAAAACAAGGGGCCATTTCCTCCGTGTTCCTGTCAAGAGTCCCTTCCACAGGAGTCATGATTAATACACCATTAGGATTGCAGATTCACCCAGTACAGTTACATGACATGTATTGTGACCTTATGTGAGTGAACAAGTTCTCCGTACGAAGGTACCGCTACTTTATTATGAACGTGAACATCAGGAACATCAGGAACACGTATATTCATGTCAATGGTAATAACATGTTCGAACATAAATCAGCCCCAACCCCAATCTGTTCATTCTCCTCTCTTGCTATAAACATAGACAGCATCCGTGGTCAAGTGGACAGAGCGTCTGCCCGGAGAGCGGAAGGTCGTGGGTTCGAAACCAGGCCGCGTCATACCCCAGAGACGTTACAAGATGGTACATCTTGTTACCCTGCCTGACGCTTGGCATTAAGGGGATAAAAAACAAGCGGTGGCCGGTGTACTGTCTAAGTATATTGTCTGAGAGGGGAGTCCATGTTAAACTGTGGCATGGTGCCTCAGTGGGCTAGCACTATAAAACAGGTATAAGTCTGGACAAGCAGTCACACCTGCACACACGTCGCTATATGAGTGCAATAATCTTGAAGGCGACGTTAACCCCCATTTCACCTCACCTGTAGAGAGTTACCGTAAAATAACGTCTCTCAACCATGTCAGAATATGCTGGCTATTGGCTCGAAACAGATGCGCGCTGCGGTCATGACGCTTGGTTTGCCACCACCAACTCCAGAACTGTTGGTTTAATCAAAGTGGAAAATGTCTTCAGACAACGCCAGGGGCGGTCGGGTAGCCTAGTGGTTAAAGCGTTCGCTCGTCACGCCGAAGACCCGGGTTCGATTCCCGACATGGGTACAATGTGTGAAGCCCATTTCTGGTGTCCCCCGCCGTGATATTGCTGGAATATTGCTAAAAGCGGCGTAAAACCATACTCACTCACTCACTCAGACAACGCCACTTCGGGTTTTCCTCCCACATTGTTTGTCTGTGTAAGATTGTGTTTGTTTGTTTGTTGTTTAACGCCGCACTCAGCATGATATTCCATGTATATGACGGCGGGCTGTAAATAATCGACCAGACAATCCAGTGACTGACATCATAAGCATCGATCCACGCAACCGGGATACGATGATATGCATCAACCAAGTCAGCGAGCCTGACCACCCGATCTCGTAAGTCGCCTCTTACGACAAGCACAGTCACCTTTTAAAGCAAGCATGGGTTGCTGAAGACCTGTTCTACCCCGGATATTCACGGGTCCCTGTATAAGATGCCGTATTACAACTAATAATGAAATACTTTTGGAATAGGTGTTAAACCCAACTCACTCTGACATTGACTCCAGGATGCTTATAATCCTATAAGCAGCAAAAGTTAACATTTTATATTTCTAATTATCTTCTTGGTCGGTGATATGAGAAAAACAAATTCGATAATAGGACATCTGTTCCTTGTTCTTTGCGTTCGTGCTTTATACTCACAAGTTGGGGATCCACCATGAGTATATTAATTTCCATAGATCACTGGCGACACATCATAAAAGGAGATGCAATACAAATACTGTCTGAAAACCAGCCAATGAAAGGGCAGTGACACATTCATTGTGCTCTTGGGAGGAATCGTGATATAGGTGTCTGGGGTTTGGGGAAATCTGCATCCATACGATCTGCAACATCATAATGATTGAGAGTGTGTCTGCTCAGTCTCACAATAAAATACTTCCACGCCATACGTTTTATTTGTGTGTAGACAAGACAAAACATAACGCCATTGCTAAGCATGCCAAATGTAAAACCGGATTTTGAATCTACAGCAACAAAATTACATTTATCTGACAGTGACCTTCATTTGATATTTGCTGTTCAAAACCATTAACGTAGCTGAAGTATTTCCAGACAGACATGGACCGTGTCTATCCCAGCTTGTTCCCAACACACAGGAGCATCACTGACTCGGGTGTTGTTATTGAGTTCATCTAGCACATGCTGGTCCTTCGTTTATTTGTTTGTTTGTTGTTTAACGCCACACTCAGCAATATTCCAGCTATATGACGGCGGTCTGTAAATAATCTAGTCTGGACCAGACAATCCAGTGATTGAAATCATGAGCATCTATCCACGCAACTGGGATACGATGAAATGCATCAACCTAGTCGGCGAGCCTGACCACCCGATCCCGTTAGTCGCCTCTTACGACAAGCATAGTCGCCTTTTATGGCAAGCATGGGTTGCTGAAGATTTATTCTACCCGGATCCTCACGGGTCTGGTCCTTGGTAGTTTCTACAGAACATCATGTTTATCAAAGGCAAAGGCCAGACAGGTACCAGTGAACATGTCATATTCTGTCATCTGTAAACCTAAATGAAACTTCGGGCATGCATGTGTCTTGCAATAGAGTTGACACTTCTGGTATGCACGTGTCTAGCAATGAAGGTGAACCTGAGGCATGCATGTGTTTAGCAACGAAGGTGTAACTTGAGGCATGCACGTGTCCATCAACGAAGGTGTAACTTGAGGCATGCACGTGTCCACTTATGAAGGTGAACCTGAGGCATGCATGTGTTTAGCAATGAAGGTGAAACTTGAGGCATGCACGTGTCCGTCAATGAAGGTGAAATTTGAGGCATGCACGTGTCCATCAATAAAGGTGAATCTTGAGGCATGCACGTGTCCATCAATAAAGGTGAAACTTGAGGCATGCACGTGTCCATCAATAAAGATGAATCTTGAGGCATGCACGTGTCCATCAATGAAGGTGAAACTTGAGGCATGCACGTGTCCATCAATAAAGGTGAAACTTGAGGCATGCACGTGTCCATCAAAGTCGTTGTTCAAAATCCACTATGTGTGTCTGCTGTATCTGATGTTGTCCATGCTTTTGTTGGCGACTACCTTTACACAGTTGGTGAGTGAGTGAGTATGGTTTTACGCCAATTTAAGCAATATTCCAGCAATATCACGGCGGGGGACACCACAAATGGGCTTCACACATTGTACCCATGTCGGGAATCGAGCCCGGGTCTTCGGCGTGACGAGCGAACGCTTTAACTACTAGGCTACCCGACCGCCCCTGTCCATCAAGGTGAAAGGTGAAACTTCAGGCATGCATGGGTTGTTTTAACTTATGAAGACGATTTTGATCCCTTTGTATCAATATGTTTGATATATGACGCCACAGACCCTATGCAATATTCAAATAAAGCAACCAAACCCTTTCAATAATCAAGAGATCTGCTAACAGAGGAGTTCATTGTCCACATGTGTCTCTCCTGTCTAGGGTGTTTACTCCCGACTTTCACCAGCCAGTGACACGCCGCGATATAACTGGCATAATGTTAAAAGCGGCGTTAAACCCAACTCACTCACTCACTCCTCCCCTTGCTACATGCTTGTCGTCAAAGCCGATTAAATGGTGATCGTATTGTCAGGCTCTCGGAATTGGCTACTTGCGTGCAATCAGACAATCCAAAGATCGCTAGAATAGGATAAATTTATTAATTCTCAAGGTTGCAATGCACAGTTGATGCCCACTGCTGTCCCAGCTCGATATCAAGCTGCCCTTCAGCGATTCCGCACTGTCCTTGTAGATCACCTCCTTGGCCCATTCCAATCCCATCGCAACTGTTTATTGTTTGTGAAGGACCTTCTCTGTACAAGAAGCATTTCCTTCTCGAACAGACGCCCTACCGCCCTTGAGACATTACTTACATTTACTTTATTCTTAAATGGTCATTAATGTACTGATACTAGTGGTAGAGCGTTCGCCCGGAGAGCGGGAGGGCCGGGGTTCGATCATACCAAAAGACGTTAAACGATGGAACTTGTTGTTACGTTGTTTGGCGCTCGGCAATAAGGGGTTAAAACAAGAACTGGTCGGCTCGGAGTCAGTATACTGTGTCTGAGTGGGGTATGCCATAGAAATATTTATTTGATTTTGATCATGTTCACCTCATACCATGACCCCCATGTATACGTTTGTTCCCATATTCCTTTAATTGATAAAATACACACCCTGCTACGAAGTATTGTGCATCAAAGTTCAAATCATTCGGCGAAACCCACATGGTGTTAGAAGTGCTGTTGCGTACGAATCTTCCTGATGTAGCAATCGTAAGTTGTACTTGAGATACCATTGTTACTGAGTGAGTGAGTGACTGTGTTTGTTCTTTAGCGCCGAACTCAATAATATTCCAGCTATATGATGGCGGTCTGTAAATAATCTAGAGTGGACCAGACCATCCAGTAATTGACATCGTGGGAACCGATCTACGCAGTTGGGATACGATGACATGCATCAACCAAGTCATCTGACAACCCGATCCCGCTTTAGTCGTCAAGCATGGGTTGCTTAATTCTAACCCGCATTTTCACTGGTCTGCGTGAGTGAGCGAGTGAGTGAGTGAGTGAGTTTAGTTTGACGTCACTTGGAACAGTATAAATAATATCAGGGCGTGTCAGTCAGATTGGTGTGAGAGCAGATCTAAGGCGTTTTCCACTTTGGTGAAACCCACAAGCACGTGCACGGGTGTGGTGCTGACAAACCCAGAAAAACTGAGTACTCAGTGCAAACTGGGATTCGAACCCACGATCACAGCTTTCTGGCGTGCATATGGGACGCACTCTGCACAATGAATTGCGCCGTCTAAGATTATGATCCATGGAATTTTTGCCCCATATCCATGCTCGTGGCTTTCACCAAAGTGTTCAACTACAACGTACGTTACGCCGGAATCTCCGCCAATACCAAGCTGACACGGCGCGACATGACAGAAATACTGTATCGTCGTTACTCACGTATACAGGTGTGCTGCTGGCAGTCTATGGAGGACAATTTCTGTAATTTGTTCTCAGCATATTTCCTGCTGTATTTTTCACGTTATCGATTCCTGGCAACCAAGCCGACCATTTTATCCCTGTCAGACCACTGTCCTGATGAGTAGCCATACACAACGTAAGAGATGGCTGCAGTCTGTGGTATTTGGAGCTTGTTAACAAGCAACAAGGCTCACAGTTTTATGTTCTATTGTTATGGCCCGTAATTATCTGAAATTGGAGAAATGCACATAAAGTTTCTCACTGATGTTATATTGCTTGACAATTTGACAATTCCTGTCAATGGAAAGTACTAAATGTTATAAAGTGACATTTCAACATGTTGAGGGTTTGGGAATTCATACACTTGATTAAGAGACGCCTTGAGGAGGTTCCCCATTTAGTCACTAGAACCTGCTTGTTGTACGAAGCATCTTAATGGGTCGTTCGGATCAGTGACTTTGTTTACAGAGGGTCATTGTTCCCTGGTGTTCATAATATCAGTCATTGGTTTGTCTAGTCCATACTCGATATTTTACAGGTCGCCATAACAAAGCTTTAATATAGCTCAGCGCGACAAATCTTAACGGACATGAACATAAATCAAGCGTCATTATAGGAAACACATGGCCATTATTAGCCTTTTAGATGTGAAGGTTTCTAGATTCTGCGGAAGGAATTGTACTGTCACATACCTACGCCCTTGTGTTGTGTGCAAACTACATATGTAATCAAGTAAATGCTAATACATTGGGCGATATGACATCTTCTTTAAAGAGCTCCTAACAGTAAGAGTGAGTGAGTGAGTTTAGTTTGACGCCTCTTTGAACAATAGTTCAGTTATAACTTGACGTGGTAAGCAAATCCGGAGTGATGCATATTCCACGTTGGTGAAACCCACGAGCAGTAAAGTTGCGAACAAACTGTTTCAAGAACTACAAGAGTCGAAATTGTACTGAACAGTACTGAAACAACTCAATTGGGTGCTTACAACTGCTTATCGTTGTTACAACAACATTTGGGGGCACGGGTGGCCCAGTCGTCTAAGGCGCCGCGATTCGCTGTGCAGAGATGCGTCCTTTGGGCACACCAGAAACCTATGATTGTGGGTTCGAATCCCGGTTCGCCCCGATTATGTTTCTAGGTTTGTCAGCACCATACCCGTGCTCATGGGTTTCACCGAAGTGGTAAACGTCTGAGACCTGCATCACTTCGGGCTTTCCTCCCATATTAAGCTGACACGCCGCGATATAACTGGAATACTGTTAAAAGCGGCGTTAAATCCAACTCACTCACTACAGCAACATTTGTCATACGCCATGTCAGAATGAGATCTGATTGGTCCATGTGATCTTGATAAAATACTGTGTACCCCGCCTTTGAGGGGTATGAATTTCTTAGCGGGGGGAATATATCACTTATACCCCGCCATGAGCCTGTCAGGCTGCACGTGGATTTCTGAGAGGCAGAATACATCCCTCATATCCCGCTTCAAGGCAAAAGAGCCGCACGCTTTCCCCACGAGTCAATGGACATAGCGCAGGCTACCCTCACCTAAATCGAACAGCTGTCTATCAATTTTGAATTTGTTTAAATGTTTTTACAATGTCAATTTTAAACATGTCGGTAAGATAAATTCGTTGTAGCGGGACGCATAAAACCCCATGTTCCCCTCGTGCTCCCGCTACATATCATAATCACTCAGAGCTACTAACTCCGCACAAACAATCACGCGTGCTCAGGTCTCAGGACAAGATGCTTATATCTGTACCACATACAAAATCCTCCAATTTTGGAAAGGACCCGTGAAGATCCGGGATATCAAAGGTCTTCAGCATCCCATCTTGTCGTAAGAGGCGACTAACGGGATGGGGTGGTTAGGCTCGATGACATAGTTTATGCGTCATCATATCCCACCTGCGTGATTCGATGCTCATGATGTCAATCACTGGATTGTCTAATCCAGGCTCGATTATTTACAGACCGCCGTCATGCAGCTGGAATATTGCTGTGTTCGGCGTTAAACAACAAATAAACAATTAAACGTATGGAAAGAGATCATTTCAATATGCAGCAGCCCTCAAAAAGAAGGAGTCTCGCGACATTATATCTTCATAAATCTGACCATTTTCATGAAAATAAACCCGAAAACTATTCTTTTCAAAAACTCATTTCCCAACTGATCTCGGCTGTCCTTTCTTTTAATTAATGCCAGCATCAAATGCGCCCAAAGCACAAAGTAGTATGTATGCTGCGTTATACCAATGTCAAATTAAAAAAACAAGTAAAATAATCAATAACAAACCAAGAAAGATAAACAATGTGAACCGAAAATTGAACAACGATAATTGGTTTCAGGCACGCATAAGGGACGCAACTCTGCACCGCCTCAGACACTGTAGCGCCCGTGTGCCGTGTTCCAGGCATTGACCAATACATTCATTTTGCTGGTTTCGACCTTGTTGGATGTCACGAGAAGCACTTCCGACATTGTTCAGACATAAACCAAGATGATGCAGAAACACTGGTGTACAGCTGTGACGAACGTTTGACCTTACTCTTTTGATGTTATTACAAATTACAAATATTTCAAGTTCAGCCAAACTGTATTTTTAGTGTTAATTTAAAATAAACTAATATTCAAATTACTGTGGAATCTGCAAGTCTACAAATCAGTTTTGATCTTCACATGAATTGAAGCTTTTGGCTAGTTTCGCAAATCCTATCATTATTTATTTAATTTTCCAAGTGGATGAAAAAAGTGTTCACTGGCAATCTCATCAAAATCAGATCTTAGTTTTCGTTACCGTTAATCAAAGCTTTGTTTATAGCGAGAACTAAGATCTAATTTTAATGAGATTGGTTCACTGGCGTACATTAACACGATTAAGATTATTTAAGGTTTCTAACAATGGTATTTCTAAAGTCTAAATGATTAAATGTAACTCTCCAACCAAACAAAGCATGGGGTTGCTGCGCACTTTTAGACCGACCCCTGGGTGTTACTGTTAAAATAAAGATCTACAGCAACATGAGCTGGTGGTAAGAGACGACTAAATGGACTGGGAGGTCAGGCTGCGTCATTTGGTTGATTAAATGTCATCGTATCCCAATCGCGTGATCGATGTTCATGGTGTCAGTCACTGTATTGTCTTCTCCAGTATTTAGACTGCCTTCATGTAGCTGGAATATTGAGTGCGACGTTAACAACAAACGACTTACTGCAGACGCACACCGGAAATCCACTCACGTTATCAATAGTTTTGCATATCATAACCACGCAGATAAAATGTTTACATGTAAGAAACATAAAAGTTTGCATCACTTGCTACTTCAATAATCACGTGATAATACTGGAATCTTATAAAATGCGGGAACTTAGTGCAGATTTTATTGCAGCTTCAATTACTATTATCACCCCTCCCCTTCCCTCAAACCGTTGAAACATTTAATTTCCATATCTATTTTTGAGGCTTCTAAAGTTTGGCACCACACCAACCCTCATGAATGTTTCATGTTATTGGTGGGCTTGCCTAACATACAGTGCAGTCCTTGCCTGTTTGATGCCAGTCCTTGACAGAAACTTAAAATTTCTCTCCCATTAAGTACCTAATAAAGATGGATGAGCTCACCTGCCAAATGCACCACCTGGGTGTCGCATAGCCTGTCAAGCTTTGTCCTAGTTCCAGTCATCAGTTGATCTTCATCTCACCCCTTGAGCACCTTCATTAAAGACATGAAAATATTTGTCGACGCCCAGTTGTGGGTACACCTGCTTTTCAAATCCTGCAGTGGACAGAAATCTGTACTTGAAATGCATGTTGTTCAAGGATGGCTAGTTTTTCCGCGGTTTGCTTGGACTATTCCTAGACTCGTTAGTCCAGCCAATATGTAACTCTGGAATTCCAAGTTCGGCAATGCTGGAAACTGGACTTTCATAGTCAGTTAACTCCTTTGCCTCAGGAAGATGGTGGGCTTACTGAAACAGACAGTTCAGGAAGAGTGTCCCTTAATTAAATACCCAACTACAGGCTGGTCATCCTGGTCATGAAGTAGAGGCTATTGGACTGCTTACTTATCAGGCCAATATTTTCAGTTCATTGGGGTACAAATAGGACTAAAAAAATGATGCACAAACTTTTGTAAGAATCTACCGACCTGATTCATTCTGCATATCATTTTTTTATCTCACTGAATAAAGAAAAATACAGTCAATCGTTTAATAACCGTGAAATAATGTATCATCATGGATTAACTGGAAAATTCTTTTAACATAACATCCTGAATATTGTACATGGACAAAATGGCCATTAATCCAATGTCCAGTATTCACACGTCACATATCTGATGCCAGATGTATAGTGTGAGTGAGCTTTTAACAGTATTCCATTTATATGGCGGCGTGTTTGCTTAATGTGGGAGGAAAGCCTGAAGTGATGCGGGTCTCAGACGTTTACCACTTTGGTGAAACCCATGAGCACGGGTATGGTGCTGACAAACCTAGAAACATGATCTGGGTGAACCGGGATTTGAACCCACAATCATAGGTTTCTGGCGTGGGACGCAACTCTGAACAGAGAATTGCGACACCTTAGATTACTGGGTGACTCATGTGCCTGGCAAACATATATGTCCAAGGATTTTGAAGGGGTTGGCATGAAGGCTTGATTAAAGACCCATGACACTGACTTTATCCAAGTCGTCTAATTCAGTATTTGTAATTCTAAGGGCATACATCATTATTTGAAATTGGAAGGGGTGAGTGAGTGAGTTGGGTTTGAACAGTTGAGTCAGCTCTAATGTGGGAGCAAAGCCCGATGTGATGCAGGACGTTTACCACTTGTTGAAACCCAAGACCTACTGTATGGTACTGACAAACCAAGAAACATAAGAGGGACTAACTAGGATTCGAACCCACAATCATAGGTTTCTGGCGTGCCAAAAGGGACGCAACTCTGCCCAGAGCCTCAGATGACTAGGGCACCTGTGCCCCCTGAAAATGAAAGGAAGCATTTAAAATATTTGCAAACTGAAAAAAGAAAACACTGGCAAACTTTCTGGATTTTATTCCACAATTATCATGGTTATACGTTCATGATGGTAACAAATGTGTACAGAAAACACAGTGAAAATCAGCTGACCGTTAACACAGAGACTGTCCCCAACCTGGGCACACCTTCAGCCTGACTCCACACATATGCCAACAGTAAACACACAATGGCCAGGTCAGATATGCAAAATGTATAAGAAAACTTCTATATGTCAAACCTCACGCACATCCATATCCAAACACTTCATGTTACACTCGGACTTACTTGAAGCACATGCTAATCATGCTGATGAAAAAGAGCAGTTATATAGGAAAGGGAGAGATTCGTAAGTTGTGGTGGAGCTTTACTACCTTGTCGGCATACCGGTAATCAATGGATTCATTGGTAACCACCTTGGCTCGGTCATTGGTCACTGAGGATTCTATTGGGACAATTTCATTCTATTTTCAGGGCTGTAATGATTCACAACATTAAACAGGTTAAGAAAATTACTTGTGACCATATTTTGCATACCTAATTATGAAGGGGGCGAAATTAATCGATATAAGGAAAAGAACAGGAAATTGAAAGCCAGGAAACTTAACTTTATTTTTATACTACATAACAGGCTTTCTTTACATCCTGTTAATAAAACTAATCAATATTGTATTGATACACCAGATGAGTATTGCAATGTGGTTACTCATTTCAGCCGTCTTATACAGGTCCCCAGGAACCTATGCTTGAGGTAACCAATTACAATGTTTGATGCTCATGATATCAATCACTGGATTGTCTGGGCCACACTTGATTATTGACAGCTGAGAGCGCCTTTATACAACAAACAAATCATAATGACATAGTGTTCTCAGAGCAAGTTTTGCTTGTTTGCTGTTTAATGCCACTCAGCAATATTCAAGCCATATCAAGCCAGCCTGTAAATAATCAAGTTTGGACCAGAAAAACCAGTAATTGTTATTATGAGCAACGTCCCAACGAAAGAGTGGTACGATGACTCATCATCAACCAAATACTTACAACAAACGTAGCTTCTTAAATGAATCTATCCCGGAATCCCCGCTGATAGCATACACAAAGTGAGTGAGTGAGTTAGGTTTAAAGCCGATTTTAACAGTATTCCATTTATATCGCAGCGTGCCAGCTTAACATTGGAGGAAAGCCTGAAGTGATGCAGGTCTCAGACATTTACCACTTCGGTGAAACCCATGAGCACGGGTATGGTGCTGACAAACCTACAAACATAATCGGGGTGAACCGGGATTTGAACCCACAATCATAGTTTCTGGCGTGCCCAAGGGACGCAACTCCGCACAGCGAATGGTCAATCGTGCCCAGCATACACAAAGAGTGAGAAGAAGTCTACCACCAGGCTGCATTATCCACTGGAATCCTTGTCTGGCAGGGAGATAGAACCTGCAATACCTCTTCCGGTTTAACACTTTGAACAGTGCTTCAAATATATCACAGCTTCATCATGTTGGGAGGAAAGCCTGAAGGGATGCTGGTCCGAGACGTTACCACTTCGATGAAACCGTGAGCATGGGTGCTGACATGTTGATGATAACAATCTGACAGAAAAATACTTCCTAAGGCAAGAGAGTTAACTTTAAAAGTTCGGTTTCCATCCTTGCCGAACAAGGCTGGAATTCCTGGGCTCAATCGTAGCGCCACCAGTGGCTTTTTCTAGTTATGTCCCTTCTATGCCTCTCCTATGGACCAATCAGATTCCACCTCTCATTTGCTTCAAACAAAATGGTGACGACCAGTCAAGATGATCTGATCAATAATCTAGATCTATACTGTGATAAAACGGGTCTTACATCGTGAAGTGCATCAAATCATGTGAGCACCTTGATTAGAAAAAAGAAAAGATTTGTAAAATATCTGTTAACAACAAGTTGGCGGAAAACATGCTTTGCAAATCCTGCAATTGACCGAAATCTGCATGACCGTTTACGAACCTGATTTTGATTTCATTGCAGGATTTTGATTGGACTATGCATAGACTCCATCAGTCCAGCCAAAATCTAACTCCATGATACCAGCCTAGTTCAGCAAGGGTGGAAACTGGACTTATATAGTCAGTAACTCTCTTGCCTCGGGAAGATGCTATACACAAGGTCGGCATATCATGACACCAACAGGATGTGGGTATCAGAATACACCGACCGATCTGAGTGCGAACATGCCAAAAAGATCGTTACCTTTGCCGTATAAGTGGTATCCATTTTCATACAATATGGAATAAATAAAATAAGCATGATGTCTTTAGCACGTTGGCACCACAATGATCTCCAATAGGACTCTGAGGACACAATGCTGCTCACTGAGAAATAACTGAAGACAACTGAAATTAGGAAAAATGTGATAATTATTGGTAAGGTAGAATAGTTTGTAGATGAAGAGTTTTGGGATGAGAACATATCACATAAGAGTACAAAACACCATCATCAGCTGTACCTCGTGTACAGGGTTCCATCACATGTATCACAGACTCCTATTTCCTCGACCGTTTCCTTCACAGAAATAATGCACAGTGACAGATAATCACACTTCTTGTATGGAAACATCAGAAATTAGACACCTAAGGCACCACCAATATGTAGATTGCTCATGTTGTGTCTAGCACTGTCAACCAAGTTATTATGTACTTACTTCATGTTTATACTAAACGAACATGAAATTCAACAAAGACTAAACTAACTCTTGGCTCTCATGGACTCCTGCATAATGAAAACAAATAATTTTGTATTTTCTGTCAGGAAAATATAACTGACCCCTTCGTTGCCAACCTCTTAACACAGACACCCTCATACTATTTTCAAAAGTCATTACCTAGAAACCATTTGTATTTATGTTTTCTAGCAAAACGATGTGACTTAGAACAAGCACTGATGTGTTCATGTGCAAGAGCATGTTTGAACAAGCTAGTGGTGTAGGATGTTTCGTTTAACGGAGTATCACATGCACCTTAGGACAATGTACAGAAACTGTATGTAGGCCTATGTATGTTTTACCTTCATTATGATGTATATTGCTCTAAAGAAGTTAAAGAACACCAATGTTTTCATATGACCATAGTTAATGGGTATTGCAACACGCAGCCTCCCAATTGTTGGTGTTCTTAAACTTGTTTTGAGTAGTATATATTCTGATAAATAAGAGTGATCTGGGTTCAAGTTTCTGCTGCATCGCAATCTAAGGGCATGTTAAATCTTGGGTTTTTAACATTAGTGTTTCATGTGTTTCTTCAAACACTTCCATGTACATCAAATGACACTCCACTGTTCTTCGACTAGTACTACGACATAGCAAGCACGCAGGTCTAGGGGGTAGGTGGATCAGTTGGGAGACATTTCCCCCGCTTCCCTGCATCTTCTCATAAGATTGGAAAATCAGAATGAAACATACATGTGACCAAATCTCTTAATATCCACATATTGAATATCCTTCATGTTGACATCCGTGTCAGTAATGTTCAAATAATGAAGATGAGCCTCATGCAATTCAGTTAGGGCTGATGCCACTGTAGACACTACATCACTTGTATCATGACAAGATAGCTTACCATCAGCGCTCTGCTCCATAAGTGCCCCTTCAACAATTTCTTGACAAATTTGTAAGTATAGTATTTATAAGCACCCTCTACTAAGGCAAAACATGTACTTCCCTGGAAATATTGAGATATTTAACATAGTAACAGCATGGAAGGGCATATAATTGCTTTGTAACTTGATAAGTTTCATCACAGTGTGAACTGATTGTTTTCACTGCAGCTCGATTTCTGACAACAAATTTAATAACTAATGTTTGGTTTAATAAGCACCCCCCCCCCCCCCCCCCCCCCCCCCCCCCAATGAATATTCCAATTATGGGTGCTAATTATGGCGAATACTGTAATATGTGACATAGACAATCCCCACTTGGAAGAATTCCACAAAGACAAGTGTTGACAGATCAAGGGACATATACTGAACTTAGATCCATGACCAGTAAATCTGCACTAAGGACGCAACTCTGAAGATAAAACTGTGGCACTTTAGACAATACATTGGAAGAAATAATGCCAAACTAGCTTTCTGTACTAGAGTGCTAAAGTTGGGTGTGAGATACTAAGTACAAAATATTGGCACCGAATGACTTGGGAAACCCCGACTTCACTTTCTCGCTATCACAGTATCAACCTCATGCAGAGAGATGGAGTGTCACATGTTTATGGAAGATAATTCTTTGTTAACTATGCAGTCTGACAACTTAACATCTGCCCATTTATGTCTACTAACCCAAACTTTTCTGTCCAGAGATCTAGTCAGTAGATTTGAGTCATAGTGTATGGACTAGCTGAGGTTACTGGACCGAAACAAATTTTAGTAGATTTTGCCTTTGGACCAGTGGCCATGGTCACAGACTACCAAAATCAAGTAAGTTTTCTCTCAAGCATAGTTAGGATAGGATCATGGATTCCAAACTTCTCACACAATGACAAAGTGCCAGCTTGGGCTACTGATGTCAAAGGTTCTTAACATGGACAGATTCACTACTAGAAGCAAAGGCGTTATCATATAAATGACAATACAGATAACAGAATTTAAAAACTACGAAAAAACCCCGAAAATGATCCGTTCTATAGCTGCTGACTTTTTCTTAGGTCATTTGTAATTACTAAACACTCTGACGTTGCTAAACATGGGAAAGGTGGTAAACAATCTTACGAAAAACAAAAAATTATGAACAAATATCACATTGTTGCTATCTGCAATGATTAGCCTTTACAAAGATTTAACAGTCATGTTCAAGGAGCAGACATTGCAGTGGGGGTGGCATTTGTAATGACAGATCAGCAAATAATATCATACCTGATACTTGAAATGTTTCAGTGTTCATCAGATTTACACCATCATGACTGTTAATACCTTTCTATTTAAAGTTAATGATAATTATGTCCACTAACCATGCTAACATGACTACAGATTGAGTGAATTGTGCCACTTCGAACAGTATTAGAGCTGCATCACCTTAGTCAGCTGAATGTGGGAGGAAAGCCTGTGTGATGCAAGTCTTAGATGGCTACCACTAAGGGGAAAGTAACAAGCTCAGGCATGGCGCCAACATGGTTCCGGGATTATAGCCCATGATGATGTGTCTGGACACAGAGAAATGCTGTCTTTGAGAAATGGGCAACCAGTACCCCATGAGCTTAGAACAAGATACTGCACATGCCTTAAATCCAGGCATTAACATAAGATACAGCTATCATGAGATGTTTATCATTTACTACAGATATTGTTTGGAGTCTTTACTCTTTGTAATTGTTATTGTACATAGACATGAAAAGAAAAACTGAATTAAAGAATCCTAGTATTATGAAAAATAAAATAATTGAAATGAAGCATTTCCCACCCTGGTGCATATAATAATATCAAATTGACATTGATGAATTCATTGTGATGTTCATCACGGCCTTATATCTATCATGCCAACTGTCAAAGTTTGAAATCAGGTGGCACTTCTTATTAGTTTATCATGCTAGTAGTCTACCATCCAATTTGATAATTATTGGGGACAAATATTGTGTAGAAGTCCTATATTGACATATCCCAATGAGTGTTCTTATTTCCACCTATAGCCTGCAGAGCCATCAGTCTTGATACACACACTAGTTAATGGAAGGAAGTCATAGACAAGGTGACAACAAAAGTATAACATCTGATTTTTAGTTTTACATCATTATACAGACAAGCCGTTGCAATGTTCTACCTGCTGTTTGCAATTTCAAAACCAAAAACATTCATTACAAACATGACAATATACATAATATTTTCCTATCTTTTTAGAATTTTATCAGAAATGTTTAACCTAGTCAATTACAAACTCCAAGTGTCTTGTGCTTAAGGTTATTCAACCAACCATCTGCACATCTTCCCGAGGCAAGAGAGTTAACTGACTTAAAAGTCCAGTTTCACCCTTGCCGAACTGGGCTGGAATTCCTGGACTTGATCATAGCGCCACCAGTGGCTATTATGTGTTATGTCCCTTCTATGCCTCTCCTATGGACCAATCAGATTCCTCCTCTCGTATCACTTGCATTTGCTTCAATCTAAATGGTGGCGCCTAGTCAAGACGATCTGATCGATAATCAAGATCTATATTGTGATAAAATGGGTCTTACATCGCTAAGTGCATCAAATCATGTGAGCCCCTTGATTGAAAACATGAAAAGATTAGGAAAATATCTGTTGACGAGTTGGCGGTGCACATGCTTTGCAAATCCTGCAATCGATCGAAATCTGCATGACAGTTTATGAACCGGATTTCGATTTCGGTGCGCGATTGTGATTGGACTATGCAAAGACTCGTTAGTCCAGCCAAAATGTAACTCCATAATACCAGCCTAGGTCGGCAAGGGTGGAAACTGGACTTTTATAGTCAGTTAACTCACTTGCCTTGGGAAGATGCCATCATGCATGATTTTGTAAAAGTAGAAAAATAGTGAAAAATATTTGGATGTTCATGGACCATGTTTGGTGAAGAAAGTGAGGACAGGAAAAGGGAAACCTTCATTCTGAATAACAGTGTCTAATTAACATGAAGACAATACCTCCAATTACTTGAGCATTTCGAGCCAGTTCATGACATTGATGATTAACCACAATACATATGTCGAGGGAAAATCAATATATTACCAGACAACTGGGAGTGTGAGTAGGCCTAACACTTCCATGTTAACCATAGAACTAATGACAAAGTAGACACAATTTATGGATAACAACTTCTTTATATAAAGGTGACGTTTTAGTATAGATCCTTATGCCATTGTCAAGCAGTATAAGGATCTATACTGAAATGTTGCCTTTGCAGTAAAAAAAGAAGTTGTTATCCATACATTGAGTCTTCTTTGTCATCCTTCTCAGTAATGTCTATCAAACAATTCGTAGAACTAATGAATGAGTGAGTGAGTGGGTCAGGTTTTAATACTTTAATGCTGCTTTTATTACTAATCCAGCCAATCATGGAAGGGGATCGTCATGGGCTGCACACTTGGTAAATATTGGATCTGTCACAATGTCGGTAATCAAACCCATGATCTGGTTTGACAAGCAAAGCCTTGAACCACCAGGCTACCCCATTCCTTTAGATGTAGAGGATACTGCAGCAGTGCATGATGGGGAAAGAGAAATAAATGTTAGTCTAGCAATCAATCCTGAAGATCCCAGATATACATAATCATGTCAATACCAATGATCATATTCATGTATGAAATAAAAAAAAATGGTCCTAGGAATTGTCTTTGGAATACAACTAGCACACAGGACTATTGATATATGCAACATCTAAATACACAACTGGATATGGTAGAACATCACTCACAAATGTGTTTTCAGTATGGACATAATACAGGTGTACAGGTACCTTACTGGACGTGGTTAGAGTCATAATATTGAATGAGCACGGAAGGTTAGTCACGCTCTTGGCACAACGTAAATCAAGTCTATGGAAAAAGTAAATTACAGTCACTGTCGTTCTCATCCCCAAAAAATAAATTCTCAAAACCCATTTGCGAAAATATCTAGTATATAACAAAATAGGAGCCACTACAGCCACAAGCATAAAAATAACCACAACGCAAGCACTGCTGTTTCTGATTGAGATAAAACACATTCTCTGTCAGTGCATTGCTATAAAACTTTCTAACTTCTTTGGAACAATATCCTTGTAGTCCAGACTGTGCTTCATGATTTTCCTTGCAGCTAGGCACTGTAAGCTTATAAAGCTCAGTGGCGACACAATATCGTTGATTGTCATTCCACGAATCAGCTGCATGGGAGTCTTTCTATCATTGTTACAAGCGTCTAAGTGAGCCCCAGATTTGAGAAGAGTCCGAACAATTTCTACCCGACATGGGCGGTTTGATGGAGTTGTATGTACATTACTGGCAGCAGTGTGAAGCGGCGTGTTGCCATCAACATCAACAGCATTAACATCAGCTCCTACTTCTACCAGCAGTTGAACAACATCATTGGTTGGAAAGTTGCACACAGGATAACGCCCAACATTAGTCGTTTCTTTAGCACATGCCAAATGGAGCGGCGTATAACCCTTTGATCCCCGAGGATCAAACTGCACAAAATCATATACTGTCTGTTTGAAGCTATGCTCCTGTTCACCCCCAAGCTGAGATTGTAAGCGACACACTAAGCACAGCAGGTGCATGATTATCACAAGTAGACGATGAAAGTGGGTAATGTCTCGGTCAGCGGCACTAGTTTTCATCAACACCTCTTTTCCCTTTTTCAGTTCGTGGATAGCTCGAACAAGAACTTTCATGATGTCTTTGAAGTCCACAGGATGCGGAGGTCGGTATCTCCACTCTGTGGTCATAAAAGAAAACAATTCTGCGAAAGACAAAAAACTGCTTTGGGTCATTGGACTAAGGGCTTCTAGGACCTGCTGTTGCATGTCTAAGGCATACATCCATAGCATGATACAGCGGTCAAAGTTACCCATATCCGCGTACAGTGCACCCCTATATCGGATATAATAGGAAGTGTCTGGATGAGCTGGGCCTAAGATACGTTCACGTACTAATAATGCTTGCATTCTCATATCATCGGGATCAGCTATCAGATCATCCAGCTGATCACAGGAAGTCACTTCTACAGCATTTTCATATGCTGCTATAGGTGATGCTGTCTCTGGCTTCAAGATGGGACGATTCCTGTCCTTGTATCTCTCCTCCATCGCTTGTCGCCACATGTGAATAGCACCCATCATATCCCTCTTCTTGTCCACATAGGTAGCACCAAGCAGTTCCAGGGCATCAATCTTCTGTTCCCGAGAACACTCTCGTCTGTCTATAAGAAACTCAACAATCTTGGTGAATCCTGCAACTGCAGCAGCTAGGAGAGGCGTCATCCCATAAGCATCCTTCTCCATCCGAGCCAAGTGTTTTAAAAGCAACTTCATGATTTCCAAGCTACCTGACTCTGCACAGTCATGAAGAGCGGTATTACCTGAAACGTACATATAGACTCTTACAGTTTTTGAAAATTCAATTTGAAACGTCACAAATAGCAATTTCTATCAGCATGACAGCGATAGAAACTAACATTTTCAGTCCACTAGTCCTTATAATGATAACATATGGCAAATTTCAACTAGTTCTTAACAATTGGTCAGTTTTTAAAGGACTATAGGACTAGAACCAATTTCTAATGCTGCATCATCAGATCAATTACACTGAAAACAATGAAAGTCATTGAAACTTCATTTAAAATAAAAGCAAATACTAACATGAGTAGGGTCCTGAATCATGATACAGAAAGCAAGAGAGCATGTGTTATGCATAGTTTTTCAGTCTGCACCAAAACACTTTTGAGTCTACTGAGTACTAGCCTGAAGTTGTCTCTTTGCATAATTTTAAATGTTATTTAATACTGCAGCATTACAGCTGTATCGTCATGGTGACCTGTAAATATTTTAGCCTAGACCAAGCATACTACCCACAAACCAAAAACAGGGTGCTGTAGACATTTTCTTATCTGGAACCAAAGTGGCTTCCACCTGTGTTTGTAAATAGCAATGCCAAGCTTATTGCCAAAAGACCCACAACTTAATTTTGCTAAATACAACATTGGCAAAAGGCCAAAATAATAATCATACTCAACAACGTTAGAAATTGGCACTAGTCCTGTTGCCTTTGACAAACTGCCCAATAGTTAAGGTATCATAAGGACTAGTAGAAATTTGCCCTTTTTAAGGGTTTTGCTATATGTTATCATCATAAGGACTAGTAGACGCAAACAGTTGGTTTCTACCACTGCTCAAATCATGCAAACATTCAAACTGATGCCCAAATGAACTCAATTAAATTTTCTTCATGTTTTGGGCATATTTTTCTTTAATCAAACTTTACTCTGATTGAGAGTAGTATCATCTTGCAAAAGATGGCAAAATGCCAACCTACCTACCATGCATACAGGGAAAGTACCTCGAACAAACCACTTTGGTTCGCCACAGATCATGCTAATCATCCTACAGGTATCCTTAGGCATGTTCATGTTTTTCTGATGTTCTAACATACTATCACTTCTGTGGCTAGTTGAATTATGAGGGTAGTTTCTATCACTGATCTACCCAGATCTACATTGCAAGTTAGCTATGGGATAATGGGTAACGTAAATACTTAAAAGAAATGTTAAAAATTCTTTCTTCAAAAGTGGTAAAGTGCAAGCTGATAAGTATAACATAGCAAACAGAGATTGAAACCTCTTGCTGAACTTAAACTAACCAACACCTGTCAAACTATGTTTCTAAAATTGGACTCAGTGATTTGGCTCTCTGCCATGTTCAAGCCTTCATGAATAAGAAGTTAGTTTCATTAAGCCATGTCAGACTTGGTAATAACCAAGTGAACTCATAACATTACCTTTAACACTCTTTCTATTGACATCTGCATTAAGTTGCAAGAGGTATTCAGCTATTTCCTTGTGTCCCTTATAGCAGGATATCATCAAACATGTGTGGCCATGGCGATTGGCAATTTCAATGTCAGCATCATGCTCAACCAGATATTTCACAATCTCAAAATGCCCATCAAAACATGCAGCTCTGAGAGGTGTAGAGTTTGTGTATGTTGTCTTATTGACCCCCGCCCCTTTCTCAACGAGAAACATCACAACCCCCAAGTGACCCGCAGCTGCAGCACACCAAAGGGGAGGGGCACCCTCAATCGTCTCTCCATCGAAAGTGACAGACCCAACTTGTTCTATGTCTGCGCTGCATGTTTCTACTAGGTACTTTACAACATCCAGATGACCATTCCGACAAGCCATTATCAGAGGAGTGGCTCCATTCGTTTTTGCATGGATTAATTTTGACACCTCGTCTTTAGTTTTTCGATCGAGATATATCCGAAGACGGCCGAGTTTGCCGTCTCGAGCTGCGTTGTAGACGACACTACGGTACTCCATCTGTACTGTTGTCCCTCCGTCCGGGCTGCCACAAACTCAGCATAGTTTCATTTGATAATTAAAGTCATCCTGGTTGATATAACGGACATCAGTGAAAGGTGTATTTGCTGACACTTGTCAGACATTTCAACATGGAGGATGTAATATTTGGCCGCTAGGTGTCGTGAGGAAACAAAGGGGAGCCACTCTAATGTTCATGCCTGGCGCACAGCCGCTAGAAACTCGTTTTTTGAACGGTTACTGTATAAGATTTTTCTTGATGAATGCACACATTGTGAATTTTCTCTTAAAATATTTTTGAGCGACTTAGGTTAATATATTTTATAATATTGGTGCCGATAATATCTTTAATAACGGCACAGCATTAATAATAATACAGTAATTTTGAACTAATATAACCTTTTCACAGGGCCTTTCTTAGTGACTGTAGGGTTAGAGCAAGTCTGATCTGGTTATGGGATTAGCAGTATGAAACGGAAGGGATTTGGTAATATTTAGTAACTGAGAGAGATGGATTTAGCGCCGCTTTGAACAGTATTTTAGTTATATTACGCTGTGTACGTTTGATGTTGGGGAAAAGTCCGAAGTGACATAAATTTTAAACATTTACCATTTGGTAAAACCCACGAGTACTGGTATGGTGCTGACATATCTGGATGCATAATCAAAGCGAACCGGGATTCGAACCACGACCGTACTATTATAGGTTTGTGGCATGACTTAGATGAATGGGCCACCCGTGCCCCCTGTAAATGTTTAGACTAAACAAGTAAAACATTTTTGTTCTGTGTGTGTACTTGTGCACTTATTTCTTTGAATTCCGATCATGGTAATCTAGATTATGGTGTTCTCGTGACTTGGATACTTCTGTTTTAGAAATAAAGTAAAGTATGCATCAAGGATGAAGACGGCGCAATAATATTGTCATCTAATACTTAATGCATTAAGGGGCGGTGGGGTAGCCTATTGGTATAAAAGCGTTCGCTTGTCACGCTGAAGATCCGGGTTCGATTCCCAACATGGGTACAATGTGTTAAAAACAGCCCGCTGTAGGTCACCAATAACGTGTTAGCTTGGTTTAATTGTATAACACACACACACACACACACACACACACCACATGTATATTACGGCGTGTCAACTAAATAATGGGAGAAAGGAAGGAGGGGTGCATGATAAGGGTTAAGCATATTGTACGATATAAACATATCTTTTCGATAGTTTTTAGTAAACCGGTAAAAGTTTGAACTCAAAGCAGTGCGCAAATTGGATCATATATTCAGTGTCAAGAGTTACTTCCCTTCCCACATACATGTGTCAGCATACCAATAAACAATATTTTAAAAAACTCCGCCTGATTGCAGGTACGTTAACGAGCGCACAAGCAAGGGGATGACAACTTTACTTGCTCATCACCAAATATCTTATTATGTAAAACTTGTTATTAATAAAACACATTAAACCCTTGTTTGTCTTACTGTAAAACAATGAGAGCATGAGTTATATACTATAGAACACGAAGATTCGGATCAGCTGTACAACACATACATCCCCAGCAAATCAGATGTGAGAACAAAATACGAACATATTTTGTGTGTATGCATTTAGTAACACATTTGGTGCACGTGTTCTAGATTTCAACCGTGATCCCAGTAAAATCAAATCTTTTCTCCGAGGCCATACCTCTCCCTTGCGCGAGTGTAACATATGGGAGGTAACTCTGCAACACCAAGATGTGTTCAGTGCGTATTGACACACTCCCTTCCCCGTTGCTTATCGGCCTTTATGAATGAAGGTAAACCTACAGACGAAGGTTATGTAACTCATATATAATTATTGATTTACTGCATGCTGAAATATCTTGAACAGCTTAACTAAATCCTGCCATATGGTGTAAAAAAAACATGACATATCGATGTGTTTGCATTAATTATGACTTGTGACGCTTAGTCAATATTACAAATAATACACAGGACAGATATGAATTATCAAATTCTTGACTTTATTATTAAGTAACCGCCATAACTATATTGGAAGGAGTTCGTCTATTTCACTTGTTCTTGTATATGTAATGCTGTAATTAGCAGTTAGTGAGTGGGTTGGGTTTTACTCCACATGTTACAATATTTCAGCGTATTCACGGCGTAACACATTTTACCCATGTTGGGAATCGAACCCGGGCCTTCGACGTAACGAGCGAACGCTTTAAGCACTAGGTTACCCCACCGCCCATGTTTCATATATAAATCGTTAATATATCACATCAACAAAATAAATACAAATAAAACATATCCAACGACATCATTGTCGCGATCTTCGCTACAACCCTACTGCTTATGACAATATAATATAGACACAAGTCCAACGCATTTTATATAAAACGGTACATTAGATAAAAAGAACAACTTTATTTACCTACATATCTTAAGTACATGGTTAATCACATGAATGCAAGCCTGTCAGTATAGTGTAATAAAACGTCAGCTTTATTAACATTTAAGTGTCATTATCTCGCCCCCCTTCCAAGTTGCCAAGTCGCCATTCAAGATTATTGATCGACTATATACAGGCTCACTCAGAAGTAAGATAACACATCACCTTCACAGCCAGTTAAATACCCACACACAGCATCTCAGCCCGTCAAGATACCCCGTGCAGGGTCGGTCCCCGTGGGAGCCCCAGCGCTGACGACAGATGGCAAGTTGATTCACAGAGGAAAAGGTCGTGATGATGGCCACATTGTGGCTCTTTTGAAAATGGAAACAACTTCAAATATTTCAGGTAATCTATTTTACTATTTACATATACACTTCCCATGAGTGAGTGGATATATACAATACGTCATGTGTTAAGCCCCTGTTGTCAGACCATGTGACGTTGGGGCACTGAGATGTGACGGTATTACTATAACGTCTACGTGTGGGATTTACGGTTACACCTATTGCCTAGATGTAAGGGTGCTCATTTATTATGTAAACCCACGTCACGAAAACTGAAATAATCAATGAAATGTCGTTATAAGGCTTTTGTTGAGGGCATTTTTGGTATTATTAAAACACTATGCAAAGAAGACGCTGGGGAAATTGAGGAAACGTTGTATTCATTATTTTCATTTTTATTGTACATTTAAACTAAAGTAACCATTTCTTTTACCAATAATACCAAACATATAACTCTCTATTTGAGAGGCGATGGGGTAGCCTAGTGGTTAAGGAGTTCGCTCGTCACGCCGAAGACCCGGGTTCGATTCCTAACATTGGTACAACGTATCAAGCCTATTTCTAAAGTCCCCCGCTGTGATATTGCAGGAATATTGCTAAAAACGGCGTAAAACCACACTCACTCTCTATTTGAGAACATTGTATCTTTATGTGTTTGAATTAGGAAATCTAAAGAATTGCAGCCATCTAAAGAAATGTTCACAAACCCCTTTTTATCTGCAACGACTACACATTGCCTGATTTCCACGGGAAGTTCATGAGTAGGTCATTTGTTATGCACATTGATCAGTTGTTCGCGCCATGCAATGACTACAAGCGCGATTACCTAACCGTGGACGCACCAACTCCGACAGTCGGAACCAGCCTGAGACAGCAAAGGGGTCGTCTTCGTTATCGTCATGAGGACACTTGAGTCGTTGTCGTTGACATTCCCCAAACTTTGTATCTGATGGACTGACTGTACACGATCGCTGATCACAATCGAGAGTATTGTGAATAGCATATGTCGAAACGCATGCTTCACGAGGATCATAAACATCACAATCATATCTCTTGCCTTGGTGGGCGTGGTCTGCGCTGATCGACATGAGCGAGTAGTCTGTGTTGTGGTGAAGTTAAGTAAATTTTTAGGTCTTTTTCGACCCCATTTACTTG
This sequence comes from Haliotis rufescens, assembly GCF_023055435.1. Classification (NCBI taxonomy): domain Eukaryota; kingdom Metazoa; phylum Mollusca; class Gastropoda; order Lepetellida; family Haliotidae; genus Haliotis; species Haliotis rufescens. The sequence continues at coordinate 88,979,614 of NW_025963779.1, read as the reverse complement.
ATCAGTTAAACTGCTCAAAAGAAGTTAGAGAACATCCGATTATACTGCTCAAAATACATGACAGAACTTTATTCATACGAAAAAGATCGGGTGATCTTTAACTTTTTTTTGTAGTATTTGTTTTGTTTCAGCATTGGCACGTAACACGTTCTTCCTTCTCCCGTGTGCATGTCGTCCCTATAACAAGTTATTATTTCTATCTCTGGGTAGGAGTTGACATTTAAAGTCGAAAATGTTCATTTATCAATTAAGCTTTGCTCTAGTCTTGACCTGTCTTCAATTGTGGAGTATTTCCTCTGGTCGGAATATTGAAAAAACAATCATGTACTTTTTCAGGGAAGGAGATTTCGCGTGAATCTAGATATGCCGTAGAAAACCATACGATGTTTGAGAATACCACAATGTCAAGTAAGTTTCTGATACTCAGGTAGTGCCCGTGAAACGACCAGTAGTGTACAGCATGCCTCGTTCACTGCGAGTGTTGATTGTACTCCAGTTTTTGTAGCAAGCAGCATTGTTACGGTGGATAGACGCAAAACGGATGAGAATCGAACTCGGTTTTCGGTATGACGAGCAAACGCTTTTTCTACAAGGCTACACTAACTAGTCCTGAGGGTGGTTCCATGTTCATAGCTCAGTCCATCTAGGCTGTTGTAAATCTTATACTATAACATGGACGTAAACTAGCTTTAGGGGTGAGATTGTAACTTGATAAACATTGACACAGGATGCCATTACAGTTTGATTGGGTGAAGTGGCTATGTTGTGTGTTTTATTGTTGTTCAGGCCGCACTCAGAGGCTTGGACCAGACAATCCAGTGACTGACATCATGAACATTGATCAATGCAGCTGGGATACGATGACATGAATCAACCAAGTCATCGAACTTGACCACTAGATCCCATTAGTCGCCTCTTACGACAAGTATGGGTTGCTGAGGATCAGATTTAACCCGGATCTTCACGGGTATTATGGGTAGATTCATTTTGATTACATTATTTAAATGTATATCCATCATTGTTGAAATCTATGACATCAATGTTTCTGTTATTTCCAGAAATACTGCTGACGGTTCTTGGAGTGTCCTCTGCTCTCGGTCTAGCCTTCCTCATCATGTCGTGTCTTTTTTGCATCCATGTCATACGAAGATACTACAAGAAAAAACAAAAAATGTATGACGTTCCGGAAATTATTGAAATGCCCGACCCTTTCATTGCAAGTACGGTCAAAGAACAGATGTTGGGATCTGATGAACCGGAAGCGAACACCTACAGCTGCCTTGACCTTGTGACTCAGAAGCCCCAAATCGACCATTGGCCTGGACTTTCTGTTCCGGGGGACGTCACAGGAGCCAGCCATGAACTGACTCATGTCAGAAGTTGGGAGGATATTCCTAGTTGCTCAGATGATGTCAACATCGGGGCGTCGAGATGGAAATGTCGGTCATATTCTCTAGCAAGCCTCAATATGGGTATAGAAGCATACAATACCACGTTGCATTTCAGTGCTGAATATGTCAAGGAAAGGTCAACGTTGACGGTTGTCCTTCAACTCGTGTCGTCTTTGCCACTCAAGTTCAGAGGTCGGGCGGTGTACGCTGTCGCGCACCTGTATCCTTATCGCACAGAAGGCTTGGAAAGTAGATTGACTGTCTCTGCGGAAAGTGCGGAGTTTAAAGAAACAATCAAGTTCAGGGACGTTTCTAACGAAGACCTAGAAAAATCAACACTGAAAATTACTTTGTACTCGAAGAAGCTGAAAAAATCTAGCAAAGATGCCTTTATAGGTCAAGTGTATTTGAAAGGAAGTGACGTGAACTGGACCCCGCAACGACTGCTGCAGTTCGACATGAAGATTGAGAGAAAACAACTGAAGAGGGTAAGTTTGTTTGTTTGTTTGTTGTTTAACGCCGCACTCAGCAAAAATCCAGCTTTATGACGGGGGTCTGTACATAATCGAGTCTGGAACAGACTGATTGATATCATGTGTATCGATCCACGCAATTGGGATACGATGACATGGATCAACCAAGTCAGCGAGCCTGACCACCTGATCCCCTTATTTGCCTCTTAGGACAGGCATAATCGCCACTTATGACCAGCATACATTGCTGAAGACCTGTTCTATCCCGGATCTTCACGGGTCGAAGAGGGTAAGTAGAACTATTACAAACAATTTCTCCATGATGGCCCTAGGTAGGCGAAAGCCTGGGTTCGAACCTACGTGGGTACAATGTGTCAAGCCCATTTCTGGAGTCACACGCCGTGATAATTCCGGAATATGGCTAAGAGCGGCGTGAACCCCAAGTCACTCATTCACACAATCACCCATTGGGATTCGGGGGTAGAGTAGGACCAATAATTGAGGATCGTGTGGCTACAATGTCTGAATAGTGTCATCGTGCCCGCCCAGACATCATGCATATGAGCTCATGCTATTAATCACTGGTTCGGCATAGCCACCGCGATATTGCTGGACTATTGCTGAGTGCGGCGTGACACAACATGCATTTACTCACACTGCAGATAGCTATCTAAGTTATATATGAAACAATTATACTGAAGTCTATTCCAGAATTGTCTGTACAATGTATATGACATTTGTAAATTTAGAAATTGCCTTTTATTTCCGACAGAAGTTTAATATGTGTTCCGTGTTAGTGAGTAAATTAAACTCCATTTTCAAAACTATACAAAACAGGGTCGGCGGGGTAGCCTAGTGGTTAAATTGTTCCCTCGTCACGCCGAAGACCCGGGTTCGATTCCCCACATGGGTACAATGGTGTCCCCGGCCGTGATATTGTTGGAATATTGCTAAAAGCGGCGTAAAATCATACTCACCCACTCACTCTACAAAACATATGTTCAGTGAATACGGAAGGTTGAATCATGCTTTGCTAAACCATTGTATAGGATATAGAAAGCCAACGGATACTCACAAGGGACAAGATTTTGGAAAATACATATAGTTTTATCTTACTTATGAACACTCAACAAACCTTGCCGTTTCGTCTTATCAGGGTCATTGTGACCCTGGAAGCTTTGTGCCGAGGAGTCTTTATAAAATCAATGTCTACTTTTACGGCAGATATAAACTGATGTCAAACATTCCACCATGTATAGCGATATCACGCCTGGCAACACAGGTATTTAATTAAACCGCCTGAACTGGTGGTAAGTTAATGAATCATTTCAGCGGCAAACGTACACGCGGAATTATTTCGGGACATTTGCACAGTCAGGTCAAAGGTTGAAAGCTGTTTTATTGTTTCTTTGAGCTCAGTCGAACAAAACAGAACAGGGTAAAGTTATAAATTCAATAAATCAATACCCATTTTGCAAATTTACTAAAACGCCTAATTACAATGAAATCTAAAATACTTGCTCAGTTGCGTTAAATCCGTCTCGATTTCCGTTATGCGTGTTTCCATGACAACGACTAAATGAGATAGGGCGCCCCACAAAGATAGTTTTTATAGCATTTAGATGCAGTCATTAAGTAACAGTTTTATAACCAATAAACAATCTACGCTCATTTTCACTTATCGACCAGGTTGCGAGGATTACCAGTTCTGCCTGGGTGAACATTATTCCTCCACTCTCTGTAATATTGCTCAAGATTGGGGAATAACATTTCATATTACCTAAATTATCGGATTCGAAAGACGTGTACAATAAATAAAAACGACACATTCCTTTCCTTTGTCATTACAAATGTGTACAAAAGGCAAAGTAAATTGTACTATTCCGACTAAACATGTATTTATGAATCTCAAATAGTGATTATACCAGGTGCGAAAAGGTGAGCGTATCCTGCCCTCGCTGGTGGCACCCTTCACATACACATGCAAAGGCAGGTCAATTATTAATCACCTGCAAAAAACAGCCACGGACCATATGATACAAGCCACAATAGGGAATTGCATTAAACATTTCATTGGTCAGTGATGCGTCAAATTTGTAACAACCCATACCAGCCGGCCTTTACACATATCATGACGTCATTATGCATATTTGATCACGCCACAATTGACACATTCGCACGTTGAGTGACCATACAAAGTCCTATGCCACGCACACATTTCACTAAAACTACTGGTAATCCAGGAAAAGTTGAACAACTCACAAAACGCGGTTGAGACAAGTACAAGGTGCACGGAATTTGCGCGAACGCATTTAGTTTGTTTGACATTACGCTCCTGTGGATACACGTGTTGCTCTTAAGACTATTAAGAGGTTGGTGTGATACCAGATACCAGAATTCTCAAACTGTCGTTAATTACAAACGAATAAATAAGCATGTCAAAGCTAGGTTAGCATGGCCAAATGATACATTCTCAGGCTCGAGAATTGGCCGATAATGTCATAAATTACAGGGAGAATGTACAGATCAGGCATTGTCAAAAGCTAGCATGGCCACTGGTCTGTCTGTATCTAGGCTAAAGTGCACCAGAGTCGAATATGTCGCTCCTGACATAGGGGAGAGTAGTTTCTATGCTAACGTAAGTCGGGAAATCGTCAGCACGCACTATTCTGTCCTACTGAACTCGACACGCACATATTCATCGTAGTACTTGTCGCGGACCACCCGCTACCCCTTTCATTACAATGGTACGCGCCAGTGGGCGGACCACATACATGGTCATACGGGGGTGATTGTCAGGTTTCAACTCAACTCCTGACTTACCAGTGTGTATTGTAACTTGTTTTTATAAAAAAAACATTCAGCTGTCAAGATGCCGGTCACCCCGCTAGTGCCACATAGAACACAATGATACACACGGACACTTCCTCGTAGTCGTGAAATATGTTAACCCTAACTGCTCCACGGTAATGGCCCGTCCGCATTAACGAGGTTCCACTAGGAATGAACCATATGTAACTATTCACTGAATAATACAGCACAAACATGTAGTCATCCAAGTGAACAATGATTGTTCTGAATACTGCTCTCTTCTTGTCGTTCTGTTTAGCGAACTTAGATTCGAAAGCTGTCCAACAGTTCACGCAATATTTTATCGTTTCATATTTCATGTTCTCTCTGGTAGCATGCTTTTGGTAAGAGCCGACAAATGATAACATGACTCTTATGTTGCTTGCCCCGTGAAGGCCCGGGTTTGATTCCCCATATGGGTGCAATGTGTGAAGCCCATTTGTGGTGTCCCCCACCATGATATTGCTAAAAGCGGAGTAAAACCATACTCACTATTTGATTAACTACAGGGGCAGCGAAGTAGCTTAAATATTGCTAAATTTGGAGTAAAACAACATTTCTCCACACAATATCTTCTACACCAGAATAACTGCCTGGTTCGAGACCCAATTTAAGATCGGTCAACTTTTTTACCATGTTGAATACATTGCAGCAATCCACGTCGGAGAAGTACTTGTTCAAGGACATGGGGGAGCTGTTTGTGTTGTTACAGTACCAGCAGCTGGCAAACCGCATCAAGGTCCTTGTCCGCAAAGCCAACAACCTGCCTCGTTCTGACAAACTTCTCGGGAACCCAGGTGAGCAGCTGAACTAGCGGTCTATGCATGGTGAACACGCTGACGCTTCAACTGTAACGTTACACGATGGCGCAATACGTGACTTGTCATTAGGGACCGTGAAGATCTGGGTTAGAATCAGTCCTCAGCAACCCATGCTTACCGTAAAAGGCGATTATGCATCTCGTATGAGGCGACTAGCGGGATAGGGTTGTCAGGCTCGCTGACTTGGTTGATGCATGTCATCATATCCCAATTTTATGCTCTGCGGATCAATGCTCATGATATCAACCACTGGATTGTCTGGTCTATACTCGATTATTTACAGACCGTCATCATATAGCTGTAATATTGCTGAGTGCAGCGTTAAACAACAAACAAACATTAGAGACCGACTATTTAATTAACATTTTTTTTTTTTTTACACACAACACATTCTTTTCCAGAACATGTCCAGTGAACGATTTAGATAGTTTTGAGTGAAAGCCGAGGACAAACTGTCTTCCACTATTTTTACGTTGTAACTTGTGCCATGTCTGTATTTTGCGGGGGCGATGGGGTAGCCTAGTGCTTCATGCGTTAACTCGTCATGCCGAAGACCCGGGTTCGATTCCCCACATGGGTACAATGTATGAAGCCTATTTCCCGGTGTCCTCTGCCGTGATGTTGCTGGAATATTGCTAAAGGCGGCGCAACCCCATACTCACTCACTCACTCACTTACTCACTCACTGTATTTTGCGGAAACAGTGGGTGTGTAGACAGGCAGTGTTGGACTGGAACGATTTGAATCCCACTTGCTCGGACGATCTGAGCTTAGATCCTGGTGTATGTGGGAGGAAAGTCAAATGTGACGCAGGTCGTAAACGTTTGCTGTTGTGGGATTCGAACCCACGACTAGTAGTAGTAGATGCACCTTTCCGCACATATCCAGTTTTCTTTTTCTGTTTCAGCGCATTACGTCATAGTCAACTTACGGAAGGACGACACCGTCATCGACCACAGAGAGACTTCTACACAGAGCGGGTACTCGCCAATATGGAACCAGCCATTCCTGTTTGACACGCCTAGAAGTGAAATTACCGACCTATCCATTGAGTTTGTCATTATGAGAGGGAGGCGATACAAAGATGGCGTCGTTGGTCACGTGACAGTAGGCCCGGAGACGTCGGGCACTGGGCTTAGTCATTGGGAAGAAATCATGAAACCTCATGGGAATGAAATAGCCAGGTGGCATAACTTGATGCCTGTTTTCAAATTTCAGTAGTTAAGCCAGTAATATGGTGCAATATTGCGGGACCATTCCCATTGTTACAGAATAATTTCATTTTTATGCTGGTTCTTATGAAATACTAAAAATGTAATTTGCAGTTACAGTATGATGCACAAGTGTGCATATGTATTATATATGCTTGGTAAGGATGTAGGGATTATTGCTGATGAACATGTGAAGATAATGCAGACAGATATTGTGAAATAAATCCGCTTTTTCACAAATTTCATTTCTTCTTTCCACAAACCTACGGAGACAAGGAAGGGGAACGGGCACCGCCATCATGTCACATCTTACAAGGACGCGATGATTTACCATTTACATATTTTAGGCATTATTTCATATGTAGAAATTAATTACAGTTTATTTTTCTCGTAAACTAAGCAATCAGCTGAACGCGCATTTTCTACCGATCTACCGGTGATTCGGTTGAAAAATACCTATTCATATAACTTCAAAGAGTTTCGTTGCTTTGATCGGATGAGTTTCATTCGAAACTGTTTATTTGATCAGAAATAATATATTCCATTGTCTCACCGTACATTACAATACCAGCTTCTGATTGGTTACGGAGTGAACAATTATTTCCTATGCTGCCCGCTCATGAATGTTCCCGCTGAGAAATCAGTCGGAACACACCGTATGTAACTTGCTTATCTCGCATAAGTATCGTTTAGCTGATACAAACCCGATGTTTATTCGAAAGCTTTTAGGGCGGTCGGGTAGCCTAGTGGTTAAAGCGTTCGCTCGTCACGCCAAAGACCCGGGTTCGATTCCCGACATTGGTACATTGTGTGAAGCCCATTTCTGGTGTCCCCCGCCGTGATATTGCTGGAATATTGCTAAAAGCGGCGTAAAACAATACTCACTCACTCGAAAGCTTTTAGCAAAAGGATGTAACAGTTCGTTTGCGTTGTCTGCTAGCTATCAATATGACTTAATCAAAGCTATGTGAAACTAGTAAGAATGATGGCTCGGGGTACACAGGCTCACACAGCGGGTGCACCACACTATATACCCCTCGAGATCGGTTGAAGCCTCACAAAGAAACTTGTCACGCGTCTGTGTAACAATCTTATATTTTAAAAGTATACAGGGTTTCGGGATATTATTAATCGTGTTCGTGTCACATCTGGTGACGTAAGATTGTTTCAGGTGTTTCACATAGATGTCATATCTCATTTGTCAGCTGAGATAGCACAACCTTCCCGAGGCAAGGGAGTTAAATGACTATGAAAGTTCTGTTTCCACCCTTGCCGAACTAGGCTGGTATTATGGAGTTACATTTTGGCTGGACTAACGAGTCTATGAATAGTCCAATCAAAATCGCGCACCGAAATCGAAATCCGGTTCGTAAAGTGTCATGCAGATTTCGGTCGACTGCAGCATTTGCAAAGCATGTGCACCGCTAACTCGTTGTCAACAAATATTTTCTAAATCTTTTCATGTTTTTAATCAAGGTGCTCACGTGATTTGATGCACTTCGCGATGTAAAACTCGTTTTATCACAATACAGATCTTGATTATCGATCAGATCGTCTTGACTGGGCGCCACCGTTTTGTTTGAAGCAAATGCAAGTGATACGAGAGGTTGAATCTTATTGGTCAGTAGGAGAGGCATAGAAAGGACATAACTCGCAATAGCCACTGGTGGCGCTACGATCGAGCCCAGGAATTCCAGCCTAGTTCGGCAAGGGTGGAAACTTGACTTTTAAAGTCAGTTAACTCCTTGCCTCGGGAAGATGAGATAGCACACGTGATAACTATGTTCATGATGTCCATTGAGTTAGATACCAATGAGCAATCAATCAACGTGTTATCGGCTAATCCTTTGAACAAAGCATGTTGTTTTCACATATGTATAGGTGTATGGGTGTATTCCGTCAGCTAGGTAAACCAACATATATAAACACTTAGTTTTGACAAATCCACTGAATGATAGTAATTAATCAATCAACGAATTATCGGTTAATCCTTTGATGGATGTAGTTTTGCAACTCAACTGACCATCCCTGTCCTGTCCTGTCCTGACCTGCCTCGTGCATATTACATAATATATAACCCATTCACCACATCAGATATTGATTTATAAATATAATTTGTGAATACAAGAGAATAACCAGCCGAGATAATCCGCCGAAACAGATTCCATTTGGCGTGAAGGGCAAAACAGTTGGGAAAATTACATGAATGGACAACCGAAAAACTAGCGACGACACCAGGTGTTCGCGAAAGGACAAGCACGCCGCACCCCACCGGCAGCACCATCCATCCAAACAATTTTCATGAAAAATGATCCTCCCTCTACCTGACGCCGCACTTTCTTAGATTGAATAATTACCCCAGATACGAAAAATGCCAAATGCGAACCGATGATTGCTATACTAGTATAATCCTTGACACCCTCAGGCAGGGTTGAATGTTGTTCAGTTATTTTGCATAGTCTTTGCCAGGTAATTCTAGGGGTCTACCACTGGTTATACCTGTAATAAAGTCATTACGTGAGCATCAAGTGAACGACGGCGTATCAGGTTTTGGTTCAATGCCATACCAGATGGACTACAAGAATGGTGAAATAAATGTATTACATGCAGTTTGCCTAAAAAATAAGGGTCGTTGCTGTTTTGAGTATCTGAACTGGACTTCATCGTTGCAAAAATAACGCGTAACGTATTTGTTGTATACTAAAGAATATAAAGCACATACACATTTTCTTTCATGGTTTGTTCTTATCATGCCCTTCCCAAATGAAATTATGCGGAGGACGTAGAAGCGTGGTCCTTCCGTCACGTTTCGTTTCCGGAGCATCTAATAAACCATTAAATATTTTTCAATGCAATATTGTATACACATCAGGCATACAATACTGGTGTCTTGTGCTGTTCAGAAAAAATATGTGCGCTTCCATGGCATCAATTTGGACTTCAAACGAGGGTAGGGATAATTTCAAGAGCATAACTCATAATAACATGTTTCTCATATCAAGTAAGTGCTGAAGATAGTAGGGAAAACAGTTTCAGGATATGTGACTTTGTGTGACCAAGAGGCAACCCGTGCCGGTGATGCGCGAACCGACAACATTTGTGAAGGGTGGAATAACAACCAACAACTTGTGTGAAGGGTGGAATAACAACCAACAACTTGCGCGAAGGGTGGAATAACAACCAACAACTTGCGTGAAGGGTGGAATAACAACCAACAACTTGTGTGAAGGGTGGAATAACAACCAACAACTTGCGTGAAGGGTGGAATAACAACCAACAACTTGTGTGAAGGGTGGAATAACAACCAACAACTTGTGTGAAGGGTGGAATAACAACAAACAACTTGTGTGAAGGGTGGAATAACAACAAACTACTTGTGTGAAGGGTGGAATAACAACAAACAACTTGTGTGAAGGGTGGAATAACAACCAACAACTTGTGTGAAGGGTGGAATAACAACAAACTACTTGTGTGAAGGGTGGAATAACAACAAACAACTTGTGTGAAGGGTGGAATAACAACAAACAACTTGTGTGAAGGGTGGAATAACAACAAACTACTTGTGTGAAGGGTGGAATAACAACCAACAACTTGTGTGAAGGGTGGAATAACAACAAACAACTTGTGTGAAGGGTGGAATAACAACCAACAACTTGTGTGAAGGGTGGAATAACAACAAACAACTTGTGTGAAGGGTGGAATAACAACAAACTACTTGTGTGAAGGGTGGAATAACAACAAACTACTTGTGTGAAGGGTGGAATAACAACAAACAACTTGTGTGAAGGGTGGAATAACAACAAACAACTTGTGTGAAGGGTGGAATAACAACAAACTACTTGTGTGAAGGGTGGAATAACAACCAACAACTTGTGTGAAGGGTGGAATAACAACAAACAACTTGTGTGAAGGGTGGAATAACAACAAACTACTTGTGTGAAGGGTGGAATAACAACAAACAACTTGTGTGAAGGGTGGAATAACAACCAACAACTTGTGTGAAGGGTGGAATAACAACAAACTACTTGTGTGAAGGGTGGAATAACAACCAACAACTTGTGTGAAGGGTGGAATAACAACAAACTACTTGTGTGAAGGGTGGAATAACAACAAACAACTTGCGTGAAGGGTGGAATAACAACCAACAACTTGTGTGAAGGGTGGAATAACAACCAACAACTTGTGTGAAGGGTGGAATAACAACCAACAACTTGCGCGAAGGGTGGAATAACAACCAACAACTTGTGAAGGGTGGAATAACAACAAACAACTTGTGTGAAGGGTGGAATAACAACAAACAACTTGTGTGAAGGGTGGAATAACAACAAACAACTTGTGTGAAGGGTGGAATAACAACCAACAACTTGTGTGAAGGGTGGAATAACAACAAACAACTTGTGTGAAGGGTGGAATAACAACCAACAACTTGTGTGAAGGGTGGAATAACAACAAACAACTTGTGTGAAGGGTGGAATAACAACCAACAACTTGTGTGAAGGGTGGAATAACAACCAACAACTTGTGTAAATGGTGGAACAACAACAAACAACTTGTGTGAAGGATGGAATAATCGTTGACCATCACCATTCCACTGTGGTTACACTGCACAAGACACCATCGGCAGTCCTCCTGTCAAGAAAGTGAAGAGGAAGTTTGTCGGTCTCCAAAAACATTTAAGAATCTGTGTCTGGACATAGTTGAAGACCGAAAAATTGGCATGGCGGTATGGCATATCAGACTCCACAAGCAATACTGAATTTTTAATTAAATACAGTCAATTATGATATGTATGTAAACCATTGCATTTAAAAAAATGCCATAAATGTCATTTTCGTTATTCGTTGAAATTGGGCGGTGGGGAGGAGTTGCTAGAGAGGATAGAGTATGTAAATATTGTTTTGATAATCTGAGTGTATCAATTGTGGAGGATGAAGTTCATTTTACTACATCATGTTACTTGTACAACAAATTCAGAAACATGCTTTTGCCAAGTATTTGCCTATATAAGGTGACAACTAACAGTGGCAAAACATGAGTCGAAATAGACGCCACATCAGAACAACAGCGAAAGACTTGGGCAACATGAATGACAAGCAAGAAATCACTTCAGAGTTAGATTACACTAAACCAGTAAGCTCTGAAACCCAAGACAGTCCAAATGAAATGCCATGGGCAATACAAAGACAGTAACGTCTAGTTCTGGTAGAACTGTCAACCTACCCAGAAGATATCAAAATTGAACTGTTAATGTTAATGTTCATGGACATTAAAGTGTTAAATTTGGTTAGTTTGCACTTTCCGAAAAAGGGAGATGTAAGATAAAGGGTTAACTGTGTCGTCATGTATAGAAGTGATGACGTTACACACATGTACCTAATTTGATGACGTAGTAAACATTCTTTGAACCCACCATGCTTGAATCTATTACACCCACCTTTTTAACTGTGTCAATCTCATTTCATTTTCATTTTCCTTACCACAAGCCCACCCTCCCAAACACAACATCCTGCTTTGGTAACGTTCCAAGAACAGTGTTAACATCTGTCAAAGTAATTTGATGTCTGTGTTAGTATTGACGTAGAAATAAAAAAATCTGTGAAAAAAACCAAGCGCCATCATCTGGTAACAGGCATAGCCATAAGCCCAAACCCCGCCAAACCCATCGAATACGGTATGGCGTGCATCAATGGCGCCAATGGAAACATAACGCGAGCATATGACAACAGGGATTAGGAGAAACGTTAATACTGTGATTTTATGTGCGGTTACCTTAGTTTGCTCTCGCCCGATACAGTTACAGTGGTTTTCGTGTGTTTGATCTCTGAATGGGGTGAGGTGAAATAGGGATTAACGTCGCGCTCTAGATTGTTGCACCTTTATAGCGACGTGCATGCACGTGTGTGTGTGTGTGTGTGTGTGTTGCTGCTAGTACTAGTCCGGACTAATGCCGATTTTATAGTGCTAGTCCACTGAGATACCATGCCGCAGTTTAACATGGAAACCCCACTCAGACACAGTATACGGACTCCGTGCCGACCAATCCTTGTGTTAGCCCGTTCATGCCGAGCATCAGACAGGGTAACAACAAGTACCATCTTTAAACGTATTTGGTATGACGCGGCCGGGGATCGAAGCCCCAATCTTCCGCTCTCCTCCCGGACGCTCTACCACGAGGCCACGGAGGCGGTCGATCTGTGAATGGGCGTAAAAAATACTTTCTGTTTAATACAAAGTACCGCTATCTAAGTCCTTTGTCAGTTTGTTATTATTTTCAAGCAAGTATATCGAAGAGAAAATATGAACGAAATAAGAATAACGCCTTTAAATTGATACATTTCTAAAGTTTTATTGTTCGTTATTTTACGCCGCAGTCGGTAATATTACGACAAGCGGAAAGGAAATACTAAATACTGTTTATGGAAACGTTTAAGATTTCCGGAAATTGCTATCTAAATGGCAAAAATACTGTAACACTGTCACACTATACTGTAATACTGTTTTCGATAATTAATTCTTTACATTGCCATTGAGTTTACTCAGAAACATTTTTTAAGGTTCCGTATATTTCGAAGGTTTTAGCATATTGTTTCGCGGTATGATTGAAGTAACGACTTATGGTTCAGTCAACATTATTAGTATCTTGCAACTGATAACTAAGAGAGGGGCAAAAGAAACCACACCCCTCAGTTGATTTATGTTTGATTTTCAATTGAAAATATACTCAACAACAAAAGTTCCTGTGACAGCAATAATTTAGTGTATTTTTCAAACAAGTAAAGTTTGGTTTTCAATGTTGTTGAACATGTATGGAATCAAGTCACAAAAACGCAACTGCTACAGAAAAGCATGCATTCCATGCAAGAGTTGACTTTTATGCAAACCCCATGCATTTCACTACCCAAGAATGGGTATAAAAACATGTGCGTTAACGGGATTCCATATGCATTGTTTAGCATCGTACTGACAACAACCACTCAAAAAAACCCAACAAAATTACGCAATTATTCAACATTACGAGATGCCACGCCTGTCCGAAAATGAGCGTCTGCGAGCCATTGGTATGCTTGAAGCAGGATCGAGTCAACATGATGTTGCAACCCAATTTAACGTACACAGAAACACCATTTGGTGTTTATTGCAACGTTAGCACCAGACGAATGCAGTCAGAGACCATCCTCAGAGTGGCAGGCCACGCGTAACTAATAATCGACAAGACAACTGGATTCTAACAACACACCTACGAAATCGATTCCATCCAGCAACAGTGACTGCAAGAAGCATCCCTGGCCTTCGACGAATATCTTCACAAACCGTACGTCGCCGCCTCAGATGTGCATGGATTATCGCCAGAAGACCCGCCAGACGTCCCATTTTGACAGGAAACCACCGTCAAGCACGTCTACAGTGGTGCAGATAGCGTCTTCGCTGGGGTATTTGCAGTGGGGACAAGTTCTATTCACTGACGAGTCTCGTTTTCACCTCAGCCACAGCAATGGACGGATTCGAGTGAACCGACGTCGAGATCATCGGCCCTGTTGTTCTACCGTTTTTGCGTCGTCATGGCCCAGGCATTACCTTTCAACATGACAACGCCCGGCCTCATATTGCTCGACTTGTTCAGGATTCTCTTCAACAAAACAACGTGAATGTCATCCCCTGGCCGGCTCGCTCCCCTGATCTCTCACCAATCGAGCACACGTGGGATGAGATGGATCGGCGCCTTCGACGTCAACCAGGTGTTCCACAGACACTTCAGGAACTTCAAAACATGCTCCAGCAGATATGGACGGATATCCCACAGGACTTTGTGCGACGCCTGGTCCATTCCATGAGACGAAAATGTGTTGCTTGCATCGCAACCAGAGGTGGACACACACGCTATTGATTGTAAATTGACATTTTGGCATGTTCATGTTTTTTTATGAAATCACGCATTTTCTGAAGACAGTATGGCAAATGAAACCATTTGAACACTTACAGGAGTCTTTTATCTGTTGCAAACCGAAATTGTTTCAGATTTGGTAAAAAAACATAACATTAAATCTTATTCAATGTCACAGGAACTTTTGTTGTTCAGTATATTAAACTGTACCGTCGTTCAGTCTGTACTCAAAGGATGCTGTTCATTTCTTAAGATATAATTTGATTTAAGCTTTTTATCCCCCCACCCCCTGCCCCCGTATAAAACACAACTGCTGATGGACATGTTGTCTTTGAAAATAAATATATTTGCTTTTTTTCGACACAAATTTACATTTCACACATGACGTGAGTCACGTGGTTGCAAAAACATTTCTTTCCCCAGTCTTCATCGATCCAATGTAATTTTAAACAACATTACTCAGCCCCACATTACTTTTATAAACTGTTGCAGGAATGTGTGATGGTTAAACAGACATAATCAGAATTAACAACAGTTCTTTTAATTTTCATTAAATAAAACTCGATATACTTTCTTTTGCCCTTCAGTGTATCAAATCCTTTCCGTGAATGTTTATGTGTAAATTGGTTTCTGTATATTTATATTTTATTTGAGTGGGTGTTGCCCAAGGGAATGAATCCGGCCACTAGGTGGATTTTGTTTCTTTGTTTCTTTGTTGTTTAACGCCGCACTCAGCAATATTCCAGCTATATGACGGCGGTCTGTAAATAATCGAGTCTGGACCAGACAATCCAGTGATTGACATCATGAGCACCGATCCACGTAATTGTGATTCGATGACATGCATCGATCAAGTCAGCGAGCCTGACCACCCGATCCCGTTGGTCACTTCTTACGACAAGCATAGTCGCCAGTTACGGCATATATGGGTTGCTGAAGACCCATTCTAACCCAGATCTTCACGGGTTTTACAATGTGTCTGAAGGTACGGACTTCTAAGATAGTGCATTCCCTTAAACCATTTCAAGCCCATTTTAAGCTTGATTTCTGGAGACATATCAGGCAATCTGTGTTTTTCTACATCGGATACAGACAAACTAGAAGGTTCGGAGTCTTTTAAGGGACAAAGGCATGATTTCATTCTGTTGAAATCTATTGGTAGAATTCGAGTAGATATGCCAGTTCAGAATCAAAATCGTATTGTATATTTAGATATAGTAGGCCTACATTAATGCATCATAACACGTGCACATATGTTATTGCTTTCGCAACATATTACAGTATAAATAAAAACTTTCAGAAGAAAAGAACAAATGCTCTTCAGACTGATATGCCATTTAAATAGCCGCACTCGAAAACAGCACGTGTATTGACCAACACCTGTAAGATCCCGTTGCAAACCAAGTCGTAGCAAGTCTTTGAATGAAGAATGTTCGTTGGTTGGAATCCTGGAAGGATGAATCCCAAAGTGGTAAACATCAGAGGTCTGCATCACTTCCGATTTTCCTCCCACATTAAGCTGATACGCCATGATATAACTTGAATAATGTTTAAAGCTGCATTAAACCCAACTCACTCACTCACACACACACATTGACGGGACACAGACTGAGGAAACTCGGTGCAGTTCAGTTTCCATACGGGATGATCACAGTTGACATTGAATTTCACTTTTATACTCAATGCTGGTCTGTTGTCAATATTACATTCGTCCATCAGATTAAGTCATAAATTCGAGGAGTGAGTGAATTTGTTTTTACGCCGCTTTTAGCAATATTCCAGCAACATCACGGCGGGGGACACCAGAAATGGGCTTCACAAATTGTACCCATGTCGAACCCGGCTCTTCAGCGTGGCCAGCGAACGCTTTAACCACTAGGCTAGCCAAACGACCCTCATAAATCCTAGGATATGCGTCTGTATTATATCTGAACTTATCACCTGATCTGATCACACAAACGAGCATATCACACAGATTTGGTGTCAAGTTTCAATCCTGTAGGTCGTTCCCTGCCTGTACATAGAGTTTACATGAACAGATATGCACACACACGGAAATGCCCACGTTTGAGTGTAATTGCGAATACTGCCTTGAATCCGATCGCTGTCTAAGTCGCTCAAATTCAAGCTGTTGTTTTCTGGCAGTGCTGTTGTATCTCGGGTTTGGCATGTTTGACAAAGACAGATGGATGTTTTCAACTGTTACCGCCGATGAGCCCAACATCAGTCTACCCACCGTTACGATACAAAGCAATTCCAAGTCAATACTCATAGCTTCCATGTTGGGATTTGTTATAATGGTTTAAAACCATGCATGAAAACACGTTGACCAGCAACACTTGGACCTCCCGCTGGATATCAGCGACAAGCAAGGAGAGTTATCTGACCTTGATATTAGTCGTCACATGTTACAAGGCCAAATCGACTGTGACGTTTTTTCCTGCGTGGAGAAGACAAAACTAAAACTGGCAAAATTGGCAATTATTATCAATTATTATCCCACACAGTCAGCCATTGTGGTGCGTGGCACCGTACCGGTTGGCCTGATTGTTAATCACAGTGTCCTAGGCAGATACTGTTGAAGAAAACAATTATGATAAAATTCTTACATTCTAAAATTCAGAGATATTTTAACATTGTGTTCTAACATTGTTTTGATTTTCTATTTACGCCCAATGAAATATGTTTTGGCGGATTATCGAGACTGGTTATTCTCTCGGAAAATCAATGATGACACCCGGTGTTAGCGAAAATGGTAACCATGCCCTGCCCTAAAATTAAACACCCTCTCATATTTCAAACAAACATTTCCTTTTCAGAAGTACAGACCAGTAGATTAATGCATACAATCAACAGTGGTATTTTCACCAGCCAATTGGCAGGGCGTGAAGGTACTCCACAGATGACGTCCTTGCAAGCAGGCCCATTAGTTCTGTAGCTCCTGTGTACAGAAGGCTCTCGACGCCTGATCAGATTGCCTGGGGTTAAAACCAGTGCATGTGGGATATTTGGCCGCTACATATGACAGATGTGTTTGACGCGATCAGTTGGTTACTAAATATAAAACTATTAAGTATAATTGTAATTATATATGTTTCATTATATTCTTTTGAAACATGAAAACATAGAGAGTAACATCTTTTGACCATAAATCAGTACCACGGCTGGACATTGTAGTCATTAATCATACACATTTAAACATTGTATTACACGTAATCGTAGGACATGACGGATTATAAAATTTCACACAGACAGAAAACAGACAGAAACACACACACACAGACACAAAAAAAAAACTGAAATAGAAACACACACACTCACACACACACACACACACACACACACACACACACACACACACACACACACACACACACACACACACACACACACACACACACAATCCGCGAAACAAATAGCGACAGAAACATACGTACGTAAGTACGGTGTAATTTAGACATTGATCTAAGAAAGTACAGCTCTAACATAGCATTCACAATAATAATTTTCTTAAGCAGTATTTTCACGTTCCTTTAACCCAGTCGAATTGGAACTCTTATATATAACACCAACCCGTGTATTTATGAGGAAGATGGACGCGTACTGAAATCCATTTACTACGTTCTGTCACGAAACACGACAACCTCCTTATTTTAACTAACATGTAGGAACTGTTAGACGAAACAAAGCAAAGGAGGGACACTTCTTGCTGATGAGCGGATGCTGCTACAGTGCATGTTAGAGCGGATGCTGCGACAGTGCCTGTTATTCGGTCTTCTGTTCCGCCTTCTCCTTCACTTTTGCGTCCATCTTTTGTTCGCCGTTGTTCGTCTCGTACCAGGCCTTCACGTCACTGATTGTCTGAGGGAGCTCTTTTCCGTTGGTCTCCGGGAGCAAATTGATCATGGCGGTTGCCGCTAAACAACAACACGTGAACACCGCACCCGGGCCCCAGGTCACATACTCACTCTGCAATATGAACAGGCGACTTACAGCTGAATAAAGTCTTTGAAAGGCCTTTAGAAGTATGGCAAATCTGTATCATATTGTTTCCACAATCGGGACATGGGCCGGAGCAATGGCCTGAAGGCGCTGCAATTCACCGTGCGTGCCAGAAACCTATAATCGGAGTTTGAATCTCAGATTCTCATTGATTATGTTTCTAGGTCTGTCAGCACCATACCCGTTATCATGGGTTTCACGGAAGTTGTAACATCTATGACCTGCATCACTTCGGGATTTCCTCCAACATAAAAAAACACGCCGTGACATAACTAGAATACTGTTCAAAGCGGCGTAGAAAAAACCCCTCACTGACACACTCGCTCAATTTCACCATGGTATTATATCATTTATTTACAATGGAGCAAAACATATGTACTCGACCATTGTGAACACGAGCTGAGACAGGCTGGACCTACCAGTAGTCCGGCAAATGGTCCTAACATCCCACCAAGTCTTGAAAATGCAGATGACGTCCCTAAGCCAACGTTCCTAAGAAACATAAAGTAAGGAAATAAACATACACACAATATGTCATTTCCAATTGTTATAAAATATACTTAAGTTACAAAGAAACGCACTTCTCATGTTGCGGCTTGACATCAAATAGAATTGATTCATTTGCACAACAAAACACACACAGTGATTGAATAACATGTCTAGAAACGTTCCATGCATCGGTTTTGGATTCGACCCCTGAACAGAGACTGTTCATATCCATAAGGCAATATGGCCAGAATGTGTCTTTCTGAGGACGTGCTGAGAGCAACATGCACGCTTTTAATGTGAAACATGGATTGTCGAGTGCTGTAGGTACCCCTAAGATTGGCACATAGCAACTCACATACGGTATGCATTCTATATCAACATCGTGTATCCTATGTGATTAACATATTCGCTGACATACAACATGATGCAAAGAAACATGATCTTTCACAACGAGGGTACCTGATATTGGTTGGAAATATTTCCGGGGTGTAGAAGAAAAGTGTACCAAATGCTCCAAATGCTCCGAAGAAGCCGAAACAGGAAAAAACAGTTGATATGATTGCCCCCGCTCCAGTGTTGCCTGGAAGGACAGTATGTATAGTAAGTGCATTTGTTCTGTTTGACATAAACACAAGTGGCGAATAATTCAGCAGTCTGAAGTACCCGATCGCCGTGACTACACGTACATTTTAATTAGTGATCAATGTATTATAATTTGAAACTAGTTTTGGAATGAAATTCTAGAAGCCCTTTTTACTTGTTGTCAATCGTTTAATTCCAGTTATATCAATAAGGATAGGATCAACATTTTAGTTGAGAGCCTTTGAACAATCAGGCGATCATTTAATTTCTTATAAACTACAATGTCATTTTAACGATCTGACAGTTAAAGCAGGGCCTGCAAACTTAGGGTCGAAGATAAGACACAGATAGTACAACACGAGTGTCAGTCAGATACCATTGATCTCACAACGAGTTGTTAACAACAAGAGAAAGCGAGTAAGATACGTTTTAAAACAAAGAGTTGTTAGATAAATGGTATCTGCAGTAATCTGTTTCTAACACACCCTAATATTGTTATAAGGTTAAAAATGCATCCCAGAAACTAATGATAATAAATAGAACCCATTAGATATAGTTCGTGACAGAACTTGTAATTGGAAAGGAATCAATAGAGAAAAGACATTTCACATTTATCATTGGATTGGTCTCTGGCTATTGTCCATGAGTTAATGAAACAAATGGGGAATTACAAGGTATAATCCATTTGGAGCTTCGGAGCGAGTCACAAAATCAATAGAGAGATGAGCAATCTGGCACGTAGGTTTTTGGTATTTTTCCGATGGCGACACACATGAGTTCATGGTCAGATCTAAACTTGTAACGAATCAAATGGAGGTATTGAGACATGTGACAAGGACAGGTCAGGCTCGAACACTATAAAATGATACCCTCAACATTAGGAGAGGAGAGCGCGGTTTGCAGTCGATCGAGTCGAATCCCGATCGTTCTAAGTTTCCACCAGCTAGTGACGAGCCTGGCCAGTCTGATCCTGTTCTGTATTGATAGATGGGCTGAGATTAAGTAAAACTATGTGAGTATAAACTGGTGTTGCGTTTCTTATGCGGGTGTGAATGCTGATAGAGACAACTTGGAGTAAGGGTCGTTAGACCAATCACTCCTTGACGGAGCCGAGCCGTGGCGGACAAGGCGAGGGCAATGTCAGGGCGTAATTGACCACAAGGACCAGGAACGGCAATACATTTAGTAACTGTAGCAGGGTCGCACTGGACGCCCGAAAGCAGTTACGACAATATCGCATCGGGGGCACGGGTTGCCCAGTCGTCTAAGGCGCCGCGATTCTCTGTGCAGTGTTGCGTCCCTTGGACATGCCAGAAACCTATGATTGTGGGTTTGAATCCCGGTTCGCCCCGATTATGTTTCTAGGTTTGTCAGCACCATACCCGTGCTCGTGGGTTTCACCGAAGTGGTAAACGTCTGAGACCTGCATCACTTCGGGCTTTCCTCCCACATTAAGCTGACACGCCGTGATATAACTGGAATAATGTTCAAGGCGGCGTTAAACCCAACTCACTAATATCGCATCACTTAAGCAAAGAATCGATGCATTTTGTCTATTCTCATCATCGCAGTGGGGCATTAGTTCCTAACAGAACGGTCATGAGTGAAGTCATCCGAGTACTGCTCACCACTCATATCTAATGTGACCCTACACAAAAAGGTTTCTGCAATATCTGCAGATTATCAAGGCGATGATGATAATGTACACTAGATCCAAGAACATTGGCTTGTTTGTTCCTAACACTCACGCTTGTCGGCGACGTGTCAGAATTAACATGGGTGATTTGGTGAAAAACAGATACCCGTGAACACTAATGCTATTTTTGAAATTGAATTCTTCGAGTAAACATCCGAAACGGGCCTATTCAGATTTCTGAACAGTAAATAACGCCGTTATTTAGTAATGTATCAAAAATGACGAGATTAACGATGTACCTAATTTTCAGAGGTTCCTTTCAGTATTTTTGCTTTGCCTAAAATGACAGTGGAGGATATAAAAGAAACAGGGAATTTCTCACAGAATTCAAAACTATAAGGTGTTAAGTGTGTGTGTGTGATGATTTATTTTGAATTTTATTCGACTTCGAAGTGAGGGTTGATAAGGAGGGACATATCTGTGCCTGTGGCATCCAGTGGGTAACACTAAAACCATAACGTTCAGCACAGACGGAGGTGATTTCGACTGACGCACGAGTAACTTATCAATGACTTACAATCAGGGAAGTAGTCCGTTATAATCTGACCTCAGAAAATCACTATGGAATAACCAATCACGGGTCAGGAATTCGATATCACACATATGTTTGATACCAGTT